>NC_089230.1:36335442-37039697 GCF_963924675.1 Phocoena phocoena | reverse complement strand
TAGAATTGCCAAGAACTTGCACTTTGGATGGTTGGCATATTAACTGCCTTAGGAATTTTGAAATGTGTTTTATATAGACTACCTAACTCTGTACAATCCTGTCCTCTCATCACTTGAAAGAAAGATATGAAGTGCTAACACTATATACCTTCATTTCTGAACTGACTCTATCAGGAGACACACTGGGCTCTCAGGGCAAGGATATGCGGAGAGGAAGGGATGCCACATTCACCTTGCTGTCAGGGTCAGTGGCCTTGAGGCCCTCAGCATGGTGCCCCATATCTGTGGCAAACATTGTAGTCGTGTTTTCCAGGGGCTGTGAGAAATTAAGTCAGAGGGGAAATCCAAATCTTGGGTGACGCTTAAAGTCATGAAGAAAGCATTGGCATGAGTTCATTATAGCAGGACTTGAGCCAGTAGCTTCATAGGTGGTTTGAGAAAGGAGGGAACAACTTCCATTACCCCAAGCAAAGGGGATAATAAAGCTGGCCAAGGTCTTTAAGCTCCAGAGAAGCAGGCTGGTGTTCCACTTGGGTGGCTAGGTGCCAGCTGGTAATTGGAGTGCCTGAAGGGCAACTCTGCAAAGTCCCAGTTTTTCTAACTGGATGAACAAGATAAGAGTAGAGAATATAATCACTCAAAGGTTCCATGATGTTTGGATTTCTCTCTTCTGTGAGAGAGACACCAGGTATATCAGCAAAAAAGAACAATCCCAGCCACCACCAATGAGGATTGGGGGGGGAGGGGTTTGTAGGACCCCGATTTGCTTTTTGTCAGGGATCTGGTAAGTCTGAACCTGAAGGTCATGGTCACTTGTACCCACTTCCCTTGGGAGAACTAGGGAAATTATAGAGCTGTCAATAAATGACAAGCACATGATTGTTTTCAAAGTTCATGATGTCACAAATTCGAATGTACCATCATTGTGAAGAAAAACATGGATGTAGCCAAAGGTTTACTTATAAGTCAATTGTTTATAATGCTAGACTCTCCTGGTCTGGGGCAAGAAACCCTTGAGGGAAGGAAGACAGAAATGCCCATATAACATTTGGAAAAGAACTTATCTGACTTAGGTATGAAGGGTAGAGAAGAAAACTCTACAGAGCCTGAAATTGAATATGGTGAAGTCAAGAAGATGAAGGAATGAAGACCTGTGAGAGTCAAGCCCGCAAACCAGTATTTGCTCTTGAGGCTGTTTCACAGCCTTGAGCCATTTTCACCCACACTCTGCCTTTTCTTCCACTGAGATTGGTTTCTCTGCTCCCTTTCCCTATTTATACTTGCCGCTGTCCATTGTTCATACAATTTTCTGCATCTTTTCTGTTACCAAAGCAATTTGAAAGGGTTTTGTTGTTCCTGTTTTTCATACTGTTGTGTTAAGGATATCAATAAAAAGAGCAGAGAACCAGGGCTTCCCTGGTGGCGCAGTGGTTGGGAGTCCGCCTGCCGATGCAGGGGACATGGGTTCGTGTCCCGGTCCGGGAAGATCCCACATGCCGCGGCAGCGGCTGGGCCCGTGAGCCATGGCCGCTGAGCCTGCGCGTCCGGAGCCTGTGCTCCACAACGGGAGAGGCCACAACAGTGAGAGGCCCGCATATCGCAAAAAAAAAAAAAAAAAAAAAAAAAAAAAAAAAAAAAAAAAAAAAAAAAAAGAGCAGAGAACCAGAGAGGTAATAAGTATTTTCTTCTATCTCTTCCCCACTGTTATTGTATATTCCACAGTTATTTCACATATTCTGTGAATAAGGAACCCTGCCAAGCTCTGAGGCTAAAAAAAAAAAAAAAAAAAAAAAATAGGAAAAGTGATTGCAGTGTCCTCTTAGAGCATATAGTCTGGAAGAGAGACATGTACAGAATGGCAACGAAATGCCTAGTTGTTACAATATCAAGTATATTTTAAGTACATCAGCAATCTAGATGAAGGAGCACTGGTCAAGGTAAGGTTATCAGCAAACTTTTCACAGAAAAGAGAATTCTTAGCTGAAAACCAAATCAAAACAAACCAACAAAAATGCCCCCATAACCATCACCAACACCAACAAAGAAACAAGAGTGGGTGTACAAAATGTCTTAGGTCAAGTTCCCTAGAAGTAGAGTTTGGGACAAGGATTTTATTTGTGGGATTTATTAAGGGAGTAGCTTCAAGGAAAACCTGTCACAGAGGGTATAAAGTAGGAGAGGGAAGGGTAAAGAGCTGAGCAATCATGTGGTCTTGGGGAAAGTCCTAACCACGTAAGGAATTACAGCTTAGAAATTTAGTGACCTGCCTAAGATCACATAATTAATAAAGAGTAAAGCTAAGATTAGGGATTGATGAATTAAAAATATATATATACACTTTCCACTATACCAATCTTTCTTCTGCAGAGAACAGACCCAAAAGAGCCAAGACTCTATGCCTGTTCAACTTCAGTGAGGATGAAGAGAAGTCATGCTAATGAAAATGTCCTTGACATTGGACTTGAGCTAAATTTGGAGTCTGACAAAGGTTGACTCATTAGCCTTGAGGGCAAAACAAACAAAAAAAAGTGAACAACAAAAATACTTTAGGAATTAGCCATATTTCAGAATTTTAGATAATTGTTTTTACATGATCATATTCTAATATACATAATATTTCCTTCACTGGTATCTGTTACATCAGGCAAATGTTTCAGTGAGGGTTTACATTAATACATGGATAGTGTCATTGGTGAAATGCAGGAATTGAGGAACCTCTGAACCCTGGAAATATACAAGTCACTATCTAAACCATAATAAGGTCATTTTGCATAATATTTTGCATAATTATTTTGATTCCTAACACTTAACTATGGAAAGGGCATAAACTGACTATGAGGAAAGCTAAAGTTTGCCTGAGCTTTAAAGCTTGAGAAATCTCTGCTTTAGAGAATTTAAAGAGATCTAATTCACCGTCTCTCTTCACCCAGAGCTAAGTTGCAGAGGCAATGAAAATATTTATTCACCAGTATTTGGTCCCAAGCCATGCTAGCAATATGCTCACCTAACAATTCAATTCTCTTATCATGTAGTGTTTAGGCTTGCTCCTAGAGTTGCCACCTTGTAACTATGGATATTTAGGCACATTCCTCTGCTTTAGCTTTTTCTCACCTTTAAAGTCAAAGCAGAATAGTCCACGTCCAGTGCTTGGACAAATTCTGGGCATGTAGGAAGAACTCAACAATGCTAGGTATCATAATTACTTTGAACTGTAGGCTAGCTATTCCTCCACCAAAGTCCGAATAAAAGTCCCTCCAAAGAGCTCTACTTTCTCATATTCTATCAGCAAACCACGGTACTCTTCCCTTTGCTAACATCTTCCCATTGTTGCCCATTCTCCACATCCTATTCTCTGTGCCTTCTGGAACTTCACTTCCATTGTAAACAAACTCTTCTAAACCTTTACTCTCTTCCCAAAAGAATTCTTCTACCTCAATTTCTTAATTGAAATTCAGCTTTACTCTGATGGCAATACTCTCTGTTCAGCCATCCAAAGGAGATGATGGGGTTTTTTGGTGCCTCACCTAGCAAAAGGCCAAAAAGGTGAAGAAAGAATTAAGGGATTTTCAGCATTCTTCTTATTCATTACCTTGCTCTTTCACTCTCTTCCGTAAAAACTTTGTTTACCCCAAGATTTATGTCACCTGGCTGTACTACTCTGCATGGATACTAATTGTTAACGTCTACTGATCTTTTCTTCAGTCTTACCAATTAGTTTGAGAAGGGGAAAGGAAGGAGTGAACAGTGCAGGCAAAAGACAGAAACTTTCTATCACCTTCCAAAGGGCTGGAGTTCATAGTGTATGGACCTCTAGGGAAGCAGAGAAAGAGGCACTTCCTTCCAAAGTGAAAAAATTAGCAGAAAAATAAGATCAGTTCTTGTAGAATCTTCTAAGCTGAGAAATATGAACTTTATTCTAAAAGGTATAGGGAGCTACTCAAGAGTTTTGAACACTGGGGAGAAATAATCAGATTTGAATTTTAGATCACTGTGACTACATTGTGGAAGGTGTTCCAGAAACTACTGCTACACTTGACTTATAGCTGTACTCAATTAGACTGGAGATAAAGGGAGAATTGGAAAGATATTATGGAATTAGATTAACTAGGACATGAGGAATGTTTGGGGTATTGGTGGGGGACGTAGCCTGAAGTAACCTCCAGGTTTCTGTTTTGAGCAAATAGGTAAATATTAATGCTATTATATTTTGTCATAATTAGATCTCCTATTGTACAGGGTTATTATAAGGATTAAATGAGTTAGTACAGTTAAAATGCCTTCAACCATTTCTGGCATGAATCCTTATTTTGCAGAAATACTGACTATACAGAGGAGGTTAATGTCATTGTGAGGGAGAAGAGGAGAGGTGAGCACACATGATCCGATTGAGTTTTGGACTTGCTGAGTTAGAAGTGGGCCTCTTGTAGGGCAGCCAGTCAGATATACAGAACTCAACACTCAACACATTAGTGTGGAGCTATGAATTGAAGAGTCTTAAGTACAGTGGAAGTCATTAATTTAATCATTAAATCTACTTAAATGTAAATAGAGTGAAATGATGATTGAACCAAGAACAAGGCCCTGAGCGAATCAATGTTTAGGGAGGAGGCAGAGAGGGAGGAGCCTACGAAAGATGAAATGTGGTAGACTGAAGTTCAAAGGATAACCACTGGCATTAAAAGAGTTCAAAGGAGGAAGCAATGTCAGCACTGTAAATTGTTGTGGAAATTTAGTTAGAATAAGAACTGAAGTGTGTATATTGAAGTAGGTCCAAAAGACAATGTTGATCAGTATACCTAGGGATATTTCCATGGAGTAGCAAGATTTGATACCTGATTCAGGCATGTGGAGGTATGTGGAAAAGAGGAAGTAAGAGAATGAAACTTCTTTTTCCAAATTTTGGTTAAGGAGGGAATCAAAGAGAGATGTTGTGGCTAGAGGGAAATGTGAGTTCTTTTTCTTTCTTTCTTTGTTTTTTTTAACTAGAGAAACTTTAACTCTCCTACTTTTATTTTAATTTTTCATGGAAGAGCAAGAGAGAGGAGAGTGGGGGAGGCTGAGGATAGAGGAAAGGATGGAGAGTCAGTGAAAAGGAAGAGAAATTACCTTAGACAGGAAGAAGAGCACCTCCTCCCCTGGCCCAGGAGGGAAGGTGAAAAGATAAGCACAGGCAGTGATATAAACATTGTTGCTAAAGGATAAAATTGAGATACTTTTCTCCTGAAGGGCTCAGTGAAGTGAGGACCAGAGTCATCTACTGTGAGACAGGTGAAAAGTGTTGGAAGTTTGAAGAGAAATCTAAAAGTTTGAAATAAAAACAATAAAAGAAAAGCTTTCTAGGTTTATGTAAGAAGATTTTGAGGCCACCCTAAGGACCCAACTGAGAATAGAAATAATCAATTTCTGGTGGCTTCTTTTCACAAGGTCTGTTGTTTTCAATATGAAGCTTTCTTTTTACTGCAGATGCCCCATGATTATTGCTCAGACTCCTTGCCTAGGTTCTGATCTCCATGCTTTTCCACTTTACCTGAACATATCTTTGATCCTAGTCTTGTAAGTCAACCCTTCTTCAACACTGCTTCAGATCGGGACTTCTGATCTCTTGTCTGGGCATGTCCACAGCCCCTGCCTGCTCCCTTCCAGCTGTGCTAACATTATAGGACTTAACTTCTGATCCACCTGACATTCTGACAACTGCAAGATAGCTCTTTCTTTAAGTTCGGCTCCCAGCCAAACCCCCTTGAGGATCTGAGAGAATGACTATTTCATGAGCAGGTGATCACCAACCCTGGTTTTGTGAAACCCCAGGGTATTTCTAGATATCTCAGTGAACTTCTTGAAATTATTTTTCCCAGCACAACGTTATTATTTCCCTAAATATATACATTTAGGGAAAAGGGAAGGAAAAATAAAAACAAAACAAACATTAATAAGGAATTCAATTTCTAATAAAATTTAGCCTATTTTGTTAATAGGATGTTGTGTGTTACTTACTGACATCTTTCCCACCCAGGTAAGTAGTGAGTAGTGCAGAGACTACAGCAGAGCTTTGAGAAAGACAATGTTACCGACTTCTCCAGAGCCAGTTTCACAGAAGGCTTATTTCTTAATGTACAACTGCCAGGGTTCCCAGCAGCTAGAGAGACCAAACTTATTTGGTAGCCTTGACCATCAGAGATTTAAAGCAAGGATGGGGGTGGGAAGTGGGGTGAGAGGGTGGGGGGGTAGGGAGGGGAGTGTGAAGAGTTCTCCACATGGAAGGTTGCAGTATCCATGAAAAGTGCCTCTCCTCTCACATGACTTCCCAGAGGCTGGACTAGTTGTTCACCTGGGGAAAGTGAATGGGAACCCTAACAGAATTATTGAGCATGTTTATTTGCCTGCAAGAGAGAAAGATTGATGCCTTGGTCTTCCAGTTGATGTCTGCTTAGCCTGGGCTTTGATGACTTGCCCCATTTACTATCTCAATATGGGAGGAACATTGGTAAGGTAGGTAGAGGGCGTCAAATATTTTCCCCTAGAGTTCCCAGTGCCCGAAGTGTATATGAGGTGAATATTGCCATGCTTTCCCAGACTTGGGTCCTAGATTGTGGATGAGATTAGGAATTGTAGATTTACAGGGTGAAGAGAAAGACATACACCTTTCTGTGTGAGAGGAATGCTGTGTGAGAACTCCCAAGTTGTGGTTGGATGCTTGTTGTGGCTGAAGGTCGGAAGAGACAACCTATGCTTAGGAAAGTTGCCTGAGACTGAGCCCCCTAGCAGCAGAGTGTATTGAGGCCTCTGCCCACCCACAACAAGTCCATATACAATAAACAAGATCAGCAGAGCAGAGCAGACCAACAGAAGGCATGGCAAATTTGCTATCTTCAATGATATGAAGAGTGGGTATTTTTTTCCTTCCTCCTATTTGTATTAGTCAGGGTTCTCCAGAGAAACAGAACCAATAAAATGTGTGTATGTAAAGAGATTTATTATAAAGAATTGGCCCACACAAATATGGAGACTGAGGAGTCCAGACCCTGAGTCCAAAGTCATGCACTGTATAATGATAAAAGGATCAATACAAGAAGCGGATATGACTCTCGTCAACATATATGAACGTAATATAGGAGCACTAAAATACATAAAACAAATACTAACATACACAAAGGGAGAAATTGATGGGAATACCGTAATAGTAGATTTTAACACCCCACTTACGTCAACAGATTTTCTGGACAGAAAATCAATAAGGCAACAGAGATCCTAAATGATACCATAGAACAGTTAGACTTAACTGATATTTTCAGCACATTACATCCAAAAAAACCCACAATACACATTCTTTACAAGTTCACATGGAATATTCTCTAGGATTGACCACATACTAGGGCATAAAATGAGCCTCAACAGATTTAAGAATATAGAAATTATTTCAAGCATCTTTTCTGATCACAGCGACATGAAACTAGAAATCAACCACAGAAAAAGAAATGAGAAAAAAACAATCAATACATGGAGACTAAAAAGCATGCTACTAAAAAACCAATGGGTCAATGATAAAATCAAGAGGAAATTTAAAAACACCTTCAGACAAATGACAATGAAAACACCACCATACAAAATCTATTGTATGCAGCAAAAGCAGTTCTTAGAGGGAAGTTCCCAGCACTACAGGCCTTCCTCAGAAAAACAAGAAAAATCTCAAACAATCTAACCTACCACCTAAAAGAATCAGAAAAAAAGAACAAACAAAATCTAAAGTCAGCAGAAGGAAGGAAAAAATAAAGGTCAGAAAGGAAATAAATAACATAGAGATTAAAAAAACAATTAAAAAAATCAATAAAACCAAGAGCTTGTTCTTTGAAAGGATAAACAAAATTGAAAACCTCTGGCCAGGCTCACCAGGAAGAAAATAGAGAGAACCCAAATAAACAAAATAAGAAATGAAAAAGGAGAAATAACAACCGATACCACAGAAATACAAAAAACCGTAAGAGAATACTATGAACAATTACATGCCAACAAATTTGCCAACCTAGAAGAAATGGACAAGTTTCTAGAAATATACAGCTCACCAAAACTGAATCAAGAAGAAACAGATAATTTGAACACAGACCAATCACCAGAAGTGAAACAGAATCTGTAACAAAAAAAAAACTCCCTATGAACAAAAGTCCAGCACCATATGGCTTCACAAGTGAATTCTACCAAACATATAAAGAAGAACTTATACTGATCCTTCTCAAATTCTTCCAAAAGACTGAAGAGGAGGGAACACTCCCAAAGACATTCTATGAAGCCACCATCACCCTGAGACCAAAACCAGACAAAAGATACTACCAAAAAAAAAAAAAAAATTACAGGCCCATATCTTTGAAGAATATAGATGTAAAAATTCTCAACAAAATATTAGCAAACCAAATCCAACAACACATAAAAAGAGAACACACACCATGACCAAGTGGGATTCATCCCAAGTTCACAAGGATGGTTCAACATATACAAAATCAATATGATACACCGTACCAACAAAAGACAAAAACCATGTGATCATCTCAATAGATGCAGAAAAAGCCTTTGATAAAATTCAACACCTATCCTTTATAAAACTCTAACTCTTACCAATGTGGGTATAGAGGGAAGATTTTGCAACATAATAAAAGCTATTTCTCACAAACTCACAGCCACTATAATACTCAACAGTGAAAAGCTGAAAGCATTCCTACTAAAATCTGGAACAAGACAAGGATGCCCACTCTCACCACTTCTATTCAACATATTATTGGAAAGTCCTAGCCACAGTAATCAGAGAGGAAAAAGAAATGAAAGGTATCCAAATTGGAAGGGAAGAGGTAAATTGTCATTACATGCAGATGACATGATACTATATATATAACAGAAAACCCTAAAGACCCCACACAAAAACTACTAGAACTGATAAAGAAATTCAGCAAGGTAGCCAGATACAAGATTAACATACAGAAATCAGTTGCATTTCTTTACACTAACAATGAAATATCAGGAAGGGAATGTAAAAAAAAAAAAACCTTTTAAAATCACACCAAAAAAAAATACTTGAGAATAAACCTGACCAAGGAAGGGAAAGACTAATATGCTGAGAACTATAAAACATTAATAAAGGAAACTGAAGATGATTCAAAAAATGGAAAGATATTCCATGCTCTTGTATTAGGAGAATTAATATCATTCAAATGACCATATTGCCCAAAGCAATCTACAGATCTAATGTGATCCCTATCAAATTATCTGTGACATTTTTCACTGAACTAGGACAAATAATGCTAAAATTTATATGGAACCATAAAAGACCCAGAATTGCCAAAGCAATCCTGAGGAAAAAGAACAAAGCAGGAGGGCTTCCCTGGTGGTGCAGGGGTTGAGAATCTGCCTGCCGATGCAGGGGACACGGGTTCGTGCCCCGGTCTGGGAAGATCCCACATGCCGCGGAGCGGCTGGGCCCGTGAGCCATGGCCGCCAAGCCTGTGCTCCGCAACGGGAGAGACCACAACAGTGAGAGGCCCGCGTACCGCAAAAAAAAAAAAAAAAAAAAAAAAAAGAACAAAGCAGGAGGCATAACCCTCCCAGACTTCAGACAATACTACAAAGCTACAGTAATCAAATGGTGTGGTATTGGCACAAAAACAGACATATGGACTAATGGGACAGAATAGAGAGCCCAGAAATAAACACACACACCTACAGTCAATTAATCAACAACAAAGGAGGCAAGAATATACAATGGAAAAAAGACAATCTCATCAGCAAGGGGTGTTGGGAAAGGTGGACAGCCACATGTAAATCAATGAAGTTAGAACACACCCTCACAACATACACAAAAACTCAAAATGCTTTAAAGATTTAAACATATGATATGACACCATAAAACTCCTAGAAGAGAACATAGGCAAAACATTCTCTGACATAAATCATACCAAATTTTCTTGGGTCAGTCTTCCAAGGTAGTAGAAATAAAGGCAAAAATAAACAAATGGGACCTAATTAAACCTAAAAGCTTTTGCACAGCAAAGGAAACCATAAACAAAATGAAAAGACAACCCACGGAATGGGAGAAAATGTATGGAAATGATGCAACCGACAAGCGCTTAATTTGCAAAATATACAAACAGCTCATGAAACTCAACAAAAAACCAAACAGCCCAATGGAAAAATGGGCAGAAGAACTAAATAGACATTTCTCCAAAGACGACATTCAGATGGCCAACAGGTGCATGACAAGATGCTCAACAATGCTAATTATCAGAGAGATGCAAATCAAACCTACAATGGGATACTACCTCACACCAGTCAGAATGGCCATCATTAAGAAGTCTACAAATAATGTGCTGGAGAGTCTGTGGAGAAAAGGGAACCCTCCTACACTCCTGGTGGGAAATGTAAGTTGGTGCATCCACTATGGCAAACAGTATGGAGGTTCCTCAAAAAACTAACAACACAGCTGCCCTGTGACCCTGCAATCCTACTCTTGGGCATACATCCATACAAAACTATAATTCAAAAAATACATGCACCCCAATATTCATAGCAGCACTATCCACAATAGCCAAGACATGGATACAGCATAAACATCCTTCAACAGAAGAATGGATAAAGAAGATGTGGTACATATATACAATGGAATACTACTCAGCCATTAAAAAGAAGGAAATAATGCCATTGCAGCAACATGGATGGAACTAGAGATTATCATACTAAGTGAAGTAAGAAAGAGAAAGACAAATACCATATGATATCACTTATATGTGGAATCTAAAAGATGACACAATTGAACTTTTATGAAAGAGAAACAGACTAATAGACATAGAGAACAGACTTGTGGTTGCCAAGGCGGAGGGGGTGTGGTAGTCCAAAGGCAGGAGTAGACCAATAACCCATGTTGAAGACAGTTCAGCAGAGAGAGGAAATTCTCCATTACTGGGTTTTTTTGTTCTATTCAGGCTTTCAACAGATTAAATGAGACCCACCTCCATTGAGGAGGGCAACCTGCTTGCCCCCCCTTGTGACTCAAATGTTAATTTCATCCAGAATCACTCTTACAGACATACCCAGAAATAATGTTTAACCAAATAACAGGACACACTGTGGCCCAGTTGACACATAAAATTAACCATCACACCATCCCAATTCCAGAAGTTTAAAAATGAAAAGAATTTGTCTTCATAATTAGTAAAATTCTTTTAATGGCTGACAGTGACTGAAAACCTATTTAATCAGACCAAAATGTTAAAGGATCTGTGCAATATTTGGAACATACCCAATTATTTATGGTTTACCTGAAACTGAAATTTAAAGGAGCATCCTCTACTGTATCTGGCAACCCTACTACCATCATGTATATCAGAATGAATGATAATTTGAGTTAGGAAATGTGTTGTGGTGGAAATGCATTGGGAATAGCAACAATTAATGCTTGTTGTTAATGAGTTAACATTTGAAAAGGAAGTTGTAAGATTATCGAATTCTCCACTTTAGACCGACCCCCAGAATTCTAAGGACTTTTGATTTCCAGACTTCCAGTTCAGAGTGAAATAACAGAAGTGAAATTCTGGCTTCCTCTAACCCTGAACAAATGGTTTGAACTCATAAAATCATAACGTTTTAAAGCTATAAGTGATATTAGGAACCATTATTTGATTAAAACTACTCTTGTGCTTTTAAATGAAAAATTGCTGGTTTTAAAGAAGAGAAGTTACTCAGATGATCTTTCAGTTCTGCCGCCTGACATTCGATAAAGCGGAATGTCTAAGTCTTCCTATCAAATAGCTATAACCATGCTGTCAAGTACGACTTTTAAAACCTGTCAAACAGACGTTAGTTCCCCTTCTTAAAACATCTAACTTAGAAGCTGTCTAACTTGTCCTGAGAAAATTAAAAGCATAAGTTCATTTTATGAAAAATTACCTAGATAGAGGGACTTCTTCCTTAAAAAGTACTTCTGAGAAACTAGAGTTAAAACCATTTTAATTATTACATTCCTAGGAAAAACTAGTGAGTCTTGCTGATTGGAACGACTCTATGTTTACTAGTTATATCTTACTAAATAACTGAACGTTTAATATAATTATCATCTTTTTTTGTAAGGAATCAAGAGCATAACACTTCTTTGGTTTTATCATGATCCATAAAATTGTCAGCTCTCCATCACTTTATGAATTAATAAATGTCTTAGGATGGTGGATACTTCTTGAGTTAGGGCTAAAAATAAGAAAAGGCAGAGTAGTTGAAATGTCATTTTTATAAAAGCTGCTCTTTGCTCTTCTTCGAATGTCATTAAATGGCTAAGAAACAGTCCACAATGCCTCAAGTAGCTTTCTTTTGCAGCCAAAATGGAGCCCAGCTGTGAATGGCAGAGCACATCTACCTCTCCTGTTCTTTCAGCTCTGCATGACCAATGGTGATGATAAGCGACATCCTTGGGGTATGAAGAAATAGAACACAAGGCTCTGGAATACATGAGGCATGCTCTGTTTGTATCAGAGGCTCCATTTAAATCAAAGTGGAGTAGAGCATCAAATAGCCTGTTACGGGGTCTGGCAGCATGGCTTCTCAAATCTATGCTGGTTAAGCTTTCCAGAGCTCCCAAATGGATTTCATTATCTTGGGGAATATATGTGAAAGCAGAAGGATTGAACCACTGTTTGAGCGAGTACCATGTTACAATGAGTAAAAGAGATTGTTAATATTCACTTCAGCAAACCAAGCAGCTGTGATGTGACTTCACAGCATCACTGCAGTAATGGGTGTTGTTTATAGGAGGATGTAAAAAGCGACTGCTTATGGACATCCACAGATTAGTAAACAGTTAGAGGTTAGCAACCAGCTAAGTTCTAAATGCCATCCATGTATGTAGCTTTTTCAAGTAGAAACAACTCTTTTTCAAGGCAACCCATAAGAGCATCTGAAGTCGGTGTCATACTTACATCCTATTATAATATAAAAGCAGTCAACCTTATTGAACCTAAATTTTATTTTTACAAAGGAAATTTATTTTTGAATCATGATTTATCTTGTATTAAAACATTTTATGTGACAGCGAGCTGCCCCAGAACCCCACTAAAAATATTTATTTTCAGGAATCCATGTTTACAATTCATGTTTTATTTTCTCATTTTTATGTTTAGTTCTTTAAAAGAAGACACTTTACTTTGAAATTATTTCAGTATTTGAGGAATCCATGGGTAGCAGCAAATAGAATTCAAAGAATTAAATTTGTCTAGTGTATATTTGAATTTTTACAATTGCAGAATATTTTGATTAACTTCTCACAGAAAATATTCCATGTAACCCCCTGAAGATAATAATTCAGTTACACTTTTCTGCAAAACAATCATTTTCATGGGTAAAAGAGTAAGAGAGATTCTATTTTGACTAGAAATATTTCTGTCAATCAATAACAGTGCCCTACACTTCATAGGCCTTCTCTATATTTTTCTTAAATCAGTGAAGAAGAACCATCAGACAAAATGATTATCTAAATAACATCTCTCAAGTGGCATTACTACTGGTATATGAATCATACATTGAAAGAATTAACCTCCTGCTACAGATGGTATTTTTTGAGTCCCCACTGAGTTCTGTTTTGAAAGTCCAAATCATTATCATATGAGTAGGGAGGACAATATGGTACTCAGTTTACAAAAGGGGAAAGAGAAGAACTTTAAGTCACTTTGGTCAATTCAAGCTCTATGCATCACGCTCTGTCAATGCACACTCCATATGGCAGCCCCAGTTGAACGCTAATCCTTCCATTTTAAAAAGGTTACATGGCATGTTAGCCTCATGACTTCCATTAAAGCCAAAGGGAGTTATACCATTTCCATACTTTGGAAAGAATGCTCTCTAATGCTATTGATTTTGATCTTTTGAACTCAAACTCTGATGCTCGTGTCCATTGACAACTACCCTGCCTAGTTCTTACAGGATTCTGTGTTACTGAAGTGCTGGATTAGCAAGTATGTCCCTTTTTTCAAATTAATCATCTTGCCTGAGACAAATGTTTTTATCTTAATACTCTTAGAAATGCCACATTTCAAGCTTATTTTCCATAGTTAGAGTATACAGTTCAGAACTGCCAACCATGGGTTTTGCGGAAGTGAACGGAAGGCTCAGTTCAGGAAGAGGGAAGCCATTGTGACATGGTCAGATTTGTATTGTAGGAAGTGCAGTATGTCTGAACAGTAGCTGTTTGATTAGGAAATGTGGGTGGCAGGGCAAGACAGAAAGCAGAGGTACCAGTTGGAAGGCTGAAGATATCCAGGCTGCAGATAATGGCAGTGGACTAGGGTATAGGTAATAGAGACGTAGGGAAAATGAAGGAATTCCAGTGATGCTTACATTGTAGAATTGACATGGTTCAGGCTTGTAAAGCAACTGAGTTAAAAAGGGAGTGTCATTAACCATAAGATAATGAGGATTGGTGGGCTATATAGCAAACTGGAAGACCCAACCAGTGGAGACAGCAACAACTCAGGTTCAGCCATTTACACCCAAGCAGGAGTTTAGAACCAGTGCTGTCATTCCTTCCAATTGAAAAAAAAAAAAAAAAAAGCTGGATATTTAAATATTGATGTGAATCTTACAATTTTTAGGTATTAGGACCATTGTGTAGGCATCATGGAAATTTTCTGGAAGCTAAATCTGCCCATGTGCTGCCATTTGGCAGCCATCCTCTACCTTTGTCCCTGGCACATGATTGGGACTCAATAAATCAGAATGTACATTGGATGGATGAATAAATGAATGAATGGAATACAGTGGCTCTAAGGTTTTATGTGGTCTCAGGTGTTTGTAATTTTTTTTTAAGATTTTTTTGATGTGGACCATTTTTAAAGTCTTTATTGAATCTGTTACAATATTGCTTCTGTTTTATGTTTTGGTTTTTTGGCCGCAAGGCATGTGGGATCTCAGTTCCCCAACCAGGGATTGAACCCACACCCCCTGCACTGGAAGGTGGAGTCCCAACCACTGGACCGCCAGGGAAGTCCCAACTGGTGTTTGTAATTTTAAAACTGAGCCTATATTAGTACATGTTTCATGCTAACTGCATCTGAGGAAAAATCCCTGTTTGATAGGATGAAGGTTAAATAGTCTTAAAGGTTTCTTCACATAAAAATTATGTTTGTATTTTATATTTACCATCTTTTTATTCTGGTTTGCTGATGCAATTTTCTGTTTGTAACAGGTATAAATGACGAATACTGAACAGCTGCTACCAGGGTTCTCTTAGAAATAACTTTTTAGATAATACATAAACCACTTTTAGGAAAATTTTCAGGATTGAAATAAAAAGGAGAAAGAAACGAAAAGGCTAAGGAAGAGGCCAGAAACGAAGATAGTGAGGGAATTTTTAAAATTTTACTTTCTTCAGAATTAAACTCAGGCATTGTTGATACACATTTCTTTTTCTAATATATATCTCTGAGGATAAAAATGTTCCAAATACTTCTTTACCTGCATCACCCATATTCTAGTATCTAGAACTTTCATTGTCCACAATCTCCATGAAACCAAGCCTCTTTGCATCCCCTCTACCTCTGCAACGTCCTCATCATGACATATGTGTTTACTGTTAATGATATTTGATATATAATCAGTACACTCTGCTCAATATTATGTAACAACCTAAATGGGAGAAGAATTTGAAAAAGAATAGATACATGTATATGTATATGTATAACTGAATCACTTTGCTGTACACCTGAAACTAACACGACATGGTTAATCACCTATACTCCAATATAAAATAGTTAAAAAAAATAAAATAAAATCAGTACACCTAAAAAGAATCTTCAACTATTGACATACATCATTATAGGGTCTCATCTAGTGACAAAAATACTGAACGGACAAGAAGAGCATGAAGATTAGACAGGCTTATGCTTTGCAACCAGAATTTATAGAGCATGTTATATGTACTACTTTATTTCACCTTTATAATTTAATCATCACAACAAACCTGTTAGGGGATTTGAGCCCCATTTTACAGAAGTAGGAAAGGACAGTCACAAAGATTAAATGACCCCAAACCCACAAAAGCCACATAGCTTTTATTCCACAAGGTCTAATAACTCCATGTATCCTGATATTTTCCCTTCCCTGCTACAAAAATGATTCTGAATGGTAATGTGTCAAGTCTTCTTCAAAGTAAAATTGTGCTCTTATTGAAATATATAGTGTGTGTGTGTGTGTGTGTGTATATACACTCTTATTACTACCATCATTTGAAATGATTTTGTTGATAGTCAATTTTGATATTAATTTTCCTTAAGTTTCTTCATCTACATTTTCATTACATACATTTTGGTTAAAAATATTTAATTCTCTTCAGAGAAATAAATCAAGAATTACTTGTTCTAACTGACTCATGTATATAAATTAAGAAATTACTTCACAATTTAACTCATTCTGTGTCTGTATGTCAGCTCAAAATGGTTAAGTTTATAAAATTATAGAATATTTGATTAACAGTTGCATCAAAATCTGCTGTTCCTCATTGAGTTATTCTACAAATTAGGGTTCTCATAGTTTCAGTTCCCTCTTCCTTTCTATTTATTATATTTATATAGGGTGACCATATAATTTATTGTCCAGACTGGTACACTTTGAGAGTGAAAGGGACAAGAGGGCTAAATAGACTGTCCTAAGAAAACCAAGATGTGTGATGACCCTAGAATGAAGTCACATTAGACCAAATGAATATAATTGTTTTCCTTTACCTAAACTCAACAGGGTCAATCCAAGATGGTTCTCAGCATTGCTGGTCTCAGGAAATAAAGTGTCACAAAACTTTAATTTCACCAAGGCTTAGTCACCTTCTCAAAACAGTCTCAGCTATTTGGGTATTTTTGTCATTGGAGGACAGCAATGTCACAGTATAGGTCTGAGATATAGAGTGTATAAAACACAGTTTTCTTTGAGGATCAAGATGATAGCTTTCTCCCAAGGGCTAGACCAGAGCAAAGTCGTAAGCAGTATTTCTCGTACTTCTTCTCATAGCTGAGGACCAGTAGATGATTTCTAGATGCCACCCCAGACCCACTGAATTAGGAACTCTAGGAAACGCCCTTAGAACCGGAAATCTTAATCAAATCCATACGTGATTCACAGTCACACTACATGTTGAGAATCACTGATTTATATTAAATACAAATATTAAAATTATGTGATGTAATCCCTAACTGCTATCTTCTTAGCCCTTTCCTTGGCTTATCTGAAATCTTAACAAGTATGAAAACTCTCCACCAATTTGCATTTTATTCATAAATTTGGGTTGAAATAAAGGATGTCCAGGCTTTCTAAAATTCTTTCTTTCCCAGTGGCTCTGCCTCTCCCACTCCAACTTTTCAGTCCTCCTATTTCTTTTCTGGTCTTCTTTCTCTTTTAATAAGAGATAAATGGATCATCACTAGATTTTTCTCTCCATGCCTGATAATTTTTCCTCATTATCTCCACCAGAAAAAGATAAGTGTTTTTTAATAAATATTACTAAAAATATAAAATGGAAAAGTGACAATACATACTCCTTTCCCCAACTAAAAGGTACTCTCCTAAGCATTTTTATCTATTTAAATTGAAAAATGAAATCTGCTCTCCTGGTTACTTCATTCATTTGCATGTAATGCTGTAGGAAAGCTGTCGGGTACAGATTTCAGGGCTCCAGTCTCAGTGGCCTTTCCACCTGGCTTTGACAGTATTCCTTACAACAAAGCATCATAAGACTTGAGGGCAAGATCTCTGCTGATTCATCGTTGTATCCTGAATAGCTCCTAGCAGAATGTCTTGTACAGGGAAGACACCCATTAATATTTGTCAAATGAATGAACAGAGGAAAAGCAAAACCTGGACTTTTTCTTAACTTGTCACACTGGGCTCAGGAGTGAATCCGACACATAAAGAAACCTTTTCATGGTATAAGTGAGAATAATAACCCCTGCCCTGTGTGGCTTTGTAACAATATTTTTAACAACGAAGTTCAATCTTATAAGTGTTACGACTTGGCTAATAAAAGAGAATGTTTTGTAGAAAGAAATCATTTGAAATATTGCCAGGAAACTTATGGACTGGTTGCTGTTGCTTTTATTCCCTGAGTCTCTGAGACGTTTGGTGGTATATACTTAGGGAGCTTTGAGAGGTATGATTAACAAGTGTTTATTGAGTCCTTACTGTTTGCAAGATACTATCTGAAAACGGCATTAGCTAATTTAAAAGAGATAAAGTACATGACATTTCCTTCCTCTGTAGAATGCAACCTTGATGGAAGGCAAGATTCAAAGCACAGTTAGAGAACTATATAAGACTGTGTACCACAAAATGCTAAGTTGAATGTAATTAAGCACATTTTCCCTTAATGATTCCAACTACAAGGAGTTAGAGGGGGAAAGATTGATGTTGTCTGCAAATATAACAAAGCATGCCAAAATTAATTGAAGATAGAATACACAGAATTTTGGGACTTCCCTGGTGGCACAGTGGTTAAGAATCTGCCTGCCAATCCAGGGGACATGGGTTTGAGCCCAGGTCTGGGAAGATCCCACATGCCGCGGAGCAACTAAGCCCGTGCACCACAACTACTGAGCCTGTGCTCTAGAGCCCATGCTCCGCAACAAGAGAAGCCCGCGCGCCGCAATGAAGAGTAGCCGCTGCTCACTTCAACTAGAGAAAGCCCACGCACAGCAATGAAGACCCCATGCAGCCATAAATAAAGTTTAAAAAATAAAAAAAGAATACATAGAATTTCACATTGTAAATTCTGTGTAAATTTCACCCAGAATTTCACAGAATATCACAGGGGTATTTCCCCAAAAGATTTTTTTAGCTCAAATGTTCCTATAGAAAATCATGAGCAAATGGGATTCTAACTCATAATCTTTCCTTGTATGTTACTTTGAAAAACAGTCTATTTTATGAATTTAGGACAGGCTACCACAGCTACCTAAAAACAAACAAAACAACTTTGTGTTACACAATATGATTTCCTTAAAAAATGTGTTTGCTGACAATATTTGTACTGAAACCCTTTAGTTTAAAGATAGAACAGGACAGTCTTTTTAGTGGAGTTGAGATGGCAGGAAGTGCCAGGCAAACTGTGCCTTGAACGGTTGTGTTTCTGTGAAGTCCTCCTAGTGTCCGAAAGGTAGGGGTTTGGACTTTAGGAAAGAAATTTTAAAAGGAAAAATCTCAGGTTAGGTTGGTACTCTTTTTTTTTTTATCATTTAGGTTTTATACAGATTTGAAATTTCCACTTGGCCTCTTATTTTAAATCCTCCCAAAGTGGTAGTACCTCTCCTCACCTCCTACAACTCTATACTCATAAATATTGTATTTCTTGGGCACACCTTGATCTCAGAGCAAAGAAAAGCAGACAGCATCCGAGGGCTGACTTTTCCCAGAAGACTCTTGCTTTTTTTTTTTTTTTTTTAATTTCATGCCAACCTCGTTTTCTGTCCAAAGGAGAGTTACTTTTTAGAGGGGAAAGAGCAGAAGCAAAAGATTGAATAAGTTCAAAATCACATCTCTACCTGCTTTTTTGCATTTAGTTAGTAATATCTCAGTGCTATAGTCTTCAACAATGTAGATATTTTAAAATATAACTATTAAAAGACTTTTGCATTGAAGTATTAAACCGCTTCATTCATCAACAGCCACTTTAATTGTGCACGTATTAGAGATATCTAAAAAGAAGAGAACTTTGCGTTGAGGAAAAAAATTAAAATTTACAATTTCTAGCACTTAATGTAAGCAATAAATGCATCATAATAATAATGGAGATAATGTAATCTTTAAAAAAAGACTTTAGGGCTTCCCTGGTGGCGCAGTGGTTGAGAGTCCGCCTGCCGATGCAGGGGACACGGGTTCGTGCCCCGGTCTGGGAAGATCCCACATGCCGCGGAGCGGCTGGGCCCGTGAGCCATGGCCGCTGAGCCTGCGCGTCCGGAGCCTGTCCTCCGCAGCGGGAGAGGCCACAACAGTGAGAGGCCCGCGTAACGCATAAAAAAAAAAAAAAAAAAAAAAAGACTTTAGTAGTAATAGATGGAATGAAGAAAAGTGGAGAAGGAAAGGAAAGAAAACTTACGATAGTTTTATCTTCATGAAGTCAGTCAATAATGGGAATAGTAAGTCAGTAATAGTAACAGTAAATAGTAATAGTAATAGTGAATCAGTGAACTTGTCATGTGTCATTCTGGTCACATCACCAGCCCCATTCTTTCTCCTTCCAAAGAAAGGATTTAGAATCCATACTTTTTGAACTGCATTTCATGAAAGGACCCCAGTTAAATTGGTTAACAATCGAATAGGACAACAGGTGGCTCACATAAATGGGGAATTAACTATCATCTCCTATGCTTCTAAGCAGATGGCACTGTCAGGTCATCCATGCATGTGAGTAAGGATGAATTGTCAGCAACGGAAAAAAGTGAAATCATGGAGGGGAAAGTTTGGAGTTTGTTGGGCTTAGAGTTGTTTCTGAAAAAAAAAAAACCAAATGAAATGGGCTAGAGAGAGAGAGAGAAACAAACTTGGAATACTATAAAAACCTACTGTCACTTATAATTTATATTAGTTTTACAATAATTCACTGTCTCTATAAAGACACTAGGCTCTAACGCTCATTTTAAATGCTGATAAAGTATTTTGCTATATATCTATGATCTTCAACTTAATTACTGCCCCACTGGATTGCAAAACTTAAACTTTGTTATGCACACACGTATCCACGTGTGTGTATATGAATATACATATATATATATAAAGATAGATAGATGTATAGACATAGATGTCTTTCTCACAACCATAATCTAAAGAGGGAACTGACTATGACAACATTTATGTGTTCATTACCAAATGAATCAGACTTTTTGTCTTGACCATGGTCTCTTGTCAGTGTTGTCTGTTTTTCTTCTACCATTAGTCTAAAAGCTCTCTGAGGGTAAAGACTGCATTTTACTCAGGTTGATCTCCTCCTACCCTTAGAGCTTAACCTATTATTGGCACAAACCAGGCACTCAGTAAATGTTTCATGAATTAAACTAAATTGCCTTCTTTATCTTCCCCTTCAACAAGATGGAGGTAACAAATGGTGATATACTGAGGGGAGGGAGGTATAACCATCTGAAGTAGCAGAAGCAACAGAAGACAGTCATTCAAATATCTTCTAGAGCTAAGCAGGCAACCTGGTCATGAAGGGGGACAGTGATTAGAGTGGAGAGTGTGTCCTCTCTCAAGCAGACCGTGGCCAGTTCCAATTGATTTCCTACAGAACCCAACACTGCCAAATCTTCTAAGTTTTCCAAAGAAGCTAACCATTCCAATGTTTATGTATAAACTTCTGATTTTTAAGTGTTGGCAAACGATTTGAAGTATTTTTTAAAACACTGCACCTGGCAAACAAAAGAGTTCTGTGGCTTACCTGCCACCCTGGGGCTGACGGTTTCTGACCTCACTTAGGGAAACGAGAAAAGCTGACCAAGAGGGTCAAGACGGTCATTAGGCAGCACTGCTGGCCACAGGCAGGTGCTCACAGACCGTAATTCTTCACCTTGCTGTCACTTGGCTACAATCCTGAGATGGTGTTTACGACATTTGAGCAAGGAAATGCATATGTCCATGAGGATCTGTCAGTCTGTGTGCATTCTCTTAATGGCCGAAAATCAGCTGTCTCTTATTTGTAGTTGTGGTTTGGTTGCAGAAACTCTGGGTTGGGGAGTATTTGTGGTTTAAGAGCTTGGAAACCTCAGTGTAAGTGAACACAGGAATTGTTCAGGAAGGAGACTTATGGGTGAGGCAGGAAACCAGAATGCCACCTCTCACTGCACTTGTCTGGAATGCAAACAATGCTCCTCGTTACCTGACCAATATTTCCTCTCAATTTCAATGGTTTGACGAAGAAAAATAAATACTGTTTCCCTCGGCTCCAAGAGAAGGCAAAAATCCTCTTATGGCCATATTTAGAGGGGAAAAAATTTAAAAAAAAGAAAAGAAAGACAGCCAAAATCATCATTAAAGAGCTTGAGGCTAAAGTCAGTTTTACTTTAGTCTTTCATCATTCACCCTAGAATGGTTTTATAGGATGTTTTGAAAGAATCTGAGATGAAGAGAAATCATATAGGATCTCCAACTGTTAGAAATTGTTTAATAGAATATTTCTAAGACATTCGGTTGCTGGCCCTTAGAGGTCATGATATAAGGATACTTTAAAAAGACATCTGGGGGCTTCCCTGGTGGCGCAGTGGTTGAGAGTCCGCCTGCCGATGCAGGGGACACGGGTTCGTGCCCCGGTCCGGGAAGATCCCACATGCAGCGGAGCGGCTGGGCCCGTGAGCCGTGGCCACTGAGCCTGAGCGTCTGGAGCCTGTGCTCCACAACGGGAGAGGCCACAACAGTGAGAGGCCCGCGTATTGCAAAAAAAAAAAAAAAAAAAAAAAAAGACATCTGGGGGACTTGCCTGGTGGTCTAGTGGTTAAGACTGCACTCTCAATGCAGGTGGCAGGGGTTTCATCCCTGGTTGGGGAACTAAGATCCCACATGGCATGGCCAAATAAAAATAAAATAAATCTGGGAAACTGGGCATAGGGGGATAGGAGGAAGTGTAGACGATGATATTGAGTCTCCAGTCTGCTCCCTGCCAGCCTCCTGCTTCCCTCTCTCACCAATGTGTACCTAACCTCCAGCCGCCCCACATGTCTTACTTTTCCAGAAACGTAACACACCCCTTTTGGACTCACAGACTTTGCATGCGTGTGTCTAAGACTTTTCTCTACCTGGAAACTCCCTTCATCTTTCAAAACCTGTATCCTAAAAGCAGTGACAAGAGACAGAATGGGGTAGTGGTTGAGAGTTCAGACTCTGGAGCTATACTGCCTGGGTTTTTTTCCTCCATCTGCATCTCTTACTAGCTGTGTGACCTTGTCCCTCAGTTTCCTGTCCTTAAAATAGAGGTGATGATAGCAGAACCCAACTTACAGGGTAAGTTTGAAGTTTAAATTAATTGCTGACATAAAGTACTTGGAAGAATTCTAGCCATGTAGTAAACACAGAGTTGTGCTAACTGTTGTTCTTCTCTCTCCCATCCCCTCCTCTGTGAAGCTGGCCGCCAGCCCTAGGCCAAAGGAAGTTCATAGCACTGTCAGGCACCTGCTCTCCAAAACAAACCTTTCACCTTATTCTTTGACCTTTCACTCACAAATACTTAACACGATGTTTTATAATATCTACTTACACATCCTCCTAAGCTGTGGGCTACTCAGGGCACAAACAAGATTATATTCCTTTGTTGTATATATTATCCAGAACTTATTCCAGTGCCTAACACATAACACACACTCAAAATAGATCAGTTTGATGAACGAATGAGTAAGTGTGTGCATAGGAGTTTGATTCTCACATTCTTTCATGCCTTGCATTTAGATTAAATATGCACTGGAATGAGTTCTGGATAATATATTTTTGGTTTTGACTTGATATTTATCATAGCATGGGGTGCTCATGTCTTTTCCAGAGTGAATCTCTACTGGGTAAAATATTAGTTTATGTTAACATTTCACACACTTCCATTAGTAAACTAACTCTCACAATTTTAAATGCAATATTATTACACACTTTGCTATAAGTTTATAATATTGATGCGACTGACACTAGTTTTCTAGAGTAGAAGAGTATCGTTAGGACTGTATCTCCCAAACACAACCTTGCTCTCAGTTCAGACTGATGGAGGAAGCAGATAGCAACTTTACTTACTTTACTTCCATGAGATCAGTAAATTTGACCACAACGTAGGTGAAATAAAAAATGAATAAAATCCTAGCAACTTCACTTACTTTACTTCTATGAGATCAGTAAATCTGACTACAATGTAGGTGAAATAAAAAATGAATAAAATCCTCACAGCAAAGGAAACCATAAACAAATGAAAATACAACCCATAGAATGGGAGAAAATATTTGCAAACTAAGTGACCAACAAGGGATTAATTTCGAAAATATACAAACAGCTCATGCAGCTCAGTATCAAAAAAACAAGCAACCCAATTAAAAAATGGACAGAGGATCTAAGTAGACATTTCTCCAAAGAAGACATACAGATGGTCAAAAAGCACATGAAAAGATGCTCAACATCACTAATTATTAGAGAAATGCAAATGAAAACTACAATGAGGTATCACCTCACACTGGTCAGAATGGCCATCATCAAAAAATCTACAAACGATAAATGCTGGAGAGGGTGTTGAGAAAAGGGAACCCTCCTACACTGTTGGTGGGAATGTAAATTGGTGCAGCCACTATGGAAAACAGTATGGACATTCCTTAAAAAACTAAAAGCAGAGCTACCATATGACTCAGCAACCCCACTCCTGGGCATATATCTAGAGAAAACCATAATTCGAAGAGATACATGCACCCCAATGTTCACTGCAGCACTATTTACAATAACCAGGACATGGAAGCATCACGTCCATCATGACCATAAATTTCTATCAATGGAGGAGTGGATAAAGATGATGTGGTACATATATACAATGGAATATTAGCCATGAAAAAGAATGAAATAATGCCATTTGCAGCAACATGGATGGACCTATAGAGATTGTCATATTGAGTGATGTAAGTCAGACAAAGACATATCATATGATATCATTTATATGTGGGATCTAAAAAACGGTACAAATGAACTTATTTACAAAACAGAGTCACAGATGTAGAAAACAAACTTATGGTTACCAAGGAGGAAAGGGAGATTGGGGTTAAAATATATACACTACTATATATAAAATAGATAACTAATAAGAACCTCTGTATAGCACAGGAAACTCTACTCAATACTCTGTAATGACCTACATGGGAAAAGAACCTAAAAAAGAGTAGATATATGTGTATGTATAACTGATTCACTTTACTGTACAGCAGAAACTAACACAACACTGTAACTCAGCTATACGCCAATAAAAATTAATTTTAAAAGAAGTCCACGGGGGATGGCAGAATAAATAAAATCCTAAGTGGCACTTCTCCTGATGCATATTTTATGACTTTTCTTCCAAGGAAGGTGCTTGGCCATCAATAGAAAATTTTAATTCTGAAAAGATGACTCTGAACAGACTATACTGTATTCCTATACATCATTGGCCTATTTTAATAAGTATACACATAAAGGATAGACTTTTCTTACCATTATTGAATTCCTGACTTAAATCTAAAAATCTCTTATTTGCATTAAATCAAAAGGCACTTAGAAAAATTTAGAAAACACTGTTTTATGCCAGAAGAAGTTTGACCGAGCATCTTTAACTCTATTTTTAATTAGAAATAGCTCATTTAATATTATCTAAATTCTACTTCGTTTAAAATAATTCCTCATTAGTTTGTTGTTATTCACTTGATCATCTTCTTTAGTGACATAAGGGTATCAGGGTTAAGGAAATGGAAACTTAGTCTGAGATTAAAGGATTGTGAATCATTTACCTTGGAGAAGAGATAAAGAAAACAAATAGTATTAAAAACAAGAGATGAACATTGTTTTAAATTATATACAGAATAGATAGGACAGAGTAAAATAATCATGAGTGTAGATGTATATATTCAATATAACCAAAATTATACAGTTGACCCTCTCTATCCACACGTTTCACACCCATAGATTCAACCAAACATGGATTGAAATTTCACAGTTTTGCATTTGGTTGGTTGAATCCATGGATGTGAGGCCCATGGATAGGGAGGACCACTCTATTCATCGTGCCACACCATTTTATACAAGGGGCTTGAGCATTCGCAGATTTTAGTATCCACGGAGTTCCTGGAAGCAATCCCCCATGGATACTAATGGACAACCAACTGTATGTAGGTATATATACTAACAGAAGTTTTGGTCTCCTTTCCCCTGGATGTTTATAATATAATGAGCTTTGCTAAGACAGCTTAAGTGTGGCTCTCTCTTGAGGCATGCATCTGGACCAAACTGGACCTGCCATTCTTTACTGAGATCCCCATAATGTGACTAGGACACAAGATGGGGGGAATTTTGAGTGCTTTACCATAAGTACAGTTTAGAAAATAAATTATTTCTTTATCAACTTAAATTTCTACAATGTATGTTGGCTTCATTGAATTTCAGTATCACTTGCAGCTGAAGAAACAAGCAGTGGGTATTTCCACTAGTATTTTTTATTTCTTCTTATTTCTTGGAACTACCATTCATTCTCAAAGTTTATATGAAGATTATTGTTTATATTTTAAAATAAAAATTCACCTCCTTCCCATAATTTATAGGCATTTTTGTTTGGTTATATAATTTGTGCTGAGTTTTCGTTTGAATCAATCCATGTTATTGGAATAGATGAAGGTCTTCTTTACAGGAACACGGTTTTTACGTGAAAACTGCTAGGAAGAAACAAACCCAGAATCAAGTACTAAAGGTTTCTTTGCATTAATTAAAATAGAAAAATTTCCCTTCTTTATTATTAGTAAAATAATAAAATGCAGCAGCCATTTATTTTAGATAAATTAAATCCACATAACTAACAGCAGTATTGCCTAACTTGAAATTTAGGTGTTCATCCTGTGGTAAAAATATTAAAACACAAAATTATTCAAAAGATGGAGTTACCAGCCTAGAGATTACAAGGTAAATCTCTACGGAAGCCTAATGCCCATAAGGTAGCAGAGAATAGGAGAGGCTAAAAGCCAGTGGATCCCGACTTTCCACCGTACGTATAACTTACATATTGTATGGCTTAAAATTCTCTGAGCAGAACTTTCTCACCTATAAAGAGGAGCTGTTGAGGCAGATGATCACGATGTCACTTTTAAGCTTTATGAATATATGGATTAAAAGAAAAAAATAAAAAGTCTGGGAAAGATATAACCAAAACGCCCAAAAGTAAGTAGAAATCTTAGTATTTGGCTTCAAACCATTTCCAACTATGTATGTCTGATGATGAGGACTGATGTTGGTATAATCTATTATTTGCATGAGAGGGTCTGGAGGAAAATCTCACTTTTGTGAGAACCCACTCCAAAAATAAGACAAATAGGATAATCTTTGGGGAATTACACTGTCAAATCGACATGTTCAAGAGCTGAGAAATACAAAAGTCACCTAACAGAGAGCAGGTGCCTCTCATGTCAGCAGGACTGGCATGTAACGTTTTCAAAGTTTCAATATATCCAAAGCATGAACGTGCAGTCATGGAGTTAATCAGCCTTGGAAGAATAGAAAAAGGAGAGTTAATGCACAAAAGGTGGCAGGGCCCCTGCAAGCATAATCCAGTAGGAAGTGAGAATGAGCTCTTTAAGTATTTCCATGTCAATAACAAGATCATTATGAGATGAATACATCAGGTTATCTTACCCTGATGCTATTAGACCTTCTATTCATCTGACTCCCCTTGTTCTGACTTCTGGCTCACCAAGCTACCTTCTGATTATAGCCTAGCATTTCATACATGTCTGCCTACTGGGAGAAAGTGCACTGAGGATTCACACTTTGAATATTTCCTGTGTCTACCACAGTGATTTCTTGTGGAAAACTAAAATGGGTTTCTGATTATTATTTGACTTCCTACATGCTTGATCATAGGAAGATTATGCCAGTGTGATTATTCTAGTCTATAAAAGTGTATTTCTTATATAAATTAATAAATAAGTATTCCAATCTCATATGACATCAGTTACCATAAATTGACACTTGGGGCGTGAAAGCCCATAGATGTCAAGAAATGTCTGGTCATTCAAAGCAGAGGGCCAGATTTTAGGATGATGCAGTTAATCAAGGCACTACCCAGTGAATTCTTACCCAGACCCAGCTGGCTTCTCTTTAGATGATACTCCATCACCCTTTTTTTTTTTTTTTTTAATACAGAGAGAAAATCCACCAAGAGAATCTAAATAATCTTGTTTTATTTAGGTCAGTACCCAGTAAATTTTGGAGTAAGAGGATGCCCAAATGTGACAGCACATTGAATATCTTTCAGGCTATATTTCGTTATCTTATTCTGAAGAGCGTTGACTTTTCATTTGTTTATTAGTTTTAATAGGCAATTGACTTGGTTGGATTCAAACTGCAAATCAAATTCTGTCCCTTGAGAAGTGGCTCAAATCTCCATTTGGTTCTTTTTTTTTTTTAATTACTTTTTATTGGAGTACAGTTAATTTACAAGGTTGTGTTAGTTTCTGCTATACAGCAAAGTGAATCAGTTATACATATACATATATTCGCTGTTTTTTAGATTCTATTCCCATATTTTTGTAGTTCTTTACAGTTTGGAGTCTGCCCTGTGCATGTGTGTTTCAGGGCACAGCCAGATATTTTGGCAGATTTATACACAGAATTTGGGGATTTTCCTCTCCAGTTATCTCCATTTTCGTATTCTCCCCTTATTTCCTAGCATCTGTGGTTGCCCTGCATTTTGTCATCTTGTTCTTTTGGCCGGAAACTCTGAGTTTCATTAGAACTTTATATACTGCATGCAATATGCCATTCCCTTCTTCTAAGTGTCAGCTTTTCTCCATTTTTGACTACATTTTTCCCAGTGCCTTCAGGCTTTTTGTATTTTGCCTAAAGTTTATAGTTGTTATGTGCAAAAGTGTTGGTCTGGCAGAAGCTTATTGGCTATTTCAGAAACCAAAATGTATCTCTGTTCTTTTACTAGAAAATATTCAATGCATAAGTTCTATTTTTTGTGAATTCTTATTACTTCTATAACCTATTCTCTGCTGCATCTTTCTGGGTAAAACTCTTCTTGCCTTATGCCTATATTTATGAACCTTGGTTTCCATCCTACGTACCACTGGCAGATTACCCTCCTTGGTGCATAGCTGTGGCCATGTTATTTCCTAAAGATTGTGTAAGAGAATGACTCTGCTCGTGATATGCCCATCTTCAGAAGTGTTCAACATATCTCCATTTCCTAAAGAATAAAGTCCAAGAGTGTGATGTGATGGATAGGACACAGCCTTTTGAGCCAAGTAAGTCTGCCTTTGAGTTCAAGATCTCTCACTGACCAGCTTTTTTGACCAACCTTAGGCAAAATATTTATCTGAATATTAGTTTTATCATTTATTAAACAGGGAGAATAATATCTCAAAGAATCATTATGAGAATTGATTGATATGTTACAAATAAAATATCTCTCTTAGTGCCTGGTACATAGTGCTTAGTGACTGGTAGCTACTTTAAAATAAGAGATATAAAAACAAAAATTATTCCTCCTAGAATTAAGGTCTTTTTTTTCATCTCATTCCAAAGTAATTTCCTATCTATTCTCACAGTTAAAAAACAATTCATCTACATAATTCAAACCACACTGTTTTCTATAACCCAAACATGTCTCACACTTGCCCGACACAATAGCACTGTTCAAACCGGTTTTTTCCTTTTCTCAGTTCTACCTGATGAATTCCTAAATATCCTTCAAGGGCTAGCTTAAATATTATATCTACACCGAATTCTTCTATGATCTTCCTTCCTTGTAAATCTTTTCAGCATTATTTTATATTCCTTATTTACCTCTCAGGCTCTAGCTCATATTATAGTACTTCATAGGCATACGTTAGCTGCCTTATTTGCTGAATTATTAGCTCCTTCAGTGCAATGATTCACTCATGTCCACTATGTTTGTTAGACGAATGAACAAATAGGATATATGCTACTTATAAAAATCGTGATTGGGATTATAAATTCTAAAACCTTAGTGTGGTTATACAAATAGTAATTATTATTTCTCTCTTGGTTTGAGTACCAGGTATTAGAAGAATTGTATTAAGGAGACATATTAATATATATGGGCTTAACAAAAGATTAAAATTTCTTCATATTTATAACTATCTATGGATGATTCAAATCACCAGCTGAACCTAAACATTCAAATGGGGAAGTCTAAGGGATACTTGGGCTTCAGGAACAGTCTAATTAAGACAGCTTTGCCCAATCCAAAAATGGGCAGAAGACCTAAGTAAACATTTCTCCAAAGAAGATATACAGACTGCCAACAAACACATGAAAGAATGCTCAACTTCATTAATCATTAGAGAAATGCAAATCAAAACTACAATGAGATATCAGCTCACACCAGTCAGAATGGCCATCATCAAAAAATCTAGAAACAATAAATGCTGGAGAGGGTGTGGAGAAAAGGGAACCCTCTTGCACTGTTGGTGGGAATGTAAATTGATACAGCCACTATGGAGAACAGTATGGAGTTTCCTTAAAAAACTACAAATAGAACTACCATATGACCCAGCAATCCCACTACTGGGCATATACCCTGAGAAAACCATAATTCAAAAAGAGTCATGTACCAAAATGTTCATTGCAGCTCTATTTACAATAGCCAGAAGATGGAAGCAACCTAAGTGTCCATCATCAGATGAATGGATAAAGAAGATGTGGCACATATATACAATGGAATATTACTCAGCCATAAAAAGAAATGAAATTGAGCTATTTGTAATGAGGTGGATAGACCTAGAGTCTGTCATACAGAGTGAAGTAAGCCAGAAAGAGAAAGACAAATACCGTATGCTAACACATATGTATGGAATTTAAGGAAAAAAATGTCATGAAGAACCTAGGGGTAAGACAGGAATAAAGACACAGACCTACTAGAGAATGGACTTGAGGATATGGGGAGGGGGAAGGGTAAGCTGTGACAAAGCGAGAGAGAAGCACGGACATATATACACTACCAAACGTAAGGTAGATAGATAGTGGGAAGCAGCCGCATAGCACAGGGAGATCAGCTCAGTGCTTTGTGACTGCCTGGAGGGGTGGGATAGGGAGGGTGGGAGGGAGGTAGACGCAAGAGGGAAGAGATATGGGAACATATGTATATATATAACTGATTCACTTTGTTATAGAGCAGAAACTAACACACCATTGTAAAGCAATTATACTCCAATAAAGATGTAAAATAAATAAATTAATTAATTTTTTAAAAAGACAGCTTTGTAGTGGGGACGGCAGAGAATGATTTGTTTCTCGCAGTTTGATGAATGAATCCAAAAGCAAATATTCTGTCCACAGTAATGAATGTAGTCAATAATAGGGCACAATTTCTGCACAAGTTTATATCAGCAATAGCACCTGTTCACAAGTCACTAATTCTTCAGTAATTCTCATTGCGTGACTCTGGTAGTAAGATAGTAATATCTTATTTCAGATTGTTTGAATAAAGAACAAATTCTTCTTTTTTTTCTTTTTTGCATTTCCCTACAAATTACTTTTTTATGCCCGTGGTTAGATAGTTGGATGTTCCTACCAGTATAATTTGCTTTATAAGGTTGTTCTCCAAATAAGACAAGAGCCAATAAATCTAAAGTCCTCTTAAATGAATCTAAATTTTGAAAGGAACAAAGAGACTGTAATTCCAAAAGACAAAGATAGCTAGAAGCAGGGGAAACATGGTGGCTATGAGGAGCAATTCACAGGTTATTTTAATGCCTTGATGAGTGGGGGAAAAAAAGCAGCTCATGAAAAGATGGTTTTGAGACTGTGGCAGGTCAAGATCATAGGCCCACTAAATGTGGAGTCAGAGATAGAAGTGGTTTATACATATATACATAAAATATTTCTTCTGAATAGTTCATTGTGATGTTAATATACTGTGGTTTATACATATATATATAAAGTATTTCTTCTGAATAGTTCGTTGTGATGTTAATATACTAACCATCTTCTGGGCCAGGGTCTCTGTGTAAATAAGCATGCACCCCTATGTTCATAGCAGCACTACTGACAATAGCTAAGACATGGAAACAACCTAAGTGTCTGTCAACAGATGAATGGATAAATAAGATGTGGTACATATATACAATGGAATATTACTCAGTCATGAAAAAAGAATGAATGCCATTTACAGCAACATGGATGGACCTAGAGATTATCATACTAAGTGTATTAAGTCAGAAAGAGAAAGACAAATACCATAAGATATCACTTATATGTAGAATCTAAAATACGATGCAAATGAACATATCTACAAAACAGAAACAGACTCACAGATACAGAGAACAGACTTGTGGTTGCCAAAGGTGAGGGGTTTGGAGGAGGGAAGGATTGGGAGTTTGGGATAAGCAGATGCAAACTATTGCTGTATATATAGAATGGATAAACAAAGTCTTACTGTGTAGAACAGAGAACTATACTCAATAGCCTGTGATAAACCGTAACGGAAAAGCATATGAAAAAGAATTTATATATGTATAAGTGAATCACTTTGCTGTATGGCAGAAATTAACACAACATTGTAAATCGACTATACTTCAATAAAATTTAAAAATAAAAAAATAAAATGCTGGTTTCCTCTTGATGAATTTTAAATTATAAGGCACTGTATCTAAAATTTCTTTAAATAATTTCTTTAATTTCTTTAAATTTTTTTAAATACAAAAAACTTTATCTCCTCCCAAAAGTTCCTGGAAAGGTTTCCACATTAATCATCACATTTAAAGAAGAGAATTACATTGCATATTTAGAACATGAAGATAAATTTATTTCAATTTTGATTTATTACCTGAGGATCAAAGAGATATAACAAGTACCTAAGCTGCGGCTGGGAGGTGCATTTCCTCAGGTCTGCAAAGATTCTCAACCTGTGCCCTGTTAGCAATTATAATTCTATTCCTGTTAAAATGGAAGAAGAGGTTTTCTACCAAATAAATTGTTTTTCTATACTCCTTGGAAGCCAGTAGGACTTTTTGAAGACTGTGTGTAAAGAAATGGTTTTAACTAATTATGAGATACGTTCCATTTCTGCAAATTCCAAAGCCTCAAATATCTTTGTTGTGAAACAGAATATTTCATTTTCACAGTATGGTCTTTAAAACAAATTTAATAGATACGAAAAGCATTCAGTTCTTTGACCTGGTAATTCCACTTCACTTGAGGGAAAGAATCCAAAATTCCTAAAAGAAGTATTTGTGCTTAGAGGGTGGAATGCATAGATTTTGCAAAGTCCTGTCCTGTTACAGAGGCCGATCTCCCTGAAAAGCACTACTACTTTGGTGATGAGAGCATCAGTGAGATGCTAAGATGACAAGCTAAAATCTGACAAATGGTTTCAGTAGGGGAACAAGAAATCTGCACCAGCACATCCCCTGTATTGAACAGTACCTTCAAAGCTTGCAGTATGAAAAATAATTGCTGGGGGCAAAAAATGTATGATAATTGTCAGTGTTCCCGATCCCTTTTTAGATGAAAAACTGTCTGTGCTAGAACTAGGAATCAGGGTGACATCATTGCAAACAAATGGCTACAGAGTTAAGACCTGATTTTAAATCCTGATTCTGCTATTTAATTGTAATGTAGCCTTACATTTCTTAACATCCCTTGGGTTCCTAGACTACTTGTGAGGATTTATCAAAGTCAGTGCCTAGTACATATTAGGCACTCAAATAAATAATGTTAATAAATGATGTTTTAAAACTGTCTGGCTCGTTCTAGATGCCTACAAATATCAGAGGCCTCTCCCTTTGATGTGAATGACAATGGACAGAAACAAATGACACAATACCATAGGCCCAGATGATTTCTGCAGGTTTCCACTCCTTCTCTGACCCACAAGACACAACTTTTTGGATAAGTATTGCCTTAGTATTTATTGAACCATCTTTATTCTTCTAACCATACAGGCACAACTCACATGTATGGTAACTATTTTTCAAAAATGCCTAACTTATATTTTTTCCTTATTTTTGGTTTACAAACCTCATCCATGCAAATAACTAGTTTATTTATCCTGTAAGATTTATAGGTGAAATATTATTCACTTCATTTAAAAAACGAGAAAAGCGGAAGCTCAAAATAGCAAACACAGCTATTCGGTGCTTGCTCTTGTGCCACACGGTAGCTTCAAATTCCCACTCTTCCAGAACTGTCTAGGGTTATCATAAGGACCTTCAGTTTTATACGCTCCATAGGGGCTGGGACCTAAAAAGTTCATAATTTGCATACAATTTAACATCAGCTATCAATGTAACACTATCTTTCATAAGCTAAGCTAAAGGGTTAAAGATAACACAGACTGTTGGCCTGCCTCAAATGGAAGACTAAGCTTTTTAGCAGTGTGTGTGGTCAAGTTAAATTTATCAGTCCCTAATAAAATAACGAGCTCAAAAGCTTGGAGGGGTTTTTGCAGAATAAGAATAAATGAGCATGGCCTAGTGAGGCTAAAAAGATATTCTCTTGACTCCTGTTAAAGAAAACTAGCAACAATTTGCCAGAGGGAGCAAAAACAAGCTTAGAAGCCGTCTCCACAGAGGTAGTGAACTTCAAAATCTTGACACAATAAATAGGCAATATTTAGGGTTGCTATTTAAAGTAAAAGCCTTCTTTTTAATTTTTTTTCTTGACCTACAAATCCTGTTTGTGAGTTAGCTATAAAACAGTGGTTCTCAGCTTTGGCTACATATTTGAATCACCAGGGGAGCTTTAAGAACATAGTGAGGGGGCTTCCCTAGTGGCGCAGTGGTTGAGAGTCCTCCTGCCGATGCGGGGGACACGGGTTCGTGCCCCGGTCCGGAAAGATCCCACATGCCGCAGAGCGGCTGGGCCGGTGAGCCATGGCCGCTGAGCCTGCGCTCCGCAACGGGAGAGGCCGCAACAGTGAGAGGCCCGCGTACCGCAAAAAAAAAAACAAAACATAGTTGAGGCCTGAATCCTACTCTCAGAGACTCTGGTTTAATCTGTGAGGAATGCTGTTGCACATGGAGATGTTCTAAATGCTGTTCAGGTGATTCTAATGTGTAGCCACGGTTGAAAAATCACCACTCTAAGGCACTTTCTGTGGAAATACATTGGTGGAATCCAGGCTAATAGGGCACTAATATTTATAACGTATATGTTACATTTTAGGAATCATATTACGTGACTTTACATAGTATAGTAACACTCTGTGGGTTAAGCGTCTTCGACAAAATGTGACTTATCGGCTCTTGTAACTAAGAAGTCTAGGGGGTACAGCAGAGCTGAATTCGAAATCTTGTAATCAATGTCTCACTTCTCTCCCAATCTTGGTTTCAATTTTTCTGGTTGGCTCCATTCTAAGATGAGGTGTCCTTTCAGAGCCAGAAGATAAATCAGCAACTTTCTGATTTATCCTCCTACCTTCTCCTCGCACTCTCATCTGTAAGAGTAAGGGTTTCTTTCTCAGACGCCGAGCACAAGTCTCATTTGCTCTGAATGGACCAGAGACTATTCAAGATCCCAGAGCTGAGGCAGAACCCATAATTCACACCCAGACCTGTCTGATTATAGGGTTGATGCACTTTTTACCATACATCACTGCCTCAAGAAAAGATGATCAGTTTGATTGGGAGAAAATATTTCTCTCCAAATGAAGAATTTGAGAACTAAAGTGATCCCTAAATAAGGCTTTGCTTATATTTGAAAACCTCTCCCAACTGTGGCTGGAGACACTTCGTCTCCTCACTGCTCTGCAAATCCGTGTCCCTCCCCTTGCTCCAGAGCCAATTCTGTCCAAAAATCGGCCAGGACTGTGTCCTAGGCTGAGAACCTCAGTGACAAATAACCTGTACATTCATTGGTTCTAAAGTAATAATTTTCATATTTCTGTTTTATAATGCCTCTATTCATTTCCTGTGGCTGCCGCTAAAAAATACGACAAACAACAGAAAGTTATTCTCTTACAGTTCTGGAGGTCAGAAGTCTGAAATCAAGGTATGGGCAGGGCCATGCTCCCTCTGGGGACTCTAGGGAAGAATTCTTTCCTGCCTCTTTCCTCTCCGGTAGCTCCAGGTTTCCTTGGCTTGTAGAGGCATAACTCTAATCTCAGCCTTCATCTTCACATGGTCTTCTCTTCTGGCTCTTATAAGGACAACTGTCATTGGATTTAGAGTGTACCCAAATAATCTAGGATGATCTCGGCTTGAGATACCTAATTACATCTACAAAGACCCTTTTTCCAAATAAGTCACATTCACAGGTTCTGGAGGTTCAGACATCGATATACTTTGGGGGTCCACCATTCAACCCACTGCAGTGCTCACTGCCCTGCAGCCTCTGAAAATTTTATCCTGGGAAGCAAAATATGTTTCAGGTTTTCACTTGAGAACTGTTCTTTGGCTCATCACATGCATGAGTGTGCTGCAAGGAAAGGAGCAGAATGGACCTCTCATCTGTAGAGAAAGGGAACAAACTCTCAATTATGAGGAGAGGAAGATCCCTAAGCATGTATGGCTTATCAGTAGAAGACTAAAACAAATTCCTCAGGGATCAACATGTATCAACGAACTTAAAAATGTGAGTAGAAAAGGAAATACAAAAGAAGAGGCATAATTCCTTAGATCTTAGTGTTGTAGAGGATGATGACTATGTGTAATAATGATTACTTAAAGAAAATTCGAGGATGCAAATAAATAAGAATGAAATTGTATTACAACTCTTTAAATCCAAGTGACAGGAACTCAACCAAAGCTGGTTTAAGAGAAAAAGGGGGAAGGTAGGGAAGGGACTGGCACATAAACTAGAAAATCTAAGGAGGTGGTGCTATCTTCAGGATGAGCAGAATCCAATGATACAAGTCATGTGAATTTAGCAGAAATTTGTCTTGTCTTTTCTTTATTGTTACTCTCATTGGTTTTCTTCTGTGTTATTGCCTCACTCTTAGATGTGTTCCCTGATATGGTAGGAGAGATGGCAGTAGGCCTCTACAAGTTCTCAATCTTACGTGTATTCAGTCTCAGAAAGAGAGACATTGTCTCTTCTGAGGTCCAGCTCAGTCCCTCAACTGAGGGGGACTCTTGATTGTTTCTCCTTGAAATAGGGCCTTTCCCTTTTACAAATCACTGTGTTTAGGAGGATGAAGTACTGTGACTGGTCAAGTTAATGTGGAAAGGCAGTTCCCAAAACAAAAGTGGTAATCTTGTTATCAGAAGAAGGAAAAAGAGGTGTCAAACAGGTAAATATAAACAAATACTCAGTTACATGCTCTTAAGAAGAGAAAACCTCCCTGGTTAAGTAAAGACATAAGTCTACGGGATTAATAGAAGTAATTAGCGAGCTTACTTACTTACAAATAGCGAATTCCAGATGTTTAAGAAAAGAAAAGGGCATTTTGCTTAAGTGATGATCCCTGTAAGGTCAATAGGGTAAGAGTGAATAATTTGTCCAATCTAGAAGAATAAAAGTGTAAAAAGGAACATTAGAATAAGATTCAGGAGATTTGAGATTTCCATCTGGTTCTGTTACTTACCAGCAGGTAATATAATTTCTTTGTGGCTTTAAGACTCTAAGGGTTACACAAATCAGAGAAGATGGAAATAAAGTAAGCTCGTTCTAATGCTTAAATACCAATTTTCTTATCTTATCATGAGATGGTGGTATGGTTTGAAGTGAAAGGAGTAAGTTTAGCAAAATACCTTCTCATAGGTACACTTTCACTTTCTTAAAATCCCAATTATGGGGAAGCCTTACAAATTATGGCAAAAAATATTATTTATTTTCTGCACTTTCCCAGAAGCAGGGAACAGAATTGCACTTTTTAAGGTAGGACTTTTATTTCTTGCAATAGGTTGTCCTCAAGAAGTTTGATCCTATTTGTGGTATGTGTTTGTCTTGAATCCGATTATCTACTTGTTAAAATTAGAGGTTTGAATTCTGAAAAGATCACCTGATCAAATGGTTATTATAATTTAAATAAAAAATGAAATCCATCACTGTATTTTCTTATTAGTTCTTTTAAATAAAGTGGCTCATTTGTATTGCTTAGTTTCTTACAATTTTCCATTTTAACTTCTTGATTTCTAAAAGCCAGTTTTTTTATATTTATTTTGTCCTTAACTAAGAGAATTAAATCACTAAGATGCATCATTCACACATTTAAAATACTAAGTAGGAAGAAAAGTCATTTCCTTGAGCATCCTCTGTAATATTGATCTGCATTTTCCTCCTCCATCTTCCTGACACTAAAGTTTCCTTCATTCCACTTAGGCACGAAATATAATCGATGTACAATTGTATCAACAAAGTGTCTAAACATAAATTGTGAAGTCATAGTTGAGCATAATTTCTTTCTTTCCTTGGGACACATCCTCTCTTAAAAATCTAATTTTTAAACCACACAGGCTGCAGTTCAATGGGAGATTTGACACCATGTCACTTTCTTAAGTTTCCCTCACTGCCACAGCAGAGGGGCTGGGTGCCTGGAGCAGATTCTGCTCTTCACTAAGGCTGTGACCCTAGTGACCAGGGAAGGAAAATGCTAGATCTTATAATTCAGGAATATGAAATTATAGTCCTTTGTTTTATTTTTTATCTGGAGAAAGGTAGTTGCTTAAAATGATAGCAAGCAGGAAATATCTGGTTCATTTCATAGTACCAAATAGTTGGATAGGAAACAGTGATACATCAAACGTTTTACAGAATTCTTCAATAGCTTATCTGACTTTCCTTTTTATTATACAATCTGAAGTTATTACAAAAGAAGAAAAATTATTTTCATTGAGCACCTAATTTGTGCTGCAGTTGCTTTATATATTTTGGTCTCATAGAAAAACTTAAAAGTATTATCCACATTTGAAAGAGGAAGACAGAAAGGTTAATCAATTTGGCTAAGGTTACACAGTCAGAAACCATCAAATGTCAGATTCAAAGTGTGTCTCATTCCAAAGCCCCTACTCTTTTTACTGTAACACATTGTCTTCTTTAAAAAATATATATAACCAGATTTACTTAGTGTTACCACTTGAAAATAGAAAAAGGAATACTTTTTGCTTTTTGCATGAATATCTGAAGAGGAATTAATTGTCAGGATCTGAACTAAGTAGGAATATAGAAAATGGGCTAAAAGCAGAGGTGATGGGCCAGACTACAAAAGTTCCATTCAAAAAGCTTTCAGAGTTTGTGGGAGCCTTGCGATCAGCTCTGAATTGATGAAATTCTGAAACTTCTGACAAAATACGCAGTAAATGAATCACTGAGTCATGATATAACCATATCAAGGGGCAGGTCCTAGGACACCTGAGCTGTTATCATCAGCTGTACACAATGGAGATCCATTGACCAAAGAGACAGCATTTACATATCCAGGTGTGTAAATCCATATATTTAGAACACCTTTAAAGATGACTTAAGGGACTTCCCTGGTGGCACAGTGGTTGAGAATCTGCCTGCCAATGCAGGGGACATGGGTTCGATCCCTGGTCTGGGAAGATCCCACATGGCATGGAGCAACTAAGCCCATGTGCCACAACTACTGAAACCTGCACTCCTAGAGCCCGCACTCCGCAACAAGAGAAGCCACCGCAATGAGAAGCCTGTGCACCGCAACAAAGAGTAGCCCCCTGCTCACCGTAACTAGAGAAAGCCTGTGTGTGGCAACAAAGACCCAATGCAGCCAAAAATAAATAAATTAAATAAATTAATTTTTTTAAAAAAGGTGAGTTAAACATCTGGGAAAACATTCTGTGAAATGATTCATACCTCATTAAATGCTTCCCATACTTAAATAGAGGTCTAAAAGAGGAATTCCCCAGATATCAAGACAACTGGAAGGCCCCTTCTTATTTTGTGAAAGGCAGTATTTCCAAAAGTGCTAGATTATATGCAGGGTTTCCAAAAGTGCCTGGGTACATGGTCAGGCAGATTATTTTGGGGTTTTCTTTCAATTTAAGAGGTTTGTTCAGAGCCACTACATACAGCTGTGCAGGTTGTGCCCTGCCCGAAGACCCTGCCTGAAGGGGTAAGTGGAGGCTGAAGTAGTCTTAATTTTGCTCACCAAGCCCTGTGTCTTTAATCAGAGTTAAGCCAGGCCAGAATCCCTGGGGCTGGGGGCGTAAGGTTTTACAAAGATACCTTATGTACTAGCTAGAGGATACCATGTTATACAAGAACTTTCGTTTGTATTAGGAAAGTATAACCAGCACATCAAATAGTGATATGAATTTTCTTTTCAAAATAAATTATAAGAAAATATTAAGAAACTAGTACAAGTAGTAATAAGGCAAACCAAGGAAGATATTGTACAAATAGCTAAAATTTGAAAATCACTTGTATTGGGTGGAAACCATGAGCTTTGGAGTAAGACAAATGTGAGTTCAATCCAGGTCCTAGTTGTACTTTAGCAAGTCACTTAATCACTTAGTTTCCATTTTCCCTCGTTCTATGTAAGAATGTTCTCTCCAAAGGACTGTAGTGATAATGAGATGAGATGACATCTATAAAGTTGTCAACAGATGTCAGTTTCCATCCCTCACTTTTCTTTACGCAATGCAAGTCTAAATACTCCATCATGCAAGCTGGCTTTCTAGATTGTGTAAACTCAAAACCCCAGGTACTTATGGGTATCATATTCAAAAGGATGCTCCATTAGTCCTCTTATTTCTGCTTTAGTGTCCTATGATTCTCATCTTTCCTATAGCACATCCCACTCACAGCCTCATTACTCCCACAGTGACTGTCCCAGGGGGCATGTGTATATATATACACACACACACACATTCATGCTCACACATTCACACACTTACACATTCATGCTCGCATGTGCACACCCACACATATTTACACACTTGTGCCCACAATCACATACATACACATACAGAAGCAAACCACTGTAGCCCCCTAGAACAACTCACCATTTCTTATTTCCTTTCTAAATTATTTTGTTCACTTTTTACCTTTGCCCATCATTCCCTTCTTACTTAAAATATTCTGTTCTTCAAGGTCTAGTTAAAATATCAACTCCTCTATTAAGCCCTTCATGATAGGTCAACTGGATATGACCTTCCTTAACTTCAAAAGTGTTTTTGCTAATCTTTCCTAAGATTACAGCCATGTTCTACCTTATGGTGTAATTTCTTGTGTTTGACTGACTGCATAGCAGGTTGTTCAGTCTTTGAAGGCTATAATCATGTCTTCTTTATATTTTATCCTTCACAGTGATGGCCCTTCATTATCCTGAAGAATGGTAATCTTAGTTAATTTTCATGAAACAGGCCCTTTCAGGTTCCCAGGAACTTGGGGATGGATATTTTAATGACATACAGCTAATTTTATCTGAATGTACTATATTCTACCTGGGCAAGAGACAACAGCTAACTAGTTTTGTTGATCCTTGTCTAGTATAAGATTTACATTTGTAATCCAACTAACCATAGGTTATGGATTTGGGGTCCTAAACTCAGCATTCCTCAAAAGTGGGCTATGGGCACGATAATACTAAAAGCCCACTCAAAAGTGGGCTTTTGAGTATTACAGACTCCTTTCCAGTACTTTCATGGGGCTCCTGTATCCATGCCCCGTTCTCCAGTGTAGGATCATTCAGCTTTCAGGCATAAATTCAGTTGACTTGCATATTTTTATAAAGGATAACAATATAAAAATGTTAATATTTTTATGAAATATCCATATGAATATTACTACGAAGAAGATATAGCATGGCCTCTGATTTCATCCTGTGGAGTTTCAAAAATTGTGTGCATTCTGCAGATGGGCTGGCTCCAAATAAGAGAGGTATGACCAAACTGAGCATGCTCAGTGCCTTTTCCAAACTTACCCATCAGATAAGTCACTCTTCATGGAGGTGGTGGGGCTCAGTGAGAGGAAAGAGAGACATGTGAGGTACATTTCTCCCATCCTTTCCACTGGGGAGGAATGAAATGGAATTTTTTTTTTCATCTCTGAAAACCTGAAGAGTGGGAGATGAGTACTTTTTCTTTTCTCCTAATTTATTGAGTCTAACAAGTAAGCCCCAGGGATATAAGAATTCTGAGAGCGGAGGGGATCAGAAGTCTATCAGAACAGTCCTCCCACTTTCAGGGGACTTTTGCCCCAAAAACTAATTTTTGTAAATTTAGGTATTTTCCTCAGACACTGAAAGACAGTTTATCTTTTGTGTCTAGAAGGCTCTGAAATGATTTCTCGGACTCCACTAGCCCCCAAATTCATACTCTATCCTGTTTCCCACCTCAAATTATGCTCCCAAAAACTAGTGTATCAAGATTTTTTTTCTTATTTATTTTGGCCCATGGGAAGGAATAATTTACCCATGTGCACAGGAGAAATACTGTTTTCTGTTTACACTGAAGAAGAAAATAAGTACCTTGGAGCTTAAGAGAAGCTACACCTACTTAGGATCATTAATCTAGTTGAACACAAGTTTCTTATTCATTTCCGTTATCGGCTTTGTTTATGGTTTAAATCTGATAAACATCAAAACCTTTTTCAACATTAAGATATTGCCAAAAAATGATATACTATCCAGAAATCCATTTTAGCCAAAAGGAAAGGTTAAGCCAAGTTATAAAGAGACAGAGCTCACATCACCACATTCATTATAAGTACATGAAACATTAACTCAATAAATGTCAATTCAGAAGCTATATTTCTTGGATACTTGCCATATCCAAGAGACATTTATGCCAATTAGTTACTGAATATATTAAGACTCTAGGTTCTATGCTGATGTGCATTGCACATTGGGTCTTAGGAAGCAGTTGGGTACAGAAGGACTGACTGGCAGGCCCAGGATCTGAATCCAAACCATGCTGATGGGAAGATACAGGCAGGAATACAGCTAGCATAGGAAGAGGTGTCATGCAGGGACCGTTCTATGTACAGAGTCTGAGGTGTTAGGTTAGAGTGCAGAGAAGAAGGGTTAGAGCAGGGTGGGTAAGCCAATATTGTGTTCAGAAATATATACAGGCAAATGTAGGCACCTTACACTTAGGCAGAGGTCAGGATTGGGTGTAGGGGGAGTCCTATGGACAAAGTGACAAAGTGGAATAGCCAGGGAACAGGTTCTGGGCACTCATACTGTAAGAGCACGTCAAGACTGTCCTTTGCCATAGAGGGAAGTATCTCAAAGTGATGGGAAAGGTTTCTCAGCTGTGTGCTAATCTCCAGTTACAGATAGGATTCTTCAGATGAGAATGGTTAATTATTACAAATTGTCAGAAATCTCATTATTTCAATATCCTACAGAGTTTTACCGCTAAGACCAAATTCATCCTCATTCAAGGTAACAATTCCCACTATATTTCTCTGGTACTCAGTTATCTGGAAAGGGATCTTCATTATCTCCTCTGTATTACAGAATGAGAAAGCAATATAGAGAATGATGCCCATGGCCATGACCTCAATTTTCTTATTCACCGTCTTTTACTTTTCCAACCAGCCCTGACATCTTAGTTTCCACTGGTAAACAGAGCAGAGAAATTACATAGTTACCTGGATAATTTAGACCAGGAGGAAAAAAAGTGATTGCTATGAGTTACATGAGCTCTTTCAAAGTTTTCCTGAACGTGAAATCGTTTTACTCTTTACTTTTTTCTTATTCTCAGTGATGTCAGAGAGACACATACATCTCTCTTTATGGAGAATGATTAACGTGGACTCAACTGTATAGTTTGATTTCTCCCTAGTTAATAAAAACTAAAGCTTCAATCAATGCTAAGTGACAATGATGTAGCACCAGGAAAAATTAATTACTGCATTTTAGAGTGAAAGGAGTCAGATATGTCAGGTTTGGATTTAGCCTAAGGATCTACAATAAATTTCAGTTCTTTTGTGACTGTATTTTTTAAAGTGCAAAGTTACTCAAAACCATGTAGGCTTCCAGACTGGGAAACCAGAATGCTTCTGCACGCCATTATGCAGGTCCCCAAACTCCACAAGGACAGAGGCGCCTTTCTTTGGGACCTCGCCCTGTGTATCTTTTCATTTGGCTGTTGGAAAACTGCTGTCAGGCAAGGAGTTTCCTCCATTCTGACCTATTGTAACTGACCAAAAATCTATTTCATGCAAGCAATCCAAAGAATTTGCTTTCTTAGAGTTCAATTCATGATTTCTGGGAGAACTATGGGGGAAAAAAAAAAGAGAGAACCTTGGAATCTAGATACCTTAAACCATCCATTTTCTACTGACCCTGGAAACTACAGAGAGACTAGAGTCGCTCATCACCACTGCTGCTGCTGGTCCCAGTGCTTATGAGGACTCCCAAGACTACTGGAGCACAAACTGCCCTGGAACTGCACTGTCAGGAAGAACCCAGAAGCCTAGGTCCTCCAGTCTGCTTCAGATTTTCTCAGAGGTATGACAAGAAACCTAAGAGAAAAAAAAATGTGGGGCCCGGAGGGACAAAATAGTGGAGTCGAAGGACCTTGAGCTCACCCATTCCTACAAAAACACCAAAATCACAACTAGCTATTAAACAGCCTTCAATAAAAAAGACTGGAACCTACCAAAAAAAGATATTCTATGTCCAAAGATACAAAGAAGAAACCACAAGACAGTAGGAGGGGGCACACTTGCTATTTAATCAAATCCCATACCACCCAGGTGGGCGACCCACAAACTGGAGAACAATTATATGGCAGAAGTTCTCCCACAGGAGTGAGAGTTCTGAGCCCCATGTCAGGCTCCCCAGCCTAGGGTTCTGGCATCAGGAGGAGGAGGCCCAGAGCATTTGGCTTGAAAGGCCAGCAGGGCTTGAGTACAGGAGCTCCACAGGACAGGGGGAAGAAGAGACTCCACTCTTGGTAGGCATACACAGGTCTCATGTGCACCAGGACCCAGGGCAGAAGCAGTGACTGCATAGGAGCCTGGGCCACACCTACCTGCTGGTCTTGGAGGGGCTCCTGGGGAGGTTGAGGGCAGCTATAGCTCACCCTGGGCACATGGACACCAGTGGCCGTGGCAGAGATATTGGAGAGTGCCATCTATATGAACTCTTATTGAAGGCAGACATCTTGCCTGGGTCATAAACACCAACACCTGGCCCCACCCAACAGCCTGTAGGCTCTAGTGCTGGTAAGCCTCAGGCCAAAAAACCAACAGGTCAGGAACACAGGGCCCCCCTCCCCCTGCCTAATCAGCAAACAGGCTGCCTAAAGACTTCCTGAGCCCACAGCCACCTCTAGACACGCCCCTTGACATAGGCCTGCCCACCAGAGGGCCAAGACCCAGCCCCACCCACCAAAGGGCAGGCATCGGCTCCTCCCACCAGGAAGCCAGCACAAGCCTCTTAGACCAACCTCACCCTCCAGGGGGCAGACACTAGAAGAAAACTACAATCCTGCAGCTGCAGAACTGAGTTTGTCAACTCAGGTCAGAGGCTACCCTTGGAATAGCTCTTCCCTGGCCCTTGAGTGACAGGAGGGGACTGTACTGCTGGGACACATAGAACATCCCTTACAGAGAGCCACGTCTCTATGGTTGAGAAATGTAACCTACCACAGACATAAAAATACAAATAGAAATTTAAAGAAAATGAGACACCAAAGGAATATGTTCCAGACAAAGGAACAAGATAAAATCCTGGAAGAACACCTAAGTAAGGTGGAGATAGGCAATCTACCCAAGAAAGAGTTCAGAGTAATGATCACAAAGATAATCCAAGAACTCAGGAAAAGAATGGATGCACAGAGTGAGAAGTTATAAGAAGTATTTAAAGAGTTAGAAAATATAGAGAACACCAGAGTTAGAAAATATAAAGAACACCAGAGTTGAAGAATACAATAACTAAAATGAAAAATACACTAGAAGGAATTAACAGCAGAACACATGAGGCAGAAGAATGAATGTGCTGGAAGACAGATTGGTGGAAATCACTACCACAGAACAGAACAAAGAAAAAAAAATGAGGACAGGTTTAAGAGACCTCTGGAACAATGTCAAACACACCAACATTCACATTATAGGGGTCCCAGAAGGAGTAGAGAGAGGGAAAGGGCCTGAGAAAATATGTGAAGAGATCAAGCTGAGCTGAAAACTTCCCTAATATGGGAAACAGTCACCCAAGCCCAGGAAGCACAGAGAGTCCCATACAGGTTAATCCAAGGAGGAACACACCAAGACACATAGTAATCGAACTGACAAAAATTAAAGAGAAAATGTTAAAAGCAACAAGGGAAAAGCAACAGATAACATACAAGGGAACTCCAGTAAGGCTAACAGCAGATTTCTCAGCAGAAACTCTGCAGGGCAGAAGGGAGTGGCACAATATATTTAAAGTGATGGAAGGAAAAACTTACAACCGAGAATACTCTCCCCAGCAAGACTCTCGTTAGGATTTGATGGAGAATCAAAAGCTTTACAGACAAGCAAAAGCTAAAAGAATTCAGCACTATGCAACCAGCTTTACAACAAATGCTAACAGAACTTCTCTAGGCAGAAAAGAAAAGGCCACAACCAGCAACAAGAAAATTACGAAATGGGAAAGCTCATGGGTAAAGGCAAACCTACAGTAAAGGTAGGAAATCATCCACACACAAACTGGTAGGGAAGTTAAAAGACAAAAGTAATAAAATCGTCTGTATCCACAATAAGCAGTTAAGGGACACACAAAACAATTAGATGTAAAATATCAATATAATATCAAAACAAATAATCGTGAAAGGAGAAGAGTACAAATGAAGGATATTTAGAATGCATCTGAAATTAAGAGATCAGCAACTTAAAACAATCACATGTATATAGACTGCTATACCAAAACCTCATGGTAACCACAAACCAAAAACCTATAATTGATATACACACAAAAAAGGAAAAGGAATCCAAACACAACACTAAAGATAGTCATCAAATTACAAGAGAAGAGCACAAAAGAGGAAAGGGGGGAAAAAAAAGTCCTCCAATATACCCTGCTAAGTACTTGTGCTTTGAGCACGCATGCTGCCTTCTGCTCAGATCCTGAACTACACTAGCTACCCAACATTCCAACCAATCTGGTCAGAATTCAAAGAACCTGGAGTAGCCCTCAGGTCCATAGGCTCACATAAGAATGAATCCCCCTACAATAAACATAATAGTAACTAGCATTGAACTAAGCATATACTATCTGAGTCCTCTATTAGATCCTGGACATTTGCCTAGGAAGACCATCCAAGGTTAAAGCTACTCAAGGTCACACAAAGCCAGCTTGGATTCTATTGATAGAACCCATGTTCTTTCTGTGGCACCACTTATGAATAAGGGCCTGTCCACCTGGGTCTCCAGCTTAACATGGCCATTTCTTCCTTTTGGGCTGTAGCCCTATCCTGAAGGTAGGCAGTCTCGACTGAGGCTCTGACACTCTGTATGTGTCTTATTAGCCCCCTCCCTGCAATGGTTGGACCTGACTTTTGGACTCAGTCACTGCCTGAAGCATTGCTCCTTTAGGGATGGGTTGCTGGCAACAAGGCCATTCACTGGTCACTGTCCAGGCCAGTACTGCCGGCCCCATCCACCACAGAAGCTCTGGGGTGGAGTTAGTTCACCCAGCCTGATCTACCGATAACATCTTCTCCATAATAAATGCTGATGAGAGATGTTTGGATGGCCACCTACTGTGGGCCAGCATTACAGTAAGCACCTAAAATTTATTGTTGAACTTGAGTAGTATTCATCCACCCTGGACCCTCAGGCTGTCTGTCATCCAAGCCCACATCAGATCATGGCCAAAAGCATGAAGAAATATTCCCTTGGTATGTTGACACAGTAGAAAAGGCGTTGTGCAAGAGAAATCCCAAGAAACAACAAATGTGAGATGTACACAGAGAGACTCTGGGTTCCTGCAGAATCATGGGTTGTTGGTCATAGTTCACGCGTCAGTGGGAAACTCACCCAACACAGGTTTGTAAAATTACATCAGTGGTGATAAGGAAGTTGGAAAAGTGATTGGTAAGGTTGAGAGTCCCATTTAGTCTCAGGTGGCAGCAGTTCCTCCTATAGCCTCTATACCATACAATGTGCATGAAAATCACCTGGGGCTCCTGTTACACACAGATTCTAACTCAGTACATCTGAGGTGGGGCCTGAGGCTCACCACTTCTAACAAGCACCCCGAAATGCTGAAAGCCACCGATCCTCAGACTACACTTTGCATAACAAGCCCAGAGACCTCCCTGACACAGGTTTAAAAAGGAAAAAATATAGTTGACTTACTTGGGTCTAAGTCATGGGTGTAGGTGACATTAGAACCTTCCGGCCAACTTGCATGATCTTACCAGAAACGTAATCATTCATAGAGGAAAAAGACCAAGCCAGCACTGAGTCTCAGAGCATGAGGCAGATGGAGCTTGGGGTTGAGGGAACTGGAAACACATATGGAAATCAAGAGAACGAAAGAATAGGCAGCAGTCAGAGGAATAGCAACAATGTTGTTCAACTGAATCCACGTTTGAAAAGCAGAGATGAAGGTAGCCTGGGGTATTTGAGGTCTGGAATGCCAGACCTAGGACGCTAGACTCACTGGCACAGAAAAGCCAAACTTCAAAGTCTTAACAACAAGCCACAGAAAGAAATCAGTGTGGGCAAAACAAAAATGCCAGAGTGAGCATAAGGTCACAAATGTCCAGGCAACCAGGTAGATTCCCAGATGTGGGTAGTGAACTTAACTGCTCACCTTCAGCTTCCAGAAGGAACCGAGCAAGGGAAATCCAAGTGTCCTAGTCTCAGAAGAAATAGTGTGTCCAGCAAGGAATCCAGGAAGGCTTGAAGGATGGGAGCTGGAAAACTCAGCAAACGCTCAGCTCTGCTACCCACGTCAAATCCGTAGTAAAGTTACGTTGTACTGAACCAATGAAAGGCCTGTATTCCTTCCTACGTGCGTGGGGCAGAATCAAGACGTGTGAGTTAAGTGCCTCTAGCTGTGAAAATTGGCAAACAGTATGAGGCAGGCTGGTAGAGCCCTGAGTCTCAAAGTGAGGTCCTAAATCAGCAGTATTAGCATCATCTGGGAACCTGTTAGGAAATGTAAATTCTCAGCCATGCTCCAAACCTACCAATCAGAAACTGTGGGCGTAGCGCCCTGCAGCCTGTTTCTACAAGCCCTCCAGGTGATCCTGATGCACACTCACTGGAGTAGAGTCTACTGAAACCATGGCAGAGAGACGAGGCCAGGTGTGTCAGAGGACAATCATTATAAGTGGGCTTGATGATGGTGCTTTTAAAGAGCTAGTGAAGACTAAAGCCTGTTTACACGGAGAAGAAAACCCAGTAGAATAATGTAAAATAAAAATTCATAAAACATGCTCAGTGATCAACAAAGTTGGTCAATGATATTCCATGGTAGAGCTTTATCAATGTTGAGGAATCATCCAGCCATGGGTAGGACAATAATGTTCTGATGCTGGTAATGAGAGACATCCTGAGTACCCAGAGGGTCAACTCACAATATGTGCTTGAAAGTCCTCTCTGATGTATTTTTAAGAGACTCACCAAAAAGAAATGCCATTGGTGCCCTTGCTTGTGAAGAGATCTTCTCATAGGGGAAAAACAAACTTGAGAAAAACAAACATGGTGGTCTTAGTGGGATCTGTTTGACAAAAACATTGAGGAAAAATTTTGTTTTCAGTATGAACACAAGTGTGAGACACAAAACCCCAAAAACACGTAGGGGCTTTAATTACAGGCACACCTTGTTTTATTGTGCTTTGCTTTATGGTACTTCACAAATACTGCGTTATTCACATTGAATGTTTGTGGCAACCCTGCATCGAGCAAGTCTATTGGCACTATTTTTGCTAAGTTTGTGTCTCTGTGTCACATTTCTGTAATTCTCACAATATTTCAAGCTTTTTCATTATGATGAGATTTATTGTGGCGATCCGTGGTCTTTGATGTTACTATTGCAAAATGATTGCAACTCGCTGAAGGCTCAGGTGTTGGTGAGCATTTTTCAGCAATAAAGGAATATTTAATTCAAAAAACCCCAAAAAGCAAAGGAAAAAAACCGAAAAAAAAAACCCCATGTAGCTATATTCTATAATGGAAGTAACCTTTATGATATTCTAACTAGATTAAATTTTTAAATTGCTGGAGTTTTGTAGGAACCTTTTCAGATTCACTGTATAAATTCAAGTCATTCTCTTGGTTCTAACTGTGAACAATCACTGATTAGCGAAAAACTATTAAAATTGCTCCTTTTCACAAGAGTGTTTAAGTGATTTTGATACTTCTAAAGAGATTCTCTAAGTGTCTGGTGCTGAGAATTTATATATAATCATCGTCAACTACAGCATAGTGCAGTATATTGAAGAGCTAACATGAGTAGCTGTCAATAGAGGCAGATTATTAACAGCTGGGCATAAACTAGTCATTGGTAGATTTAAAATGACAGCTTATTTTGCTAAGTCATTTCATATGAACTAGATAGAGTGATATACTCAGAAGTTTACATTCCCCTGTCTCAGTGGTACTGAATAAACCTAGGCAATGGAAAATCGTGTCACATATGATCTTTAGTTTCTCTCTACTCATACAATCACAGAATCATTTTGAGGGAAGAGATTGTGTAAGTTTTGAGTGTAGCCTTCACTCTTGAAGGACCATCCAGCCTTTGCTTGGATACCACTAGCTACAGGAATTCATTACTCAGAACACCACCCATTCTTTCTGGGAACATTTCTAATCTTTTGAGGATTGTCTGCCTTACCTCCCAGATGAATTCATCAGCTTGAATCTTTGGCTCCTCCCTGAAGTTAAATATAAATGAGTCTGATCCCTCTGATTATTTTATATTTCTTTAAATATTTGAAGGCAATTATAAGAATCTCATTTAGTCTTTTCCAGACAATTCAACCTAAATTCTCTCAAAATTCCTCATAGGACATCAGTTTTAGACCCTGCAAAGGATGCAGTTTTGTCAGTGTCTGTCTTCAGATGCAAACTCTGAAACAGTCTGACCAGGAGACTGTAAAAGATCCCTCAGGTGAATGAGAAGATTAGATGTCACACAATTCTTATGTCCACTGCAGGAAAATAGCTGGTTACTTTATTACTCCTTTACTGAAGTAGCTTAACAAAATCCACCTATAACTTAAGATTATACGACAATGGACATGCTAAGGTGTAAGATGTAAATTCAAATGGCCCCTTGGCTTATGGCTATGAACTTTTGGATGGGGAATTATTAAACTATTCGTTTTCACAAGACTTCGTTTTTGGTACTCTTAAGAAGAGAATCGTCAATAAATAGAAAAGAATATTTTGATAGAGAATGATGCCTTTCTGTAGGCAAGTGAAGGGGAAAAAAGAGTTGGAAGGAAGCACATCTTTTAAATAAGAAGGACTGGGCTTCCCTGGTGGCGCAGTGGTTGAGAGTCCGCCTGCCGATGCAGGGGACACAGGTTCGTGCCCCGGTCCGGGAAGATCCCACATGCCGCGGAGCGGCTGGGCCCGTGAGCCATGGCCGCTGGGCCAGCACGTCCAGGGCCTGTGCTCCGCCGCGGGAGGGGCCCCAGCAGTGAGAGGCCCACGTACCGCTAAATAAATAAATAAATAGATAAATAAGAAGGACTGAGTTGTGACTGATGCTGTTGCAACATCAGCACCATTTCTAGAATGAACTACTCTCCTGCCCACCACCTCACTTCATCCTCACCTTTTCACCACTGTAACAAAATTATTGAGTTGTTTCTTCCCCACATTTGTGTTCCCAACTTCTACTTCTGCGTCCTCTTACACTTCGGGGAAGAATATCCCCTCTTTGTAAAGGAGACAGAGGAACTAAGTGTTCTTTCTATGTAAAAGTAATGAGGAGTATTTTTCTATTTCTCAGTGTTTTCTTCTAGACAGTGACTTTTCCACCAGTAGCCTCTTGGACTTGTGCATTACAAAAGCTGCAAAGAGCTCTTTGGAAGCAATCCAAAGGAAATAGGTACATACTTAAAGGTGTTTTATTTAGACTTGGAGGTTTATTTATATTTGTCTCCACAAATTCTAAGCAGTATTGATCTATGTACTTGCCAGGATAAAACAAGACAAGAGACAAATCTTACCACTTAAAAAAAAACCTCTCATGAGAATAAAGTACAACTAAAATATCTTTAAAAGCTCCTTCATCTAAATGCATGGCTGATATACCTCTACTGTAAATCCAGGGTACAATGAATTTTGGATTAGCGTTAGCAAACCACCAAAGAGGACACGTCCAGGTCTTTTATAGTGCTGTGTAGGTTTCTGAACAGCATTTAGAAACTTTTAAAATAAATTGTATGAATTATGAGTCCACTGGGTTTTCTTCTAGAACATCCTCCTAAAGAATACCAGATATGGTGTTTTGGCAATGATTGATTAGGTGACCAAGAGAATTTCCTTAAGAGGCAACAAGGTTTAGTTGGAAGGCATACATTCAGACAAAAAATAGGTTTGAAACCTAGTTTCATCCTTAATAAAAATAACTTGATGCAGTTATATATGCACTCTCAGCCTCATTTTTTCCTCTGTTAAATAAGGATAATAATCTCTCCTTCTAAGTGTTTTGAGGCATAGTCTAGGTAATAAATACAAAAGTTTTATTTCCTTTCTTTTTGCAGTATATATATTTTCTCAAACTTAACAGTAAGTTGAAGAATTTAGAATGGACTAGGAGATACACTTATCTTCAAAATGAAAAGATTTAAGAGGTCTTATAGAGAAATTTTCTGTTAATTAGTATTTCATTGCATCTCTAGTTATGGTCCTTCTCAATAACTGAAAGATGGCTCTCTAAAGTCCAGCATCAATGACATTAATGCTTCGCTTATCTCCATCTTGCTACCATTCTGGGTCATATTCCCATGAATTATTCTCTCCCAGAGAATGAATGAAGAAAGGAAAGGACATAAAACTTTATTAGCATTTCTGGTAATAAATTTAACTAAGAGACATTTTGAACTATGGATCAAAATGTGATTGGGCTCCCAATTCAATTCTGTTGACAAGCTAAAATCTTTGGAGGCAAGTGAAGATACCATCCAAGTCAGCATTTCCAACTTTGGGAAAATGATAGCGTCAGGACGGGGGGGGGGGGGGGGGGGGTCGGCTGCACACACAGGTGGGATAATGACTGGCAGTAATGGTGGGGAACCATTGAGGAGAACATTTCGGTGTTCCTGAAATGTCACCAAGCCTTCAGTATCATCAGCACCTCTGCCTCCATGCCAATTAAAAATCCACATAAATGTGGGGGCTTCCCTGCTGATGCAGGGGACATGGGTTCGTGCTCCAGTCCGGGAAGATCCCACATGCTGCAGAGCGGCTGGGCCCGTGAGCCATAGCCGCTGAGCCTGCGCGTCCGGAGCCTGTGCTCCGCAACGGGAGAGACCACAACAGTGAGAGGCCCGCGTACCGCAAAAAAAAAAAAAAAAAAATCCACATAAATGTACTTTAGAAACAAAGGAAATGGTGGCCTTCAGATGAGTGCCAAAATGGCAGTAACATCTTCTCTTGAAATAGCTAACCTGTTCTTTGTGTCCCTAAGCCCCTAGAGGGAATGCAGATCACTTTTCAAAGCTCTTAGATGGGAAAGGAACACTCACAAAATGGGAAAAGATACCTGCAGGGTGGGAACAAATGAGAAAGTGAGAAAACAGCAGGAAAAGCTGCCTGAAGAGGTTTCAGTACGTCGAAAACTATAAAGTCAGTGAGAAGTTGATCTTTCATTATTGTAACCAGCTGAGAAAATTCTGCCTCTAGCATATGCTAGAAAGGGTGTGAAAGAGAGAAGACTCATTTTGCCAAACTTAGATCCCACTCATGGCTGATGAGTCCTAACTTTGGAAGTAAAAAAATAATCAAGACTTTTGAGCCTGGAGGTTCAATTAACTTTAACAGCACGGCAGCTTCCTTTCTGAATTCTTTCTTTCTTTTCCTTTCCTTTCCCTCCCTCCCTCCCTCCTCTTCCTTCCTTCCACATAGCTCTTTCAGAACATTACAAGGATCACCTTGAAACAAAATTCTTTGTATTCCCAAAGCAGACTTTCTTCTCTAGCTTAGAGTTAATATGTATTTCCTAAGCAGGAACAGTGACTATATTGGGGCTTAACATATCCCTTTCCCACAAGAAGAAAACAATGGACCAAGATAATTTCGCTGTATATATATATATATATATATATATATATATATATATACACACACACACACACACACACACACACACCAGTTATAACATTATGATCTCAAAAAAGGAATGGAATTAATCAGGAAAAGCTTAGAAGGGGTAGCCCAAAATATTAATTTAAATACAGAGATAAATGCAGGATGTTAATAAGAAGTATTGAGGAGGATTTCATTAAAATGTAATTTTTGCAACAATGCTCAGGATGCAGACCAGTTGTAGAATAACGTAAAACATTTATCTGGACTAAGGAGGCAATTAGGATAAGATTTAGAAAAGTGAAATAATGGCCTTTGTTGCAACACAGACATGAGAAACCTGTTTTCAGGCAAGAAACAATGAAAACATGTAATAGCAATGAACTTGAGACATTTTGTACTACATCTTTAGTAAGTCTTTCTACATAGTGGGAAGAAACACGTTTTGTTTTTAAAACTAGATTTTATAAATCCAAATATCAGGTTTTCCTCATTGATTTTAGAGGAATGGTTGTAATGTTTTTCATGCTCACAGAAATATTTTCTTGATTTTTCCTTGAATAACTAAAGACAGGAGCCAGGAACTGGAGTTAACGCTACCTATGGTGTCATATTGAATTATGATCCATAATCAGCCAAATCCCAAAGTTACCCATAGTTAAGGATTCTAGAAGAAAGTAGGGGCACAAATATATTTTTGATGTTCCATCTACTTAAGTTTATCATATAGTAGGATGGATTACATTTTTGGATTTTGGAGTTGGTAGATATGAACTTCCTTATGTTCTACGCTGCATTGCTATATAGGCAACAGTCATTCTACTTGTCAAATAAAGTGCATTTGTAATTTTGCTTATCTTTTCAAAACCATATTTTCTTAGCTCCTTCTTCCTGGCATCTTGAACGATATGATTTGCTTTCACTAATTCTTGTGTTACCAGGATAAATTTGGCATTAGGGTTTTTATATGTATGAGCAGGTTTGCAAAGATTTAAGCATGTATTAACAGAAGAAAACAGCTATGTTTAAGGTTAGAATATTAAGTTCACCAGCTGGAAATAAGCTGTGAAAATTCTAAAGAATTTTTCAGAATTTCCTATGAATTAGTATCCACATATAGATATTGGCAATGAGATATAACACAATGCTTTCTGATGATCTTATAAACTTTAACTCAGTATATATTTGGTTGTAAAAAAAAAAAAGAGTTCATTGAGAATAAGTGATTCTTGGTGTCAAATATAGCCTTCCTCACTATCCCAACTCCTGCATCCTCAGCTAATTAAGGATGCCATTCAATCACAGGGTTCTCTAACTACTTCTTAGTCCCGAAGTCTAAATACATATGCTTTTATTAATATAACTATTTTGACCTTCCAGAGTATTTTTATTGTTGTTAAAGTTTGCTTCTTACCATTCAACGTGCTTGCCTGGCCTTCCTCTAATATCAGCACCAGAAGTATGTATTAATGTATTGTTGACTTGTTCCCATTCTTACTCTGAGAGTATTAAAATAATATAAGGTGATCCTGGTCTCACCTCCCTGGACACTTAGGGAACTCAGCAGAATAGTCTAGGGTGATTAAGATGAAGCATTTGGATTTTATAGCATCTGTGTGATCACCTCCATCGTGACTATTTTTAACACAGCACCTGTACTGGTCTCACCCCATGTTTCCTGCACTGTCCACCCCAATCCTACAGGAGACTTGATTATGTCTTCTGTAATATATCTCTGTTCATGTTTGATAGCGCCAATGTCCTGTCCCTGATCAAAAATCTTTCAATAAGCCAGGATGTTTGGTTTGGCATTTAAGTCACTCCCCAGTCTGTCCTCAACTTGTTTTTCTGAAGTGATTTTACACACTACTCCTTCTTAAAAACTCTCATCTCATAAAAATAAGGCTACTTACTTGTCCTTAAATACACAAGTATTCTTAGCTCTACAATTTTGATTATTTGGTCCACGCCAGTTAAAATGGTCTTTTCCCCCGAGGCTGTGGATCTATCTAACCTGGCTCTTATTTTAAACCCCAGCTAGAGTTCCCATCTCTAAGAGGCTGCCCCACCAGAGTCCACAGGCATCACACCCTCCGAGTTCCCAGACACACATTGTCCACACCTCTCATTAGGTGCTTATCAAATGCTTCCTATTTTTTTTTTTTTTTTTTTGCGGTACGCGGGCCTCCCACTGTTGTGGCCTCTCCCATTGCGGAGCACAGGCTCCGGACGCGCAGGCTCAGCGGCCATGTCTCACGGGCCCAGCCGCTCCGCGGCACGTGGGATCTTCCCGGACTGGGGCACGAACCCGTGTCGCCTGCATCAGCAGGCTGACTCTCAACCACTGCGCCACCAGGGAAGCCCAAATGCTTCCTTTTATTGTTACATTTTCTCTCTATACCTTGCCCTCCAAAAGAGACAATAAGTCCTGTAATGTTAGAGATTGCATCTTACATCTCTTCTCATCATCATGGCCTGGTAGAGTATTTTGCATATGGTATATGAATAATTAATATTTGTTAGTAACTATCCTGATAACTATAACCTAATTGCCATTTACTAAGAAGCATAGTTTCTATACTTTCAGATACTAAGCAATCTATAAAAGCGAGAGTATCAATTTTTAATATTATTATTTCAAAAGAAGAACTAAGTAATAGAAAACTCCAGAAATTTAAGAAAATATTTCAGATTTTTTAAACTGCAACTGAAAGCTTCTCACTCTTACTTCCACCTTCTAATCTTTGCAATATTGAATCAATTGTTTACTATTAGAATAGATTATGCAACAAATGCCATAAATTATGAAAGTAAATTGTAGCTTTTTGTTGAAATTCTCAGACATGACTAGTATCATTTTCTCATTTACTTTTCAATGCTCTTTTTTTAATTATCAAATGCTTATTATTTGTTGAGCAATTAGGCTTCTTGTGTTGCCCTGAATACATACAACCCCATCAGAAACAACTTTTTAATGCTAATAACAGCTTTCATGTAATATATCAGACCCTGCTATTTTGAAAAACGACATGACCAATAATGGAGTCCTTTAATCTGAACTTTTTGAATAGTTACTAAGAGAGATGAATAAATATATTTATACAAATTACACTATACTACTCTGAACATATAATTATTAAAGTCCTTTTAGATATAAAAGTGTTTTAATCTTACAATTCTGAGCCTATCTTGTATCCTTTTCGGTGTGAATTCATTGATAATATACAAGATTTGGTCTGTGGTTTTATGCCTTATTTTGTGCTATCAAGATTTATTCTTTGTCTCAAAAGTCCTTATAATTTTGAACTCAAAATTACAAAATATACGGGAATTAAATAACCTATTGATTATGCATCGAGCAGGTCATACTCAGGAATTTCTGTTGCACTGAAGGGGACTTAAAAAGACCTTTCGATTGTCTATTTTACAAGCAGGAATTTATATTTTGTGCTTAAAATAAGGCACACGTGCTTATGTGTGCATTATTTTATGCTTACACAGAGACCTTTTGTTTAAATGTCCACAAGAAACTAAATAAGAATGTAAGATAATGCCAGAAACTTTCCAGTTAATGATCACTGGTTGAATATATGTACTTACTTACATTTCATCCTGAAACTCCACCAAGTGGTATTAAAGAATAAAAAAATGATAACACACAGTAAAAAGAGAATGGACAAGAAGTGTCAACAGTTTTTGGAAGATAGAAAGTAGAGGATTAGCACATGACTTAGCAACATGGAAAAACCTACAACTTATGATCATGCAGTGGGTTCCAATGTACAGATTTGACCCATAAAACCCTTGGAAAAGTCAGGATTTAGAAGTGGAAGGTGTATGTGAGGTACAGGATTAAAAATGCAAATGAATTGAATAATCTGTTCAAGGGGCAGTTAGACTGCCCTGAGGCACTTCCTCTAGTCTATGCAATGAGGCTTCTCCTCTGGACTGGTAAGACTCTTGAAGCACAGGCAGGCATGAGTTAAGTTTCTGAATACATGAGCATTAAATTAAATACTGTATGCTGAAAAAAAAAGCCTGCGTATTATGTAGCAAGAGCATCAGCTCCTCCCCAGTTCAGCCCAAGGAGGCTGTGGTCTGATGTATACCCCATCAGTAAAGTGGAAGACCCAGAACAAAGTCCTGCCAATCCCTACAGACCTAGTATTTGGAAGGCCCTGCTCAGTCATCATATGTGAAGGATACCAGCTGATCAGCCCACTAATGCATGACAAACTGCCAATCAAGTTTTAGTTTCTCTTTGGTATGAAAGGACAACTTTTGTGAAAGACTTCTAAGGAACAGCTCCAACAAGAAAGTCAGAGGCAAAAATAAACATAACAGAAAATATTCAGGCGTTCCCACTGGCTATTCTCTCTGCTTGGAATGCTTTTCCCCATATCTGCTCTCTTTACTCCTACACTTCATTCAGAACTCGTGCAAATACAAAATAATGAGACATCTTTTCTTACTATTATATTTAATATTGTGTTCACTCCCCATCACCCAATTCTTGGTTATTCTATTTCTTTACTTGAGCTTATATTTCTGCATATATTAATCACTACACAGACATTTTGATACGTTCATGTATTTGTTGTCCATCTACCCCACCCCCAAATGAACACTCGTAAAGGTAGGAACATTGCCTATCGCACATAGTAGATCCTTGATAATTACTGTTAATATTATCTACTTATCTGTTTACTTATTTAGTAAAAATAAGTAACTTGGATAAAGCAAAAACAAAGTAGGAAACACAATTTTAAAAGAATAAGTATTCAGAGAATAAGAAAATTTATAGCCAAGAAACAATTCAAATATATTAACTATACAAAAGCAACAATTAGAGAAGAATTAGCTCTTAAAAGTTCCAAATATTAAAAATTAAAGATATAGTTCAATAGAAGTTTGGGAAGACTTGGTAAAGAAAATCTACAAGAGAGTAAAGAGAAATATAAGATATGAACAATACGAAAGAAAAAATAAGAATGTAAGAGATCAATCCTGAAAGACAAATGTCTGACTAATAGGAGCTTCCTGCAGTAACACAAAAGAGTAGAGGGGAGGGAACAATTAAAGATATAATGTAGGTTGTTTTCTAGAATGGAAGGAAAGCGCTCTTGGATGGAAAGTCCCTCCAGATGCTCTACAAACTAAGTGAAAAAGAAACTCATCAAGATACTGTTTTACTGAATTTCAGAACTTGAAGCTAAAAAGATTTTCTACATCAATAAACCTCAAAAATATAACATGGAACCAAAGTAAGTTACAGGGTATATATATATTTTAAAACCTAAAAAACCAGCATTTTGTATTATTAATAACTATGTAAATATTCAGTAAAACTACAAAAAGCTTTCATGGGAATAATGACACCAAAATCATGATAGTAACTATCTGTGGAGAGATGGGGGGAAATCATATTTAGGAAGACTACAGAGGAAGCATCATTTATATGTATAAAATTTTATTTAAAAAATGACTTTAAGCAAATATAACATAAGATTCAATGAAACTGAGTGGTGGGTATAACGGTATTATTATAATATCCTCTATACTTTTTGATGTTTTTGAAATATTTCACTGTTTAAAACAAAAAGATGCAAGAAACCAAAAGAAAGAAAACAGGTTACATAAAAAATTACAGGGAACAAAATGATATCAGATTTCTTAACTGTAATAATGGAAATTAGAAGATAATGGAGAAACAGCCACCCAGTTCTGAGAGAAGATTTTCAACCAAGAAGCACATATCCATCCAAAATGTTAGTCAATTAATATAAAAGTAGGGTAAAAACACTTCAGACTTAAAATCATTCACCTCTTCTTAAGAAAGTTGTGAATTATGTACTTTGTGAAATAAGAGAGCAAACCAGGTAAGAGAAAGACATGAGAGCTGTTAAGAAAAAAATTGCACTGGAAACTTGTTAAAAGTGGCAAGATAAATTTTATTTTAGCTGCTGTAGTAGAGAAGACAGACTTCAGTATACAGCTGAACTCCATGCCCACAAATTTGATTACCTAGGTGAAATAGACACATTTCTTTAAAGTCACAATCTGCCAAAACTCACACAAGAAGAAATTTGAATAGGCCTATATCTATTAAATAAATTAATCAATTGAGATAGATATATAGATATATACATATATCTCAATTAATAACTTTTCAAAACAAAAAGCACCAAGCCCAGATGGGTTCATCGGTGAATTCCACCAAGCATTTAAGAAAGAAATTATTCCAATTTTCTGCAATCTCTTCCAGAAGACAGAAGCAGATGGAAAACTTCCTGATTCAATGAGGTAGCATTAACCTAATGCCAAAACCAAAGAAAATACAGGAAAAGAACACTACCTTTTACAAATATAGATGCAAGTATCCTAACAAAATGTTTTCAAACAAAATGAATTCAACAATGAACAAAAATAATTACACACCACAACCAAGTGGGATTTATACTAGACTGGTTCACTATTCAAAAATCAACTAATGCAATAAAAAAGACATTTTTAGCCACTGAGCAGGTAGCTCCAGCCACAGACTTTTATTTTGAGATTTATTCTGACTGAGTCAGAAACCAGTTTGCTGTATCTCCCAGGTTCCAAGGGATACTTTGAAGCCTTTCTCAATAGGCTTGAAGAGAAGAGACCTTACCCCCTCCCTTACCACCACTTTATGGAGATGATGAGACTCATAACATAGCACTCTCCAAAGGAATACTCTTTCCAGTCTCCAAATTCCCTGATCACTTATGCTCAGCCCTTTCATATGTTCAGTTTAAGTGAATATGTCTTAATATTTCCTATGCAGGATCTGCCTGGTCAATCTGGTACCTCATTTTGGTGTGAAAGTAGTTGGCATCTATTATCTTGAGGTTCTATCACTGAGACTGAAATAATTCCTTTTCCACCATTGATCCTCTCTGTTAGAATCTTCCCTCATGACTTGCTGAATACTAGGATGTGTTTGATGCATTCTCTTCCTGGAAAACAACATTCGTCCCTGTGCTATTGACAGCTCCACATCTGTGTATGTGATTTCAAGGTCACTAGTGCAGAAACTACCATCATTCCATTTGTAGCTGCACATCACCTAACATGCTGAAACTCATCTAAAGAGTTGTTGACTTAACTATTTTCACCCTGCAATAATTTGCTGATGATATTTTCTAAGAAGTATTGTGACCAATTTTATATTAGGAGTTGGCAAGATTGAAAAGATCCTGATTTTCTAAAATAATAATAAGTGGCGGGGGTACAAGAAATAATGTGTTTTATTAAGTAAAGTTCTCACATATTTTAACCACTAACCACATTATTGTGTTAAATTTTGCCAAACTGATGTACAGTTTTAACATTTAAAATGTGCAAAAGGTAAATATTCTGAGGGAGAGGAAAATAGCAGGCTGAAGATGAACTGCACTTGATAAAAATAGCTTAAAACACTCCCTTTGTAATATTTACAAGTCCTAAAAGCTAAGACTTTTCAGTGTAACAATGTAAGTCTGACAATTCTACTAGTAAGTATTTTTATTTGTATCACTGCAGTCAGGCAAACCTTCATAAATGAAATCGATAGACATAATTTTCAGGTGGAACTGATAGTTTGACTTTAGATGCTACCTTTCTGCCTATAAAATACAGCAAGGGGAGGGGAAGAAACCCACATTTCAAAATGGGAAACTCAAAAGCAATTCAGTCCGAATAAGCTAACTAACATTTACAAAGTAATTCTCATCCTTATAAATTGCCTTCTTGCAGGAAACAGACCTTATCCTGACTTTTAATATTTCAATGCACCGATCTTGGTGGATGGAGAATGGACCAGGATGTACGGTGACATCAGTGACACCTGCCCCAGACTGGGCCCCAGAAGACCATCGCTACATCACGGTCTCGGGGTGTTTTCTGGAGTACCAGTACATAGAAGTGGCTCATAGTTCCCTCCAGATTGTCCTCGCAGTAAGTGTCGACAGCCAACCACTCCTTCTAGTGCTTCCGGAACTGTTTTATTTCTGTGCAAACTCAGTGCACACAGTTGGAACCTGTGGGTAAAATGTGGCTCTGTGCTTTTTCCTAATCAGTGCCACTTTTAACAGGGATGTGTCAGGTTAAACCAGGCTGTGCTGTGGGCCGAGTGCTTCTTTCTGGCTGTGCTGCTAATTCTGGGAACTCCCCTCTCCCTTTGCCCTAGCTTCTTCTTAGACTTCCCCTAGGTACCATCCATCTCTTTTTATCACCCCCCCACCACCTTTTTCAAAACAATTCAGCTTTTCTATAAATTCCACTTCTAGACTATCATGCCCCTATTTTTCATAGTATTATGTCAATGAAGAACCCTCCCTCTACAAGAAGGCATTTGGAGTTATAAATAACTCCTATGTTTTTGAAGAACTTTCACTAAAGCTAAATGCACACTTTTGTGGGATTCATAAAGTTATTTGTGGGATTCATAAAGTTATTCATTCAACTTTATTATACATGTCTCCATTTATTTATTACAGATTGTGTATGTGCAGATCTACGTATATTTTCTTAGACTCCATGTAGATCTGCAACTGAGGTGCACCGTCTTAACAATTATAAACAACTAACAATACAAGTAGAATCTGCTTGTGACCTCTTTCTTTACTTTCAGAATGATATTAACTCACAATTCTTAAATAACAAGACATAAAATGTTCTGGGTAGAATGGCACCAATTGGTTCACGTAAAATTCTTCTGGAATTTAAAAAGAAACAATGTGAGTGTGTGTATTAGGTTATGTAACTAATATATAGTTATTAGATATTTTAAAATGAGGAATAGGGCTTCCCTGGTGGCGAAGCGGTTGAGAGTCCGCCTCCGATGCAGGGGGCACTGGTCCGGGAGGATCCCACATGCCGCGGAGCGGCTGGGCCCGTGAGCCATGGCCGCTGAGCCTGCGCGTCCGGAGCCTGTGCTCCGCAAGGGAGAGGCCACAACAGTGAGAGACCCGCGTACCGCAAAAAAAAAAAAAAAAAAAAAAAAAAAAAAAAAAAAAAAGTGAGGAATACATGTATATAAACATATACATACACACACATATATAATCACAATGCACTTCGTATGCTGTGCTAGTAAACACTTCCCAAGTCTCTGTGACTAAAAACCACAAAGGTTTATTCTCATGGGTCAGCAGGAAGTTTTACCAATCACTGTCACTAAGGAAACAAGGCTAGGGACACAGCCACCATCTCAATCATCACGGGTTGCCGTGCCAGAGAGCAAGGATAGATCTGGAGTGTCTACAATGGCACTAAAATGCTCCTCCTTGGGAGGAGAAGCTCATCATTGCTCATAGTTCATTGTCCAGAACTAGACACACAGTCCTACACAATCACAAATTGGTCAGGAAGGAGGGAGACCTGTAAATATTTGAAGAGTAGCATAAATTATTTCCACAATATTTGAATTATGTTCTTGGCTAAAGCACTGAGTGACCTCCCTTGAATATGTCCAAGCTGAAGCACTTCTTAATTAAAAAAATAAAAAACCCTCTCTAATAGTTTGAAACTCTAAAACCGTTCATTTTGATTATTTTTAAGTAAAGATGGATTCGATGGGATGGAAGTAGTCATTTCACTGTTTAAAATTCATTTAGGTGAAGTATTCATTCTCACATGGGAAAAGTAAAATATTTCTGGCATTTGGCGACAGATTAAATGCCTTCATATATGTGTTAGAGAGGAGTTTTAGAGGTAATATTCCTTCCTTGGAACTCCCTCTTTCTACTGTACCCAGAATTTTTGGAAAACTTCCACTTATGCATCAGGGATGATGTAAACATATAGTCTGTGTGCATGGATAGTTAAATGTGACTATTTTAAGAGAGTTATTTGAATTAAAGTGTGTATGTATAAACTATATTCACAGATTTATTAAACCCCACATAAAATTTTGGCTTGCAGATAATTTGCTAAAGAAATACATTTGGACACAGAAGCATGTGTTGAGTCTGTCATACTGCCCAAAGAAAAAATATTTTTACATAAGTAAAAACCATCCGTAAAGGCAAAGTGGCTAGAGTGCAAAGAAGATGGATGAAGTGTCCCTAAGAGCAGATGTGACCAATATATCAAGCTACTGGCTCTCACTTCTCCTGTCTGCATTGCCCCCGGTTGAGTGGGGCAATCGTTTGGGCGGGCCATCACAGGACGTGGCATCCGTACCTTTCCCCTTTCCACCTGTTCTTCTCTCTGGGGTAGTTCTTTTGCTATGCTGACTGGATCACCTGAGAGAGTAAGTCAGCAACAGATACCCAAGCCAGTTTTTTGGAAAAGTTTCAACACACTTTCCGTCTTTGGACTTGTTATCGTCTAGTTGGCCTTGGGGTGAAAGCATTTGCTATGCAGAAAACTTAGCACATCTTAACTAGAATTTTAGAATGCAAACCAAAATGGGGCTTATCTTGAACAATGTGCTCCGCCTAGTTATTGGAAGCCTTCCAATTAAACGTTCCTGTAGTCATCCTCATCACTTCTGCTGGCATGTTTAAGGGGTGAGATTGTGGCTCGATTCTCTGCTTCTCCCCTTTTCGTGTTACCCAAATCAACTTCCTGACAATCCAATGTTTAGTTCCGTCCAGTCCAGTGTACACTTCCTGAGTGCATGTCCCCTGCTGGCATCTAGAGAAACAAATGAGAGCGTCTCTGACCTTGAGGCTGTCATACTCAGAAATGGGCGTGGCTCCTCAGGGTACAAACCTGGGGCAGACAGGCACACTTCGGGAATGTGGTACACAGAGAATACGTTTGTGCCGTTTATGGCATCATCCTGGCGTCTTAGTTCCATCCTGCTTTTTGTGAAGTCAGCTAAACTCCCACACCTCTCTTTGTTTTCACCAGCCTTTGAAGCTGCCCTCTCTTCCAGGATATCTGGCTTAGATCTGCTTTCATAAACGGCTGCTGTTCCAGCTACTGCTCTTGATTAACTCCAAATCTCTCTAGCTCTTTTTCTCCACCTTCACTCAGCCTCTCTTTCACAGATTCCTGACCCCCAGCACACCTGTCACCCCATTGTTCGGTTTTCTGCCAATCAACTCCTAGCTGATTTTGAAATTTGCATCACGAAGCCCCCATGTGCGTCACACATTTATAAGATATCTCCCACCTCCAGCCAAAGGAAGACGAGTATTATACCCATATGATTGGGAAGAGGGGTTATTAATCACACAGCCTCCAGCCGAGAAGAAAGGACTGCCGGAGCACCATAATGATGAGCCAGGTGTGAGATTTCGAGCTTTCTCCTCCAGCAGCATTTTCTTCTGGTTAGGATCAGATATCACATTCAAAGGGAATACAGGTGTGGACAGTTTTAATAAAACCAAAAATAAAAAAAAAATCTGCACTTACAAAAATAGATTTACAAAAATCTGCACTTACAAAAGAGATAAAATAAATATGTATGGAAAGAGCCCAGGAAGAGATTAACTAAAGATGTAATGCTGTTTAGATTAACTAAAGATGTAATGCTGTTTACATTACAAAACAATTAATCTTATTTCTTCAAACAATGTGTGATTGCAACTGTACAGTTTACAAAATGCGTTTACGGGAATTTAATCTTTCCACTTGTGTAACAGTCCTTTGAGGGCAGCAGAACAGATTAAAAGCCTTTCCCAAGATTTCTTAGCTAATAAGTGGGGAGGGTGGACATGCTGACCTAAGTTTTTCTCTGGTACCAAGGAAAGGAAATAGGCTTAAATCTGCATGCCGGCATCAGCTGATGGATAACAGATTCATGAAACCCCAAAATTCAGACTTCTCTTCAGTAGCAAAGAATGCCGTGATTAATTAGCTATGTCTCCCACAGGTAAGGGGAAGGGAGGTGTATATACCTCATGTTTGTTATGCACACACATTATACCTTACTTCCTATAACCAACACAATGAAGAGGGAGTATGTTTTACAATGAAATGTAAATAAATGAATCATTAAGGGAAACTTTTATTGTACTAACTGAAGGAACTTTTTATTTTGAAACATGTTAAAATTCCAAATAATTCATTGGAAAACAAAAGCAAATACTTAATCCCTTTCTTCTCCAGCTACCTCCAGAGGACCAGTATCTCTAAATTTTATATGAACTTCTCCAACCAAAATTGCCGGGCTTTGTTTTTCTTTATTTCCTTTACTTCTGACACACTTCTAAGTTCATAGCAGGTTGACTATTAATTTAAGAGACCAGTAGAAGATGTTGGTACAAATATAAATAAGTTTACTCTTTCCTACAGCCATTAAAAGTGGCTTAGAAACTGTGTACAAATTAGCAGGGAAGAAAACTTTAGAAAAGTTTCTGGTGCCCTGTTCATAGCCAAAAATTAGGTTCACTGTCCAGCTTAAGCTTCAGTTAAATCTATTCCCTATTCATAAAACTCTGTACTCTGTAGAGTGCTGGAAATGATAGAAATCATTGTTCAACATATCGTGGTACCAAAAACTTTTGAAAGTAAAATATATGCCTTTCAGATGGATAGAGTCACAGATGTTTCCAATTATTTCCAGTTAATGATATATAATATGTTGGCCATTTGGCTTGCTAAGACTTGCCTAGGAATACCATTGGTGAAGAAATTTGCAAAAATTTTGACTGCCTTTATCCAAGTTGACTTGGGGTTGTGCTGGGAATGGCACATGGTGTTTCTCTAGACGTTGCTGAAGTGTGTGGTGCGTGCATATGAGAGTAAAGGGCCTTACTGCTCACGCTGACTTTTTCTCCTATAATCTGGAAACACTTATCTACAGAGGTCTGATTTTCAAAGATTTGGGTTCCGATTTTCACGTAGCCTAGGACGTTGCTATTAATGTGGTAAATATTAAATCTAAGTTGTGAACTTGTACCATTTTAAAGGGATGAGTGGGAGAAATGGTGTGAGCTGATACCCAGCTACTGCTGCATTCAAAAGTGCAAAGGTTGCAGTGTGGATATTCTCTATGACATTTATTTGAGTTGAAAACTTAAGACAGTTTTTTTGAGACAAAAAGCAAGTTTGATTTGGTTGATTTGTTTTACAGTGAAAAATGATTTAGCCATTTATGTTATTGTGGTCACCATTTTGCATAAACTAAATTAGCCAGACCTGCAGCTCCATAGTTTGATAAAAATACACTCAAAGTACATGTTTTTAATTGACAAAAATATATTGAAATTAAGTAATATTTCCCACATATTTTACATACACCAGATTAATCTAGGTGCCTTTATGAGAAAGAGTTACAAGCATAATGGCTGTTTATTATATCTTGGTGGTGTTTTTTGTATACTTTCCAGAAATTGCTGTTGCAATTTCCAATTCTTTGCTTTCATTATAATTGAAGGAAAACCTCATAGATTTGCCAATTGGTAGATTACCTGAAATAATTCTTCTGATAGGTAAATATGTAAATGTGGCACCCAACTTAGAAGAAGCTGCAGAAGTTCAGTGATGTCATAAGAAAAGGCCTTCAATACTTCTCTATTTTTGAAAGAACAAGATTTTTCCATGCTTAAACCTAAAAAAAAAGCAACTAGAATAGAATTCCTGCTAAACTCTGCCTCATTCTAGTATTAATCAGAAATGCATTTCAAATGAAATTTTATTTTTTATGTAATTATTTTGATCAACATTTGTAATAGACTATGGTGTTTTGATCTATTGTATAAAATAATAATTGTGGTAATGGCTCAAATGAGAATACATTTTTATGTTCTCACCGCCCCCCAAAAGAGAGAAATATGTGAGGTGATGAATATGTTAATTAACTAGATAGTGTGAAGCCTTTCATAATATATATGTATATCAATTCACCGTAATGTACACTTTCGGTAGCTTACAATTTTATTTGTCAGTTATACCTCAGTAAAGCGGAAAAAAATGTTAAATGTCAAAAAAAGCCCATTTTTAACACTTAATGCCTTATGGACATGGGAAAGAAAGGTCGATTTTAAATTTATACATATTCAATTTAACACATACAAATTTATATATGTGTGCATGTGTGTATATATATATATAAAACTATATATAGTTATACAGAGAAATATGATAGAATGATCAATATAAAAGTTTCAAGTAAATAAACATACCACATTAGGAAAATATTCTGTGGAAACTGGAACTACATAAAATTTATGATTGTTATAGAAGCGTATGTATGTGTGTTTTTACATGAAAGTGAACTTCACATCATACTGGTATTCAAATTTCATTGGATATATTTATAAGAATAAATAATGTATCTTTAAAATATATTAATATTTATAATATGCCAAAATAATTTATTTTGCCATTAGCCATTTAGACTAATGATGAAAATATCAGATATGAATTTCAAATGTACCTAGTTTCAAGTGGATTTTTAAAAATTTCTTTCAGGGTATGTGGGAAGAGAAACGTTTGGAAGCCACTATTCTAAAGCAGTGGTTATTTCTTTCTTTATTCCTTTATTCTTCCTTTCTTTTTCTTCCTTCCTTCCTCCCTTCCTCCCTCCCACAGTCCATAGAGACAGCCACAGAGTGGGGAGCAGGCATTTAATTCTCGGGGAGGGCTGACAGGGATGTCCCCTGTCCCCTTGGGGCCCCTACCCATTCCCCTAAGGCAGTGGTTGCTAACACTAGCTGAGACGAGGAATTACTTACCCAGTTGTTTAAAAGATTACCATAAACATAATATACTTCTGGAAATTTTTTTGTCCTTAGGCCTGAGGTAGGGCCAAGGTGGATATATTTTTCAGAAATATTAGTCCCTTCCCTTTTCTTTTACTACTGATTCCTCAAATGTCCTGAATTGCTCAGAAACACAAGGTGTTTGGTCAAGAAGATGATTCTATATGCCAAGATGGTACCATAGCTCTGGTTGTTCCACCAACTCCTTTCTGGGCCTTAAGAGTCATTTCCCTTCCAGTACTGCAGGGTAAAGCACATAGTTATGTGACTAGTTAGTTAGTCACATAATTAACCTGTGGTCAAATACTGAATCTGTACTTACACCGTGCCTACCATATCTCCACACTGAGGAGTGAGTTGGTATAGAGCTAGGACTGCAAACTGAGTCTTCTGATTCTAGTCCAATGTGCAAAACTGTACAATAGTTTTCTTCTTAGCACAAAACTGCCTGTTGTCTGCGACGGAAATGGACAGAATGACAAGCACTCAGCTTCTTTCCTAGCTCCCAGGATGGTTCAACAGCTTTGCTGCTTGGCTTCAAATATTATACACAGTGCTCCAACTCTAGTTCTCTTGGGTACTCAGATACACAATCTTGCTTGTCAATAAAGGAAATAAATGTGATTTGTCTTTCTGCAACATCAGAATATACAAATAGTCACACAATATATGGTAAGAAAAACCAAATCACAATTGTAAACAGGGGATTTTTCCAATGGACAAAGTTGCTTAATTAAGAGAATGAAGGCGGTAAATAGAATCGGGAAAGGACAGTTCTTGGTACAATTGAGTGCTCCAAAGCACATAAACAATGTTCCACAAGCTAAGTTTAGAACCCCAACTGGATTTATCCCTGAATAGTAAGAAATACCAAGACCAATTGATACTTCTGAAATGGGCACATGTTTAAATTTCTAACCTATTCTCAATTCCTCTAGACGATAACAAATTCATTTGAACACTCTCCCTTCAGAGCATAACACCTTAATGCCTTATCCACAGATGTCAATCAAGTTTTGGTAAAAATAAACCCTGAACAATCAGTTGTCATGCCCTTTATTTTATTTTGCTTTATTCCTGAAAGGTGCCCTTGTAAATTGGTGAGCATTTCTGCGAGTCTGGGAACAAGCAGAGTGCAAGAACTTGAACAGCCTCTAAAGTCAAATTAAATCTAAGAATTTTTTGCCTTTAATAGTCACTGGTATTCTCTACATGCAAATTCAGAAACATCAGGTAAAATATTCACAGTCTGGGGGTAACAATCCTTAAATCTTACACCCAGCTGCATAACAAACTATTCTGTAATTATGAACTAAATGAGATAATGTCTAAGAAATTGCCTTGAAAACAATAAAAGTGGTATTTATTTTCTCCTTAGCTCAGTTTTTTCCACTGCTCCCAAGAACACTATTATTTAGTCAGGCTAACTCATAGTGATGTGCAAAAATGAACTGAAGTTTACTTACTCCCCAGATAGAACTGTGATTCTTAAATTCAGTGTGATACTATTTAGTGTATCGACACACCAGCCTACATGGGGGCAAGTTTTATCCCATATCAACCATTATCATCAGATTGCAATATCTGCTTCTATATGTAGTGTTTGAAGCACTCGCTTACCCCCAAAACATAATATCACTTGATCTACGAGAATGCTTGGAAACATCATGGAATAAAAATACCAATATATTTAAGATGGTAGTGAGGATTATAGCCTGCAACAAATCACTAATAATTGGGTTTTCTTGAATAATATTAGATTTAAGTTTTGCCAGTCCTACAAATTAGATTTAAATTACTTCCACAGAGTACTGTACAATGAATGATGTGCAATCCCATTTCTTATATTTAATTCTAGTCATAAGTTATTTCAGAAAGAAAGAAAGTATCAATATATATAGTAAAATGAAGTATTTTTTTGAAAAACATGACAAGCTGTTGAACTTGAACAAAGGTTACCATCTTCCTTTGTCATAGATAGTATCATTGCCTGTAAGACACCTTTCCACTCATGATCAGTTATTATGATAAAAATTTTTTAAGAAATAAGTCTTTGATGGCAATTTCCTCTTCACAGGAACTTCTACACACAGTGGTAGAATAATAATAGTAGAATGCGTTAGTGTTTTCAAATAACAGCAAGGCATTCTCAAAAGAAGGATGTAAAGATGATTTATAATGATAGCCATAATACAAGGGATAATTTATTGTTTAGTGTGTTATACTTGAGTGAAAAGGAATAAAACTATGGGCAAACACACTTAAGCTAAATATTGTTTACGCAGTAGAAAAAGAGCCATCTGTAATATTCCTTCTGTACATTTGCTTTTAACAGTCCTACAAATAGGATTTTAAACTCTACTGTTCTCAACCCACACAACTGGGTGTGTGATTCCCAGTCTTCATTATTCTCTTGCTTATTCCAGTCCTTGTGGCTCCATGGCTACATTTGTCCCGACTCCCACTCATTGTTAAATTCCTCTCAAGCAGTTACCCTTTGAGTCAAGACCACAACTTTGCATACACATATGTTTCTCACTTCTATTCTTCTCCTAACAATTCATAATATTATATTGTCTTGTACTTAATGAGGGAGTTCTTTCTCACATGACTCTTTTGGTTAATGTTAATTGCAAATATGGCTCCGTCCACATTAATAACGCAGTGCATTTCTATATCACTGAATTTTAGAGAAATATTTGATTGCTGTAAGTCAATCTTTCTCAAGCTTTTTCTAGAAAATCCCTTCCAGTGTTACATTTTACTTACTCATCTATTAGATTGTAAAATCTATTCATCATAATCCCACTGATGTTAAGATTTTTTTCAGTAAACGATGCCTTGCCAAAGTTTGATGGGCATGACTCATTATCATCAGTGTTCCCTCTATACAAATTAGTTCATATAAACCTTGAAATTTGGGGGGGTGTTTTTTAAAGTTCATTCAATGGGGAACATCTAGAATAGTACCAATGAAAATATCATTTTGTGTATCATTATTTTAACTACAGTGGGTAAAACATTTTCACATATAAGTTATTGTGTTGTGTTCAACAACCATAAACAGGATTAACTCTGAGTGCCCTGCCAGTGTGGCTGTGACAGTTATTTGATCATTTAAGTTATGAATGAAAAATCATTGAAAGCTTTGTTTAAATGAATCTACATGAACATTTACCTGCGATTAATCTTCAATTTTACTTTCCTTTTGTGATCCATTACAGTTTTTTTTTTCCCCTTTAGACCCCATATGCTTACAGATGTTAATCTCCAGGGAAGCACAATGATTCTCCCAACAAAGGCGGTTTGTTTCTTGGCTTTGCTTTGCTGAAACCTGGTCAGAGGCTCTGATGACAGATAGTCTGCCTGTCAGCTTTGCTTCATGAATCCAAAGAAAATGGAACTTATCAGGAGCTGAGCCTCAAGCGCTACCTGCGCCTCTTATTTGGGCCCTTTCATGCTAGTTTGGCAGAGGTCTTAGTCTTTCATCATTTGGTTCACTGACAGAAAGAGCAGGGAGCTGTTGCCTGTTTAGGTACCACTCTGCAGACTGCTATATTGCAAAATAAACAAACAATATATTTTTAGGGCACCACCTGCAGCAAGCAGCTGTACCAAACAGAGCAGAACCACAAAGGATGTGATTTGTTCCATTTAACATAAAGCCTTGAGGTTTGAGAAGAGAGGGAGGTGAAGGTTCTGTGTATACAACCCACACGTCCACAGTTTAAACTGAAGCTGATATTATTTTTTAGATTGGAAGTGAGGTATCGTTATACCTTTCCTCCTTTCCCACCCCGCAACCTCTGGTTGAAAACAGTTCTATTATTGGGGTTATAACTGTTAACAGAAAAATCATTCTCCTCTGCCAGTAAACTTCCTCTTCCATTCAAGGGCAGTTTACTCTCAGGGCAACCTATACTGAAATGCCAACATCTGCTGTATCTAAGCTGTATATAAATGGTGTCTGGCATTTACATGATGCCAATGACTTGATTAGAGAAACTCATACACTTGGCTTACATAAAATTTTCTTATCTGCAACTTTCATCTATTTCAGTCTTTCTTCAGGATCTGTGTGCTTCTCTAAATGTGCCACACAAGTCCAAAATACTCTGAAAGCTGAACTTTAGCTCTTAATTTTGATTGATGATCAGTTCTTGTATTAAATCCTATCTCTCCAGGCATTAAAGCTATGTACTGCATCATGATAAAATTCTACCACGTGCGCCTTGTCTGAGTACCTAGAATTTTGAGGCTGACGCAAGGGATATTTTAAGTACTTGCTTTTCCCCTAGATTTAAAAATCTCCTCATTCTCTTAATGGCTATTGATTCTGACCTCACAAACCAAAGTCACCATGTCATTTTGAGTTCTTCCAGGTGAGCTGGGATAAATACAATTAAATTATAGATGATTCTGGAGGCAATCCAGGTAGTTACAAATTGAGGTCATTTTAAGTACAGAGAGGGACAGTTACCTTTAGTATTAGAATGGACACCAAGAATTATACAATAATTTTGCTTTTGTCTTGACAATGAGCACATTTTAAAGAGAGAAACACTCCTCTTAAGTATTTAGGAGGTGGACTAGAATACCGTTCTTAACTCTTCTACCACTGACTAGTTTCTTACTCTAGGAGAAAAGTTCATCAACCATCTTTTTGTGCCTCATGAATATGCTTTGGTAGGACTAGTAGCTACTGTTCCAGGACTCAGAGAAGTGAGATGAAGGAATTACAAATCTGCAGTGATGCATGCTTTTAGCTAATAGAGGAAATCAGATCTTGTGAGTCAGGAAACTTAGGTTTCCTTTGTTATCGTCACCTTCATCATTAAGATAATGACCTTTAAGAGTACTGGGCACAAAATAAATTCCTACCAAAGTGTCTTCAAGAATGTTTACTGTAGGAACTGCTTCCATCTCTTTCACCTTTCTAACATATTAAAGGGAATTTTCTGGAAAAAGCTCCCAGACTGGGTTTTGTTAAATTATGTTGGCTTCTGAATCCTTTTCAGTCAACTTTCTGCTTTATGATTATGGGACAGTGCTTTTAACTGTATATCCTTGAAACTTTGGAAGAAGGAAGGGAAATATCTCTAGTTCCAAAGAACAAGAGGACCTTTAGTTGGAGCATATTTATGTTCTACAAAACTAAGAGTCAGTTAGATTGATCTTTAATGAATTGTTACAGTCTACTGAATATTCTTCAGGGCTCTCTGGGGAATATTAAAAGAAGAGAGCATAAGCCTTCATGACTACAGAGTCTTGTCTCTGTAGAGTCAGCAATTTTTAAATGACAGCCTTATCCAATCATAAATACAACTCTGCAAGTGTGTCCAACTAACTGGTTTTTAATCTGCCAATCTTGGAAAGGCCTCTCTTCTCTGAGCCAGACAGTACTTTATTTAATTGAAAATATATGGACATTTCAAAACACCAAGAACAGAGACTGGCTGAAGTGTTCGACACAGTCAATGATCATTTTTACCCCCGTAACATCTCAGGCCAAAGTTAGGAACCTCCAGTTGGCTGGGGGATTTGCTCCCATATTCCGGAGATGGCACTGTTCACTCTGGCTGGAAAAAGAAAGAAGATCATATCCTCAAACCCCTGTCTCAGCAGGTTTGTGCAGGCTCCAATCCAGCAAAAGGGAAACCTACAATGACCCTTTATATCCTGTCTGGGGTAAGACTGCAGGCCCATGATGCAATTTGATTTCAAATTCCACCCATGATGTAATCACATTTCACTTTTATTTTGCTGTATTTTGTAGTCAAAGAGCAAGTCTTTAAATAGATAAGAAACAAGAGTCAAAGGAGAATAAAAAAAGTGACCTCCAACTAGATGAAGCTCTCTGTATTAGTCATTTATTTTCAGTATAGAGGGATCTTGGGAAGAGTTTAGCAAGATTTGATTATCCTTATTAAAAACATTGGTCATTCTTCAGGTCCCTTCAGAAGGAAAAAAATCTTTACACATCTGCTGCCAGCTTTATATCAGGCCCAATTTGGAGATTTTCCTAAAAATAGGCCCGCACTGGCATTTTTCTTTCCCAAGCTCCTGGCTCATCCCCTGCATCATCACTACCATCTTCTTTTTTCATTTGTCCTTTCTTGTTACCTCCCACCTTGTAGTGTGCAGCTGGCTGATGCCTCTAAATGCCTATAGGTCAATTAGGAAATGATAAAACCAAGACAAATCCTAAGGTAGCTCTCCTCCTCTCAAGGACCTTAAAAGCTAAGAGAAGTTAGACTTTCAAATTTCTCAGTAATCTAGGGGTGGCATTGTCACCTCGTTTAAATCTGTATTTCCTTAATTACTCAGAAACATGAGGATCTTTCCACGTGCTTCGCAGAAATTCAGGTTTTACTTTCTGTGAACTCTTTAGTCATACCTTTTGTCTATTTTTCAAGTTTTGAAAAATATGTTAGTTTAAAATAATATTCTGAAAAGCCATCTTTTTGAGGTTATTACTATTCCAGTCTTTCCCTTAGCTTTGTTGTGTCTTCCATCTTGATGTGGTCAAGTTTATCTAATATATTCCTTTAAGACATGTGCTTTTTAAACCTTACTTAAGGAAGATTTTACCCACCTAGATATCTCAAAAATACACTCCTATATTTGTTCTAAAACAAATATTCTAAACATTTGCTTTTCACATTTACCTCTTTATTTTAGATTTACTTTTCTTTATTAGTGTGATGTTTGAACAATACTTAATTGATTTTTCCCATAAGAATAGAAAGTTGTCCTAACATCATTTAGTGAACAATCATTTATTTCCCCACTGGTTGCTAATTCTGTTATTTTCATTTACCTATATGCTTTGTTTCCAGGCTCTCTATGCTGTTCTACTGATCTTTTGACTATCCTTGTATTTATGCCTGACTTCTTTAATTATTATAGCTTTATAATATGTTTTGATATCTGATAGGGGGAGTGCTCACTTCTTGTTTCTTCTTCAGAATCAAGTGGTTCTTCATAGGCTTTCATTCCTCCATATGAATTTTAAATTAGTGCATCAAGTTCTATGAAAAACACTATTGGAAGTTGCACTAACTTTAAAAATTGATTAAGGAATAAATAATATCTTACAGTGTTGAGCAGAGAGACATTATTTGTGTCATTGATTATTCCAACTATAAATGTCATAGCTGTATAATTTTCAAGTCTTCTTTTATATAACACAATGAATTTAATAATTATCTCCATTAAAGACTAGCACAGCTCTTATTGTACCCAGGGAATCTCTCTAGGTACCTGAGGTATTATTAGGACTATGAACTTGATTTTTTTTAATTCTATTACTTTTTCCAACTGTAAATATTGAGATTTAGGAATAATTTTGATTTTGTGTCCAGCAGCCTTGATGAACCCTGTTGCTCTGAAGGCATGCCTGTAGATTTTCTTGGATTTTCAATGTAGGTGGACATATCATTTGCAAATAATAATAATGTTTCCTTCCTCTCTTTTCCTTTGACCTTACATCTTTGTGTGGTCTTCTTGTATTTGCCAGCATGATAATGAACTATAGATCTATTATCAGGAATCTGGCATGTTTGTCTTGTTCTGGCCTTTATGGTAAATGCTCTAAAATATAGTATTAAGGATGATACTTGCTGGGTTTGTTTTGCATTTTTTTTTTGTATTATACTTTATCAAGTCAAGTTTCCTTCTCTTCTTTCTTTGTTAAGAGTGTGGTTAATTATGATAAATTTTCTAAATTGAACTCTCCTTGCATTCGAGTTTTGTCTGCCTCATTTGACCAAAATTTTCTTTTTCTGCTTCTCCAGCTTCTATATGTTATTTTTAACCTTCCATGGATAGGAAAACTGAGATTATCAGAATTATTTAAAAAACAATAATTCACTTTTGGGTCACAATGAGGGCCTCCCCCATGAACAAAGTGCATAGGATTGGTGAACTGTTCCAGATCCTGAAGGTGTTTTTGCACATTTCTTGACACGTGACTGTATTCTAGTTAATGACCTTGATTAAGAAGCAATTTAACAGTGAGTAAGGTGTCTGTGTATAGAAATAAGAACCCAATAATACAAATTTCCTTGTTGCATATCTATCAAAAACCTTCATTTTGCCGGCCCATCAATTAGTGGTTGAGACTAAGCTAGAACCCAGTCATATTCTACAGCCCTATATTCTTCCAAATCCTTATATTGTTTCAGTTATTCACCTACTGTTTTGTTAGCACTATAAGAAATCTGACCTAGAGCTCTATTTACATATTATTTATTTTCAAGGCCAACTATAAAGCAGTAGCAATTTGTTTTAACATCCTTTATCCATCCTTCCTGTTTCCCACCTAAGAATATCATCTTGTTTAATAGAGATCACACCAGTGGACTGTCTTCTACTTCCTTTTTGGGAAAATGTCATTTAGAAAGAAGAACATCTCTGAATGAATGTAGATTACATGTTTTTCAAATCTTCTAAGTTCACAGAATAAGGGTTTGATGCATCATGTTGGTATATTGTTAATCTAGTAATTTAATTGGTATTTTCAGATAAATGTCTTTGCAGCCTTTCACTGATGCTTGCTATAGAATGATGTCGTTTTCAGAGGGGGTAATTATGTTGTTGATGTTGCTGCTTTCTGGTTACTTTGCTTATGGCCACGGTATATGCACAGTGTATGTGCTCTGCTGCATATGCATTCCCATAGATGGGAATGAAGACAGGAGATTGAGACATATGGGGATAGAGAAAATGAATGCTTGGAAAATCTATAATTGGATATAATTTAGAATCCCTCTGGTTTCCTTTCCATGTGAGAAAAGCTTCCATGTTTCTTGTAATTCTAGCCTTCTAAGCACCTCACTTATAAACAGGTGAGAAAGCTGAAATGGAAATAAAGGCTTGAGAGATCATTGAAATTCAGTCTTGATATCTTGAGCACCAGTGAAGCAGACAAACTTGCAGGAAAGAGAAACATAGTGAAAGAAAGGAACAGAGGGAGAACAATGACAGGAAAGGCAAGGGAAATGTCAGAGAAATGTAGAGAGGAGAGCAAACACTGGCAAAGGATACCACATGCATATCCTTCAAGAAAGCTAACATTTACTTCAATCCCCAAAGCATTTCTATACATGTACTAATCCAAGTTTTCTTTTAGGAATAAAAATTATTGGTGACACACTTAAATAAAATGGTGAACAGATTCAGAGGACAAATTATCAAGAAATGGCTAATCATGAAATAGCCAGAATAGGGAGGGTGGGAGGGAGGGAGACGCAAGAGGGAAGAGATATGGGGATATATGTATATGTACAACTGATTCACTTTGTTATAAAGCAGAAACTAACACACCATTGTAAAGCAATTATACTCCAATAAAGATGTTAAAAAAAAAAAAAAGAAATAGCCAGAGAGCTATGATCAGAGAGATACCAAATTTTAATAATTAGTGTCCAGTGTAGAATGGGGAATGTTATAGTCATAAGTTAGAAAATTTCAAAAAGTCTATTTTAAAGAGATGCTGACACCATACACTTGAAAGTGGTCACAGTATTAATTTGTTTATGACTCATAAAAGAGTCACAACGTTTGACTGGGGGCATAACATTAAAAATCTTTTATTAGCTGAAATATTAACTTTAAGCTTATGTGGCATAAAGTTCTTACAGTAGACACCAATATCTTTGTAGGAACTCACAACCATAGGACAATATTGTGTCAGCTCAGAATTAAGTCTTATAAAGAATTGTGTAAGCAAAGTAGTATTTAAAGTCACTTCAGTCCAGAGGGAAAAAGACTCCCAACACCTGTGATAAAATATAAACACAATGTGCTGACCTGAATGAAATTTCTCCTCTTGATCTATGTTTTAGGGTCAATATAAATCAATGTTCTCTAATATAAAGATTGATATATTCCAACTTGAAATTATGACCAGTTCTCATCAGAGAACGATAAACTGGATTAAATAAGCATTTTAAAAAATTTTATGAGGTCAAAGTAATAAAGCCTCTCCAGTCACTCACACAAAGAAGGCCCAGCTGAATGTATTACCTCCACTTTACTCAGGTCCTGCCCTTGACACATCAAACCGCATCTGCCGAGGAAGCGGCCCCCCGCAGAGCTATCCTGTTGTGCTTCGGAAGTTGTGGGCGGTGATAAGCTTTGACTGTGCAGCCAGCATATGTCATGATAAATGTTCAGCTCTAAGTAGAGAATACACTCTGTTTTCTGATCAAGATCAGCCTGGATTTCCCACCCACCCTCTTCCTCAACACATTTTGGAACAAACATAAGTAAACACTTGACAGGTGAAATATCACCTGTGCCATTTACTGAATCAGAATGAACCATAAGAAGAAAGTGTTAATTCACTACTGTAGTCACATCCCATTAGCAGAAAAAGGATTATATGTTCCTGTCCCATTTAATGTGATCATGGAAAACAGAAACTTCTATTCCTGTGGGTGACAAGATAAGTCTCGGTATTTCGATGTGGACTTTTTAATGAGACTTCTTTACATTGCCTATATTTGTCTGAATTATCTCTTTATTCAGATCTGAATCTCTGTCACTCCCATGCTGCCACATGTCAATAGTTCCCCCATTCAGAGAAGCTATTTTCCTTTTTCTTTTGCATAGAGTTCTCTGGAAGAAGGGAGTTTGGTAATGGGTCTACCAAGCCGATTCCACATGAAAGGCAGGAACCCCATCTAGAGGATAGTGTGTGAGAGCCCAGCAGCAGCCCAGCACATTTTTTTTTTTAACATCTTTATTGGAGTATAATTGGTTTACAATGTTGTGTTAGTTTCTGCTGTATAACAAAATGAATCAGCTATATGCATACATATATCCCCATATCCCCTCCCTCTTGCGTCTCCCTCCCACCCTCCCTATCCCACCTCGCTAGGTGGACACAAAGCACCGAGCTGATCTCCCTGTGCTATGTGGCTGCTTCCTACTAGCTATCTATTTTACATTTGATAGTGTATATATGTCCATGCCACTCTCTCACTTCGTCCCAGCTTACCCTTCCCCCTCCCCATGTCCTCAAGTCCGTTTTCTACATCTGCGTCTTTATTTCTGTCCTGCCCCTAGGTTCTTCAGAACCCTTTTTTTTTTTTTTAGGTTCCATATATATGTGTTAGCGTGCGGTATTTGTTTTTCTCTTTCTGACTTACTTCACTGTATGACAGACTCTAGGTCCATCTACCTCACTACAAATAATTCAATTTCATTTCTTTTTAAGGTTGAGTAATATCTTCCTTATCCATTTATCTGTTGATGGATACTTAGGTTGCTTCCATGTCCTGGCTATTGTAAATCATCAAAATCATCAAAAAATCTACAAACAATAAATGCTGGAGAGGGTGTGGAGAAAAGGGAACCCTCTTGCACTGCTGGTAGAAATGTAAATTGATACAGCCACTATGGAGAACAGTATGGAGGTTCCTTAAAAAACTAAAAAAAAAAAAACTACCATATGACCCAGCAATCCCACTACTGGGCATATACCCTGAGAAAACCATAATTCAAAAAGAGTCATGTGCCACAATGTCCATCACACATTTTAATTAGCCTTGTGGGTGGGTACTTGACCAGAGGGTATGTACCAGATTTGATCTCCCTCCTGCTTTAGCACATGAAGAGCCAACACCAGCCTCTGTTCAATCACTCAAGCATATGTACTGCCTTCAAAAGCAAAGACAAAACGGGCAGCTGTTCTTATTCACAGCAAGTTGCGAAAAACAGTCTCTATGCAGAGAGATCTGGGACTTGGCAGTAAATGACAAAGCCCACAGGGTTCTGGCTCCCTCTGAGAGTTTTGTAGAAAGTTGGGGCTCCCTGTGATCCAGTAAAAATCACTTCATTTCTAAAGAAGAATGGGCTCTTTATAAGTGAGTCCCCACAGTAAGAAGCCATTAAGTTTCAAAACGATAAAAGCATTCAAACCAGCAAATTAGGGGTGAGCATATATACCATAAAATATTTTTTTCTCTCTTGAGAATTCAACCAAAAGTTTGTTTCCTTAGTGATGTAAAATGGAATTCAACATATGAATAGTTTCAGAAACGTACCAATTCCATAAGACTGGTTACACTTGCAATCTGATATCTTCAAAGGCAATAAGATAATAACTATATGTCTGCTTGAAATTTTATATTTGCATGAAGCTACTGAAAATATTTTACATTTAAAAAAATATAGAACTGCAGTTAACAGCCTAATGACTTGCAGTGGATATTCCTGAGCACTGGGTTTCTCAAAACGTGGTCTTTGGACCAGGAACATCAGCAGCACGTGGAAACTTGTTAAAAATGCAGATTCTCAGACCCTCTCCCCAGACCACTAAATCAGAAACGGTGTGACAGGGCCCAGCAATCTTCTTTTTTTTTTTTTTTCAAACATCTTTATTGGAGTATAATTGCTTTACAATGGTGTGTTAGTTTCTGCTTTACAACAAAATGAATCAGTTATACATATACATATGTTCCCATATCTCCTCCCTCTTGCGTCTCCCTCCCTCCCGCCCTCCCTATCCCACGCCTCTAGGTGGTCGCAAAGCACCGAGCTGATCTCCCTGTGCTATGCGGCTGCTTCCCACTAGCTATCTACCTTACGTTTGGAACTGTATATATGTCCGTGCCTCTCTCTCGCTTTGTCCCAGCTCACCCTTCCCCCTCCCCGTATCCTCAAGTCCATTCTCCAGTAGCTCTGTGTCTTCATTCCCGTCTTACCCCTAGGTTCTTCATGACATTTTCCCTTAAATTCCATACACACGTGAGAGCGTACGGCATTCGTCTCTCTCTTTCTGACTTCTTTAACAACTCCTCTAGGTGGCTCTGCTGTACAGTAAAGTTTGACACCCCCTGCCTTAGCAAAAGCAAAATGCTGAAAAACAGTTCCCATCGTGCATTATTTTGAAGCGTTTGGCGGGGGGCAGTGAATAGACAGAAATTTCATAAAAATATAAAAAGCCCATCAAAGAGAAACAAGAATGAAAGTTTGATGAATTTAATCCTTGCAATGGGTTGCTTCTAGCCAAGAGGGTGAAAATACAAGTTCCTTAGTCTGACACACAGTGGTTTTCACAATATGCTCCCCATCTCTGTCTCCAGCCTTTTTCATTAGCCAGCCAGTCACTTAACCATATTTCTTAGTTCCTGATATGTCTGGACATCTGTTTAGAGGTTTAAAATCCACTAGGTTGGGGGCTTCTGAAGATGAGAGACTGGCAAATTAAGTAAATAACTAAGTACTTGGAATATTTCTCATGGCACAAGTGACTTGAAGTAAACATATGGAAGGCTGCTACAGAGAGCTGAGCAACATAAAGGTTCTGCCTATTTCAGTTCTTGTGGAGAGGTGAAGGATTCAACTTTAAGCTAAAAAGCAAAGAATAATTATAATTAGTAGTAAAAGATACATTAAATATGAAATGTGATTGTTTAATGCAGTGATTTCTCGAAGTATGATCAATTTGTCGTTGTTCAAAACTGAACACTAAAGACTTGTAAACCATATTATATGTGAAGTTGTTTGCAAGAAGTTATGCAAAGCAAATCAACTGAGTCATACAACATAGGACATAGAAACTGAAAGAGATTTTAGAGAATTTTCTGGTCAACCCACTGTGGAAGTGAAGTGATTTCAAGAAAGATGCTTTTGCATAAAAAAAGCCAAAATAGGGAGAATAAACCCTAAACTGAGGTGATATGAAGGGTTACTAGAGGGAGTTCCCTGGCTGTCCAGGGGTTAGGGCTCTGCGCTCTCACTGTCAAGGGCCTGGGTTCAATCCCTGGTTGGGCAACTGAGATCCTACAAGCTGTGTGGTGTGCCCCCGCCCCCCGCCAAAAAAAAAGAGTTACTAGAACCTTGACCAAACAAACTAGAAACAGGTATAAGAGATATGACATGCATGATATTAGTGTCCTCTAGGAATTTCAATGTTTCACACTGATTATATGTAAAACTCATAGATCCTATTCCAAGCTTTACTTGGCCCTGGCTTCCTCAGGAATCCATAAAGGCAAAGTTTATTTCTAGCCTGAACTATACTCCAATCATTACATCTTCCCACAGAGGCTGTCAGTTAATAGCATGAACTTTGTAATCAGACAGATCTGGATGCAAATCATAGCTCTGACACACAATAGCTCTGTGTACTTGTTAAATATGAATATCCTCTAACATTAGCATTCTCATCTTTTAGAATGGGGGTAATAAAAAAGAATTTGGGGAAGTCAAAGTGAAAACGTATGGAAAGTGGTTATCATTGTGCCTAGCAAAAAGATACAAATGCACAATTTTTAAAAATTCCTATATGGAGGGCTTCCCTGGTGGCGCAGTGGTTGAGAGTCCGCCTGCCGATGCAGGGGACCCAGGTTCGTGCCCCAGTCCGGGAAGATCCCATGCCGCGGAGCGGCTGGGCCCGTGAGCCGTGGCTGCTGAGCCTGCGCGTCCGGAGCCTGTGCTCCACAACGGGAGAGGCCACAACAGTGAGAGGCCCGCGTACTGCAAAAAACCCCAAAAATTCCTATATGGACTATTATAAAAACTCCTTACCTTAAAAATTGTTCATTTAAATCAAATTCAAGCTGGAAAGGACAAGAGAGATTATCTAGTCCAACTCCCTCACTTTATGAATAAGACAAACCACAACTCAGAAAGGTAAAGTACCTTGACTACTAAAATACAATTCTGTTCTCACTAGGCCAGAAACTTCTTTATTATACCTTGGTGTCTGCAATACTCATCTATTACTGCTACATCACTTTCCCAGAAATTTAGCAGTTTAAAACAACATGCATTTATTATCTAACAGTTTCTGTGGGAAAGAATTCTGGCATAGCTTGGCTGAGTCCTCCACTTCAGAGTTTCTCAAAAGGTAATCATCAAGGTTTTGACCAGGGCTGTGGTCTCATCTGAGGATTGGCTGGGGAAGGATTCACTTACACGCTCTGTGAGGTTGTTGACAGAATTCAGTTCTGTGTGGATATAGGACTGAGGGCTTCTGTTTCTTGCTGTTTGTCAGTCAATGCCCTCAGCCTCAGAGGCTGCCTGCCATCCATTGTCTTATGGGCTGCCTGTTACAGAGTAAGCGTATCCCCTCAAAATTCATATGTTGGAATCCTAACCCCAAACATGATGGAATTAGGATGTAGGGCCTTTGAGAGGTAGAGTCCTTCTGAATGGGTTTAGTGTCCTTATAAGAAAAGAAATGAGGGCTTCCCTGGTGGCACAGTGGTTGAGACTCCGCCTGCCGATGCAGGGGACACGGGTTCGTGCCCCGGTCCGGGAGGATCCCACGTGCCGCGGAGCCGCTGGGCCTGTAAGCCATGGCCGCTGAGCCTGCGCGTCTGGAGGCTGTGCTCCACAACGGGAGAGGCCACAGCAGTGAGAGGCCTGTGTACCGCAAAAAAAAAAAAAAAGAAGAGACGTGAGGGCTTGCTCTAGCTCTCTGTGCTCTCAACCATGTGAGGATACAAGCAGTTGGCTGTCTGCAGCCCAGAAGAGGGCCCTCACCAGAACCCAACCATGCTGGCACCTTGATCTGGGACTTCCAACCTCCAGAACTGTGAGAAATAAACTTATGTTGGTTATAAGCCTCCCAGTACTTTGTTATAGAAGCCCAAACTGATTAAGACACTGCCTTATATAGGCAGCCTACAACATGGCAGCTTGCTTCTTAAAGCCAGCAAGCAAGAGGGAGACTCCTGCAAGACAGGCCCTACAATCTTATGTAGGTAATCATGAATATGTAATCACATACATCCCGTCACCTTCACTGTATTTTACTGGCTAGAAGCAGGTTGCAGGCCACACTCAAAAGCTACGCAAAGCCATAAATGTGAGGAGGGAAGAATCATGGGGACCCTCCTAGAGTCTGTCTGCAGTATCTTATAGAACTTCCTTTTATTCAAATCCTGCCCCTTTATCACTGATTAATTCTTCTTTTCTTGTTTCTAGCAGTCAACTGACCATTATTCTTTTGGAAGACAATTTAATAACCAACTTTCTTCAACACAGGTTAATTTTCCTCTACCCTGAGTGTGAGTATCCTCTGGATACAAAACATTTCTAATGTCCCCAGTTTAATGATATCACTGATTTTCTGTTAATTTTTTTTCCTGCTGTTTTCCAAATGCTAACAGAAATAACAATATAGCCAAGTGTCATTCTTTTATCCCATTCAGTGCTTTACCTCAACAGATTTTACATTTATATCCTTTCACTCTGTTTTTGAGTTTGAATGTATCTTTTTTGAGCCACACTTGTTTTTGTTCCTCAGGCCCTTTCGACCTTAAGAGAATTTTTTCCCCTGTCCCTTTTTGCTCCAGTTGGGCTCCTCCTACCTCTTCTTCATCTACGATGCAACTCAGGTTGAGCCTTCCTCCCTGTTGCCGCCCTTGCTGTCTCTTCCCGTCTCACCTGGGTGGTTTTAACTGCTTTCTTTTCAAAGATACTGACTCCGCTCCCTCCTCTTCTGTTCTTTTATTCTATACATTGTAGTTGCACTTTTCCTCCTAAGAACTGTATTCATATTGTCACATAACTTCCTTTTGCCTGTCATTTCAGAATCAAATATTTAAGACCCCCCCACCTATTTACCTTATCCTACTCTCCCAACTTCTTGCGAAAGAAAAGGATGCAAAAAGAAGGCTGCAGATAAACTTGTGACTTTTTATATTTCCCTTTCAACACCCCCCCTTTCCAAATTGCACTGTAGGAAACATTACTGTTATTCCAAGCATGGAATTAAGCTTGTCTTTACCTCCATATTTTTTATGCTTCATTCAGATTGTCCAAAAATCCCAGATCACTTCTACCAAAAGGTAGAAATAGCCCCTCCATCCCCATTGACCAGATGGCAATCTTCACTCTCATCACTACACTCCTGAACTACTTCAACTTAATTTCTATTTAACCTCGCTGCTCTCAATCTATCTCCTTTCCAATCAGCACAAAATACTGCTGCCAAAACCAGCTTTCTTGCCTGCCAGTCCCCAAATTCTGTGTTTGCTCCCTGTCACTCCTGTATAAAATTTAAATTTTTCACAACATTTTTTTTGCCTTTCAGACTAGCCCCTCCCCTAGGAGTTCAGGCAAACTCAGGGCCATGGCCTCTTAATGTTTCCATCTTTGTTCCTTGTTTTCAGCTTGTGTAGGCTCTGGTTCCTACATCAATTCACTAACTTTACATTTCTCTTTTTCCTTCTGCATTATGCAAGCTTCCTTTTCATGTCTACCCCTTCAGGAAGTCCACCCTGCCACAAAAGGATGGGGAAAAATTATACACCCAGCATTATCCATTGAAAAATTTGACCTATTTGATTTTTCAACTCCGAGATATTCACCTTCTCTTGTAACACAGAAGAAGCACATTCAGGAAACACACAGTGGGAAAAAGCACATGATAGAAATTCAAGTGTGCTTTATAGTTTCTCTTTTGAATATAAATCTTAAAGGACTTGGATCACAGCTTTCTAACCTCTTTCCTATGTCTGGTGTACTATAATTGCCCTAGAGTCATCAGATGATCAAAATGCAGTTTGTTATATTTTGGAACTTAAAGGTACAGGATAAAAATCTGGCAAGTGTTATTTGGACAAAACTGAGTATTTAACTATCTGTTATTAAAGGGATCTAAAACCACCTCTATTATAAAATGTACTACATTTACTAATACATTTGCCTTTCTTTGAAATACTGGCTTAACTCCTAGTATAACTAGTAAATTATAATTTACTAATACATCAGTAAAGTAATATTCCATTCTAGCTTTACTTCTTAATATTTTTATAAGGCGTAAAAGTTGGGTGGAAGGAGTACGCAAAAACAGCTTTTCTATTCTTCTCAGATTTTTATGCAAACGACTTCAAATTTGTAGATGACATAATAGTCATTGAGTTAAAGTATTCATATTCTCATAAAGGTGCTATTTGACCCTCCCTCATATCATAATCTAAAGTAAACATAAAGTTAAGTGAGTCAAGTGGGAATGAAATAAAGTAATTTAAAAAAATTAAGGTGGTTATTTTTCTCATAGAAACTAAGATTTTTAATGATTATGATGGAAGGCCTTGAGCACACTATATATTATAATCACTTACTATGAAAAGATCATTCATGTGGAGCAGACTCCAGTGGTAACCCAAGATAAACTATGCATTTGATATGGGAACCATAATCGATTAAATACCCAACCTATTAATTGGAGCAATTAGTGTAATTTGAACTCATTACAATGAGGGGGTCCACGTCACAATGCAGGTATCAGGGAATCACGATCCACGATCTAGCCTGTACTTTACGCTGTGCATCTCTCTCAAGTCACATTCATAGAAAAGCATCATTTTGTATACAAATATACAATATACTGCCCTAAGGAGTATATTCCAGGTTGAAAGCAAATATTACAAAGTGATGTGATAAGTAGTAGTATAGAAAAAAGCCCAGAAAATAGGGGAATTCAGATAAGGAACAGTTAGCCCACTTGAGATTAGGAAATCAGCAGTGAAGTTTCCCCTGACTTAGTCTTGAAGGTGAGAAGAGTTACCCAGGAGCAGCAGGTAAAGGGGGAGGAGAAAGGCCAGCGTTTGTGTGACTGGAGCATAGAAAGTGCTCTGAGGGGGACATGGCAGGAGGAGCCAGAGGGGTCCAGAGACACTGGACATGGACACATGGGCACATCATTCCTTATAACCCCCATTATTTGTATACTTCCTGTCTAAGGGCCGGTGGAACAAGAACCCTAAGAATCCAGGGGGACTTGGTGGGAGAAATAAAGTCCGTTGCATCTGTTTCAGTCCTACCTACTTCCTGGTAAACTGTATGAATAAAGGTACATTTTTAAAACCAATTTAAAAACACATTAAAGAAACAAAAGGGGGGAAACAGATACGATTGCCAGAAAGTCAGTAATCCAAAATAATTACCATAAATCTGCATCTCATACATACCATTCTATCAAGCATTTTAGGCATTTGCTTAAAAGCACTTCTACTTGCATATATGAACACTTAATGTATGATGCGTAAAGTATGTGTGTGTGGGATTATATACATATCTTTACTGAGGATTATCTAGCAAAAAATTATGAAATGTTCTGCACCCTGGCATCCACGATTCTGCTGTCCTGGCACACACGGTGAGTAGAAATAGTAGTTGAAGCTCACTCATGCAGTCGATTTAATGAAACCATCACAATCAGGCACTCCACAAAGCAGTATCCTATTCTTCTGTCCACTAAATACATCCCCCATCCCTTTCAACTCTGCATAAGTTTCACAGTCAGTGTTATTTACCGATTGGAACTGGCAGTATTAAATTAGCACCGGCTGATTACTAGACTTTTGCCCAGTGAACTTTATGTCCCCCCGTTGAATCCCTTTATTGTTGCTGTTCTTGCTTTGGAACACGACTTCCCTAGAAAGCGTTTCTTCATTCAGCCTCTGTGCTGGAAACAGACAACAGCTTGAAGCCAGCAGCTGCTCTTGAACAAAGCAGGTAAGAGGCAAGAAAGCCTGCTGAATCCATAACAATAAGTACATCATGACATAATTACAGTAAATCTCCAGAGTGACCTGCACACATTCAACACCATATGGTTATTTTTGGTGCTGGAAACGTGTAGCCGGGAGCCATAGTTTAATCTAACCGCATTCCACAGTATTCTGCTAGCATGAAATTGATTTTTTACCCAGAAAATTAACATGAATATTTATTGACAGGAGTAAAGACTATATTTGCAGAGCCAGCTAAAAGTGCCAGTAGATTTAATAAAAACATTTGAATTTTGTTTTACCTGAAATATATGAATAGGTGAATAGAAGTTTCATCTTTTTTTTGAGTTGGGTTTGTTTTGTTTTACTCTAGTAGAACTTTGTAACATGCAACATATGCCTTTGAACATCTCTGCCCCACCCCCCTTTTCTGGACAGTGTTTTTTCAGTGGTGCGTGGAAGGACTGTGCTCTGTTTCTCTTAATGTCTTCATTTGACTTTGACCAGGTTAGTAAGATTTACCGCTACTACAGCCTGCCCAGAAAAAATAGATTGTCAATATGGACAATACCTTGTGATTTGTCAAGAATGAATAAACTGCCCTCTCTACTCCTGCTTCTCAAAATAATTTACTCTGCAGAAGACTGAGATACATGCATATGTCAGAGAGGTGGACCAGCCCAGAATCCCAGCTTCCTAAACTCACAGAGGAGTTTTTCGGGGCAAGTCTACTCTTACCCGCACGATGGAATGAATCTCAGATAAAATATAAACATTACATTACTCCCTTATAAATATTTTTAATGCAGTCCCACCTCTATTGATTCGTGAGAGCTTCAGGAGGGTTAAATACTTTTCTGTGCATTTACAAAGTACAGTGTTCCCATCTTAATAACCAAATCCTAGACCATGTCCATCCTAAACCAAAAGTCCTGGAGGGTTCTGGGCAACCTGCCTTGTGACTTGAGAGGGAATTTACTATCAGAATACTATGATGCATAAAAAATACCCCATTGTAGAATCTCATTAAAAAGATGAAAACGGAGGGCAAATTTTGCTAAAGGAGGAGGACTCAAAGAACACATAGGCTTATAAAGGAAAGGGAGCCAAAGACAAACTGGTTTTCTTCGGAGTTTTCTCCCTACCTTGTGTCCTAGACAAGCTACCTCCGGTGTCCTGAGGCCTATGGGATTGAAAATGTGCCCCCAGATTCGCTGTCTTCCAGAACAGATAATGGGGGTTCCCCTCTCCTGCCTGACATCAGGCCTTTCTTGGGCCATTATCATGGGAAACAAAATAAATCCCTTACAACAGAAACACTTAACTGTCACCCCAACAAGTTAAATTGCTGAAACTACAACCCCTTTTAGGTCCATTCTTAAGACCCAAAGAAACTGATGTTATCTCATGGGCTTGATTGTACATATATACAAAAAAGTAAAAGGGTCTATTTTGTGCAGGGAAAAATAAAACTAGCAGTAGCTATATAGGTCAAGAAGATTGAAATTAAACAATTCAGGTAACTTGCTCAATAGCTGGCAGAACCAGGACTTATTTGGGCCATTGTTCTTTCTTTGTCACTTTTATGAATGTGCGTTCCAAACAGGCTCACTTGGGACTTAGTGTCTCAGTAAGCAAACAAGGCTTTAAAGAAAAAAAAAAAGGAATCTTTTCTATTGACTCATTGCATGACCTTCAGTGAGTTACTTTCACATCACCTCTGTCACCTCCATTATAAACTAGAACTCATAATATTAATCAGTTTTCTCCCGGGACTTTCTTAAGTCTTGAAAAGCTTTTTAAAATTAAAGTGCAGTAAAATCACTGAAAGTCTAACAGTCAGAACACATAACCTGAGCTTCGGCAGAATTCCTAGACCTTATGCTGACCAAAGCCAGTCAACTAGATTTCAGAATGCGCTCAAAGGTAACTGTTCAAAGGCAATAAATATGACAAAAATAGTGGCAGAATGTGTGGGAATCAGAAGAAAAATAAGGAAAAAGATGTTCTGTGTTGATAAAAATAATTAAATTAGTTAGATAATGTCTCTGGCTTACTCCTTGGTTACTGAACAGATTTCTGATCTAATGGCTCATTAACCATGTAATACCTAACATAGATCCTGAGTTCTTAGCTCATAATTTTTCCATCATATGAAATACTTATTGTTTTTTATATTGCAGTTATAAGTACACTTACATGTCTCTGTTACACAAGAGCTCTCCTAAATGGTAAACATTATGACACTTTAATACTTACTTGCATAAACAACGCTTTTATGAACTCCAGCAGAAACTAATGCAGGATTTCAGGCCCACAAAATAAATGTAGGTTAACAGGCATTTGCTATTTAGAGCACTTAAGCTAACTTTTCTTACCTGTATTATTTCTACCCGAAATTGTTAAATTTTATTGTTCCTCTAAAGTATACAGATAGTACTATTTCTATTGTGTACTAACAGAAATCAGAACAAGATTACTTCAGAAAATACTTCCTGGCTTCCCTGGTGGCGCAGTGGTTGGGAGTCCGCCTGCCGATGCAGGGGACGCGGGTTCGTGCCCCGGTCCGGGAAGATCCCACATGCCGCGGAGCGGCTGGGCCCGTGAGCCATGGCCGCTGAGCCTGTGCCTCCGGAGCCTGTGCTCCACAACGGGAGGGGCCACAACAGTGAGAGGCCCGCATACCACAAAAAAAAAAAAAAAAAGAAAATACTTCCTCTGGGAAGAACCCAGGCCCTCAGTTTGCCCTGCCCTTTAAATTCCTGTATCTCACACCCTGGCAGTACATGGACTTGTAACCCATCTCTGCAGCTGGTCAATCTACATGAGCCAGAAGTGACATCTGTGTGTCCTGCACTCAGAAGTCTTAGTTTGGTGGGGTTGTGCCATCTCTAACTTGATTAAAAGTACACCTGTGACCAAACAGAGACAGATGGATTAAGATTGTCGTAACTGTAAGTTTTACTCGATTATAATTTTCACAGGCTCCAGGTGATTTCTATTTTTTTATGGCTTCACTCACCTCAGGAAGTCCCAGTGGACCTTGAAACAGAAGAGAGATGCTTCCTGGTCTCTGTCTAGGCCAGTTTGCAGTGTGGGCACTTGAGAGAATTGTGCTATGAAAAAGCAATTAGATTCTTCAGTCTAGGGTGCCATTTAGAATACCTAAGCTACTGTGCTTCGTCATAAAATTGACCTTTTTAATTTTTTATGTCAGAAATTTCCACTAAAAGTGTTAGCATAAAAAAAGTACAGCTTCAGGGAAAATATGAAAGGCATGAGAAGGAGTCGTGAATGGCTGTGCTACCCTGAAGAAAAGTAGAAATCGTCTCCACTTGGATATAATAAATAACATGTCATGAGTACCCTGTGCTTAATTTTTAAATAATTGGTATCATTAAGTAACATAACAATGACACAGAAACACCAGATCTGTGTAAGAAGCAGGCGGGCAGTGTATCTTAGATTTACAGCCAACTTGCAATCGTGCAGGATAATTGCTTTACTCTCTAGAAAAGAGGTCTTTTCTCATTACTTTTGACTGTCATTTCTATGCTGTAATCATCTTAATGTGATAGTAATTTATGTACTGTATGTTTCAAAGCTGTATCAGATTTGCCATTTTAATTTCCCTGTCCAACTCCAATGTTTCGGCAGAAAAGGAAAAAAAATCAAGTCACTGTCAATAGAAAAAAGGAAGGGATGTTATTTAGGAACAGAAGAATTGCCACAGAAGGCCGTCAGAGTCATCCATGCAGTCCACAGCTCTGTCACTGCTGGTGACAACACGGAATATTTTCTAGAATGGTGTAGGGAGAGTATAGGGTAAAGGCTGAGAGTTGTTACCTATGTTCCAGTCCTAGAAACTCCACGTTTTAGTAGGACATTGGGTAAACTTTTTAACCTTTTGGTACTTCAGCTTCCCTGTCTGTAAAATGGGAATGCGATCTAGTTGGTTGTTTTTATATATGGACCCCTAAGGTTAGGGGTTTCAAGCAACAATTTACTACTTCTCAGGGTTCTGTGTGTTGCTCGAGCCTCGGCCATGTGGTTCTGGCTTTAGGAGCTCCGTCAGATGACGGCTGGAGCTGCAGCTGGAGTCATTTGAACTGGGCATCCACGATGGCTCATTCACATGGGTGAAAGTTGATGCCAGCTACCACTGGGGGCTCAGCCTGGGGAGGGTCAGAGTGCCTACGCACCTCCTCGTGACACCCCCATGTACCTTGGACTTCTTCTAGCCTGGAAGCTTATCTTGGAGGGCAAGAGTATTCCAGGAGGGTCCCTTCTGAGAGACCCAAGAGGAAGCTGCAAGGCTTTTATGACCTAGGCTTGGAAGTCCCAGATTCATGAGGTGAAGAATTAGACTCCCCATCCTGATGCAGGGAGTGGCAAATTACCTTGTAGAAGAGCGTGTGGTCTGAGCGAGGTCATCATAATCATATTTGGACAATAAGATCTGCCACAGCCTAACAAGTATAGTATCTACCTCATAAGGTTTGAGGGAGGATTATATGAGTTAACAAAACTAGGCAAATATTTAGAACAGTGCCTGCCATATCTTGAGCCCTCAATAAATGTTGTATATTAATATTATCCTCCAGAACCTGGAATGTTTGGCATTGTGTCCTGACCTCTTTATCTTCCCTGCTATTTGTAACTATGATCTGTTTTTATTCAATATTTCAAAATTAACATTTTCAAACTGTACCTACTCTTGCAGACAGGAGAAAAGAAACATTTACTGATGTTTCAGGCCTGGATGAATATGTAATTATTCACTCTGAATTCTTCATAGTTTATGGGTTGTGGAATATTTCCTCCTAAGGAGCAGCTTTCTATACTGATACATGACATGAGTCATGAGTCAATACATGTCTTCTGTGCCCTTTTGTCCATACTCCGTTGCCTCTAGCTGTGAGGACTGCTCATGGCATGTGGAATCTCTGTTCTGTAATGGTTCAATTCCAGTGGTGTATAAAATCTCACACAGTGATGAAAAGATGATTATATTTTTAAAAATTAAAACAGCTCTCAGGACAAAGCATAGTATTTTTATCTTGAACTTCACATTGCTATTATAAGAACTCAATTTAATATGCAAAATCTTAGTCTTATAGTCAAAAATACAGTAAAAATATAAACAATGTCGATAAAGTACAGTTTTATTGGTATTAGATCTAAAAACAAATAGAGGGAAAATTAAGTTTTCATTTCTTTTTCTTGCACCATGCTAATTAAGTAAGGTTTAGAATCTAGCAGAATTCTTTGCTCATAGCAAATACTAAAAGGACTATGTGTTTATAAAGATGACTCATTGATATATTTTCAATTTCACATTTTGATGACTTCCTACACACCTCATTACTAATATTCAGAATAAGCTATTTTCACCCTTTAAGTGAGTGACTCTATAATCATTGTTCTACAGATGAACATTATGGGAATTAGATGAAAAATCAGGCAAACTCATGGAAGTCACAAGGGAAAATAACCCATGCATTAAGTATTTTAATAGGATCTCACCAATATGTGGGAAAGAACATTTAAAAATATACTTCCCTCTGAATTGATTAGTATTACTTTTGTTCACTCAGAATCTCATTAATAAAAACCCAAGGTTTCTGAGTTACATCAGTAACTCTCTTCCAAAAGCAAGAGGTTCATCACAACTGAGAAATTAAATTATAGTCACGAGGTGGAGGACTTTATGTCCAAAACACAGTTCAGCCCCTATAAATGTCAGGTAACTGACTAGGGCCTCAGTTTGCAAATGGTTAGCATGATATTCTTTTTTTTTTTTTTTTTTACCAGACTTCTTCAAAGAGGAACTAATAATTTAGGTAAATGACAGACGTCATCTCTGACCGAAGATGTGAAACTGTGCCCTCCAAAACCATTACAAGTTAGCTCAGTGACATTTAACTAGAAGCTGGCTTATAGGAATTTAGAGTAAGTGAAACATTAGATACCTGACAGAAACTAAACTAAGAGAAAAAAAAATGCACCTAAAAATATCTGGGTGCCCTAACACAGAAGTTCACTTCTCAACCTCAGACAACATATTAGGGTGCTTTCCTTGGAGTTCAAGGAAAAGAAATATACTAGATCAGGCCCTTCCTATAGAAATCACCTCTTTTCTGATATGTATCAATAAATACTGAAATTAGAATGCTCTTTTAATAATGTTTTAGAATTTTGAAACTGTGAAGACCAAGTCTTGTAAAGCTTTCAAAACTAAGCTTATTGTAAATTATTTTATTTATTCACAGAGTACTGTAATTTAGAAGTTTTAGCATAGAAAATAAAACCCTGGTTGATTAAACTAAGGATACATACATACACAAACTAGACCACATACTTACAAAAAAATCTGGGCTACAAGTTTGGAATTTTATTTGTTTTATAGTGTTTTATCTTTGTTTTCTTTGTTCATTTCTGTTGTGACACTACAACTATAAGAAAGGAAATTAAATTTTGTGATCCTATAAATTCTTTCTTAAGGACAGTTCACTGACTATGACTTCCTTTGTTTGAGCTGCTTAACCGCAAACATCTGTCCATATGGGTTTTATAGATATTGTTGAAGAACACTCAGGTTAGTTATGTATGGATTTATCTATGATTTGTTCTCTGTCTACTAAAAATCTGAGAAAGCTTTATAAAAATCAAATAACGCAACATAATACCATCACAAAATAAATGGAAAAGCAACTAATTAAAGGAAACAGAGAAGTAAGTGGATGTAATTTGTTAACTGGAATCTATTACCTATAACATTAATTTAATAATAGCTTCTCAGGGGAAAAAGAAACATGACAATAAATGTAAACAAAATTTTCCTTTTCTAATCAATATTAACCTAGATTTACATATGGTGATTTTCTTTGTGTCATTAGCAAAGTTTGAATCTTTGTATTTTTCACATTAAGAATCTAGAAGCTTTTGGAATTGCTTTTGGCCATCATCAGTTCTGCCGTGAGGACCATTTAGTTTTATATATTTATCAGGATTATTGCATTACCTAATAAAACATATCTAAATAAAGATGTCACACCATTTTAGGATGCTTTGGGAATGAGATTAGCTCTGTCCCTCCCTCCCAAATTGGGCTAGGGATTTGTACACATACTGACCTCTGGAACTAAAGTGAGCCCACACAGGACAGCTCTGGAGATTCAAAGACCTTGCACATGGCTATACAGTTCAATCTGTTTGTATGTTTAAAACATTCCAGCTCAGAGAATAGTTTAAAATTGGGTTACATTTAACTGACAGATACAAATACATGCAAGTACTGCTATATATACTGCTATATATATATATAGGTATATATACCTATATACCAAATATACGTGATGAAAATGCCATGAAATATCAAATTCAGACACACAAAGCATTCCGAACTGCTTTAGAATCCTTTCTGAATATTTAATATTTATTTTCTGTACGGATAAACAAAAAATATATTTTGAATTTTATGAAAATATTCACCTTGTAAATCATAGATATGAAAGTTCAAATTTTTGGAGTGTGACATATTTGCACTTAAATATATAAGGATGAACAACAAAAGGACCATTCCTGTTGACTTGAATGATTAGTAAGCATTGTGAATTGTCTTCATGAATCTCATATGTGGCTAACATGCAGAGCCAGCAAATTCCTGCCAACATTGTTTTCATTTTCTTTCACAGTGGGACTTCTTTAGACACATTACAGAATTTAAGTGTCAGAAAAAGGGAGTTTGTAGCCAAGAAAATGTATAGAAGGAGTAAGAAATAGACTCATGATCCTTTCTGACTTCCATATTCATCAAACTCCCAGTTCACCTGCCTTGATGCTAGTAATGTCCTTTTCCTGTTAAATCAGCAATGCTTATTAGCTTTCTGGGAGCAGCAAAATGTAAAATTTCAACAGCTAAACTGACACACAAATGCTCTGACATTGGTCAACATATCTCTGTACCCCAAAGACAATCAGAATCTCTTTAGTCATTAAAAATGCAAACCTGGCATTGAAAATATAGTGAGATTATTTCAATGCCATGTGGGTAATTTTCCAAATCGAATATATGCCTTAAATGTATGGCTTCATAAAGTTAAATTTGGCTTACTGGTTTACTCACATGATAACATTTTTATTTAAAAAGGAATTAAAAATAAGTTCTGTGGGTTAGAAGTTATCTTGAGCTCATGTGCTGAATAGGGTAAACGGTGCATGCAAGAAAAGGGCATTACTACTTGTTTCCATCATTCTACTGGGTGTACTTAAATTCAGATTCAGCCAGTGCTATGTCTGTCAGGAAAGTCATAAGCCTTTCACAAATGTATTGTCATGAAAAGACAAAAACTGCTTTCTGGAACAAACCAATGATCCTTCAAGACTGTGGGAACCTTCAAAGGTAGGTATAACTCTCCAAAATGAGAACAACTGAAAAAAGGAAAAAGAAAGGAAAATTTCTGTATGGGAAAATTTCTTCCAGACTTCAAAGAATCAGCATAATTTTTGAACCATGAGCACTGATTACTCCTTATCCTCCTTTCCTTTCTTGGGCAACTTTGGAAGTTGTTTGCCCATTATGGCTCTGGATACCAGAAAATTCTATTTTGTTAAGTTATTTAACCCACACATTTCTTTGATTTTCATGTGGTGTTTCAATAACTACATTAATTCATGCATTTGACTGTACCTTAACCTGTGGTGCTATAAGCAAGAGAAAAATTAAAAACACTAGAAGATTATACATTTCTAAAACCCTAACTAGCTCTGACATGTCTGTTAGGAGATAAGCTATCTTGCCAGAATACAAATGTGAGACATAATTGAGAACCTGCCAAGAAGTATAAAATTTACTAACAAATATTTACTTTTGATAGTTTGTGGGTAAGTCTGGAGTATGCCAAAACAGATCTGGATATATGTTTAGTAAATTCAGTGTCATATAGGAAAGAAAAAGACTTTGGAGCCCACAAGTGCAATTTTTATCTCTACCATTTGAAAGTAGAATCTCCGGACAAAAAAAAAAAAAAATGGGAGAGAAACAAAGAACTGACATATATATATATGTGTGTGTGTGTACATATATATATATATATATATATATATATATATATGGTGCTGGTGAGCAGTATATTTGTTTTTCTGGACCATGATTGCAGGTAGCAAAATGGGAGTCCCTGGAAAATATGTGTGTAGATTGTAAGGATGTCCCAAAGGAATATTGTGAGATGATGCTCACTAAAGCATTGAAGGGAATTTGAGAGAGAAAAATTCACCACCTCCCTAAAGTAAAACCAATAAGAAATATGTCAGAGATTGAAGCATAAAAGTTAATATAGTCATTCAAACATTTATTGAACTAATTCTATATAATGGACACTGTGTTAGCAACTTCCTAGAAAAACATTAGAAAAAAATGAGAGATGAAAGAAGAAATAAAGAGCATTGGTCACAAATGTTGTGACTACTATATCTATATTCCAATTCACAGATTTTAAATAAACAATGTAAGTTGAAATTTAAACACAGGATTACAAGTATAATCCCATGGGTACCCACAACTGACCAGAATGGTTTATGGCTAGTGAATAGCAATGGAAAGCTAATTTGGTCCCCCAAAAAAGCAGAATGAAGAAAAAGAGTGTATATTACCAATATATAATGGTAAGGAGAGACCATAATCATCTTACTGTGGGAGAATAATGGACGCCATTCAATTGGGAACACAAGACGAGAGTGAGAACAAAAGAAAGACTGAGAAATAAGTGACCCCACAATCCTGGTTAGATGGTTAGATTCTCCTAATACCAGTTATGAGACAAAATATCTTAATTCTGACAGACTTCCATTATTAGGACAGCTACTATGGCTTATATCCTGATAGAATCAGAGCACCTAAGAAATTCTTTATTATCTTCCTGATGATTTTGCCTCTCCACAGAAAGAGTAAGCAATAGGGGGAGTGTTATCTGCACTTAATTCTGACCACCCAAGAAGAACCAATTAACAGCAAAATGGAAGCATGGCAAATCTCTGCAAATGTGATGATATTATCTTAATATTTATAACAGCCATGGAAAGAAATGCTTGATTTAGTCACAAATATGTCCTCTACTCTTAAAAAATGTTTCTGCTAAGATAGAGCAGAGACAATGGCCAAAATCTCTCAAACAAATATTGCTCAGAAAGAAACTGGATGCGCCCCAGAACAAAACCCTGACCGTACAAAACCAAATTTGATAATAGTAGGAAGAGTTAACTTAGAAGATGAATGAATCTGGATGCAGAGCATTCTCTATGAGCTCTCACGGAAAGCAGTACATATACAAGATTGGAAGTACTTTAGTTATTATTAAGTACAGCAAGTGAAGACTTTTAAAAATGAATAGTAAAAATGATTTTTAGTATGTTTAGAATAAGATACAAATAAGAGAGGAATAATCTGCTGTTAAGATCATTGACCAAATGGTAGCAGATGACATAGAAAATGCAGAAATTCCCAGCTGCATTCTTGTTCGTATCTTATTTGTCACGACTGATATGAGGAGAGAGGATGTTAGTAAGAGAGAATTAAACCCTAAGTGGAGAACAGAATACCTAGAAACTCTACATGGATTCAGGTCTCTTGATTAGTAAAAAATTGCATCCGGGGGTATTGGAAAAGTTTGTGAATAAGATTGCTGAGATGCTATCAGTAACTTTGGGGGAACTACAGAGATGTAGGCACTGGACAACTAGAAACAAGTAAATTATGTACTGATTTTCAAAAGCTATATAAAGATTTCTCAAGGGGAAAAAAAGGACAAATAAGCTTTAGAGTCACAGTAAAGTCATAAGATGTACTATTAAACCTAAAATTTTGAATACCTAATGGAGATCGCAATGACTAAGGCTCAAATAGGAGGGCTGGAAAATAGTTGATGGAAATAACTTAACTAAGCAGGTATTATGTGTAAGAAAAAAGTCAAAAATAGCATTAAAAACTGTGAAGCAAAGGAGGAAAGCTCAGAAAGAATGCAGACTCACTAAATTAAGGTACCTGCAGATTCCTTCCACGTGTACTGTTGACGGCCATTTGGTCTTTAGAGAGATCAAGGATGATGACCAATGATGACCACTATAGCAATGATGATGATGATCATGATGGTGATAGGGCCACTGATCCATGAGCTCCTGAGAGCAGGGGCCATTTTTGTTTTGTTCATTGCTGTGGTCCAGCACCTAGTACTTAGTGGGACATCAATACGTTTTAATTTAATTGAACAATAGCTAATAATAACTCAAGAATTGTCTAAACAGTGAAATAATGCTTTATTTCACTTCATCATCACAACAAGCCCTTAAGATCTAGGAAATACTATTACTGCTATTTGACAGATAAGAAAAAGAGGCTTGGGCGTGTCCTTAACCAAGGTCACCCCTAATAAGTGGGGAAGTTCTAATTCAAATTCAAGGCTGTCTGATTAAAAGGCTTAAGCTCTTAACCACTGTTGTTATATCTTATACACTATTGAGCAATATTCCATCCTGACTGAAGCCTTATTCTAAGGCAGCTGAGATAGTTTTTTTTTTTTTTTTTTGCTCTATGAAAGTCCTGAGGAAAAGGGTAAATGGCAGGAAATCCAGGCAGAGGTATTGGAAGATATGGAAATTCTAGAGAACAAAATGAATAAACTGACAAGGTCAAAAAAATTCAGACTCAAGGAGCTGGATGCAGGAATAAGGACTGTGGAAGCAGGTAGAAAACTGTCAATATAAATGAGTGGCCAAAGAGCACTGAGGCACTCCATGTGGCTACCACAATTGCATGGCACCAGATCTTCATTTGACCCTAGCATTTTACCTAGGACATAATGAGTTCCCAATGGAAAAAAAATAAAGTTAAATTAAATTCAACTAAATTAAATTAATAAGGTGACTGAACTTATTACAAGGAGGTTTTTTTACACCTTGTTTTATTTTAAGAAGCTCTACTTGTTAAACAGAATAGCATTACATCTAACTTGAGAGATCAGGTTTCATTATGGTAGGTAGTAAAAAAGAGGCTTAGATCTTAAGTTATAGTGTTTCTTGTCTTAGTTATATTTTTAAAATATTTCTCTCTCCTTTATATAAAGAAATAGTAGAGACAGGAGAAAAAAAAACAATATGATACATGACAGAGTGAACATTTAAAATAATAACAATAGTGCACATTTTATGGAGTGATTCCTATGTATCAAGCACTCCAAAGAAACACCTTATAAAGCTCATTTAATCCTCACAGCAATCCTCTGATATAGGTGTTATTGTGATCCCTATTATATAGATAAGGAAATTGAGCCTCAGCAAGATTTAATTCCTTATATCTGGTCATGGCTATTAAGTAAAGGAGCAAACTTTCAAATCCAGAAAACTCTTTCTCTTAATCACCACAATAAACTGGCATTAAGCTTTGTCCCCTACTAAGAAAGCCTGTAAGGATAGCCTCAAATAGAGTACGGGATAGGATGTATATGGTTTAGCAGAAATCACTAGAAAATGCTTCACAGATTTTTAGTTGGCAACCAGCCCAATAGGAGTTAACAATATGCTGAAGGTTCCAAATAAAGACAAAACAGACTTAAGTTGCATTAATTTCAGAATTTCAAACAATGGAGGTGGTTAGAACTCATACTTCCACATTTGGAGTATTGTGATAATTTCTTTTTCTTGTTTCGTGCCAGGTATATGGATGGATGGATATTAAATATTCTTCATTGCTAGGCTTTACAACAACCCAAAGAGGTAGAGAGTATACATTTTACCGATGAGAAAACAGAGGTTTCAAAAGATTAAAGACTGTGTATCTGAACATCTTGTGCTAGGTGAAAGTTTAGGAAATGGAAATGCACCTAAAAGATGGAGACACAGAAGAGATTTTAGACCCATCATACATGAAAAATCACATTCTTGAACCGAATAAACTCAAGAGGTTAGGATGGCTGTCTTCAAATATTAGAAACGCTGTCACCTGGAAGAGGTGTAAGGTTTACTCTGTGTAGTTCCAGGGCTAGGAGTCAAAATTTTACTCTGAATAAAAAGTAATTCTGATAATCAAAACCATTCCAAAATATAATGCAAGCGAACCATCCATCAATGTAGAAATTCAAGGAAAAGTTGTCTGGTCATCTGTCAGAGATGCTATAAGGAGGATGAGTAAGTGACCTTGAGTAGTTTATATCTCCAAGAAGCCTTTTTGCTCAGTTAGCAACTTTAAAATTGTCTTGGACAAGGTCTAGCTGTTGCCGAGGCCCAGCTGTATTGTCCTCAAGACAGTCCCTTGAATAAGTCCTTTCTGTCAGTGTAATTTCTTCCTCTGAAGAATGTATACCTGACCCTGACATGTTGTTTCCAGCCCTTTCAAATGTCTGCTTTGTGAATCCCTCTTATTGCTGTGGTGGTTCTAACTTCAAGAGACTGAGGTGTAATCTATATAACTACTGAAACTGAGGGATCTCAATTAAGCGAAAGCCTTTTGGTTTCCTTTAAAAAACAGACCAGAGTTATGAATAGAGCCATAAGACAGTCCTGAGTTATTCAACCAGAGGTAGCTATTTGACTGATAAATCAATTTGCAGGAATATATTAAATGATTAATGAATCTGTCATATCAACTAGGACATTTGCTAATTGTTTTCAAGGTTCCAATAAACGTGATGGCAATTAATTGCACCTGCTATAATCCACTTCATGCTTGGAGCTGACGTGCAAGTTTAATGTTCATTTTTCACTGGTGAAAAGACTTTTGTCTATTCTGCAGCTTTCTCCACACCTGCCTGATATAGGAAAACAATATTTGTGTTAGGCAGACTCCTGCTTATTAATGGCTATAAATTTAAAGGCCCTGCAATTCTCCCTACAAACAAAGGTGAAAAGAAGTTTTGCAAGCCACCCAAGAAAGAAAGTGGTGTACTTACAAATCTAATTTTCATCTGAGTATAGAATATTGTGGTTCCCTGAGGCAGGCCTTGATATCACAAAAGCCATTTCTGGCAGATTGGAAGGATTATTCCCTTCTGGGTTTCCAGCATCTGACAGGAGAGCAGACTGAAGGTCCTCCTCTCAGGGGGCTGGCAGCTTCATGAAGCAGATGGGACCTGACAGGTTATTTCCAAGAAATGGAGGCTCCGAAGTAGGAAGCAGGTATGCCTGACTGAGTAATGGGAGGCTCCTCATTTAAGCAGGGAGAGCCAGAACCCAGTAGTGGCAGGAGACATTTATTCATGTCAGAGGAGCATTGCCAGCCAGCCATCCCAGGAGCCTTGACAAAACAGAACGGTTCAGAGTGCTGAGCGTCCAGGATGCAGAATTCATTAGGCAGTTTAACCCTGTTAATGCCATCCACTTCCTGCAAATGCTGTGAAAAAGTGGATTTCATTCCGGTATGCCCTGTGCTCTTCACCACTGGAGCCCTCTAGAGCACATTTTCCATTTTCTTTTCTCCTTACCAGGTCACACTTGCTATTTTCCCTAATTTTAAGCTTTTAAGAGTGAGAATCAGCTGTAGAGTCTCTCCACGCTCCAGAACAAGGTGCCACAGGCTTGGGGCGGGGTAGAGGGCTGGGGGGAGTCACCTGGCCCGCCGTCCCAAACATAGATGCCTGCCCACCTCTTTGAGGAAGGGGGTGGGGCAGGAGATGAAAGGTCAAAGGGCGGCTCCACCACCTCGTTGCCCACTCTCCCTCCGTCCTGCTGTCTTCACATCCCCTCCCCCTTCCCTTCCCTGTGCTACCAGAGCTGGAGGGTCCCTCTTGAGCCGTGATCAGCTTCTACTGCCATGACCCCCGCTTCCCCCACCACAACTACTCTGTAGGCAAATCTAGGAAGTATCCAAGAAGAGGCCTTAAATGTGCCCCTTCCTAAATCAGGCCATTTTGACACCATGGTGGCCATGGTCCCACCCAAGGCAGCCAGTGGTATGACCAGGTAAGAGCCATTGAGCAACACCTGTTGAGAGAATCGAGTCACAACGCATATTCCTAGTGGCCTATACGGGCTACAGCCCGTCCTCATCAATCCCTGCTCCTTGTCACTGCTTCCAGCAAACTTCACAAAGCTGCCACCTGGCTTCCTTCCCTTTCTCTCTTCTGCATTCCACACCACTCCCCCACCAACATACATGAACCAAAGGCAAAGTATAACATCTAGATTCTGGTTAAATCTGTTGTTCTAGAGCTACATATTTGGCTAGGTTAAGGAAATACAGTTGTTAAAGGAGATGTGCCCTAAAACAATTCCACTATAGACTTTTTTTCCCCAAAATAAGAGCAATGTCTACAAGTAGGTCCCTTGTTTGAACTATTCCTTGGTATTTTCCTATCAGCTTGATAAAGTTTCTCTTTGTTCCCTCTTTTCATGGCAATAGGCTCTGAAACCAGGGATCTGAGGTCTATTGGCAAAAAAAGGTTATGTTTTTAAAACACAAATATAGAGGTAACATTAAAATGCTAAAAGAATGTAGAGACCTGTATAATTAAGATTTCATCTTGCTTTGTAACCAGAGTTCAAGGTCCAGGACATAGTATAAGTAACAGACATTATTTTGACTTCTGCTCATATCTGCTGTACCCACCATATACAGGAATGATAGAGTAGTTTCCACCTTTGGGTTCCTATACAACCATTTTTATACTATTCCCTACAGTAGGGAAGCTGGGGGGAGCTTTCCGAATGGGCAAAGCAAGAGACACCTGGGTCCAAGCTGTGTCATGAGGAGCAATAGAAATGCCAAGTCTGAGAATATCTGTTGTGAACTTAGACTAATGAGATGGATCCTTAGGAAACATGCCCTGCCCCACTTCAGTCTAAACACAACAGCATGGTGCTGCTTCTAAAACATGAGTTTTATCACATCGCTCCTTTCCTTGAAAGTCTGCAGTGGCTCCCCAATGTCATTTAGCTACAGCCAGAGCCAAATTCAGTATAGTGTCTACATTGCCTTCATCATCTGGTCTTGTTACCTCCTTGGCCACTTCTCCATGAATACACCGAGAACACTCCGGTCTTCAGACTTAGCCTGGGCTCTTCCCAGAACTTCCTAGAGTTCTGCCTAGAACTTTCTCCCCCTGATTATCCCCCATGGCTTTCTCCCTCACCTCTTGCTTTCTTTTTCTCCATAGCACTTGTACCATCTAACATACTATATATTTTGCTCATTTATCTGACGGTCATCTTCTCTGCTATGTGATAAACTCCATGACAGCAGGGAGTTTTGGTTGTTTTTATTCTCTGCTATATTCCCAGCACCTGAAAGAGTGCCTGCCACATAGTAGGCCTTCAACAAATGTTTTTCGAGTGAGTGAATGAATGGGTGAATGCCATCATATATGTGTGAGCGTATCTAAACAAGTGTTGTCTTATAAAATTGCAGTGCAAGACAACATCCTAATTAAAAAGAAAGGTCTAGAACTATTGTATACACATCTAGTTTTGAGCCCTGCTCTATCACTTTCTCATTGTTTAATTTCCTCACATTCAATTAAAATAGGATTAAAAAAATTGCAGCTTTTCTTAGAATTTTTGAGATAGATTATGAAAATCATTTTATAAATTGTAGTGCTAGAAAATGTTCATTAGTCTTCATTGATGTCACCTTATATAACAATACATTTTCCCAGTGTTTAAGGAAATTATTGAGATCCAATAAATACATGTAATATATCAAATGAATTGCACAGCAATTACTCAAAATAATTTGAAATTCTTCTTTTGGAGAAGCCAGATAGATATTGATTTTTGAACCCCAGTGGGATTACTCAATGCCCCATGTTATTACTGGTCATATTCATTTGCTTTGAATTCTAATAACTTTTGTCATATCTCAAAAATAAAATTCAGCCCCAAAGAATTAGTTATTGCCACTATTCAAGAGAAAGTATCAAAACCTTCTAAAACAACTCCAGAGTGACAATAACAATCATTGTAATAAAAATAAGCATTTAAGTCAATAACCATATTTAGAGCATAGAGATCCACCCTTGGTAACTACTTTGAAAGGAATAATACTAATTCAGCCACATCATTTTAAAAAGTATATCTCTCTCACCAAGATGACTGGAATTCTACCATTAAAAGCCTATATTGGGGACTTCCCTGGTGGCACAGTGGTTAAAAATCCGCCTGCTACCTAATGAAACTTCAAAGCTTTTGCACAGCAAAGGAAACCATAACCAAGACCAAAAGACAACCCTCAGAATGGGAGAAAACATTTGCAAATGAAGCAACTGACAAAGGATTAATCTCCAAAATTTACAAGCAGCTCATGCAGCTCAACAACAAAAAAACAAACAACCCCATCCAAAAATGGGCAGAAGACCTAAATAGACATTTCTCCAAAGAAGATATACAGAATGCCAACAAACACATGAAAGAATGCTCAACATCATTAATCATTAGAGAAATGCAAATCAAAACTACAATGAGATATCATCTCACACCAGTCAGAATGGCCATCATCAAAAAATCTAGAAACAATAAATGCTGGAGAGGGTGTGGAGAAAAGGGGACACTCTTGCACTGCTGGTGGGAATGTGAATTGGTTCAGCCACTGTGGAGAACAGTATGGAGGTTCCTTAAAAAACTACAAATAGAATTACCATATGACCCAGCAATCCCACTACTTGGCATATACCCTGAGAAAACCAAAATTCAAAAAGAGTCATGTACCAAAATGTTCATTGCAGCTCTATTTACAATAGCCAGGACATGGAAACAACCTAAGCACCCATCATCGGATGAATGGATAAAGAAGATGTGGCACATATACACAATGGAATATTACTCAGCCTTAAAAAGAAATGAAATTGAGCTATTCGTAATGAGATGGATAGACCTAGAGTCTGTCATACAGAGTGAAGTAAGTCAGAAAGAAAAAGACAAATACCGTATGCTAACACATATATATGGAATTTAAGGGAAAAAAATGTCATGAAGAACCTAGGGGTAAGATAGGAATAAAGACGCAGACCTACTGGAGAACGGACTTGAGGATATGGGGAGGGGGAAGGGTGAGTTTTGACAGGGCGAGAGAGAGTCATGGACATATACACACTAACAAACGTAGTAAGGTAGATAGCTGGGGGGAAGCAGCCGCAAGGCACAGGGATATTAGCTCGGTGCTTTGTGACAGACTGGAAGGGTGGGATGGGGAGAGTGGGAGGGAGGGAGACGCAAGAGGGAAGACATATGGGAACATATGTATATGTATAGCTGATTCACTTTGTTATAAAGCAGAAACTAACACACCATTGTAAAACAATTATACCCCAATAAAGATGTTTAAAAAAATAAATAAATAAATAAAAAATCCGCCTGCTAATGCAGGGAACACGGGTTCAATCCCTGGCCCAGGAAGATCCCACATGCCGCAGAGCAACTAAGCCCATGCGCCACAACTACTGAGCCTGCACTCTAGAGCCTGCGAGCCACAACTACTGAGCCCGTGTGCCACAACACTGAAGCCCACACACATAGAGCCCACGCTCTGCAACAAGAGAAGCCACGACAATAAGAAGTCTGCGCACCGCAATGAAGAGCAGCCCCCGCAGGCCCCAACTAGAGAAAGCCCGCGCACAGCAACGAAGACACAACACAGCCAAAAAAATTTTTTTAAATAAATAAATAAAATTTTAAAAGCCTATATTTATGCATTAATTGTGTGTTCTCGGATTCATAAGCATCCATTAGCTATTCTGGCTGTTAGTGGAGCACACTCTCTGCCTGCTCTCCTGGAGGAGGGTCAACTTGGGATTTTTTCTGTAAAATGAAAGAGTAAAGGGGAAAGAGGAGGGATGCTGATTGTTCAGAATTCTAGGAGAGGTGTGATTTCCAGGCATATTCACAAATGATCTCGGAGTTACATGATTTTATGTCTAAGGACACATCCACCTAATATTGTAAAATGAAGAAAAAGCATGGGATCATTGTGACATTCAATAACCAAATTATTTTTAACAACTTATCAAGACATAATTCATATACCAGGAAATTCATCCATTTCAAGCGTACAATTCAGCAACTTTTGGTATAATCACAGTTGTGCAACCGTAACAATAATCTAAGTTTAGAACGTTGCTATCATTCCAAATAGAGGCCTGTGCCCAGTAGCAGTGCCCTTCCCAGCCTCCCCCAGTCCCTGGAAACCATAAATCTGCATCCTATCTCTATAGATTTGCCTATTCTGGATATTTGACCTCAGTGTAATCATACAATATGTGGTCTTCTGTGACTTATTCTTCTTAGCATAAAGTTTTCAAGGTTCATCCACGTTGTAGCATGCATCTTTACTTCATTTTTATTGTCAAATATGTTCCATTGTAGAATGTGCCACATTTCATTTATTTATTCATCAGTTGATGGACATTTGGGCGGTCCTACTTTTTGACTACTATGAATACTGCAGCTATGAACTTTTGTGTATACTTTTTGCTCACTGTCTTTTAATATATCAAGTACTTTGAGAAAATTCATAAACTTTGCAACTATACCATCTAGCACTCAAACTCCAACTTGCTGTATGATTCTGCACGTGTGTTTAATTTCTCTGAGCCTCTGTTTCCTCATCTGCAACTTATCCTAGCAGAAAATAAGTGCTCAAAAGTGAAGTTTATGCAAGAAACTCAAAAAAGTTCCAAACATTTTATCCTGCCAGTCTTCACAACTACCTTTACAAGGCGGCTCATTGGGCAGTGCTCTCTCTCTGAGTCAATTTAAATAATCTAAATTTTGCAGGTAAAATTTAAAGAATAAAAACTAATAAGCTGCAATCGATAATATTTGTTAATAGAGTAAAAATTCAATTGAACATGCCATTTTTGATGAGCAAAAATGACTGACTTGTAAAGAAGATTTAAATAATACTTATGAGTTTAAATGTAATTTTTTTGTTTTGTGTGTGTGCTAATTTATCAGTATAGAAGGAAAAAGGAGAAATAGTAGTATGCTTTATCATCCTTCATTAGTCAAATAGACTTTTTTTCAATAGCATTCTTAGGATAAATTGCTAATATCCATTTTGTGTCAAAATCAATTTTTATGTAATAGTCTTGGTTTCAACCTATTCCATAAAACTGGAATTTACTATATTCAAGTGCTGACAATGGTTCAAACTTTAATAGGAGACTATATGGAAAGTATTTCTCTTTTTTTTTCTGACTATGGTACATTAAGTCTCCAGAGGGGGCAAATGTTTAGCAACACATTACTTATCACTATGTGACTGTATTAGAATGTAATTCGGAAATGTCTTTTGCAATCAGCAATGACTTCTTCCTGAATTGCTCCTACCAGGCAGTCATTAGCAAATTCTGTACCTTTCAAGACAATCTACAGGCAAATAGTTTTCTTTATTTGTGATCTGCTTTACTAAGATAAAATCAGCCCAAGAGGACTTTTATTACTTTTCCAAGGACATCATCACGTTTTTTCTCTTTTGTATCCTAAAGAGCTTTCTCTTCTTAGAAAGTAAACACCACAGTTGACCTATAAACCAGATATTTCTGTTCATTAAACCTATCTAGCTAATCAAGAGAAACAGGGAAGCTTTTGTGCACTGGCATACTATTAATGTTAGGACTTATTCCTTCTCATTCACATTGTAATGGAATTTTTCCCCTATGGTTCATTCATCACTTTAAAAAATTAAGCCAATTTAGAAATATAATTTGAATGTATAATTGAATTTGTCAGTCGATCTTAGCCTTTACAAGTTAATCAAATAACAGGGACTTAAGGAAGTTTCCCACACACGCTCTCTCATTTATGGGCAGCCAATCATCTCCTAAATAGAATGTCATGTTCTTTCAGGACTTTTTGCTGATTAGATCCTCATTTTTATTTTAGAGGACTGAATCATTTTTTTCCTGGCAATCAAAATTCTTGCTATCAGTCAAACTGAAAGGAAGAAAATGGCATAATTTTAGCTAAAATATTAGAAATGACAAATAAGTGAAATAAGTTAACTGGAGTGGAAAAGAAATGTGTAATTAAGCAGCACAAGGACCATATGTCAGAGTCTTCTATAGTAACAGATGGGTGGAGAGTTTAGACTTTTTGCAAAGACCAATGTAGCTGTCAGGAAATTTTAGTCCTCTTGATGATTCATAGGACGTGTTGGGGATTTCTCACCTCAACCAACAACTGACAAGTTAGTTGTTGCTGTTGTTTTCCATTAAATATAGGAGGTAGATCAGTTAACTGTAAGCTATGGCAAATTAAGTGGAACACATTATAATGAGAAAAAGATACATGCGTGGTTTAAATAATTTAAATATGTGCAAAAAGAGGCTTATTTGGAATCTTAAAATTTCTAAATTGCTACCTTTCAAATACTACTCAGCCCCGTGTCAAGCATATTTTGAAGTTTTTAGTGGAAATGTGTGCCGCTCTGAAAATAACATCTATTTCCCAGTGTTCCATTGGTGCTCTAGGCATAGAATACTCTTTAGATTTTCTCTAAACACCTGGGAGGCTGGCCATTCAGATTAAAAATGGATGTTTTAGTCCTGCTTTGTGTTGGCAGAGAAGCACCTCAGCACGAGGTGACCTCACCTCCCTAGAGCCCAGAGCAGCCCAGAGCTAGGCTGTTCCATTTGGAGAAAGGAATGCCAGGATCTGTAAGCTTCAGTACTAGACTATTTCTAAGCTCTGGAAGAGACAGAATTAAATCTAGGTCCCAATATTGGAATTTGTATTCTCTATCCTCAACAGTGCAATAGGATTGCCAAGATTAGAATGTTAAGAAGTATTAGTCGCCATTTTGTTCAAAGAATCAATATAATCAACTCATTTTATGAATAGGAGTGTGCAGTGCAAGAACAATGAAGTGAACTTCCTTCTCCATTGGCATTTCTGAAACTGATGATAAAATATTCAGCATTTCGATGCTAGCACAGTTCCAGTCGGATAAGTAGGATTTTAACTATGATACCTACCCACTTTCCTTATGTCTTGGAATTATGGAAAGTTAGAGTCCCTCAGACATTTTACCTCATTCAGTCTCTGATGCAAAGTATACATGGAAAGATTAAGAGTATTACAAACCTACTAGGTGCCAAGTTTTATTTGTGAATTACAAATGTATTTTACATATGTTAAATTATATTTAATTCCCTTGCATTATCAACATTTCTCCCTTCATTGAGTCCTTTCCTTCAGTTTAGTCTTTTTCAAGACACTTCCATTCAAAAAAGGAATCTTTTTATCTTTGTTCTCCTTCAAACTGCTGTCCATCTCCACTTTCCCTTCACAGCCAACACAAGAGAAAATGTACCATCTTAACCGCTTTTATGTGTATACTTTAGTAGTGCCAAGTACATTCACATCATTGCACAACCAATCTCCAGAACTCTTTTAATCTGTAAAACTGAAACTCTATACCCAATAAACAACAACTCCCCATTCCTCTGCCAACCAGATCCTGGCAACCACCATTCTACTTTCTGTCTCTATGAATTTGACTACTTTAGGTTGCTCAAATCAGTGGGATCATATAGTATTTTTCCATTTGTGTGGCTTGTTTTACTTAGCATAATGTCCTCAAGGTTCATCTAAGTTGTAGCATGTGTCAGAATTCCCTTTCTTTTTAAGACTGAATAATATTTCATTGTACGTATACACCACGGTTTGTGTATCCATTCATCCATTTCATGGTCAATAGATACTGGAGTTGCTTCCACCTTTTGGCTACTGTGAATAATGCTACTATGAACCCAGGTGTACAGATATCTCTTTAAGACTCTACTTTCAATTCTTCTGAATATATACCCAAAAGAGGAATTGCCGGATCATATGGTTAATTCTATTTTTAATTTTTTAGGTAACCGCCATACTGTTTCCCAAACCATTTTACATTCCCATCAACAGTGCACCAGGGTTCCAATTTCTCCACATCTTCATCAACACGTGTTATTTTCTTTCTTTCATTTTTTTATAGTAGCCATCCTAATAGGTGTGAAGCAGCATTTTTAAACCTGAAATTTTAGACAGTCTTTCAAAATGTGGTTTGCAAATGACATACATTAGAATCACTTCATCAACGTATTGGAAACATTCAGATTCCTGAATCAAATATCTGGAAACTGGGCTTGAGCAATAGTTTAACAAGTTCCTCAGATGATTCTTTTGAGGACTTTTGACATACAACCCACTATATTGGATGGATGTGATGTGAAAGCACCTCAAAGTAAGAAAGAAAACACCTAGCCAATCCTATAGATACTGTGTAGAATAGAATACTTGCTATAAAAACTCTCACTTTTAATCTGGATAAGTTAAGATTACATAGAAACAACTAATAATTTTGCAAATACAACTAAGTCCTTGAGTCACATGGTGCTGAATGTTACTGTTATCATCACTGAATTGATGGAAAACTACAAGCACTTTCATTGTGTTCATGTGATGTGTGTGTGGTGTGGTGTGTGTGTGTGTATATGTATGTGACATATATAACGATCTCTGACTTGCTGCACTGGCAAAGATTTTTATTTTTATCCATTTCCCTTCTTTTGAGCAGTAAAAGTCAGGGTTGAAATTTCAGTTCTTTTATGATTATTTGAGTTGTTCACACTGACTACTGTGCTAGGTAGGCACTGTTTATTTTCTACAAACAGAGTAGACAGTGCCTTAGACCTTAGCTATCTGGGAACGTACTTGTTTATTATGAGAGAAGACTTTAGGGACTACAGTGAAATTGTGTCCAAAATGACAGCAGGTAGGAACATGGGCTGAGCAGGAATAAAATCAGTTTTCACTGTAAGTGAAACATAAGTTAAAAGCTGCTTAATGTCAAGATTTGAATTAAGAAGCTTTAGTTTATGCCAAAGAATTTTTAAAACTTAAACTACTTGTACTGATTTTGCATCAGCAAAATTACACTTGTAAAATCATATATAAGCAGACCCTTCACTTCCAAAACACTGGGCACCTTTCCAGACCTTGTCTTCAGATTTATTTTGTTTCTATAGTTCTATGCTGGTACTTTTGTGCTTCTGAAACCCTGTCTGCTTTCAGCAATTAATAAAAATGTTATGGGTTTTGATTTGCATCACTGCAGCATATGAACTAAATTACTTTTCATCTGCAGGTTTAAAGCAGAATAAAACTCTTCGTGATAAAGTTTCATACTGTTCAGATAAGAGTCACTGAACCATGGAATCCAATGAGCCAACACCAAGGCAGCCAGGAAGAGTGGCTGCCTTTTGTTCCAGTTTACACCATTCCAGCTAAACAGTCTGCTGTTCTAGGAGGTTTTAAATGCTAAGCCCCTGTGTGGCTTTTAGAAATTGATGAATAATTTTCTGATCAAAGCAACCACTGAGCTAAACCAGAGCACAGCACAGGAAGGCACCACAACTTGTGCGTCATGGCTTAACAATGCAGTTGCTAATTCAGCGCGGAAAACTGTGCTCTCAGAAGTATTTAAAGAACAGGTATTAGAAATGATGATATCTTTACTAAAATATAATTCACATTCTCCATTCAGTGCCTTCACCCAAGGGTAAAATCAAAGTTATTTTTCCTTCTACAGGGTGTCCTTGCTTTTCTTCAATGCTTCTTCCCCTTGCTCTAGTTCAGTTTTATTTAGATAACAATTGCAACATCATTACAAAGATAGGAAGTAGTTCATTAATAAAGTACGAAATAAGGATAGGGATTATGTTTTACTTATATGCATACCTCTCAGTGTTTAACACAGTTTGTTGCACATAATAAAGAATAAAACTCTAAATGCATGAATTAATTAAGCCGAGTTCATTGGGTTAGTTTTGCCTAGGTTTAAATAGTCCCCTTTGGTCCATAAATCCCTCCAAACACCTTAGACTTAGCTTTCTTGTTCTTCTGGATGATCTACCCTAAATTCCTCCCATCCCAGGTTGAGTTTCTCCCTTTTAATAACTATTTTATTCTCTTAGGGTAAGGGGTCTCTTATAAAGCTGAAATGACTTTTGGTGTAACTCTCTCACAAACTCTGCTACAATCTGCCTGAAGTCTACTAGGAATTCTGTCTTCTCCCTTTCTTCTCTCTATAGCTTTTGACTTAGACCCACTTTCTGGTACATGCATGTTTCCAAATGAGCCAGTAGCTACCTTGAATTACCCAGAGCGCCCTCCCATCACCACTACCACAAAGAGCTGACTCTTAGGTCACATATCCAGCATCAGTTTGGATACTGGCAAACTGACTTGGGCCTTTGGCATTAAGCTATGTTTGAGGGCTTTCCCTTACTTGGGCTTCACCATCCTAGAATATTTCTGTTCCCTGTTCTAATTCTAGTTTCCTTTTAAAGAAAGGACTTCTCGTTTTTCCCATATTTCCCTGGATATCATATGCCAAGTTGATTTTCCTTTATCATCCAAACCTGCCTATGACAGTTCCTTTAAGGCAAGAGTATTCCAAGGGGTACGAGGGGGTTGTGTTTTGAAGGTTTAAGCAGTTGTTTACACCCCAGAACACTATTTCAAATTAAAAACTAAGATGGAAGCTTCCTGAGGGCAGGGACTTCTTTTACTCACTTTATTACAACTATTGCTAATCATCTGCCTGCCTTTCTTCTAAGAAGCTGTCTTGAATCACTGTTTACTCTGTATCTATACAACAATATCAATATAACACTAGATAATGTCTATATAACTATGAGCAGTATATACATAACAGTGTCTATAAAGTCCATATACAATGAACACACAGGAAGTGCTGAATTAACATTTGTTGTTACAATGAATATAATAAATGGATCTCGAGCAGCACTTTAAAAGCCTACTCTACTTAGCCCACATGTATTATCATTCTAATAGTACAGTATCATATGTTCTAACCTCCACTGACCAACGTATTTCTCATGAAACATCTATAGAACTTCAGAATAAGGATGAAAGATACACATCTTCCTCTGCTACGATTTTAGCACAATGAGGGTTCACCTTCTCCAGCTCCCTTTACTTTTTGAGTGTGAATAGCCTCCTGCAATTCTAGTTCATCTGGGGGCCCCAGACAGGAAGGGACCATTGGAACATATTGGGTACCACAAAAAGGAGTAAGGAGTGGAGATTTAGGCTTCTGCAGGGAGGTAAGGAATAGGACAGAGCTTGGTGAGATAAAAAATAGGAGGGAGTTAAGCACAGGGCTGGGAGGGGAATAAGAACAGATTCCCATCATCATTGGATCATGATGATGATGGATGAAAGAGGGGATATTTTAATGGTTACTATGTGCCAAAACTGTGGTAAGCATGCTACGTGATTAGCTCATTTAATCCCCACAAGAGCCTAGCAAAGTTTATATTATCACTCCCCATTTTATAGAGGAGGAGACTGAGACTCAAAACTTTCATTTTTCTTTAGTTCTCCGTTAAAAAAAATAATGGCACAAATGAGTACAAGTAGAACTGGTGAAATGTGAATAGGATCAGTATATTGTATCAATGTCAATATCCTGGTTGTGGTATTTTACTATAGTTTTGCAAGATGTTACCTTTGGGGTAAACCATGTAAAAAGTACACCCTCCCTATTTACAATAGCCAGGACATGGAAGCATCCTAAGTGTCCATTGACAGATGAATGGATAAAGAAGATGTGGCACATATATACAATGGAATATTACTCAGCCATAAAAAGAAATGAAATTGAGTTATTTGTAGTGAGGTGGATGGACATAGAGACTGTCATACAGAGTGAAGTAAGTCAGAAAGAGAAAAACAAATACCATATGCTAACACATATATATGGAATCTAAAAAGAAAAATGCTTCTGAAGAACCTCGGGGCAGGACAGGAATAAAGATGCAGACATAGAGAATGGACTTGAGGACACGGGGAGGGGGAAGGGTAAGCTGGGACGAAGTGAGAGAGTGGCATGGACATATATACATTACCAAATGTACAATAGATAGCTAGTGGGAAGCAGCTGCATAGCGCAGGGAGATCAGCTCAGTGCTTTATGACCACCTAGAGGGGTGGGATAGGGAGGGTGAGAGGGAGACACAAGAGGGAGGAGATATGGGGATATATGTATATGTATAGCTGATTCACTTTGTTATAAAGCAGAAACTAAAACACCATTGTAAAACAATTATTCTCCAATAAAGATGTTAAAAAAAAAACGTACACCCTCTATTCTTAGGAATTCTTTATGCTATAAATATTACCCCTTTCTCTGTCATGTGTGTTGTGAACGTTTTCACCCAGTTTTTCATATGCCTTTTCTCTCTATTTATGGTGTTCTTGGTGATGGAAAAAATTTCATTTTGTGTAGTCAAAGTTATTAATAGTTTTTTATTATTACTTCTGGAATTTTGAGTCATAGAAACCCTTTCCTTACACCCATGTTAAAGAGCAAAATTTACCCATGTTTTCTTTCAGTACCTATGTGGTTTCATTTCTTACGTTTAGACACCTACATCCATTCTCAGGCTATAGTGCAAGTTCGGTCTGTTAGGAAAACTGCTGAGCAGTTTCAAGATGACATTTTTTACTCATTAGTCATGAAAGGTTTTCTTAGCACATTGACCTATGTACGTTTTTTCCCTGCCTGATAAGTACTAGGTAACTAATGGCATTTGATTATTGCTCCTACAGTCCTTCCACAGAAAGAATGCAATCAGGAACAAAGTTTCAAGGACCAGTAAAAGTATCATTAGTTCCCTAGACTCATGGGATTGTTGTCAGGACTGTCTGTGTTAGAACATGGTTTTAAATTCACGTGAATTTCTAATGCAGACAAAGAGTTTATCAACTGGCTGCTGTTAAAAAATGCTGAGGAGTTTCTAAACTGGAAGAATGGATTATACTCTTTGTGGCTGTTTTCAGTGTTTGGCTTGGGAATATGGGGAAGACAACAGGCATGGCAAAGCAGACCATAATGTCAAGAGCCTTGTGGGCACCCAGTAAGCATTTGGCTCACCTTGCATGACAAGTTAACATTTTGCTAGCTGCTTCTCACTCTAATTAATGCTTTCTGCTCTATGCATATTGCCACTTCATGTACAGCATTTATTCAAAAAATGCATTTCATATTATTTGCCACCACTTCTGGATGTTGTAGAACAACACTTAGTAGTTAGGCCAAGAGGTGCAGGCAACCCACACATCATCAGTAAATTGCCATTATTTAAATCATACCTTTCTCATAAAGAACTGCAATATAATGAAGTAGGGATAAGGGACTGAGCTGAAGCAGAAATAATACACCATAAATAACAGCATAAGATAAGTTAAAATCAATTTTCAATTTCTAATGGATCATCTGGGGCTCTCCAACTTTAATATCTAATTTTCTTTTCCAAATGAATAGAGCTAAATACAGGGAAATATTTATATTATTTTCCTATTCTTTTGAAGTTTACATTGTATAACAATGAAAATTACATTGTATAACAATGAAAATATAAAACAATTTTATTTTCACAAAAATTAACAAATACATAGATATAAAATATTCAAAAGAATCTTAAATTTCTACTATCCTATATTTTAAGACTATAGAAATAATTATAATGAATTATTGAGGTCAAAACATCATCAACTTGGATTAAAGCAGTATATTGTAGAATTATTTGTATCATAAACAGAGGTAGTTCTTACAAGTCACCAGTATGTTTGTACAATAAGAATTTAAGTTCTTCAACATCTAGTTCAGTTTTAACTTTTCATTAGTGTATTTCCATAAGAAATCCAATGTAGTCAACTCTTACCTCTTGCATACTGTAATATCTTTGGAGCTATCTAATCCAAGGTAGTTCCTAGAACCATCACTCCATCTCCTACTGTTAGCTGATGTGTGGAAAGAACGTAAAAAAAAAGCTATGGTAATTTTCCCTAAACTTGAAGCTACACGATATCAAATCAGAAAGTTAAAGATAAATATAGAAAATTAATTACTCATGCAAACTAATTAGTATAGATTAAGAAACTCATAATAAAAATTGAACCTCTTCCCACTAGCTGTTTTGGCAATATAAAGCTATGATGACTCTTAAACATAACATAATTATGATGGTAAATTTGCCATTACAAAATAGATCATAAAATGCATTCAAAAGGCTAACACAATTCATATTTAGATGATCCGCCTTTGGATTATTTATATTACTCATCCCTCCAACATAAGTGTATTTAATTAATCTTTGTAAAGTTCTGTAAAATTAAATGTATCGATGATGACTTTCAACTCAGAAAATAACCAACATCTGATTAACGGGAATGCAAGGATTTGCCAGCCTTTAAAATGTGTATTGTTTCTATTTATTAGAACTATTACTTTAAAAGTTAAAATAACTGCTAAATACTGATGGGAATGGCTCATTTTTTTTTAATGGGCAATACCAAATTGTGACATGGATCTGAAGATATGGGAAATATTATTTGCTTGTGGGAATGTAAACTGGTACAGCCACTTTGGAAGACAGTTGGCAGTTTCTCACAAAGCTAAACAATCTTGCCATGTCATCCAATAATCATTCTACTAAGTATTTACCTACATGATTTGAAAACTTATATCCACACAAAATCTGCACACTAATGTTTATAGATGCCTTATTCAAAACTGCCAAAAATTGGAAACAACCAATATGTCATTCAATAGGGAATGTATAAACTGTGGTACATCCAAACAATTGAATATTGTTCAGCATTAAAAGAAAATGAACCACAAAAGACATGGATGGATCTTAAGTGCATATACTAAATGAAAGAGTCATTTAGAAAGGCTATGTACTGTATGACTCCAATTACATGGCATTCTGGAAAATCACAACTATAATACAGTGAAAAATATCAGTAATTCCCAGGATGGAGGGGTGTAGGTGGTAAGATTGAATAGATAAATTACAGGGGATGCTTTAGGGTGGTGAAACTATTGTTTTTGATATATTAATGATGGATACATGAAATTATGCATTTGTTAAAACCCATACCACATCAGAACATAAAGAGTAAACCTTAAAGTAGGAAAAAATATTTTGGAGGTTCCGTGACCCCAGAAAGGAATGCAACCTGTGAGAAGAGACTTGAACTCCATTACAAATGTATGAAACAACTTCACTGAAGGGGATGTGGGGGAAGGTGCTGACCTAAGTAACTTTGGAAATGAGTAACTTTGAAAATGAGTCTGTAAGACTGAAAGGAAAAGGAACTGCACATAAACATTGTACTCTAGTTGATAAAGTTGCTTCCCATGGGAGCACAGGTTCATAATTCTGATACTGCTACACATGTATACTGGGATTGAACAATTAAGTGAAAGGCTGTAGATGGTGGAAGCCAGATTTCTCACTGCTGTAGTGGGAGTCTGCAGATAAACGAGGAAAGAAGGCTGAATGATCTAATAGATTAGAGTTGTAGACATCAGTATGAATTCATGTTTAGCTTAATGTAGATACATATAGTTACATATATAAATATATATACAGTTACACATATATACACACATGGGTACATATACACAGTTACTATATACACATATTTCCTTGCTGTCAGCTAAGAGGACCTGAAGCAATGACACCCCCATAGAAATGAGTACATCTAATGCCCAGATACTGGTTTCTAACCCGTTGTCCAATAAGAAGAACAAGGGCTCCTTAAAACAATAGTTCATGAGTCTGGAATATCTTGTAATACCAGAAAGTAGAGAAATATATACATATATTTAAAACCAACAATGTTGGGGGTATGTCAAAAAACATGAGAGCCAATCCTTAATGGCCAAAGTTGGAACAATTTGTGCAATAAAGTAAAGGAGTTGTATCAGTCTGTTCTGGCTGCCATAATAAAATCATAGAATGGGTGGCTTAAACAACAAATGCTTATTTTCACAGTGCTGGAGGCTGGAGATCTGAGATCAGGGTGGCAGCATGGTTTGGTTCTGGTGACAGCTCTTTTCCTGACTTGCAGATAACTGCCTTCTAGCTGTGTGCTCCCATGGCCTTTACTCAGTGCATGCACACAATAGAGAGAGCAAGCTCTCTGGTGTCTCTTCTTACAAGGGCAATAATCCGAGCAAACCTGGCTCCCACCCTCATGAATTCATCGAACCTTAATTACCTCCCCAAAGCACTGGAGGTTAGAGCTTCAACATATAAATTCAGGGGGCCGGGGACACAAACATTCAGTCCCTAACAGTAGTGTTGGATTATAACCCTCATTTCCCATATCCAATAAGTATGTTGGTTCCACTATAAATATATATATCTCTCTTGGATCTTGACCTTATTTGCTATTATTTCTGCTGGGTTTTATTATCTCCCCCTGAACTACTATCACAGCCTCAGAAATGGGCTCTCTGCCTTCAGCCTTGTCTACAGTTCATTGTATTTTACAAAGTGACCCAGAGTCACCTCTTTAAGTATAGCTGTTACTATGCTTCTCCTTTGCTTAAAATCCTTAAATGGCTCCTCACTACCCAGATTCCTCAGTGTGGCCCTTTATAAACTGACCCCAGATTACTTTCCACCATCTCTCCCTGACAGAACCCAGACATCCTATAAACCAGGACAAACACAGCTTACATCCAAAGAGAAATTACAGAAGAGACCTTCTAACAGACCTTGACTGACACTCCAAGGGCAGGAAAGAAATGAGGAAAGTTGATGGAATGTCAAGAAAATTAGTAGCAAGCAAATGACAGACACCACCTAGTTCAAGGCACAGATTTAAATGGGTAATGTTTCATAAATATTTATTGAAAAGAACTGAAATCAATTCAAAAATGGTAGATAATGGATATAAGAGCATTTCTGCTTATGTCACATTCATGGAAAAAGATAATAATAAGTGTACTACTTTACACATAGTATGCACTTTAAACAATTTGCATGGAAATTCTCTTTTGGACTTTTGAAAATACTTCACATGAAGTTTCCTCCATCCTCATTCCTCTTGCCGTCTCCACTGTTCTTGAAAATCTGGTTGGCACAAGCAATATAGTACAGAATTTAATCTGATGGCATATACTCACAGCTTTTTGGCCACCATGATGTTTAAGTAATAAAAATTTGAGCAACATTTTTAAAAATGGAGAATTCACATTTAAATCTGGATTTCTGGCTTCCCTTGAAAAACGTTAAGTTCTGTGATTCAGAGCTTTTATTGCTGCACAGCAACATCCTGTGAGAACAGAGTGGCACTTGCAGCTGGCCAAGTCCACTCAGTAATTACCTCTCTCACTTCTGTAGGCATTTGAGTTTGAGTCAAACAGATGTTCATGAGTCTTGATTCTGTCAATAACCAACAGGGAGGACCTACGCATATTATATAAGCTCTCTGTAGCCCACTATCTTCAGCTATAAATTTGGGATAATAATAATCTGTCAACAGTAGTGTTACTGTGGCGAATGAGTGAAATAATTTATGTAAAGCATTTTAGCACATAGTAATCACTCCAGAAATTTTAGTTATTTAAAATCTATTTGAAAACAATGTCATTGTTTTTTGTTTTGTTACTAATAACAAAGGCGTAGAGTTGAAAATAAAAGTAATAGAATGTTGGGAGAAACAAATAGTAGATTCGTTTTTCTAGAAAGCATAGTTCTGCTGTTAATATTCGATATAAATTTGCAATAAAGGAGAGAAAGGCTAAATCATCCTCTTAAAATTCTTTATGATTTTCTTCATGATAATTCACTATCCTGGTCTTAATGCCTGTCTAGCCATTTTGTTACCTCATTTGACAGAACCATTTCCTCCATATGTGCCCTAAATATAAATATACCACAGCAGTGGTATGCTGAAAACAACTCATACCAGCTCATAAGGAGTCAATTGTTAAATTTTTGTGAATTTTGCGACCCAGTAACACCAGCCATGATGGGAGTATTTACACAGTGGAATGAGCAGATGCTGGATACTAGGACTATTTTCTTCTCGGAGAGTCTCTGCACACCACCGACCCAAGCCTATGAGGTTCTCTGTCAGCTTTCTCCCTTAAGAAACTCATTCATCCTCATGGTTTCAACTCTCACTTAAACTCAGACTTCACCCACATCTCAAACTAAGAAGATTCTGCAAAGCAAAGCAAACAATCAACAAAATGAAAAGGCAAAACCTACAGAATGGAAGAAATATTTGCAAACCATATATCTGATAAGAATTCATTTTCAAAATATATAAGGAACTCATACAACTCAATAGCAAATGATGATGATGATCCAACTTTAAAAAATGCTCAAAGGACCTGAATTAACATTTCTCCAGAGAAGACATACAAATGGCCAAGAAGTCTATCAAAAGGTACTCAATGTCATCAGAAAAATGCAAATCAAAACCACAATGAGGTATCACCTCACACCTGATAGCATGGCTATTATTTTAGAAAGAAAAAAAGATAATCTTTGCCAAAGGTGTGGAGAAAAGGGAGCCTTTGTACACTGTTGGTGTGGAAATGTAAACTGGTACAGCCATTATGGACAACATTATAGAGGTTTCTTAAAAAATTAAAAATAGAACTACCATATGATCCAGTAATCCCACTTCTGCATATATATGAAGGAACTGAAATCAGGATCTCAAAGAGAAACCTGCATCATTTTTATCCATTGCAGAATTATTGACAATAGCTACATTATGAAACAACCTAAATATCCATTGAAAGATGAATGGATAAAGAAAATGTGATACACACACAAACACAATGGAATATTATTCAGCCTTTAAAAAGCAGGAAATTCTTCTCTTTGTGATAACATGGATGGAATGGAGGGCGTTATGCTAAGTGAAGTAAGCCACACACAGAAGACAAATACTCCATGACCTCATTTGTATGTGGAATCTAAAATAGTCAAATTCAGGGAAGCAGAAAGTAGAATGATGATTAGCAGAGGCTGGAAGAAGGGGGAAATTGGGAAGTGATGGTCACAGTGTACAAAGCTTCAGTTATGCAAGATAAATAAGTTCTGGAGATTTACTATATAGTATAGTACCAATAGCTTACAATGCTATATTGTATACTTAAAATTTTCTAAGACGGTGAATCTTATGTTGTGTTCTTACCACATACACATACTAATACTAATTAATAATAGTAATAATGGGGTGGCAGGAAATTTTGAGAGGTGGTAAATATAACTAAGACCTCGTTGGTGGTGAAGGTTTCACAGGTGTATATTTATCCCCAAACACGTTGAGTTGTATATATTAAATACGTACAGCTTTTTAAATGTCAATTATACCTCAATGAAGTGGCTTAAAAAAATCTAGCTTTAAACCCCCTTCTTAACTTCATCATTGTCTTTAATAACCTGGTAAGTATTTCCAAACAGCATCCTGCTCAGGCCCAGCATTACTGTTGATATTTCTTAGGGCTGCCAGAACAAAGTGTCACAAACTGGATGGCTTAAAACAAACAAACAAAAGATGTATTCTCCCATAGTTCTAGAGGCTAAAATCTGAAATGAAGGTCTCAGCAGGGCCATGCTCCCTCTGAAACCTAAGGGGAGAATCCTTCCTTGCTTCTTTCTTCCTGCCTTCTGGCCGCAGCCCTCAATTCTTTGTATTCCTTGGCTTGCAGCTGCTTCACTCCAATCTCTGCTTCTTTGTTACATGGGCTTCTCATCTCTGTGTCCAAATGTCCTTCTTCTTTTTTATTTATTTATTTATTTATTTTTGCGGTGTGCGGGCCTCTCACTGTTGTGGCCTCTCCCGTTGCCGAGCACAGGCTCTGGATGTGCAGGCTCAGCGGCCATGGCTCACGGGCCCAGCCGCTCTGTGGCATGTGGGATCTTCCCGGACCGGGGCACAAACCCGTGTCCCCTGCATTGGCAGGCGGATTCTCAACCACTGCGCCACTAGGAAAGCCCTCCTTCTTTTAAGGGCAACAATCTTATTGGATTAGGACTCACCCTACTGATCTCGCCTTAACTTGATTATATATGAGAAACCGTATTTCCTAATAAGGGCACATTCACAGGTATTGGGGGTTAGGATTTTAACATATCTTTTGAGAGGATATAATTCAGCCTATAACAATTATTAAAACCAAACACTCAATCAAATAATCGCCTCTTCTAGATTTACTCAGTTCTTTCCGTTTATACACCTTGGTGACATTTCTGAAATCTTCATGTTCCTCGGTCTCCATTGTCAATACCCATTCATCAGATTCTGGGTAGTGTGTATTTTATGCCACTGCTTTAACTATTGCAATAATTCCCTACAGGTCTTTGCATCTACTGTCATCTATCTTTCCTTCCAAGGCAAACTGCATTATATTTTTACCACCTACCCTGTCCAAAAATTTTTAGTGTCCTCCCATTGCCCATATAAAATGTAAATGCCACAGCCTGTTTTGAAAAGCTCTCTACACTAGAGTCTTGGTTTAGGTTTACTTAGTCATGTTGTTTCAGATTCACTCAAGGCATCCCACTCCTCAGTAGAAAGTGTTGGATTTCTTCCACAAATCTTCACCAACACCTGCAAACCTCTTACTCTGAATATGCGTGGTACTTGTTTTCTTGGCTCATGTAACATAGAACAATTTGATTATTCTTTACTGTTTATTCCCCCTTTCCTCACACAAAACTGTAGGAACTTTAGGGCAAGGAGTTTGTTCCTCTACCCTGGCATATTTCCTTGTTCTTGGTAGACATTCATAGATGCTATTTGATTCTGATATTAAGATTGTTGTCAATGAGGATATTAATGGGAGATTAAATGGGTAATATTAGGGTCAAAATGTTAAATGACCTTACAGGATATCACAACTGCCTCAAAATGACAAGTTTGAGAATTGCTATAATGCCATAATGTAGTAATTTTTTTAAAAATTAAATTAAATAGCTAATCATTCATTATTCACTCACTGAACATTTATTTTTCCTACTATGAGCCTGGTACTATATTAAACAACAGGAATATGGCATGCATTCTTCCCTCAGTTATCTCTCTATTCATAGAAAAGCTCAGAATGTATATATGCATACACAAAATATGTATAACTATGTATATATATACATGTGTGTTTCTATATGTGTGTACATATGTGTGTGTATACATACACACACAGAGGGAGTTAGAGAGAGATTTTGTTATTAACTTTTCAAGGAAGGAGGAACAGATACACTTTTCTCCCTTATATAATCGATGCCGTAGCTATATAGCACTCTTTGAAATATATGCAAATAAAATTTTACAAAGAGTCAAATCAGATAGAGGCTGCACTGTTCAGTAGTATTGCAATTTATAAGAGAACAGACTCTGGAGATTCATATTCTATTTGTTCTCCCCTCTAGGAAAAATACACAAACATTTTATTGTTCTTCAGAGAAAAATATCCCATTCAAGATGAAGATAGCTTAAATTCACAAGCAAATGAAAGTAAAGCATGAGATTTCTTTGTAATAGGCCCAGAAAAACTCCTAAAGCACAATAGGAGCACAGTTTAGAGCGCATAATTCAGGACAGAACTGCAGAGAGGTTATTAAAAGTGAACAAAAAGATTGTAAATGTGCAAATGTACTGTACAGAAAGTATTCACAGAGCATAAAATACGCGCTGCTATATATGGTGTAAATGTGGAGGTTACATAGGGCATTATATTACAGGAAGATCATAGGACAACAAAGTCGAAACAGAAAAGACATCTACAATATACAACCTCTCAACAACCATGGGCTCTGTACATAAATTCAGGGAGAGAGCTGACCAGCATGAGGAACATGAGATCAGGAGCCAAGTGCATATTCTCTTCTCACAAGCTAAACGTTAGGGAGGTTGGCCTTAAGCTGACAGCTTTCTGTACACCCTGTAGTGAAATTCTTATTTTTAACAATACCCACATTTTGAAAGAGACTAGATTCCTATTTTCTTCTCTTCTTCAGAGAAAAAACCCAAAACTTTGCATATATAAAGAACGTGACAGATCTAATTTAATTTCCTCATAATATAGAGGAGGAAACGAAAGGCTAGGAAAGTTAAGTGACTTGCCTGAAATCATAGAGCTCTTAGCTAGAGTGATCTGATGACTGAATCCACTCTGTGAAATGAAAGAGAGAGAACCAGTTCCCTTTACTTTACATGTATATATGGATATATACATATACTGAACAAATAGGTATATGAGAAAATAAATGTAAATAAGAAAGTAGAGCTAATATATAATTATACAATTATATAATGTGGCTTACATGCTCTACTCATTAGAAAAATATGATGATCTATACTGGTTTGTCTAAATCCTCATCATTTTTTTACTACTGTAGTTCTTTCTCACTTATTCTTTTGTGTGCTATCATTGTACATACATATCATCTGCATTAAAATAATTACTTTCTTGAAACTTGGATTTTATTTTAATTGCCTGGCATTTTCCGTTCTGCCTTCTACAATGGCTCAGAGTTGGAGGCATGAAGTACAGGTTCTTCCCCAACTATGCTTCAGTATTTCTGGTTGTCCTTCCCACTAACTACTGTCAAGATGCTTGTTGCAGATGCTTGACCGTGCAGAGTATACCCTGCAAAATGCCTGGCACCTGCTATAGTCTATACTGCCTTCCGGAGCTGATCTGTGTCTGCTCTCTTTGTTCTCTCATCCCTGTTCAGTCTCACTCTGACCTACAAGGGAGACCAGCTACCTAATTTGTAAGGCCTCATGCAAAATGGAAGTGCAAAGCTCCTTTTTTAAAAGTTATTAAGAATTTCAAGATGGGGACAGCAGGACATTAAACCAAGTACTGGGCCCTTCTAAGCATGAGGCCCTGTGTGACTGCACGGATCTCATGCCCGTGAAGCCAGCCCGACCTGCAAGGGTGAATGGAAGGATTGGAGTACTGTTATAGCTTTTGGCAGGAAGAGACTTGCTTCCAAGCTAAATTCAGCCTACCGTGCAGAAGCCATTGACTGAATGATACTTCCCATCTCACTCTATTGCACCTCCCCGCTGGCTGCCCTGCCATCTGGGGTATTGTTTCCTGTGCATTTTCACACGGGAATCTCCAGGACTAGAACTGAGGTTGCCTGAATAATTCCACGTGCTTTTCAACTCTGTTACCATTCTTCTGATTTTTCTTGATCTTTAGATAGTATCTGTGAAAGTCTCTACCACAGTCCTTGGCATAGAAGAGATACTCAGTATGACATTTTTATTAAAATACTCACAGATTCATAGACAGAACTGAAAGGGACCTAATCAAACCTCCTCATTTTCCAGAGGAACAGATTCTCTGGAATCTGTATCTGAATCGCTGAATCTCAGATAAAGATGCTTAAGATCACAAAGCGTTCCTGACACACCCACCTCCATTTCCCTTTCCTTTTGCCCAATGCTCACCTTCAGGGAATTCTGTCCCTGCCTGATGCTATGCTGGAAGTTTTCTTATCCAAATTATAAACCTATTCTGTTTGGAAGTATGAGATGCTTATTTTCTTTTCCATTATTACCTATCTTAAACATAAGAAGAAGCAGGGGCTTCCCTGGTGGCGCAGTGGTTGAGAGTCCGCCTACCGGTGCAGGGGACACGGGTCCGTGCCCTGGTCCGGGAAGATCCCACATGCCGCCGAGCGGCTGGGCCCGTGAGCCATGGCCGCTGAGCCTGCGCGTCCGGAGCCTGTGCCCCGCAACGGGAGAGGCCACAACAGTGAGACGCCCGCGTACCGCAAAAAAAAAAAAAAAAGAAGCAGCAAACACTATAATTTCATTTACTCAACAAGTGGTAATTGAGCAATTACTAAGCATTATGCTAAGGGCTGGTGTAAGTACATGAAAAATATAAAAAGGGTTCATGATCTTCAGAAGCATAATCCAGCCATGAAGCAGCTAAGTAACCCTGGAAGGCAGGAGAAAATTGCATGCCAAATGCTTGTTAGAGAAAATTACAGGGGTCCATTGATGTGGGAGATCAGATGAGGTGAGATTGGCTGGGGAGGACCTTATGGGCTCCCAAAGAACAGGAAGTATACATCAAGATGGTGGAGGAGGGGCCGTTAACATGAACAGGGGCCCAGAGACCAGAGCTAGCATGATTTTTCCATTGACAGTGGAGCTGCTTAGTATTTTTCTCCCATTATGCTTAAATGTACTTTGCAAACAAGTATAGTGAAGCACTGAAATAAATCAAAATCAAAATCTTCTGAAGAAAGCAGAATTACAAAATAGTCAGTAATAAAAGACGGCAGAGCAGGAGGCCCTCACTGGTGAATGTAAAGAGACAGAAAAGAAGAATGAGGCTCTGAAAGAGAAGGCAGATTCCTTGGCTAAGGAGATCCAGTATCTGAAAGATCTGGTAGAAGTGGTCCTCAAGGCAAGGGGGAAGAAGAGGATCCCCTAGTTAGGGTAGTCAGGAGAGTGTGTGCTTGTACATAGGAGGCTAGTGCTGAAGCTGTGTGTTTTAATAAATTATTTTGTAGTGAAAGTAAAAAATAATTATAATAACTTATTATATGTTATATTATTATATATTATATTAATATATATTATGTTAATAGATATTATATTAACGTATATAGTATATGTTAATAATAATAACATATACTTCTAATTTCTGAGTCCTAAGAAATTGCTACCTGACAATCTTGGTGGAAGTTAACCAAACACATCATTAACCTTGGTAAGAAGCAGCCAAAACTATATACCAACACATTCACAGCTATCTTTGCTCAAAAATTCAAAAACTGTTAGAACTGTGTGAAAATGTATAAGGAAGAGCACGTAAGAGGAGCCCTCCTGAGAAAAGAATTCTTATTTTCACCTGTAACCCACATTTATAACAGCAGCAAACCAATTGTTGGAGCTTAACAGCATGATGCATTCTCAGTTACAGTTATCCACACACATCAGCCAGTGAGAGTTCCTCTGTCGTATAGTATCTTCCCATCTGGGTTAGCTAGGAAGTGATTACAATATGTCATCTTATCATGGTTAAAAATAAACCCTTGGAATTTAGAACTTCATACAGTTTGTCAGATATATTTAATTGAGTTAAAGAAGCCATTCCACAGATCAAATCCCACCGGCATTATGATAACGTAAGTAACAGTATGCACAAACATAGAGATGTGCAGGGTAATGGAAATATATGAGGGCATAAATACTTCAAGGGAAAGAGTAACAGTAAAATAAAATTTGATTTAAGGTTCGAATGCTCTATGAGGTCTAATGAATGTTAAACAAATGTGGTCTAACCCTGAGCTTAGATCCTCTAGAATAATAATCCTGGTTCCGTGTTTATCTCTATCCATATCCTATCTGATATTGGCATTAGATCAATTAGCATCAAACCCTGAATATTATAAAAGTAGTAATAATATTGGCTATGATAAACAGCAGGTTCAACCATTTCTTTTTAATGTTTTTGCTATGCTTGGCAAAATGCCTGCCAAAAGTTGTTACATAAGCAATCTAATTAAATAAGATAGTATGAATGTAGTTCTTACCCTTGGATGATAAACTATAACCAAGAAAAAAATGAAAATAAATTTTTAAATAAAATAACTTTAAATGTCCAAGGAGTGGTTCAATAATGTATAGTTTTTTAAAAATGCATTCCCTATCTTTATTCCACAGGGCAAAATTATAATATTACCTTGTAAAGGCAATATTTTGGGGTCTAAAAATGGGAAAACAATGGAAATTATTGCTATACCATTTAGCAATTTTGTTGCTGTTCTTTATCATCAATCATGAATTTTTTATTATGCATGCAACTTTTCTTCACCTAGACTGTGCATCTATGAAGAGCAGTTACCAGAAGACCTTGATTCGCATTCTGATTCTAAGAGTCATTTTGGGAAAATCACTTAATCTCTTTCAATCTCATTTTCTTCATAATAAAATAGAGCTTAACATCTCTCTTATAGCATTTGTATAAGAGCTAAGAGATAAAGTGTATGAGAAAATGATTTGCAACTTGCAATGTATTACACACATTACTTCTTTATTTTAATGGAGTTTTTTCTTAAGCAGTTTAGAGATTCTGTTTTCTTCCCTGTGTGTATCATCCTTCACAAATAACTGTGAAGTGACTTAACAGTGGTGGCTTACGGAGCACTGTGGACAAAGGCCCTTCTATACTGTTATCATTGAGAGACATTACTGGTAATGTTTGGGGACAGCTCAGGGATACACAATCCATTGTCATCATAGCATATCTCTGGGGATACCAGCGGGAAGTGGAAGTCATGAAGGCTTGACCAACTATGTTGAGAAATGAACAGGCACCGTACACATCTTGAAGATGGATTGGGCTTATGATCTTTTCAACCAAGTGGCAAATGGGATCAGAGTTAGCATTACAAGCAACCTGATGCCTAGGCCAGCAGAAAAACAAAACACTTCATGATTCAGAAAGAGCCTGTGTGTTCATGCTGCCTGTATATGAGACGGTTAGTTCTCCTAAAGAGGCCTCATGATGTCTGAGTAGCTCCCTCACAATTAGTGTGTTATGGCAGAAGACAGGTTGACAGGAGATAGACTGCTCCAGGTGGCAAGCAAAGCATGGGGAAGGTAAAAGTGCTCTGTGCTCTTGGGGGAGCTGCTTCTCCAGCTTTGTTTTGTCTGAGACAAAGGGGCCTAGAGAGGAACCTACTCAATGGCTGGTGCTTCCATTTGTGCCCGGAAGTCAACTGCATTTCCTCTAGTCTTCTCATCCAAAATAACCAAAGGTTGGTTATCTCTCTTTTTCCCTTTCCATCTCATCATTATGACATTTATATGTGCATTTTAAGCATTACGATAACTAGGGAAGGAAGAGTAATAGAAGGGAGCCAGTAGGGAAGGGATGGTTAATTCATAGCCCACATAATCTACACGCAGAGAATCTATGTATGCAAGTATTTGTTTCAACAAATATTTGCTGAATACCTATCAAGTACAATCACTGAGGCCCAAAGAACACTTTACAGAACAAGACAGACAAAGACCCTACCCTCTAGAGCTCACGTTCCAATGGAGGAGACAGAAAATAAACGTATACGTCATATAATGTCAGGCAGTGACAGGGGCTATGAAGAAAAATAGAGCAAGGTACAAAAACGGAGGGGAAATGGTAGGAGGGATTAGTTCTGGAAGGGCAGAGAAGGCATCTCTGATGACATTTGAGTAAGGACCTGAATGAAGTGGACATGAACCATGTTAATATCTATGGAAGGAAAATTCCAAGGTAAGAGGATAGCAAGTGTAAAGTCCAAAGGTGGCAATGAGTTTGCCGTTCTCAAGAAAGTGCAAGATAGCCAGTGTCTTTGTGAAGAGTTAGTGAGAAGGAAGACCGTAGAAGAGAAATTTGGAGAAGCCAGATCAAGTGAGATGGTGCAGGCTGTGATTAAGACTTTGGATTTGATCTCATTATATTTTTAAAGACCTAATTATATTTTTAAAGATTTTTTTTAAAGATTTTGAACCACAGTGCAAAGAATTCATTATGGGAAGAGTGAAATTCCATAGAGACCAGTTTGGATGCAGCCAAAGTAAGTCAGGTGAGAAAAGATGGTGTCTTAGACCAGAGTGGTAGAGCAGAGGAGGTGGCAAAAAATGTTCAGATTCTGGCTATATTTGGGGATCTGCCCAAAATGTGCACATGAGAAGAAGAAAAATCACGGATAACTCCTAAATGGACAACATTTGAGTGGTGATGTTATTTATTCAGATGGGGAAGATGTGAAGGAGTAGAATCAGAGTAAGGAAATCATGATTCTGGACTGAACATATCAAGTTAGATATCTACTGCACAAGCAAGCCGAGGTGCTGACCAGGCAGGTGGATATAGCAACCTGAGCTCAGTGGAGAGGTCAGTGCTGGAAATAGAAAATTGGGATTCATCAGTATTTAGATATGATTTAGATCCAAAAGATCAAATATTAAAAGATAATAACTCATTTTTTCCATTAAAATGAAAGTAGAAATCTAATAGAAATTATTCCCTGATTTCACAGGAACGACAACCCAGGATTTTTAAGTATTGGAGATGAATGCTGAAAATAACACCAGTGCGAATCACAAATACTACACTATACAGGCTCTGACTAATCCGCTATGGAAATATAAGGCCCCTCAGACAGAAACGCAGTGTGTGCTTATCTCTGACTAGAAACAGTAAATCAGGTGAGAATAGAAAATGAGGAACTGAACTTGCACTGAACCTTGGGGCAAAAGCAGCTGAAGGCAGTTCTCATCATTTATTGTGATTATGATTCTGTATTGTACCCTCGTCTTGCAATTTGTGAAGGCAAACTGCTTTATAATTGATTTTACTAATCCCTCACAGCCTACTTGATTTATGCGCCTTTTGGTCTCTTTTATTGTCCTAACTCACATGCATTTTAACATGTAAGCCACTTTGATCCTCCTTAGAATACAAATCATAAAAACAAATGTTTTATAATAAACAAGTTGAGTCAGTCAGTAGGTAAACGATACAAGTTTAACTTTATCAGTGAAGAGTAGAGGCCTAGGGAAATTCACTGGCTTTTGTCATTAGCAAGCCAACAACAAGAGTGGAGCACTTATATTCCAACAGGGTCAATGTCAAGGCTGGGATGTTGCCCTCATCAACTCCTCACTTTTCATATCCCGGAGCACAGCTACGCTGTAAGATGCGGCAAACAATACCTCCTCTGGATCCCATGTGCCTCTCACTCTGATTTTATCATTTAGGCACATTGCCTTTACCTGACTTCTTCTGTCACAAACAAATTGTGTCCTCCCCTCCCCAGCAACTTCCATGGCAGATGCCCAGGGAGTGCCTTTTCACCCTCTCCATCACACCCTCACCCAGAACAGCACTCCAGCCCTGGGCTTGTGTGTGCCTGGGGTTCTGCTTCCCGGAAGTTGGTCAGATTTTAAAAGCATGGGTCTGTTACTTTGAAAAAAAGACAATGCAGATAACATGATCAAAACATTAAAATTATAATTCATTCAAAAATTAATTCCTTCAAAATTCAGAAGTGTTAGCCTAAGCCTTTAAGAGTAGAGACCTTGTGAGTCCTGCTCACTGCTTCCTCCTCAGCTTCTGGCATTATGCCCGGCACACTGTAGGCCATCAATAAACAGACACTGTGGCATCATAGAGACAGGGCATTGTAGGGAGGTTGAAAGTACAGACTCTGGTGTCAGATTCACTGGGACAAACCATAGTTCTGCTCCTTACTAGCCACGTGACCTTGGCAAATTACCTAATCTCTCTATACCCCAACATCCTGGTCTGTGAAAGCAAATAGCACCTGCCCCAGAAGATTTTTGTGAGATTCAATAAACCACTACACATATAAAACTCAGAATGTCGTAAGCCCTCAATGTGTTTTAGATAAAGATTAGATTGAAGATGAATTATTTAAGAATTGAGAACGTTATGTGTATGAGGAGTTAAAATCCCCGTTTCCCCATTTATTCCATCATTTAAAATGGTGCATATGCGCAAACATTTACACAGCTGCTTCTGCTCTCTTTCCTGTTTCTCCTACGAATTCCATGATCATTAGAGGCAGCATTGAAATTAGAGATGTTTGAGGTATTGTTGGTAAGCTCACTGCTCCACAATCCAAAGAAGGGGATATTATCTGTTCCTGTCATAGGCTACTATTTAGCTCAGGATTCAAGGTTCCCAGACATTCAAGTTTGCCAGAGGAAATCAGGGTCAGGAGACTCACTGAATTCACTGACATAAACCACAGCCAGAAGAATTTGCTGTAGAGCCAATGGTAATTTATTAATTTATAAAAATGTTGATAAATGACCAAGTTATTAATTTCTAATGAAAAAACTGCCCAGCAGACAAGATAATTGTGATCAGTTGGTTTTATTAGAAAAATTATTAGAAAAATCTACATTAAGAAGCAAGTTATAGTAAGAAAATTTTGTTTCTGTGCTTCTTTTTTACTGTTCTATCTTTTTTATTTTTAGTTTTTTGAGAATGAGCTTGGAACCAGAGCACAGTGATTATTTTGGTTAATGGCTGATGGAATTGAAACAGGGTAGCCTGATACATCCCTTGCTACTATAGGGATAAACCAGAAAAATAGTTTTGGTTCCACTGCATACACATTTTACTGGCTTATGTACTTAAGTGCCGGGGGAACACAGACAAATCCTTCCTCTCTGGCCTTTTATTTTTATTAACTTGGTCGGGAAAGGAGTGGGTCTGGATTACAAGAAGACCATTCGAGTCACTTAGGACAGTGATTATGTATCACTTCTCTGGTTACTCCATCATACTTTATTCAAATGACTTTGATTGACCTTGTGAATTCCCAAATTTCCTCTGCTACTAGGTTTTAAAAAATCAGTAGGTCCTCATCTATTTACTTTTTCTGTTTTCTCTCAGATTTGGGGAGTAGGGAGAGGCCTTACTTTATGCCCATGTGGTGACCATCAGACACTTCCAGAAAGCTTATAATTTAAAAATTAATTCTCAACTATTTAGAAACCAAGTAACATAACATCTACTCCATTTTATGCATTTGGGGTCACGTAGGGGCCCCATCAATTGATTAAATGATGATGCATATCCTTTCTACTAAATTAACAATGGTCATGATTGGGGAATACACAGATTTTAGCAGAGCTGTTTTCCAACATATCTTTCTATCAGCACTTTCCTATCACCACTAAAGAGACAGATGCTGCTCATTTAGAAGCATAAAACTAAAATGTTTTCCAAGAAGTGTCCTTAAGATGGTAAAGTTCAAACAGGGGAGATGTCATCCTTGGCTACATGTTAACTCCATTTTCCAGTAAAGAGCAAATGTCTCTCACAATTAACACAGATTCTATCAACCCATAAAATGCCTGGCTTGAACGCCAGCCACTTTCAAATTGCTGGGAGATCTTTGGGTTCTCATCTGGTTTTTTTCGCAATTAGTTTTCTTCAGACACCTATTACTATAGTGGAGAAGATAAATTAGTCTAATGCAGGATACTGTAAAATGTTCAATTACTGCAAAAGATGTGGCCAGTTCCCAAAGGAAGGAATTTAATCGAAACTAGATCGAAATGGGAAAGTGAATGACAGAATATGTAAATATTCTCACATACTTAAAGCTAAAGAAGATTTTACAAAAAGGCTTAAAATATGAATATATCAAAGTAGAAGTACAAACACTTAGAGGCATTCAATTTGTCCATCACCTGATGGGATTTTAACATTTAATGTGACAAAATTTCTGAGACTTAAATTTAAAGGTGAATCTAATATTTAGGATATTTCCCATTAGTGGAAATTTTATGGGTATCAGAATTTTCCTAAAATCTCCTTTTCTCTGAACTATGAATCTGCAGTACTTTTCAACTTGTCTTTATTTTCCAAATCAAAAATTATTATGGAATAAAACATATGATAACATTACAAATTTTCAAGTTATTTTACATGTTCTTTCTTTCAAATATTATTTTAAAAACTGTTTACTGAGATCTGTGACTAAATATCAAATTTAGAACAATCATAGCTACTGAAATAAGAGAAACGTTCATGTCTCCAGAAAGGATACGAATGTTTCTGCTATTTCTCAATTGTATTTCTGTATATTCTTTACCTAGACATTGCTGTATTCCAAAGATCAGACAAATCACTAGTCCACAAATCCATATAAATATTCTCTTTCCATAAGGTTGCCTAGTTATCAAAATAATAACAATAATAAATAGGTTATGAAGTTGTTCATTAATCTTGAGACATCCTATGGCATAAATGGAGAAGAAAAGTTAAGAGTCATTAGCTGAACAGCAATCTTAAGGTTGAACAGTATGGGGATGTTTTCAGTTCCAGGTATCAAAGAGAATCAAAATGAAAAGTAAAAGACATAGGATATTGATTTGTTAGTTACTTCTTGTCAGAATACTTTACCAGTTGTAAATCTCTGATTAACTGTATAGCAATTTGGGTATAAGCCCTACCCTTTAGGTCTCAGCTATACAGAAAAGCAGGTGCATTAGGAAAGAGGTTTTTGTATGACATGTTTGCTTTTTTTTTTATTATTGGAGTATAGTTGATTTACAATGTTGTGTTAGTTTCTGCTGTACAGCAAAGTGAACCAGTGGTCTGTCTCTTACAGCTGTGTGATCTTGGCAAGTTACTTAACCCATAATATAGCCCATGGTAAGAGCTGAAATTCAAAATGATAACCCTGGATCATAATAAAAATTTAAATGTTCTAGTACTCTATTTTTGAAGGTAGGAGAAAAGAGAATTAGTGTCCTAAATAGGTAAAGAACATTTATAAATCACTGATGAATAACAATACGATCAAAAATGTGAAAAAAATGGACAAAGGAAAGAAACAAGACTAGTTTAAAAAGAAGTACAAGATGCTAACAGTCTTCCCATTCACCAACGACCAAAGATAGTTATACTAGTTGGACCATGCTGACAACGAATATCATTCAGCTATTAAACACATAGCCTAGAGAATGTTTTAATGACAGTGAAAAAACGTTTTTGACATATTAATGTTGAATAAAAGAGGATACCAAACTATGCAATTAAATCCCAATTTCAGAGGAAAAAATTTATATCTATATACAGTAAGAAAGTATTAAGAACACATATCTCTGAATTGTAGAATTACACAGGATTTTAATTTGTTTTTATACCTTCTGTATATCCCAAGTTTTCTACAATGAGTATTTATTACTTTTATAATTATACAAAGAAAATTTTCAGGCCAAGAAATAGGAAAACTTCTAGACTTGCTCTACCATTAATAAGCTAAGTGACCTAAGGGAAGTCACTTAATCTCACTGAGTCTCAACTTTCTTATCCATAAAATGAGAAAATTGAACTAGATCATCTCCTAAGGACACTTTCACGTCTATAATTCTGTGAATCTATAATGTATTACTAACTGTGATATCCAAAGAAAACAAAGACTAATTGAAGTATTAGTAGCAACAAGTTATCTCACATGGATTAAGCCTAAGAGGCATTTTTAGCAAACCAGAATTCAACGGCTATTTCTCTCTATGAATAGTACCTTTTACCTTTTTATAATAATAGTAAATTTCCAAAGCAATTTCAAAGACAACATTCAGTATTTTTAAATAATTGTTCGTAAGATTTGTAGAACAAAGGCACCCAAGGTGGAGAGATGTTGCATAAGATCAGAATTGGGGGAACACCTGATCGTGACCTCCATCAGGACTCTCTCACTTCTTAGAATCCCATCAGGTTGTGTGTTGTGCTTTCATTGTGCCTGTTTCATAACCAGTGAATCAGAAAACACTGTTCTTCTATGATTTGAGGGATTCTTCCAGTAATGACTTTGCAGCCATAATTAAGAAATATGTTAAGCCTCTGTCAATTAACTTAACTGGTGTGAAAACCTGACTGGTCCAGAGAGCAGTGGATTTCCCAAGCTGCACCTTATCAGAGAACAGCTTAGTGTGAAGGAGAGAAGTTATGCTGAAGCCAGAGCTGTGAAAATGCCAGGAAAATTAGCACAAGCTCCTAGTACAGAGGGTGAAGAGGAAAACGTGCTCAGCTACTGTGTGGTTGTTACTTAAACAGGATCTATTTCAAAATCTTTAATTGATGGGATGAATACTTGCATACATTTTTGCTATGTGAAAGTTTCTTCAAAGAACTGGGCTAACAGGAGAGATGGTGGAGGGGGACCTACATGCAAACAGAGGAGGGACACTGACTTCTGCAAAGATATTCCGTATATTTTCCATAATGCAGCTTCTTGAAAATATAAAAAACTCAGGCCAAAAAAATAGCTGAGACAGGACACCCTCGACTTCCCCTCCTTCCCTCTATTTCCACCGGGTCTAGTCTTGCTACCTCTTTTAAATGCTAGACCAGTGCTTCTCAAACTCGCTGTTTTTTTTATTTTCCCAATCCATCACGATGGATATTTTTATAAAGTACAGAAAAAATAAGTTACTACAAAAAATAAATTTTAAAAAAACATTAAAACAAGCTCGTTTTTATTATTAGATTCAACAGCCATAAAATCACGTTCTCGATTTGCTATAAAGTTTCTGAACGTTTAACTCTGCACATTATCATCACCAACTGATAAGGCACATTCGAATGGTGCTGTCATCAACAATTATCCTGTAAAAAACTTATCTCAGCTTTTTCCACACTGCAGCTGTTTACAGATTGACATACCCCCATTAGACTGGGAGGTGCTAGGCAAGTATTTATTGAATCAATGGATGAATGAATGGTGCACAAAGGAACGTAAGCATTTCTGCTAACACCTATGACACAATTCTAACACCTCAAGTGGCTCCCATGCTCTCCTCACTTCCTTTAGAAGATTCCAGAATAAAGCACACACTTGGCCTCTTAGTTCCTGCTGTTCCAAGATCATAAAAATGCTGGAGTCCTGTACTTTTATTTTTGGGTTTCTCTATTTTCCCCATCTGATTTATTGCACCTCTGTGAAAATATTTATTAAAGCTTTTCTTGGCACCATTTGATGCTTCCCTCGGCTCTGACATTAAGTTTGCAAGTGTATTAGTTTTCTATTACTGCTGTCACAAATTACCATAAACTTAATGGTTTAAAACAACAAAAATTTATTATCTCACAGCATCTGTAGGTCAGAAGCCCAACATGGTCTCACTGAGTTGAAATCATAGTGTCAGCAGGGCTGCACTCTTTTCTAGAGGCTCTAGGGAAGAATTTGTGTCTTTTCTTATTCAGGGGTTGTTGGAAGAATTCAGTTCTTGGAGTTTACATGAGCGAAGTCCCCATTTCCTTGCTGCCAGCTGAGGGCTATTCCCAGCTTCTAAAGGCAGCTAATCCCCTCAGCTTGCAGCCTCCTCCCACCATCCTCAAATCCAGTAATGGGAGGTGGAGTCCTTGCGTGCTGCATCTTTCTGACCCTCACTTTAAAAGGTTCTCTGCTTTTAAGGGCTTGTGTAATTAAACGGGGCTCACCTGGATAATACAAGATACTTTCCCCATCTCCAGATCTATAACCTAATCATATCTACAGAGATCCTTTAGTCACATAACACGTTCACAGGTTCCAGGGAATAGGAGGTGGCATATTTAGGATCCTTACTGTTACTGCCACAACAAGAAATCCATGAATTCATGCTAGATTCGAATAAAAGAAAATTTTAAATATACATCAGTAACTTTACATCCTTGGATAAGGTCCTAATTATACAAAGATTCCCAATGAGTTTCAAAGAGCCTTTATGGTGGGTGGGGTCTATGCTGTGTTCATCTTTGTACATCAGGTCTTTTGAACTGTTCTCCAAATACTCTCCCAGTTCCAATGCAACCTCTAGATAGCTACCATAGTTGACTCACACCCTAGTCCTCTGTCTAAAATTCTTTATTTTAGATCCAAATTCCACACTGTAAAATTCAATTTAATTTATCTGGCAAATCTGATTCTTCATAATTTGGGCCCACCCCACTCTTCAGACCCATTTCTCACAGTTTCCTACTCGTGGCCTATGACACACTGAAATACTTGCAAAATTCTGCACCATACTTCTCTTTGCCCATGTCCTTCTGCCTGGATGGAACTTTCTCTGCCCGTCTTTTTGGGGACATGTGGTGAAACTGAAATAGAATAAACTTGGAAACCACTTTGCTTTGAACTTGAACTACTCACTCTGCTACTTACTAGGCCTGAAGCTGCCACATGCCTCCTTGGCTTGGGAATGTGATTAAAATGTGATTAAAACCTACTTTTCAGGGACATTTTGAGGCTTTGAAATAATATACACAAAAATCATATAACACAAGGTCATACAATAGCCCTTAACTAAATGTTAGTTATTCATTTGCCCTAGAGAACCTCATTTTGCCTTCAGACCTTCAGCTCACCATGTCTTCTGTCAAGTTGTCCCTGACCCCTCAGGTCAACCTTCATCCTTGGATGTTCCATAACCATGTGCATTTAGTACTGTGACATTTTAGGGGTAATATCTACACCTATCTGTACCCTCTAGTACATTATGAGCGCAAAAATGTCTTATTTATCATTTTATCTATAGCACTTCACAAAAGGTACAAATTAGTCATTCATAAGAGGTTTGGATGGATGGAAGGATGGATGGACAGATGGAAGGATGTATGGATGGAGGAATTAATGTAGAACCTAGCAGTAGTAAATAAAACATAGTGCATACTTAATATATGCTGAATTTAAATTAAATATATCTGTCTTATAAGTATACCATTCTGTGTCTTCTTTTAACTCTTTATCTTTTTAGCTGTCTTGCTTACTAAATGGCAGTGCCTGTGTGTTTATATTTTTAATCCCTGTAATGATAGCAAATTCCTAAAAGGTTGTGTCTTTCTTTTCTTTGTTACCTTCATTCAAGCAACCTTCTGTATTCTATACATAGTGAGTGTTCAGAGTGGTTAGAAAAGATACTATAATTTTTTTAAAAAAAAACTAATATTTAGGCTTTCTAGGTGGACAGGAGCTGATTCTTAGAAAGCCAATGGTATACTTACAAGGGCTGACCTAAATATGATGAGAAATATTTGGAGATCTGGTAATATAAAGCCACCTGTGTTTGTTAATTGGCATTAGCCAGAGGAAAAGTAAACTTTGTAGTATCTTCAGACAGGAGATAGTTTTACAACTTGGGGGAAGGTGCCCTATGAAGTTAAGCTCCTATCCTCCCACAGAACCTAGGTGATAGGGATGCTATCTTCCTTGATGATTACTTTTCAAAGGGTGGCTCTCATGACCTCGAGAAAGACATTCCTGGGTTATAAATTTGTCAAGAAGCTTTTAAAAAGATTTACATCCCAAAGGGACAGAGAAAGAATTTACAAATACAAGTTTTCTAAAGGAAGTGCTCTAAGAAAAAGAAGGCGTGGGGTGGCGGTGGGCCGTGGGGATAGAGTCTGGAAGAAGTGTGTCTCAAATTTAGTCAAGCCCAGGGAAATGTTAAGTCCCTCTTGGTCAGTGGGAATCTAAATGTGTATTTCAGGCGGGATGAGTTAGAAATATCCCTTGATAAAACAGGCTAGGCATGGGTGAGTGAATTCCTTAATGGGATCTATCCATCATGGTTCACATCAGCAGGTCTATTGTGGGTTTTTTTTTTTTTACATCTTTATTGGAGTATAATTGAGCAGGTCTATTGACATGCAAATTGAACCTAGCAAGCCCTTGGCTAAGGTAGAGTAGGTATGTGCCCAAATCTTTAGGTGGAAAGGAATACTTGGGTTAAAAAATAGATTTTAAAATCTGGCTTCATATGAACATATATGCAAAAGTGTCTATATTTCAGAAAATATTATATAGCTTTATTTTTCAACTCCCATTTTTCAGTTAAAAGACAGTGGACGTCACAACCCCACTACATGGTCCATATCCTCACTTCATTCCTATTTTCTAATAGCAGAAGGAGATGAGATAGAAGGGGAAGCTCAGATATTGCTCTTGGGGGAGCATTGTGATCAACCTCAGGCATCTTGCAGAAGAGTTTCTAAATCCTAATCTTTTAGGAATTTTCCCCTTTACTCTTCACATTTACTCAAAGCTCTTGATAATGCAAGTCCCTAAAACATACTCTAGGCATTAAATAAAAAGGGGGAAGTAATGGGGAAAAAAGTTATTTGCTTCTCTTCTTCCCAGTTTATCTTCTTTTAATTTCTTCAGGTTTTCTTTTATTTTTCTCTTCATTCTTACTCCCATCCACTTATTATTTCCTCCATTCTGAACACGATCAAACTTTGTGGTTATCAAAATGGTATATTGATTAATATATATTGTGTGTGCATGCCTGTATGTTTGGAGAATATTATGGTTTACACTAACCAACCAATTTTACAGGGAAGCAATTCCACAGTTATCTACTACTTCATGACTGCTTGGCAGAGCTTGGCCAGAGTTCCAGTTAGGTCAGCAGAACTCATAGACGCATCCCTATGTTCATTATACAGTGACAGGTTAAACAAAGACTATATGTATATATAAGCACATGTTCTATAAAGGTAGAAATGAATTCTGTTGATGAAATGAATGAATTCTGTTTACCAAAAAAAATCTATGAAATTATACTTACGAGATGAATTCTGACACACATGCTAAAAATATTTCAAGTATCTCATGGACTACACATTAACAGAATGAACAAGAAAATATCCAAATTACTCTGCCCTCTTTCTCTTGTCCTCTTGGCTCTTAATGCCCATGTATAGGCATAATTTTAAACACTGTTTTTTAGCCAGTTTTCACTAAAGTGGTCAGGTGAGGTTAGGGTCTTTATAGTAAGTCACACTCTATCAGTGTGAAATTGTCATACCCGTATTTCTCAGTTAATTAAGCTGGATGTCTCCTTAGAGATCTTTCTTATATGAAATTGGAAACTGGCTTCATGTTAGTAATTATACCAAAATGGACTTTAAAATGTAAAAGTCTCTAATCCTCTTTTAGAAGGGCAAGTGTTTCATGTCACCTTGTCTGTAGAACAAAATCTCTTTCTGAATGAAGGATGCAGCTTTGCTAACCGCACACTCTGATTATAAATCAACCAGCACAATAAGAGTACTGTAGACACAACCTCCTAAGATAATCTCTTTAGCACAAAATTGTATTCAGCAAGATGAAAATCCTAACAAGAATGTGATTTCTGTCAGTTTAGCTTTTCATACATGCCCTTTACACTAAGATCTTTTCTCACACTCTTATTACCAGTTCAACCTGGAGAAAAATGGCTTATTATATGATCAGGGTTCATATGCATGGACCACAATGGGTATACAGCATATAAGGATTTATATGAAGAGTCAAAATTCCTTCAGATTAGAAGGCGTTCAAAACAAAGGAAATAAAAGTGATTAGAAGGCCTCGATTGGCCCTTGAATACAAAGTAAAGGAACTGAGGTGCACAGCCAGACTCTATCATGCCGGGAAAGAATGGGGAATCTCTGAAAAGCGCAACTTCAGAAAAGAAGCTGAAATTGTTTATTGTTGCCCCAGGGAGGTGTAATTGGGGTTAATGGGATGAAATTAAGCAAAGGAAAATTCAGGATGTGTATCAGAAAATATTTCTTAATATGAGGTCTTTTATAATATTGTCCCAATGGAAATATCAGAAGCCCTTTTATCTGAGTCATTCAAACTTCAAGTAGAAAAATATATGGGAAAATTGGCTGTAAAAGACAATCGCATACCAGTCCTCAAGGGATGAATTACCTAGCACAATCAGATCTTTCTCAGCTCTAATTTCCATGACTCTTTTAGTAAGTTCCTCAAAGGCTTAATTTTCAAAACGCTTGTTCAATTGCTTCTACTATGCACCTGCGCCAGTAGCAGGTCCCAATTAACTGAGCTTGCAAACTGTTCACTGCAGCTATCGAGAGGTTTGGCAGAGAACCCTGGAAACCTGAAGTCATTTGGGATGACCCCAGTCAGTATTTACAGTTGTAAATGTAGTTAACATAAAGCTCAGCATAATAAACAAAGTTCTGAAGAATGCAACCAGCAACTGAACTAATTGCCACACTGAATTCCTTGTCTCATTTGATTTCTCACCACATCCTTTAATTCATTAAACTGCAATTTATTCAGAATCTCCTATCTGCTGGGCACTGAGTAAATGCTGGGGATAAAAACTGAAAATATTAAATAAGGTTTTCTTTATTTGATTTTCCATCCTCTTTGAAAGGCTTTCTGGCTACAGACTGTGTCTTTTCTGCCATTTCATGCCCTGATACCTAAGCTAATGTCTGGCACATGTATATTTACTGAATTAATTAAATAAATAATTAATATCCACACCTGAGACTAACACATTTGGGAGATTACCTTAGTTTGCATAACTAAACTCCTTTTGTGTCGCTTTTTCAATGTACTCATTACAAAAGATATACACTTGGCCCTGCAACAACATGGGTTTGAACTTTGAGGGTCCACTTACAGGTGGATATTTTTCAATGGTAAATCTGTGATACTACACGATCCACGGTTGGTTGAATCCAGATGCTGAACGTGGATACAGAGGAACCACAAATACAGAGGGCCGATTATAAATTATATGCAGATTTTCAGCTGGTGGCGGGGTAGGAGGGTGGGGTCGGCATCTCTAACTTCCAGCCATTGTTCAAGGGTCAACTGTATTTTTAAACTAAATAAATAAGCAAGCAAGCAAAAGAAGTGATGGTTTAGGTGTGTTACCCAAGATCTTCCACCTTATTTTATTCCAACATTTCTGGATAGAAGGCCCAAAATAACTAAAAGCCAGGGCTGGTTGCCTGAGGCTCCTTCCTCATTGTTCTGTGTGACAGTGAGATAGTAGTGTCAGGAAAAGTTCCTACCTCTGCTTTCAACACTGGGCATTTTAAAGTCACTGTGGTAAACCCACCTGTGCTTTTTGTTTTTTTTTTCATTTTTGGAAAAGCCAGGAAAGATTACAATTTAGGACTTAACCTACTCTATGGCCACTATGACCAGCTCTGCAAATTCCCGAACTCAAGCTAGCCCTCTATGCTAATGGTTACTAAAAGGATATTTAAATGAGGGAAAAGCAACTTACAGTAAAGAAAATCCAGAAGTAGAATGACAGAATTTTAGTAGATTAAAGAGGTGGCATTGATTCAACCATCAGTGCTCTGGTGATCTTCAGACTATTGAAAGCCTTTCCTTTTTTTTCTTTATTTTTGGTTCCTTTCATGTCATTGGTCTTCCTTCATAGTATATATTATAGAAGTGTCTTATTTATTTTTGTTTCTTTGATCTGTGGTTGCAAAATATGGTTAAATGTTTTAAAACATTTGTTTTGTTTTCAAAATTTAATATGGTTCTCCTATAGCTTTCAATCTTTTTCTACAGATGTTCAAAACTAATTTTCTTCATTTTTGTTTTTCCTACTTTGCATCTATAATTTTCATGAAATCAGTATGAAGAAAAATTTAGTGACATTGTTAGAACCCTACATATTCGTCTGTAATTTTTAAAAATTTCTTCTGCTATTCTTTTTATTGGCAAAGAGCAACCCTGCTGCTAATAAATTGGAATTTTATGTTAGAGGTCTTTTTCACTCCTTACTAGCTTTAAAATATGTATTTGAAACATCATTTATTTATCTGGCCTCTGATGAAATCTTCCTCTCATTTTCCACATTTGTTTTTCCTGTATTTCCTTTTGTTCAAAAAAGTATAGATTTGTTGGGGCATTTGGAGACCTCATTTGCTTTGCCATTATATTACTCTGCACACCTCAACATTCCTATCACTATCGTATATTGATTCGTGTTGTTATCTACTGGGATATGTCTTTATTTTTTCCCAAATTACCGAGATGCATGTACCTTGTGAAGGATTCACAAGATACCATTTATTCAACTAAACATGATGAGAAATCAAATGAGATATATCCACGTATAAAATTGAAGTTCATCTATGACTAGAGTAAGTAATTGTTAGGATGTTTCATGTAAGTTTAGACTAACCTATATATCGATGCGTGGCTGTAGAATTATAACGGGCTTCTCTAGGACATATGTTATGTTTTTGAAAGCAGCAAGGCATGACAGGGTGTAGTCATTAAAAGGTAATCAATCCCATAGAAGGAGAGCATGCTGGGGAACACAAGTGTGTGCAGGATGATCCTGAAATGAGCTAATCTAATGAGGAGTGACTTGTTATCTGGGAACTATAAAATATGCCAGCATACTACATTAAATAGACCCAAATAGTTATAAACAGCATGGGTTCAAATTTAAATGTTATATGAAAGTCAATGTTTTTGAGATTAAGCATAAAATAACCCACAGTCCAGTAGGAGCATCAATATCTTATTTACTGAGATTTTAACAAATAAGGTATTGTGGCTTTTTAAGATTCTCTTTATTAAGGGAAGACAGAAAAATATGAAAGAGAACAAAGTGTGAATACCTACAGTCTCTGAATTCTTTATTGTTGTAGGCATTCCAGATCAGTAAGTTAAACTGGTCAAGGAAAGTTAGGGTAATATCCCAAAATTTCATTTGTTGTATTAGCAGTATATTATATGAGGCTTGATTATTTTTTTTAATGTTTGAAAGAAGACAGCTTCAAACTCCAGTTCTAACAGCTAAGCATGCAAATGGCTATCCAGCTCCACCCAACACATGCCCCCTTCCCACCACTGCACACTGGCCTCCCCTCTGGCTTTCTTGTGACTGACAAAGGCATTCCAAAAGCTACCCCTCAGACCCCAGTACCTGCCTCATCCCCATGGCAGAGGCTCACTGATTCATCTCTCTGTTCCTTGAGCCAGCCACCCTGCCAGAGAATTATGCTTAAGTTACACCTCAGATTGGATTATTTTTCTCTCCTTTCAAAAATGTTCAATGGCTCCCCTTTTCTGTTGAATTAACTACAAATGCCTCAGACCAGAATTCAAAACCTTATACAATATGGCTCCAATCTATCTCCTTGGCTTATCACTATCTACTCTCTGACTCAAGCTCTATGTTCCAGGAAAATTGAACATCTTGTATTTCCTCCCATTTTCTAGTGTTTTCTGTCCTCCGGGGTATTGTTACTATTTTTCTCTGTCAGGAGCTTCAATGTAATTTTAAATGTCATCTCCTGTAAAAACAACTTTTCTAATTTTTTAAAATTACATATTATATCCCACTTAACATATCGCTCAATTTTTCCTTTTGTATGGTACCTTTGATCACGATTGTTGTTTATTTGCCAGTTCCCTGGTGTTAGCCCTTCTGCTCTGGGAGAGCATCAAACTCCTAGGGCACATCTCTCACAGCAACCGGAACAGTACCAGGCAAATGATGGCTGATCATCTATTTATTCATGTATCCAACAGAGACTTACCAAGTAGTCAATATGGGCCAAGCACAATTCCACTGACATTACGATAGAATTCCACAAGTAAGATCAAAAAAATTCTTCAGTCTCATATTATAACATGCTTTGGACAAAATTTTTTACACCACCAATTCCTAGCAGGGGTTCAGAAAATTGTTTTAGCTTAATAAATATTAACTGAAGAATCTAGTCCATAAATAATCATATAAAATATTAATGGAACATTTAGTATTTCAAATGATCTATGCCTGGAATGCTTATCCTTCTCCCAGAAATTCCTTTGGTTCTCTCTTCACTTCCTTCAGGTCTTTGCCCAAATGGCACTTTCTCAATGAGGTCTGCCCTGGGCACTTCATCTAATATTAGAACACACACACACACATGCACACTCACACGTCTTATATCCCTTTCCTGCTTTTTCTCCTTAGAACTTATCACTATCTAACAAATAAATATTTTACATATGTTTTATTGTCTATTTCCCACACTAGAATATAAATTCCATGAGAGCTGTTCATTCAAAAAGTACATGACTATTTACACAAATAGTGCACATTTACTATTGAATTTAATAATAAATTAAAATAATGCTTACTGTAGAGGAGACTTAGAAGCTAAGAAGTGACAGAACACACTTGATCCCATACACCCTCCTTAGCCCAGAAAGAGGCAAGCTTAGATGACCCTAGACTGGACACAGAGAGTAAAAATGGTCCTTGGGCCATTTTATGTAATTCCAGGAATGACAGAGGGAACAGGGAACACCCACTTGACTCCATTAACGGTATGAGCTTCCTGCGCAGAGAATGACCTTGTTAGAAATAGGCAGCTTCTGTTGAGCCAGATCCCTACTATTCTACTAAAATGAAGAGGCTTCAGGACCATCCAAATCAGACTTTTCTCAGTCCACACTCAGGCGTGTGGGAGCTCAGTGTATGTAAGTCTATTAATGACTTGTGACTGACACTAAATTGTTCATTGTTTAAATTTGGGTGTTAGTAAGTGTCCCCTGCAGCAAAGTCAGGTAAAAAATGATATATCCAATATTACAATGAGTTCCTATTAAGAGTCACTGCTTGGGACAATCTGAGAAAGGTGTCTGAGGCTTCATGTCCACATCTACAATAGAAATGAGTTGTTCAAATCACCTCTGCCACTTTAAAATCTTCATTCACTTCCCAAGCTTGTATGACTTCATGTCCAATCAAATAAGGGCTATCAACATTTCTTGAGAATGAGTGGAGAATTTTTCTCTGCTTTCTTCACTGTTGTATCCAAATACTTAGAATGGTTCCTGGCACATAGCAGTCACTCAGTAAATTTTTGTTGCATGAATGAATGAATGAAACATTGCCAGTCAATGAAGTTTCTTTTTTTCTACAAGAAACCAGAAGTTTCTAGGAGGTTGAAATGAGTTTTGTGTTTTTTTTCTTTTTAAATTTATTTATTTATTTTTGACCGCATTGGGTCTTTGTTACTGTGCGTGGGCTTTTCACTGCGGTGGCTTCTCTTGTTGCAGAGCACGACTCTAGGGCGCGAAGGCTTCAGTAGTTGTGGCTCGCGGGCTCTAGAGCGCAGGCTCAGTAGTTGTGGCGCACGGGCTTAGTTGCTCCGCGGCATGTGGGATTTTCCCAGACCAGGGTTCGAACCCGTGTCCCCTACGTTGGCAGGCGGATTCTTAACTGCTGTGCCACAAGGGAAGCCCCAATGAATTTTCTTGTCCTCAGTTGTTTCTCTCATGTCTTTATCATCAGTAAAGGTACAAGAATTGTGTAGTTCAATACAAGAGCTTATTGCCAACTTAACCATTTATATTTCCTCCAGTGAGAATGAGCAGATAATAATAGCAAAGTTCCTTACAATAACCAACTTTCAAAATCCTTTTTTATTCATTACAATATGAAATATATTATCCTGCTAAACAGGTGGACTAGCTAGATGCTTGTCTTTTTCTTCAATACCACTCGGCCCTACCTGATCTTATATAACCCATTTATACTCAGATGATGTCATTACTCCATACTGAGGTTTTTCTTAATTTCTTGTTACCTCTAAGGCACTCTGCCAGTATGAGAAAGATGTCACTCATCTGTTTTCTAATAACCTCTTTCTAACCCTCATCAACAGGCTTTCACTCATCAGCTCTCTTGGCCATTTTTTCCTCTTACTGCATAATATTATGTATTTCTACACCACATAGCTTGTATCTTTCCTCCTTTCTTATGCCAATAGTCCCTTAATTCTTCTATATAGTATCTTCTGAGAATACTTTTTCAAATATTTTAATAATTCCTTACTTCATTTTCCTTAATTGACATTCTCTGACATAACCTCTTTTCATTGTAGCATTTCCATTTACAAATGCAATATAGATTATCAAACTAGCATGTTGCAACAACCATTTTTGTTTTGATAATCAGGTCTATTAGCAATCTGAGTGGGAAAAAATAATCAACATCTTAAATTAATAATTAATTCTGCATTTTTCATTATCAATCAATTTGACCAAGGTATAATGAATTCTGGAGAAACAAAAATGAGAAAGGGGAAATGTCTCCAAAATGAGCAGAGACACACCTTCTTATCTCCACTCCATGGTCCTTCATATCTCTCTTTCTCTCTCTCCTCTTATTTTTAAATTTACAAAGAATCCATAGATATTGAGTGTACAAGCATTCATAACTTGTATTAGTTTACTAGGGCTGCTATAACAAAATACTACAGACTGGGTAGCTTAAACAACAGATTTTTATTTTCTCTCACTTCTGGAGTCTACAAGTCCAAGATCAAGGAGTCACAAAGTTTGGTTTCTCCTGGGGCCTCTCTCCTTGGCTTACAGATCATGGCAGTCTCACATGACCTTTCCTCTGTGCACACACATTCCTGGTGTCTCTTTGTGTGCCCAAGTTTCCTTTTCTTATGACACCAGTAGATTGGATTAGGGCTCACCCTAAGAGCCTCATGTTAACTTAACCACCTCTTTAAAGGTCCTGTCTCCGAATACAATTATCAATACATTCTGAGGTACTGGGGAGTTAGGGCTTCAACACAGAAATTTTGGGAGGACACAATTCAGCTTATAACAAAGCTCACGGTACAGAAAAATACAACCATAAATGTATATAATTAAAAGTAAGTTATTGTAAATATGGTGAATTCTAATGATAAATATAACAAATAATATAATAAATATGATGCTTTTTTGGCTTGGTTATTAAATGTTTGATTATTGTTTTGTATTTGAAAAAAAGTAAGATATGAGCTAAACTACAAGAGGACACAATTTGGCTTCAAAGGATAGGACTTGTGCAGTAGAATTGGAGAATAGGTGAAACGAATAAATTGTACACATCCTCAGTGGCAGGAAAATATAGGCTAAAGAATAGAGGATTGATCTCTCTGGAACACTGAGCATTGGAGAGTGGTGATTTGCAAGAGCAGGAGTAGGGGCGTCCCTTAGGCAGGAAGAAAGTAGATGGATACAAGCCTGGAAAAGCTACATAGGATTCTACCACCATGCTGAGGAATTTGGATTTCACTCTGTCAGTCATAGGAAAGTATTAAGGTCAAAGCACTCTTGATGGTTCTATTATTTACATATGTTATTCAGTTTTTAAAATTCTATATTAACAAAAATCTAAATTATAAAGCATTTAGTTTCCCTCAAATGTCTGAACACTTCTTGTTTTATAATGTGTTATATTACTTCTTATTTTATAATAAGTGTTATATTACTTCTTATAATAGTACCCCAAACTCAGCTGAAATTTTCATATACTAATCCTTAAGAGTCCAGACCAATAATTTACTTTGGTCACATGATCACCCTTCATAAATTCTAACATTGGATTCCTTATATCAGTGTGTCTCAAACTATGGTCTTTGGCTCCCTAGGCCTTCATAGATTTATTTTCAGGAGTTGAAGAAAATTATTTTTCTTTAACTTATAAGTTCTTAACACAGGGTTCTTGAAGACTAAGGATAAAATAATGACATTTTATTTTCACTAACTTCTTACTGAAATATAACATTTCTTTCTACAATAAATATTGGTGACAAAAAGGTATTTCTACAGGGCATTACAATTACTGTGAAAGTCAAATCTTTTTTATGCTCATCACTAATTCAAAACTACAGAAGTTATCGATCCTGATGCTAGATCTCATTTATTATGTTAGTAAAGATGCACCTATATTAACTATTAACAATTTTTTAATATTTTGATTATTGTAATTCTATATAATTGGTTTTCTCTGTAAGTCTCTGAATTTAATTTTTATGCACTTAAGAACATTAGTCTGAGAAGAGGTCCATAAGCTACACCAGATTGCCAAAGGAGTCTATGGGATAAAAATGGTTAATGCATACATTAGAAGGAGTCTGTGGAAACATGGAAAAACCCAAACGAAATTTTTGGCCAACCCAATATTTCTCAAGTATGGGGGGCGGGGCAGAGAGAACTGCCTTGAATTATTGCTTCTCCTTGCTGTAAGAAACCTGTATTTAGGCTTTTGCTTTGACTACTAAACCATCTATTTCTGTATTTATCAGACTTCTTTGAGTCAATACCTCTGAGCTTTCCTAGACAGCTTCTTATCACTTGAAAGCTGACTGTAAATGGATTCTTTTATTTAGTTCACCCTGGAGTCAGAACAGGCAGGAAGAAATCAGGCTGAGAGGAGTAAAGCATACTAAGGAAAATTCTATCAATTAAATGTTAATGCAAAAAAACCCTGTATTTATCCTCTTGATTTTTATTACTTTCAGATGAAATTCAGCATATTGAATAAACTTACACAAAGTTGCCTAAATGCTCGCAACTTTTTGGCACATCCTTTAACCGAGTTTCACTAGGGATAAAATGCAAATATATAGTTTCCACTTAACCAACCTCCAGATAATATTTTTAAAGGTAATGAAATAATGTCTGAGCGCCTCAGACGGAAGCTGCTATATAAGTACAAACTACAATCATTATCATTTTCATAAACATTTGGATATTCGGACTCACTGAAACATTTAACATTCTTTTCAAATGACCTGAGCATAGGAAAATGCAATCAAAGCATGTTGCAGTGGAAATACCCACTCCCCTTCCTTTGAGAAGTAAGAGAGTCTCAGTGAATAGCCTGCCGAAATCCCAATGGCTTTATCCAATGAGAGCCCGACCAGTTTGTTCAACAACATTTAAAGCCTCCCTTAGTGATTTCACTGCATTTACAGAGAGGCCTCAACAATCAAGAAGGAAATGTGTGTTTTGCTGCTTCTTGGCTCACTTTAGTGCCTGGTTTTATCAAGCTGCTGCACAGCACTTCTGTCCTGAAAGACGTCTGTGTGACTTGGATACCATTTCATAGAGTCACAATGGATCCTCTTATGTCTCACCAATTAAATTATCTTCTCCCGCCTTTATTCCTGCCAAAGAGGTTCAGGCTGAGATTAGGTCACACTTCTCTTAAGTTGTTCTTTGAAATAGTATGGAAGGCCTCCTAGAGAAGGAGTACGCACAAGCATTAATACCTGGTCTTCCCAGCCTCCGTGGTCAGTAAATGAATTTCTTTGCAGAATTTCCTCCTGTTGTGTACCACCACCTGGATCTCTAAAAACTGAAGAGTTCTCTTTAATGTTATTAAATTATAGCTCTACGAAAACATGCGGTAAATGTGGGATTCGACAATCACTGTGCCAACTAAATTACAGATCAGGCATTATAGGAGCTGAATGGGAGCTCTTAAGTTGGTCCTCTTAAGATAGAATCAATTATTCGTCCCCAAAGTCCCTTACATTTTTATAAAACTGTATCCTGCTACACATCTAAAACAAAATTAAATTTTTGTGAGCTATCCAGATATTTGCCCTTTTGTGTTCTGCATCCTGCCCTTTGCCTCAACTTTTTCTTTCCCCATCAGAATGTTTCATAAGACACAACTAAGATAACGGGCATTTATTTTAAAGAAAACATGAGGGTACAACAATTGAGCTTTTAGTTGATTTCATATCATTACCAAGGTATTAGCTTTCCATAAAGAGCCAGCTGCAGCCTTAAGCTCTAGACATGCAGGAAACTGAGGCTTCTCTGAAACACTTGTTTTCAAGTGCCTACCAAGACAATGGAGGTTGTCAAGATGAATTTTACTTTTGTTGCCCCAAATGAGAGGAAGAGGACCCAAGGTTGCCTTGTAAGAGTGGACACAAGGACAAGATGTCCTGGGGGTGTGGTGCTCAGTTCTACTCACAAACATATCAACTTCTGAAACCTAATCATTCTCAGGCACTTGTCCCTCCTGCATGTCCCCTCCTCTGCCTACTAACCAAATCACAGCCGCGTATTATTAGAAGTGTCTATGTTACTTTCCGTTTCTGCTGAAACATTCTATCGGATCCTCAGGGCTCCCTATCCCTACCCCTGCCGGTGACTTCACACGCAGAGAACACACTGCCCATACAGCAGAGAGTGTAAGTGCATAGGCAAGCCCTTGCTTAAAAGTTTGCTTAAACAGTTTCTGGCAAGGTATTGATAGAATATTATCACAAGGAAAAGACAGGCTCTAGATTATATGTTTTTCCAGAATTGTCTCTATTAAGTGCTCTCAAACCAAAGAATCATTTTAACATATTTAATACAATAAAGGGTTTTAAATTTTTAGGTAAAGGAACTAAAAACAGATGATTGGGAAGCCTTCCTCATCTTTGAATATTTTCCTCTGAAGTGTCTTCTTTTTTGAAACATGGGACACACTTTGTGCTTCACATGTCTCAAATTGTGCTTCGTGCCAACTTCCTGTGTTACTTTGGGTGTTAATGAGGGAGAAGGAGAAGGAAAAGGAGAAAACTGTTCACTTTCCTGTTTTTTGGCATTGCTGTTCCAAAATAGTTCTCAATGTAAAATAGATTTTTGCTTTGCGATTCCATAAGGTCATATCCACCAGAGATACTCCGGGCGAGAAGGCAACAGGATGTGCTTTTGCTTTCATTGTTAAGGACACTGTCATATTCAAATTCCACATGAATATTTTGTTTGTTTTACTTTTAAATATCGGAGAAGGGGTAACTGAGATGTCAAATGCTTCCTTTTCCCTTTGCCAGTCCCTGCCACCCCCACACACGTCACTTGTAAAAGATTCTGCAATGCTTTTCTTGCCACCCAGTTCTTCTCAAGTCCCGTCTTTCTGCCATGTGCTCCCTTTCCTTGCTTCCTCCATCTTTTCTCTATATTCTGCTATTCTAGCCAACGAGGCAACTTTACAAAACGCCTCCTTATGTAAGTTCCAAGAGTTTATTTGCTAGTTTTAGTTATACTAGGTAAAAATAAATTAAGTGAAACCTTAGCTATGTTCAGATATATGTAAGACATAGATTGCCAATGACTAATAGAACTAAGTACTGGTGTCATTCTACAGATTTAAAATTCATATTTTTATAGAAGCCTTACATGTTTTTATTTGTTTCAAATCCCTAACTGGTCCCTGCCTCCCCTATAACCTCAGCTCCCACCACACACTAACCTTCTCACTCTTATAGTCAACGTATATCAGACTGCCCCTTGAATTTTCTCATAATATTTATCACTATCTGAAATATCATGTCTACTTATATTTCTTAATTGAGGTATAATTTATATAAAATGGACGTATTTTATGCACACTTTTCAGTCAGGTTTCGTTAGCCCGTCACCAGAGGCAGCTGCTGCTCTTATCTGCTTCAGTACACCTTAGTCTGCCAATGATACCACCTTAATATAAATGCAGTCATGGAGTATGTGTTCTTTCATATTTGCCTTCTTTCACTAGTACAATGTTCTGTTAGTATTGGTAAACTGTTTTTCAAGGACTTTTGTCCTTTTATCTAAGTTGTCAAATTTATCAGCATAGTAACCTTTTATTAGTCTTTCAGTAAATGCAGGAACTATACTGATGCTTCCTCTATCATTTGTAATAAAGACAAGATTTTTCTTTTATTTTCCTTTCTTGGTTCATTTTTCCAGGGGTTTATCTATTTCATAAATAATTTTATTAACCTTTCCAGCCAATATTTGACTTTGATTTTCTCTATTTTTTGATGTTTTCTATTTCATTGATTATCATTCTTATCTATATTATTTCCTTTCTTCTGTTTTCTTTGGGCTTATTGTTCTTTTTGAAGAAAAAATTGTAGTGAAAACCTAATCTATTGATTGCAAGCCTCTCCTTTGAAAGCTATAAAATTTCCTTTAATTATAGCTTCAGCTGCAACTCATAAATTTTAGCATTCTGTGATTTCATCAACATTAAGTTTAAAATATTTTCTAGTTTACCTTGTGATTTCTTCTCTGACTTATGGGCTATTTGGAAGTGTGGTGCTTAATTTATAAAGATTTATTAATTCTCTGGATATCTTATTTTGAATCCATAATTTAATTATATTGTGGGCAGAGAACATACTCCAGATGATTTCAATTCTTGAGAATTTGACACTTTTATATCATCGTTTTCCATTCTGTATCTTATATTAACTTTTTAGCTATACCATTTTGTATTATTCAAAGATTACCGTAAAGATTACAATATGTATTTTTAACTTACCACATTCTAACATGAATTAATATCATAACATTTCACATATAATTTCATATAAAAATCTATAATCTCATTTAAATCATCCCATTCTTTATATGTTGTTGACATATACTAATATTCAACATGTTATTAATTCCACAATATATTTTATTATATAGTGAATTTGACAATCATCTTTTTATTGAAATATATTCAGATAACATTGTGTACATTTAAGGTATACAACATGTTAATTTGATACATTTATATTTTGTAATATGACTGCCATTGTAGGGATAATTAGCATCTCTATCACGTTACATAATTATCTTTTCTTTCCAGTAGTTGGAATAATTAAGTTCTGGTTTCTAAGCAGGTTTGATGATTATAATACAATAGTGTTGTTTATATTCACTGTACTGTCCATTATATCTCTAGGGTTTACTTACTACTACTAAGTTTATACCCTGACACAACATCTGTCCTGTCTCCTCAACCCCCATCCCCTGGTAACCACCATTTTATTCTTTGTTTTTACAAGTTTGGCTTTTATAAGTTCCACATGTAAGTGATATCATACAGTGTTTGTCTTTCTCTGTTAGATTTATCTCACTTAGTATAGTGTGCTCAAAGTCTATACATGTTGTCACAAATGGCAGGATGTCCTCCTTTCTCGTGACTGAATAACATTTCATTGTATATATGTACCGCATTGTCTTTATCCATTCATTTACAGATGGACACATGTTGTTTTCATATGTTGGCTATTGTAAATAATGCTGTAATGAACATGGGGTTTCATATATCTTTTCAAGTTAGTGTTTTCATTTTCTTTGGATAAATACCCATCAGTGGAATTGCTGGATCTTATGGTAGCTTTATTTTTAATATTTTGAGGAACCTCCATACTATTTTCCACAGTGGCTGTACTGATTTATATTCCCACCAACCAGTGCACAAGGGTTCCCTTTTCTCTATATCTTCACCAGCACTTGTTAACTCTTGTCTTCTTGACACTAGCCATTCTAACAGGTTTGAGGTGATATCTCTTTATAGTTTTAATTTGCATTTTCCTAATGATTGTGATGTTCAGCATCTTTTCTTGTACCTGTTGGCCATTTGGATGTCTTTGAGAAAATGTCCATTTAGTTTTCCTGCCCATTTTTAAATTGGATTGTTTGCTTTTTGTTATTGACTTGTATGAGTTCTTTATATATTTTGGATATTAACCCCTTATATTATATATGCTTTGCAAATATTTTCCCATTATGTAGGTTGCCTTTTCATTTTTTTTTAGTTGTTTCTGTTGCTGTGCAAAAGTCTTTTAAGTTTGCTATCGTCCCATTTCTTAATTTTTACTTTTGTTGTTTGTGCTTTTGGTGTCATATCCAAAAATTACTGCCAAAACCAATGTCAAGGAGCTTCCTCCCTACACTTTTTTTCTAGGAGTTTTATAGTATCAGGTCTTATGTTTTAAGTCTTTGATCCATTTCTAGTTACTTTTTGTGGGTGGTGTAAGATAGGTGTTCAATTTAATTGCTCTGAATGTGTCAATTAATTGTCTTTTAAAGAATGAAAGAAAAAAGAAAAATAACATTTTATATTTATCTACATTTTTAACATTTCCAGTGTTCTTTCTTTAACATGTGTATATCTTACTATAATTTATCTTCAACTAGAAGAACTCCCATTAATATTTTTAATAGTGAAGGTCCGTTGCAACAATTTTACTCAGAATTTATTGCCTTCTTTATTGGAAAAAAATTTTTTCCCTGGATATAGAATTCTTGGTTGACAAATTGTGGGTTTTCTTTTTTTATTCTTTCAGTACTTTAAAAATGACATTCTATTGTCTTCTAGCCTCCATTGTTTCTGATGAAAAGCCATGAATTTTTCTTATCATTTTCCGCCTGACTGATTTTAAGATTTCCTCTTTATCTTTAGTTTTCAGCAGTTTGACTATGATGTGTCTAGATTTCATTTTCATTGCATTTTTAGTATTTGATATTCACTGAAATTATTTGATTTGTGCAATTTTTTAAAATCAAATTTATACTTTAGTCAATGTTTCTTTAAATTTTCTGTTTCATTCCTCACATCTTCTCTTTCTCAGACTCCAATAATATCCAATAATGATAGCTTTATACTCTCCCAAGGCATTGTTGAATCTCTCTTTGTTTTCCATTTTATTCTCTCTGGGCTTCAACTTGGATGGCATATATAATGTACTATCTGTTACAAGTTTAATGATCCTTTCTTCTGTTGTTATACAGAGTGTGTTTGATCCCATCCAATAAGTATTTGATTTCAGATACTGTATTTTGTGGTTCTAAGGTTTCTATTTGGTTCTTTTTAGAAATCTCTCCTGAAGTTCTCCCATCTCTTCATCTATTATAATAGTCTTTCTCTATAGATCTTAAACATATTACTAATAGTTTTAAGTTTTTAAATTTTTTTTACTAATAGTTTTATTTTTTCATTTTTATTCCAAAATCTGGGTCATATGCTATTCTGCTTCTATTTTCTTCTTTCTCACATTTTCTTGTTTCTTCACGTGCCTAATAATTCCTGATATATGCTAGATGTTGTAAATAATATGTTGTAGATTCTTAGGATTTTGTTAATTTCCCCTGAAGACTGTTGAGTTCTTTTCTACCAGAGTTAACTGATTGGCAGATTATTTTAAATTTGTAGAGGTTTGATTTTATGAGTGGGACTTTGTTGATTTGTCTTTGAATCCAGGGAAATCACTTAGTCCTAGGCATGATCTTTATTTTATAATCTTTACTTTATGTGGAAAGTATTTACTGAGCTCTTTTAACTTGGCTGGACTTGAACTCCAAATTTTCTTACTTTTGCATTTGAAATTTCATCTCAGTTCATTTAGCCTTCCAACTATAGTTTTCTCCCTGGGCAGCGTAGAACATCATAGGCAGCACATATGAAGAAAAAGGGTTAGTCATGGATTTGAAAGAATTTTATAGGTAGATTTCCACATCTTTCACTGTTGTTCTCTCCTTTCCAACACTCTGGAGATCCTGAACCCATCTTCTGATCCCTGAGGCACATAAGGCTGTGGTTTTCTGCTTCAGTTTTAGCTGATCCACATTGTTCTTCCCCATAAACTTATTGGACCATTTATATTTTACTTGTATTTTTGTGCAGCTTCTCCCACTAAAGTCTGATCTCTGGAAGAACATATTCCCTATCTGGCACCATTGTATTTCAGCACATGATGCTAGCATAGCACCTAGTAGATGTCAAGAAATAGTTACTTAACTATTAATATGTTACATTATACCATATGACAAAGGCTTTATGTTAAAATCATAATCGCGTTAATCTTTGCAATACCATTAAAAGTAAAATAAACAGAACGTTTGTGTCCCCATTCCATAGATAACAAAAAGTCCAAAACATTTAAAATAAAATGCTAATCATTTAGGTTCAAGAGGATGCCCTAAAAAAATAAGTATGTAAATTTATATTATTTTTAGATGGTGTATCACTATAATGTGTGAAAGTATTGAATATAAGAGACCAGGACAGAATTAATTAACTCTTTATTAAGGTTCTGTATCCAATCTTATTGCAAAGGAAAGCATGTACAAACTCTACATTTTTGTCAGGGTGGAGAAATAATAAATTTTCCCTCCGAGAACGCTGAACAGCCATCTCAGCTAAGTTCTTTCCTCTCCATCAAGACATCAATCTAACCTGTCATCTTAGCAGCACTCACTGGCCATTCTGTGAAACATCCTTCCATCTTAGCCATTTGGGAGCCCAGACTCCTAACCTTCACTATCAGAAAAATAACAAATCAGACTATCCTGATCATACAGGGCTTCTTAAGCTAAAAAAGCAATATCAAAACCTTCATATACAACAGTTTTGAGGTAACTACAAACAGATTTCAATCACATGCATCTTCTCAGTCCTTTCCCAGATCTAGGAATTGTCTAATTACTCACACTTCAAATTTTTCCTACCTAGGGTTAAAAACACCTTTCTGTTTGAGTTTCTCTGCCTTATTTGCAGTATTTTAATAATTGGCATGGTATATGAATTACAAATGTATACCTTGTCCTTTACTGGTTTGTGCTTCTTTCAGAGATAGAAATATTGACGCAAATGCCATTTAAATACCCATTTTATAGCGTCACATTTACAAAGATGTTTTGGGTCACCAAAATCATTGGAATTCACTCACCCCTCAGGAATATTTCATTCTGCTCATATCATCACATTTTTCTTCTCGTGCAAAACGAACAATCCATAGTTGTATGTTGTTTCTTTAAGCCACAGTTTCTAAATTGAGTGTCTAGCATTTATAATCAACTGCTTCATTTAATTCAGGTCGAGTTTAAATGCTAGGCATTCATTTGGTGGGCTGTGAGCAGCCTGTGGTTTTGTTAGATCTACAGCATAAAGAAACGATTTTTCTTATCCTGATCCTATAGCTGTCTGGGAAAGGTGACACATGGTGAAACATAATGATAAGAAAGGCTACAGCTACCCTAGGCAGTCAGATACGAAAGCCAGATGATTAAACCATTCTGTAGCATCCCCCAAAGACAAAGCAAAAAAAAAAAAAAGAAAAAAAAAGAAATCTTTAGAATGCTTAGTGCTAAAAAAACTCTGCAGAACAGAACTCACACATGCTGTACGTGTTTCTGCCCCTCCAACCGCCACCCTCTGCCTCTACAGTTCCTATTACATTAATAAAGAATTCAGAAAGGGAGGGATGAACATTTTTTAAATGTCTGTTTCCTGGGAATTCTTTTCTTCATCTGTTCTGTAGAAATACCAACTAAATTAACTTTGAAATATTACAAAAGGGCTTAAAATTTTCCACGTCTCCCCATGAGGAAGATTGTTTTCCCTCTTTCAAGCCACATACCTAAAAGACACACACATTCATTTTATTGATTCTTCTTATTTATTTTTCTATTTCAGGTACATTAAATAGGAAAGGAACTGAAATTATATTCAAGACTGTTGAGATTGCTATATTAATTACAAGTGATTGATGGGCTTACCTGGCAACTTCAGGACCCACTTGCTTATTTAAAAAGCAAACCCTTAATCCTAAACCTAACATGAAGATTCATAACTTGGGGAGACCATTTTAGGTCCCTGGAGCACACTATAAATGACACTCATGTTTTACATTGAGGAGTGGGGAAGAGGGAGGAATGGTGTATATATGCACCGTCTTCTGGAAATTCAGGAGTTAACTCCTTTCCTTTATTATCTTCAACCTGGTTGAAGGCAGGTTGCAGTCCTCTCTAGAGGTGGATTCTGTCAGCACTTCAATAGCTCTCTCAAATGAGAGCAGTCACATTCAATAGAGGTTAGAGAAAACAAAGTACACATTTGCTTTAACAGGAGAAGAGGAATACATTAACAAACTAAACATGCTCCTTTAAACATATGAAAGCACCAAGTTTTAAAGTTTAAAATGCCTACCTCCATCCTGCAATATGATGTTGGTATTGCCTGTGCCTAGGGCAACCTCAGCCCTCCTCCCCCTGGGCTCTCTCAGCTTCTCTCTTGCCAGACATTCTTCCCCCAGGGAATTTCTTGCTTCCTACTTGTTGGTCTCCATTCACACTCTCAAACTCATTTTAGTCTTTCTGAGAAAAGAGGTGATAAAACTTCACTAATCTCTTAGCAAAATTCCAGCTGTATATCTATGAACGGTGTGCTGATAAACACCTTAAAATCCCACCCCATTTCCCTACAGAATTGGACCTCCTGGAATGAGGTATTAGGGGGTTGGCTTCCATTTTTCAAGATGACAATATCTTTTATTTTAACTGCCTCTGCATGTCATCCATTTCAAAATTTCACTGTGTAATTTACACATTTTAATTTCCTTTCTTCTCTTCCTTTTATTTTATTTCCCCTTTTCTTTTTACTGCCTAAAATCTGCCTTCACTTGTTAACCGCTCTCTGATTCATTATTTCATCTCTTCTCACCTTGATCTCAGGTGGCCTCACCCTGCAGCGGCTTGAAGCAGGGCTTCCGTTCAAGGCCAGTGATTGAGGTCGGGTCGCGGCGGTGAGAGCACCGAATCCTAGCCACTAGACCAGGGGTCAGTGACAAGGCCCTGGCCCTATGGCTTTGCAGAAAAAGAATTCCCACAAAGACGGAAAGTAGTGAAACAAGTGAAGTATTTATTAGGAGAAAAGAATACAGTACATGTGGATAGACACGTGGGCAGGCTGAGACAGAGAGTCACACCCTCGTGGCAGTTTGAATCAACTTATATGGGGCATTTCTTCCGGGTTTCCTTTGGCCAGTCATTTTGGTTTGCCTGGTTCAAAGTCCATATTTTGTGTATCTCAGGATTTTCCCATGTGTGTGCACATCTATCTCTTAGCCAAGATGGATTCTACTGAAGAGGCCTGTGGGTAGTGAGCATCAGTTGGCATCGGTTAGCATCACTCCCCTTTTGACCTCCAAGGAGTCCTTCTGCGCATGTGTAGTCGGGGAGGTCTCCTGACTTCAAGAATGAGAAATATGTGGTCTCTTACCTTCTATATGGGCAGGGCCTGGCCTCCTCTCTCAATTGTCCTGTTATTCCCGTCTTGGAGTATCAGTCCACAGGGAAAAACTCTGTTTGCCCTGGAGGCCCATCTATCTCCTGCCTCAACCTGACTGTTTTAAATCCACCAGAGGCTACTTAAAAGACTATTAAACCTCCAGAGGACTGATACTGATTGGTACTCTCTCATTAGCCCAACGATTCTCACTTGTTTTCTATCTGATGCCCTCAGTGGGGCTTTCTTTCCACCACTCACACACTGTGTCATCCCTATGACTAAAATAATGCAAAAAAAAAAAAAAACTTATCCACAGTTCTTCTTCCTTTTGCCACACCAGGAGAATCACTAAGTTTTGAAGAAAACAGAACAAAAGGAAATCTAGGAATGGCTCTCCTCATCATGAGTTAGTTAGCAGCTGCTGGTTATTCCATGTTTCAGGTTTTATAACTTTTTGGAAACCGTCCACGGCTTCCCTGAAGATCCTGGCTCCATGAGCATGTCCAACAGCCCTCGCTTCTAATTTCATCCCAAAATAACAGAAAAATAGTGTTGTGCAAGGCAGCTTCCTCACTATAAGGCATTTTAAAGAACCTGTACCTTTAAAGTAGCTCAAAAAGTGGTATGATATGCTTTATCTAGTTTAGGCTATGTTTAAACTACAATTCGAAGCTACAAGGGGCTCTGAACCAAGATGGCGGAGTAGAAGGACATGCTCTCACTCCCTCTTGCAAGAACACCAGAATCACAACTACCTGCTGGACAATCATCGACAGGAAGACAGTGGAACTCACCAAAAAAGACACCCCACATCCAAAGACAAAGAAGAAGCCACAATGAGATGGTAGGAGGGGCACAATCACAGTAAAATCAAATCCCATAACTGCTGTATGGGTGACTCACAGACTGGAGAACACTTATACCACAGAAGTCCACCCACTGGAGTGAAGGTTCTGAGCCCCACATCAGGCTTCCCAACCTGGGGGTCCGGCAACTGGAGGAGGAATTCATAGAGAATCAGACTTTGATGACTAGTGGGATTTGATTGCAGGACTTCGACAGGACTGGGGGAAACAGAGACTCCACTCTTGGAGGGCACACACAAAGTAGTGTGCGCATTGGGACCCAGGGGAAGGAGCAGTGACCCTGGGGGAGATTGAACCAGACCTACCTGCTAGTGTTGGAGGGTCCCCTGCAGAGGCAGGCAGTGGCTGTGGCTCACCGTAAGGATGAGGACACTGGCAGCAGAAGTTCTGGGAAGTACTCCTTGGTGTGAGTCCTCCCAGAGTCCACCATTAGCCCCACCAAAGAGCCCAGGTAGGCTCCAGTGTTGGGTTGCCTCAGGCCAAACAACCAACAGGGAGGGAACGCAGTCCCACCCATCAGCAGTCAAGCAGATTAAACTTTTACTGAGCTCTGCCAACCAGAGCAACAGTCAGCTCTACCTACCACCAGTCCCTCACATCAGGAAACTTGCACAAGCCTCCTAGATAGCCCGATCCACCAGAGGGCAGACAGCAGAAGCAAGAAGAACTACAATCCTGCAGCCTGTGGAACAAAAACCACATTCACAGAAAGAAAGACAAGATGAAAAGGCAGAGGGCTATGTACCAGATGAAGGAACAAGATAGAACCCAGGAGAAACAACTAAATGAAGTGGAGATAGGCAACCTTCCAGAAAAAGAATTCAGAATAATGATAGTGAAGATGATCCAGGACCTCGGAAAAAAAATGGAGGCAAACATCAAGAAAATGCAAGAAATGTTTAAAAAAGATCTAGAAGAATTTAAAAACAAACAAACAATAACTGAAATGAAAACAACACTAGAAGGATTCAATAGCAGAATAACTGAGGCAGAATGGATAAGTGACCTGGAAGACAGAATGGTGGACTTCACTGCTGAGGAACAGAATACAGAAAAAAGAATGAAAAGAAATGAAGACAGCCTAAGAGAATTCTGGGACAACATTAAAAGCAACAACATTCACATTACAGGGGTCCCAGATGGAGAAGAGAGAGAGAAAGGACCCGGGAAAATATCTGAAGAGATTATAGTCGAAAAGTTCCCTAACATGGGAAAGGAAATAGCAACCCAAGTCCAGGAAGTGCAGAGAGTCCCATACAGGATAAACCCAAGGACAAACACGCCAGGCCACAAATTGGCAAAAATTAAAGACAAAGAAAAATTATTGAAAGCAGCAAGGGAAAAATGACAAATAACATACAAGGGAACTACCATAAGGTTAACAGCTGATTTTTCAGCAGAAACTCTACAAGCCAGAAGGGAGTGGCATGATATACTTAAAGTGATGGAAGGGAAGAACCTACAACCAAGAGTATTCTACCCAGCAGGGATCTCATTCAGATTCGATGGAGAAATCAAAAGCTTTACAGACAAGAAAAAGCTAAGACAATGCAGCACCACCAAACCAGCTCTACAACAAATGCTAAAGGAACTTCTCTAAGTGGGAAACACAAGAGAAGAAAAGGACCTACCAAAACAAACCCAAAACAATTAAGAAAATGGTCATAGTAACATACATATCAATAATTACCTTAAACATGAATGGATTAAATGCTCCAACCAAAAGACACAAGCTTGCTGAATGGATACAAAAACAAGACCCATCTATATGCTGTCTACAAGAGACCCACTTCAGACCTAGGGAAACATACAGACTGAAAGTGAAGGGATAGAAAAACATATTCCATGCAAATGGAAATCAAAAGGAAGTTGGAGTAGCAATACACATATCAGATAAAATAGACTTTAAAATAAATAATGTTACAAGAGAAAAGGAAGGACACTACGTAATGATCAAGGGATCAATCCAAGAAGAAGATATAACAATTACAAATATATGTGCACCCAACACAGGAGCACCTCAATACATAAGGCAACTGCTAACAGGTAAAAAAGAGGAAATCGACAGTAACACAATAATAGTGGGGGACTTTAACACCTCACTTACACCAATGGACAGATCACCCAAAATGAAAATAAATAAAGAAACGGAAGCTTTAAATGACACAATAGACCAGATAGATTTAATTGATAGTTATAGGACATTCCATCCAAACACAGCAGATTGCACTTTCTTCTCAAGTGCACATGGAACATTCTCCAGGATAGATCACATCTTGCATCACAAATCAAGCCTCAGTAAATTTAAGAAAATTGAAATCATACAAAGCATCTTTTCTGACCACAATGCTATAAGGTTAGAAATGAATTACAGGGAAAAAAAAGTAAAAAAACACAAACACGTTGAGGCTAACAATACATTACTAAGTAACCAAGAGATCACTGAAGAAATCAAAGAGGAAATCAAAAAATACCTAGAGACAACATGACGATCAAAAACCTATCAGAGGCAGCAAAAGCTGTTCTAAGAAGGAAGTTTATAGCTATACAGGCCTACGTCAAGAAACAAGAAAAACCTCAAATAAACAATCTAACTTTACACCTGAAGGAACTACAGAAAGAAGAAGAAACAAAACCCAAAGTTAGCAGAAGGAAAGAAATCATAAAGATCAGAGCAGAAATAAATGAAATAGAAACAAAGAAAACAATAGCAAAGATCAACAAAACTAAAAGCTGGTTCTTTGAGAAGATAAACAAAACTGATAAACCATTAGCCAGATTCATCAAGAAAAAGAGGGAGAGGACTCAAATCAATAAAATGAGAAATGAAAAAGGACAAGTTACAACAGACACCGCAGAAATACAAGGCATCCTAAGAGACTACTACAAGCAACTCTATGCCAATAAAATGGACAACCTGGAAGAAATGGACAAATTCTTAGAAAGGTATAACCTTCCAAGACTGAACCAGGAAGAAATAGAAAATATGAACAGACCAATCACAAGTAATTAAATTGAAACTGTGATTAAAAATCTTCAGACAAAAGTCCAGGACCACATGGCTTCACAGGTGAATTCTATCAAGCATTTAGAGAAGAGCTAACACCCATCCTTCTCAAACTCTTCCCAAAAATTGCAGAGGAATGAACAGTCCCAAAGTCATTCTATGAGGCCACTATCACCCTGATACCAAAACCAGACAAAGATACTAAGAAAAAAGAAAATTACAGACCAATATCACTGATGAATATAGATTCAAAAATCCTCAACAAAATACTGGCAAACAGAATCCAACAGCACATTAAAAGGATCATACACCATGATCAAGTGGGATTTATCCCAGGGATGAAAGGACTCTTCAATATATGCAAATCAATCAATGTGATACACCGTATTAACAAATTGAAGGAGAAAAACCATATGATCATCTCAATAGATGCAGAAAAAGCTTTTGACAAAATTCAACACCCATATATGATAAAAACTCTCCAGAAAGTGGGCAAAGAGGGAACCTACGTCAACATAATAAAGGCCATATATGACAAAGCCACAGCAAACATCATTCTCAATGGTGAGAAACTGAAAGCATTTCCTCTAATATCAGGAACAAGACAAGGATGTCCACTCTCACCACTATCACTCAACATAGTTTTGGAAGTCCTAGCCTCGGCAATCAGAGAAGAAAAAGAAATAAAAGGAATATAAATTGGAAAAGAAGAAGTAAAACTGTCACTGTTTGCAGATGACATGATACTATAAATACAGAATCCTAAAGATGCCACCAGAAAACTACTAATCAATGAATTTGGTAAAGTTTCAGGAAACACAATTAATGCACAGAAATCTCTTGCATTCCTATACACTAATAATGAAAAATCTGAAAGAGAAATTAAGGAAACACTCCCATTTACCACTGCAACAAAAAGAATAAAATACCTAGGAATAAACCTACCTAGGGAGACAAAAGACCTGTATGCAGAAAACTATAAGACACTGATGAAAGAAATTAAAGATGATACCAACAGATGGAGATACACCATGTTCTTGGATTGGAAGAATCAATATTGTGAAAATAACTATACTACCCAAAGCAATCTACAGATTCAATGCAATCCCTATCAAATTACCAATGGCATTTTTTATGGAACTAGAACAAAAACTCGTAAAATTTGTATGGAGACACAAAAGACCCCGAATAGCCAAAGCAGTCTTGAGGGAAAAAAATGGAGCTGGAGGAATCAGACTCCCTGACTTCAGACTATACTACAAAGCTACAGTAATCAAGACAGTATGGTACTGGCACAGAAACAGAAACATGGAACAAGATAGAAAGCCCAGAGTTAAACCCACACACCTATGGCCAACTAATCTACGACAAAGGAGGCAAGGATATACAATGGAGAAAAGACTGTCCCTTCAATAAGTGGTGCTGGGACAACTGGACAGCTACATGTAAAAGAATGAAATTAGAACACTCCCTAACACCATACACAAAAATAAACTCAAAATGGATTAGAGACCTAAGTGTAAGACCAGACACTATAAAACTCTTAGAGGAAAACATAGGAAGAACACTCTTTGACATAAATCACAGCAAGATCTTTTTTGACCCACCTCCTAGAGTAATGGAAATAAAAACAAAAATAGGGCTTCCCTGGTGGCATAGTAGTTGAGAGTCCGCCTGCCGATGCAAGGGACACGGGTTCGTGTCCCGGTCCGGGAAGATCCCACATGCCACGGAGCGGCTGGGCCCGTAAGCCATGGCTGCTGAGCCTGCGCGTCCGGAGCCTGTGCTCCACAACGGGAGAGGCCACCACAGTGAGAGGCCCATATACCGCAAAAAACAAACAAACAAAAATAAAAAAAAAAAATCAAAAACAAACAAATGGAAGAAAATATTTGCAAATGAATCAATGGACAAAGAATCTCCAAAATATACAAACAGCTCATGCAGCTCAATATTAAAAAAACAAACAGCCCAATCCAAAAATGGGCAGAAGACCTAAATAGACATTTCTCCAAAGAAGACATACAGATGGCCAAGAAGCACATGAAAAGCTGCTCAACCTCACTAATTATTAGAGAAATGCAACTCAAAACTACAATGAGGTATCACCTCACATCAGTTAGAATGGGAGTCATCAGAAAATCTACAAACAACAAATGCTGGAGAGGGTGTGGAGCAAAGGGAACCCTCTTGCACTACTGGTGGGAATGTAACTTGATACAGCCACTATGGAGAACAGTATGGAGGTTCCTTAAAAAACTAAAAATAAAATTACCATGTGATCCAGCAATCCCACTACTGGGCATATTCCCAGAGAAAACCGTCATTCAAAAAGACACATGCACCCCAATGTGCATTGCAGCACTATTTACAACACTCAGGTCATGGAAGCAACCTAAATGCCCATTGACAGACAAATGGATAAAGAAGTTGTGGTACATATATACAATGGAATATTACTCAGCCATAAAAAGGAACGACATTGGGTCATTTGTTGAGACATGGATGGATCTAGAGACTGTCATACAGAGTGAAGTAAGTCAGAAAAACAAATATCATAGATTAACGCATATATGTGGAACCTAGAAAAATGGTACAGATGAACCAGTTTCCAGGGCAGAAATTGAGACACAGGTGTAGAGAACAAACATATGGACACCAAGGGGGGAAAGTGGCGGGTGTGTGTGTGTGTGTGTGTGTGATGAATTGGGTGATTGGGATTGACATGTATACACTGATGTGTATAAAATGGATGACTAATAAGAACTTGCTGTATAAAAACATAAATAAAATAAAATTTAAAAATTAAGAAAAAGATTTAAAAAATAAAATAAGCTACAAGGATATGTTGCACAACACAGGGAATAGAGGCTATATTTTATAAGAACTATAAATGGAGCAAAACCTTTAAAAATTGTGAATCATTATATTGCACACCAGTAACTTATATGATATTGCACACCAAAAATTGATTAATTAATTAATTTAATTAAATACAGTTCGAAATTGTTTATAGAAGGATTAAGTGAAGATTTGCAAAAGGTGTGAAATTTATCAAAGAATCCATGCCAGTAATTCCATTCTGAATATGTCCTAAAGAAATAATTCGATAACTTAACCAACCATGTTTTAATAGATGTCTCTAATAGAAAAAAATGAAAACTACCTGAAAATGTTAGGGGATTGAGTGAATTATACTGATCTATGTAATGGAATAAATATAACCATTATCAAAAAATGGTCCAGAGTTCTATTTATTGTCATTGAAAGACTTTCATGACATTTTTGTTAGCGGCAAGAGTGGGCCTCAAGCAGCATGTATAATATGATGGTATTTAACATTTTTCAAAACTTTGGGTTTATATGTATATTATAGATACATTTTATTAGATGGATAGATAGGTGGGTAGATAGATAGGATAGGATAGACAAGTGTTAAAATTACAATTAATTTCTATTTTTCTTTCTCTAGTTTTATTTAGTGAGCATAGCTTAATTTTGAACTTACTGAAATTTAAATCCAAATTTTGAAAAGAAGGGATCGTCTCATAAAGTAAGGACCCCCAAACAAAGACTTGAGGGGATGACTTCTAAGCTGACTTTTGAAGAAACACCAACAGGAAGAGTTCTCATTTGAATACAACAGTTCCCTGTCAGGTAGAAGGAAAAGCAGGGCCAGGGGCTGTTACATGTTGGGGGAGCTGTGAGAGAGAGTGGTGTTTATGAACAACTGCAAGGAGTTTGGTGTGGCTACAACATACAGTGCAAAGGAAATCAAGCTGGTGTTGACAGGCAGAAGGCAAATCTTGAAGTACCATATACGCCAGGTGAAAGAGTTTGAATTTTGTCCTGAAGGAACGTGAAAGGCTTTTTAAAGGAAGACTAACACGTTAGGATTGCATTTGTAGAAAGATCACTCTGGCAGCAGTGTGGAAAATGAATTGGCAACCTATTACAGTAAACTCCGCAAGAAATGGCAAGGACCCAGACTAAAGCAGTGGCAATGTGCTCGGAAAAAAGAGAACCGAGTTTACAGATCCTTAGCAAGCTGAAACTCCGGACTTAGTAGAGTGCCGGCAAGGGTGCAGGTGTCAGTGATAAAGTCTGAAACTCAGGCCAATGCAACGGAATAGATAACAGTGCTATTTGCTGAGACAGGGAGCAAGAGAGGAGGGCCAGAGTAAAAGGCAAAGAGGACTCGGTGCTAAACGAGATGCATCTGAGTTGCTCCTAGCTCATCCCAGTGCAGCATGGGCTGCTGCACATTAGAGTCTGAAGTACTGGAGGTGAGCAGCAGATGTGAATTTGGAATCTTCTTCCTATTTGCAGCCACTTATCTGAAGGATTTATTCTATACTTGTTTCTTCACATGACTTTCATTCCACAACCCAGAGCAATCAGGCTTTCAACTTCTCTATGTATAATACTGTTCTCATTAAAATTATATCCAAAGTCCACAGACAGTACACGTTGTGAGAGTGATTACAGAAGTGTGTGAAGTGGGAAGCAAAGAAGGCCCAGAAGGCGACTTTGGAATCATATTTACCTAATGTTCTGTTGAAAGAAAAAGAACCCAGAAAGGAGACAGAAGTTTATCAATAGAGGGGAGAAAAACGGGAAGAGACTACTGTCACTAAGGTGAAAGGATGTGAGATTTTCAAGACACTGGCGTTTTTCAGTGGTATTGGAACTGAAGCCAAGTTGAGTAATCATAATTTGTCCATGACAAATATTAAATATTATCCATGGACTTAGGATCCTGAAAAGTCATTGGATATCATCTTAGTGAGAAGAGTTTTACTGTAGAGGAGAAGATGCAAGCCTGATTTCTCTGGGTTGTGGGATGAAAGACATGAAGAGCAAGTATAGAATAATCCTTCAAAACCTGGCTGCATATGGGAAGGAGAGATAGACAGAAAGACATAGGTCAATTGAAGGCTTTTTATAATTTCAGTGGCTTTTTCCTGAGAGGAAAAAAAAAACAGTAGAGTGGGAACATTTAAGGGTAGAGGTGGAGGTAAAGTAGGTGATGAAGGAAGGAAGCAGGAGGATGCAGCATCTAAACCACAGTGAAGGGATCAACTATGGCCCAGAGGATGAAGACTCCACCCTTAGAAATGGGATCGTAGGCTTTCAGGATGGATAGGGATGGAGGTAAACCTGAATATGGAAGAAATTTTGTGGAATTTTCTCAAAGTAGGATACCAGGACCAAATTACAACTTACATTCAGTTTCACCAAGAGGAACCAGACCCAGCAACTTCTACCTAGATCATGAGTGACAAAATAACCCAGGTCAACCACACAACTAACTTTAGAAATGGAATAAAAAGGACTTGTCCATGTATCAGATGAAATTACTCTGGAAAAAACAGAGCAGGGTTAGAGGTATTGAGAGTGCCAAGGAAGGTGCGATTTAAAATAGACAGTCAAGATCAAAAGGTAACATTGAGAAGGTGATATCTGAACAAAACTCGCAAGAGGAACAGAGAGAATCTCCAATGCCTAAAGGCTACAGTTGGCCTGTTTACTCAAGTAATAGCAAGAAAGTTCATGGTGGCAAGAGAACAGTGAGCAAGGGGAGGAAGAGGAAAGGATCAGATCAGAGAGGTAATGTGGAAAGGATTATGCCACGTTTGGGCCCTACTGTAATGACTTTGGCCTTTACTCTGAGCAAACTGGAGAGCCAGGGAGGGTTTTGGTCAAAGAAGGGACATGATCCGACTTACATTCTTAAGTGGTCACACTGGCTGCTATGTTGCAAGTAAATTATGAGTGGAAGTGGGAAGATGAATTAGGAGACTATTACAGCAATCCAGGTGGGAGAAATGGCAACTTGGAGCTGGGAGACAACAGAGGTTAAAAGTGATCAGATTCTAGATATTCTTTAGAGGCAAATCCTACAGTATTTCCTAACAGATTTGTTCTATTGTGTGACAGAAGAGTCCAGGAGGTCTCCACTGGCTTTGGGATTTAACATGTAAAAGGATGGCATTGTCATCTCCTGAAACAGAAAGACTGTGGGTAAACTCAGGTATTAGAGAGAAGAGCAGGAACTTAGTTTGGGGCATGGAAGTTTGCAGGGTCTACTAGGACACCGAAGGGGAGATGCCTGGGGTGCAGTTGGAAAGAAAAGTACAGAGCTCCAGAAATTCTGTCAAGGAATTTGATGATTATTTTAAAAAGTACATTTCCCAACTCTTGATGGAACAGAAAATTTTCATTTCCTGATCTCTCATTCTTAATACTCCCACTACACTTGGGCAGAGCATGTGGAAAGGACTCAGTCTATATTTTATAAGCAAGTGATTTGAGCACTTTTCACTTCCATGAAGAGAAAATGCTTCATCTCTTTTAACTGCAGGATTTGGGAATATTAAGTGTTCAATGGATTGAGCCGTAAAGGTGAGAGCAAGTATTTGACAGTTTTTGAGACAGGCAAAAACTCAGAAGTGAGTTCTGCATCTGCCAATTTTCCAGGAGACTAATTGGGCCAAGTCACCCTGAACCTTCTTTTGCAGCTTTCTTGGTATGAAGCCAGCCTTTCATCTCCTCAAAGGAACTTCTATTTTTCACCCATTGGATTAATGGCTCAAATAAGAAATTGATACAGAATTTTTTTAAAAAAACCTACATTATAAATTGAGCTCAACTCCAAACAATATATTCAAGTTCTAAAGTATTTAAGAAACTTTGACCACCCAGGAAACAATATGTTAATTTTGTTTGTTTAATCCCATTTTGTTCCCCGCCCCCCAAAAAACTCTTTGAACAGGATATAGTTGTTTACAGGTAGAACTTCGCAATTTATCATGAAAAATGTATTATCATTCCATATGAATATAAACAGATATTCTCTCTGAAGTGGGAAAGTGCTCATAGCTTCAATCATTCATTCATCTTGAGCATCTTACCATCTAAGCTAAGCTAACACTGTGAGAAACCAAGCTGTATCAGTCGAAGTTATTGCAATGGGCAGCTTCAGAACACTCTTGACACTGGTTTAACTGAAATAAAGATTTTTTTTCCTTTTACTATCCTGAACATTTCTGTTCTCTTAGAAAGGTCAAGCTGCTGAAATACTGAGAGTATCCAAAGAGTCAAGGCCAAGAGGACCAAAAAAGAAATCTGAAGTGGTCCAGCCTGGGAAGATTCAGTAACCAACGTGAAAGTGCCCCACTTGCTGTGCCAGCTTCAATACTCTGCTCCTTTTGACTAAAGCTGGCATCTCTGGCAGGAAAGAAAATCAAATCTCATCCTCCTGAGTCCATCTGCAGTTTGGTTTGGGGGAATTTTTGTTCTGAGACAATGCACAGAGATCTCTGTTCACAATCAGACCACCCTGTGAGAAATGACTAAACCTAACTTTTCCTTCATTGTTCATTAAGCCTCCACAGATATATTTGCAAAACTATGGACTTTATATTTCTACCCAATAGTATAGCATTGGATTTTTTCTGAGAATGCCAGTGTCCTGGGGTTTACTGCAGACTATACTCAATTTTTACCGGACACACCATACTTGAGACATTACTGAGTTTGAAACAGAGCTGCAATTCTAGGCTAGAAGAACTGAGAACAGGAAGTAGACTGTTTTACCTCTCTTCTTCATCCACCCTCCAATCACTCAATACACCCCCTTAGAGTAGGAAAAGAAACCATAGCCACAGGAAGGCAGTGGAAAAGTACACCATCCCTCCAGTCCTTTTTTCTACCTTTCAAGTAGTGTGTGATGTGTGTGTGTGTCTGTCTGTGTGTGTCTGTTTCCCTTGCCTTCCAAATAGTATAAGCTCCTGTGGGTGTGGCTGTGCATTTTATTCCTACGATAGCCTCGTATTCCTTAGCACTTCTGCTTTAATAAAGCCTGAACTGTGTTATTATACAATGTAATTCTTTTAAACATCTTTCTATTATACCATATTTTCTAATAGATAAAACTGTGTTTTTAAAAAGAATTTCTCCAATAACTGAGTCCCAAACTTCAAACCACAGGAACTCTATATCAATAATTATTCATGTATGTTTGTGTCCAGTATTTTTTTCTCAGTTACTTTACCTTTAGGAAATTTAAGTTTCCTTTTTTCTACTGCTGGGTGTCTATATTTCATCTTCATCATAGTTTATTTCATCTTACATGTAGATATGAAACTTAGATTAGAGGCTTAGGTGTTTGGCCTATTAATTGTGACTAAGAAACAGAAAAGTTGATTTGAGCCTGAAATTTTTACCTCTGCAAAATAAGATGTAATCAAGGAAATATATTACCGTGTGATCAGATTTTTTTAATTGCCTAAGGATTTAAATAAGAAAATGTATTCCCTTTAATTCAAGTTTTTAATAAATAATGTCAAAGGCCAGAAAGGCTTTTTGATACTTACTTGTGCTTACTTTCCTAACCAGCTGCATTTCAAGGGACTAATTTTAGTTCATGAAATGGCTATTCTAAAAAGGCATAGTGCCAAGGAGAATGCAGTCTTTAGTGTCCTGGGTTGGAATGGCGGCATAGAATAGTGGTTAAAAGCATGTATTCTGGAGCTAGCCAGCTTGGATTAGAATCCCAGCCCTATGGCTTGATAGCAGGTGACTTCAAAAAGTCATCTATCTTCTCTATACCCAAATTATTCACCTACAAAGGGAGTGTAATAATTATACCTACCTCATAAGAAGATTGTGAGTAAAAGAGTTTGTGTATGAACATAATAAAATGCTAATTTTAGCATTTACTAATACCGTCAGATTGAATATGTTCATCAGAGACGAGGAACAGCAAAGTCTACCTGCTTTTCAGGAAGGTGTAAAGACTGAGTACGGTATACCACTGGGACAGTGAAGGTGCAAATAATTGAAATCAGCTATCTGAACAAAGGTATTTAGAAGGAATTACACTTAGTCACAAACAAATTCTAGGTGGGGACATAAGAATTGGAGGGGGGAAATTAGGTGTAGAAAAACATCTCCATTTAACTGCCTGAATTTTAGAAAACTGATCTGCAGAAGCAGATGGAGACTAATTTTTTTTTTTTTTTTTTTTTTTATGCGTTACGCGGGCCTCTCACTGTTGTGGCCTCTTCCCGTTGCGGAGGACAGGCTCCGGACGCGCAGGCCCAGCGGCCATGGCTCACGGGCCCAGCCGCTCCGCGGCATGTGGGATCCTCCCAGACCGGGGCACGAACCCGTGTCCCCTGCATCGGCAGGCGGACTCTCAACCACTGCGCCACCAGGGAAGCCCGATGGAGACTAATTTTAGAACTCAGTCAACCTTCATAAAAGACCATGAAAATCAACAGAATGCCATCGCTTACCATTTCTTGCTCTCCCCAGACCCTCCTCAGAATGTCTCCTCAGACGTTCATATACACACGTGCACGGGCACTCATACACCCGTGCACAGCAGTAACATTCAGTAACGCGGTTTCAACAACTTTGAAGCCATTAAGGTGAGATGAGAAGGTAGTCATCAAGCCTCACTTTCCTGGGAGCACACTGATAATGACAGCACCTTTAAAGGTAGGAAGAAAGCAGACTGCTCTTTCTCTCCCTGAGCTGACGCTGTGGCTACGAAGAGCGTGCTCCTTTGTGTATGTTCAAATATAATAAATAATATAATGGAATGAAAAATATATTTTCCCAGATTAGGGGCAAAAAACTACAAGTCAGTTTAAATATGAATATGCTGAATTAAAGAAACAAAAACATGGTTCTTACAACATCTGGATCATAATTTCTAAATAATGAATTTTTTAAAAATCCCTGCATGGGGGCCATTCTCAGCAGTTTTTTTTTTTCCTCGTATCTTTACAAACTTATCAAACCCTCTTTTTTCTCCTCTTTTGTTTTCTCTTCCCTATTGTTCCTTTAATGGAGTTATCAATGTTGTACTCTCTCTGATAATTTTTGACAAGTGTATAATGAGAAAGCTTTAATGATATAACAAATAGAGGGAGAAAATAAGAACTCGTAATCCAAATAGAATTAGTTTAATATAAATATAGGAAGATTTAGAGCTCAGAAATATGAATGATATTTACTAATAAAGAATAAGTAAATACCTTTTAAAGGACTTTTAAAATTTGGGGAGATAGAAACAATTCTAATCCGTATGTCTAAACTTCAATTTTAAAAGGTGTTTCCATAAAAGTCTCTAAATTAGACGACAGTTCTCAACTTCTACATCCTTACAGTTAGAAAAGGTGGGGAGCAGAAACAGAAACCACTTGAGACAATCAATACGTCTGGGAACAAAAAAATAAAAAGACCTCCTTCCTTTTCGAGGAGGATGGTTGAATAGAATCTGAGTCTGATGAACAATTAGAGATGATGTGAATGATTAAATCATAGGGTATTTCTCCTAAGAGCTCAAAGTACATTCATAATTGTGACTTCATTTATCTTCACATTGACCTGTAAACTATATGAAACATAACTTCCTGTCACTATTTAATCAGGAAATCCTAAAGTATAATTATTCAAATTAGTCCAAGATACAAGATTGGAACTAGATGGAAATAGAAACTAGTTAATCTTTGAGAGTTTACTAAGTGCTAGGCATTATGCTTATTCATTTGCCAGTGAAAGCCTTCCATCTACTGTGATCGGCTTGTTCTTTGGGATTAAAAAATAGTCCAAATTCCCATCCCATACACACTGTATTCTGCAGTATCACTGGGAGAATCTTAGGGCCTTTCTTGACACCCCTGACTCCACTCTTTTAACTGGATTCTCAATTGTCTCCTTACATCTCATCTTTGTACATTGTTATCTTGATTCCTTTAGTTCCCCAAAGGACTGCTAATGTAAGAACGCATAGCGAAACTTTACTGAAGTTTAGGGTATAATGAGATACTGGGAAGATGATCACATTGTAGAAACATACCAAAAATTAAAGATAAAAGTTGGATACTAGCAATCTATATTCTTGAAGAAACCACTGTTTATTCTCCCTGCTAATTGTTTCCAGAGGCCCAGACCACTTCCATTCAGCCAGGTTCCTACCCAGCAATCCCACTAGTAGGTATTTCTTTAAGATAAAGGAAAATGTATATTCACAAAAAGATCTGTAGAAAATGTTTAGGGCAGCTTTAATCAGAGTGCCCCAAACATGGAGGCAACCCTAATTTCCTTCAACAGGTTAACTGATAAGTAAATTGTGGTATCATGGGAGATTTTTGCTGTAATGGTAACCCATTCATTTTGACACTGGGATGATAGCAAAAATAATACAGAGACTTGAAAAGTTCAGCCTACTATTACTGCTCTGGGAATCTGCCACATCAGTATGAACAAGCCAGATTTCCCTGATAGATGATTAAATATGTGAGACTACAAATATGTGGTACATTTGTCCTTATCACGTCAACTAACAATCAGCCAACCCCAAGGAAAAGAGCTGCCTAGATGATTAACAATCAACCAAGTCTAGCAAAAGAACTGCCCATCTGAACTCAACCCAAATTGCCAAACCACAGGACAATGAGCAAAAAATGAATGTTTTTTTCAAACCCTAAATTTTGGGGTGGTTTGTTATGTAGCAAAAGTTAACCAATATATGAATATTCATACAATGGAATGCTGGTTGAAAATAAAACATTAAATTACTGATACATGCAATACCTTGGATTAATCCCAAAAATAGTATGCTCAGTGGAAGAAGCCACACACAAAGCATTATGATTCTATTTATATGAAGTCAAGACCCAGCAAAATTATTATATGGCTACTGAATTGCAAACACTGGTTGCCTGGTGGGTGGGGTGGGAATGGGAGGAATGGTGACAAGACAGGGGCAAGAGGGATCTTTCTGGGATCATAGAAATATTCATGGGGAGTCTTGAGAATCCTCATAGCTGAGTTTAAGAGTTAATAGGCCAAAAAAGAATTCTGATAATATTAATTAAGTTGTATAATATAGGTATTTAACAGGGTGCTATATGAGTACAGAGCAGAGAGTACCTATCTGTGCCTTTTGATATTTGGGAAATACTTCCCTGAAAAGTAGTCTTGAAGTAGCCCATGCTGCATGTAGGCACTCACTATATGGTGTTCAATTTTATTTGTTGGATAGGAAAATGCCATATTCAAAAGCATGAAGGTATCAAACTGTATGTCATATATATGGGGGTAACTACCTGGAGATTTAATATGGAAGACTAAAGGGGAGCCACAAGAGTTGGGGCTGGAAGGATAACCTTGGGCCAAATCACACATGTTCCTGAATGCTTTGGTATCAATTCTTTATCATATGAGCAAGGAGAGCCATTGATTAGATTTTCAGGCTCTTGGAACCACACGGCCCCTATGACCATCCACCTAATGTGGGGCTTGCCTTGCTCAACAACAGTAAACTGACGGTAATTAGTGGCTCATCCAATATATTCTAATATAAGAAGCCCACTCTGGTGTGTAGAGGCATATATAAACAATTCAGAGGAGGACTACAAAATCATGATGAGTTGGAATCACTGAAAGAGAACTGAAATGGTAATTAAATGGGTGGGAGGAACATTCCAGTTCTTCTACACACCCCAGGCTCCCCACAAGTGGCATTAAACTCCTCCATGGTTTGTCTGATAGCTGAGCCAGTTTTTTTCTTGCTGATTTCCAACCTCTGCTAATCCAAAGCTCAATACTATCCTCTATATTCCAATTTCAACTTGGAAAAGTTGGTGAACTTAATTTTAGGATTTTTCTTTCTGAATATGAATTCACTCAGAGTTTTACAATCTTATGTTCCCTCATGCGACAGTAGTCAGTTTTGCCAGCTGGATAAGTTAACAATACCATGTAAGAGTGAAAAACATAGTATTTCAGGTTTGTAGAACCGGATTCAAGTTCTTACTATCTCTTAATCTTGGAGCATCACTTAATTCCCTCAAGCCTCAGCTTTCTCATTTGTAAATCATGGGTAATATGGAAAATCTCTCCTTGGTTCTGGAAAGAACAGATAGAACAATAGCCATAAAGATGTGAACATATGCCCAGAATATAGTGAACACTTCAAAAATGCTAGCTATTACCTTGAACAGTAATTACTAGTCTTTCCTTTTCTACCTCCCAGGACGTGAGGTGTTCGTTAGATGATTGGTTCTTTGAAGTTTAAACATTGAAAAATGAAAAAGTAAGACACACAAATACAGTTGCAGTTTTTCCTAGTTTATATATTCCCAAGCGGTAACAATTGTGTTACCATTAATTAATGAAATCCCTTTATTCTGAAGTCCTTGACCAGTATCTTTCACCCTCATATTGGCTGTGTGTTATGTAGAAAGGAGATAATCTAGGATTTACGTTGAAAAGAAGATAACTCAGGTAGAAAGGAAGAGAGGAACAGTGAAGAACACCAATCATAGCCAAGTTCTGACTCCAAAGTTATTCAATCCAACTAGATTACCCTGCTGCACATGGATAGAGCTGACGGGTCTTTTAAATGACACTTTAATTCAGTTTTGTGCTTTTTAAAATTGCTTTGGGAAGAAACTGGTCTTCAAATTTGTGTCTTCCACAATCCACATCTTATTCCCCTTGGGGGTTCTTTTCCTGTTAGTACCTTCATTCCCATTCATCTTCCTCTGCCACATGTTACAGAAAGTACTTTGCTTCAGAAGCAAGCTTCACTGAATGCTACATAAAATACCTTTTCATAGAGCGTAAAGCTTATTCCCACAGATGTCATGGTAAAGGGACTGATTACTCTAAGCTTCCTATTTAACTATATTTTCAAAACCTTAATAGTAAGGTTTACTGTAACATTTTGAAGCAACTCTTCTCTCTAGCTGGTAGGCTGATGTTTCCTTTTTAGTTTTGGGGTTTTTTAGTCTTTTTTACTACAGTGAGAGCACTATTCTTGTTGACATCTTTTTTTTTTTTTGCGGTACGCGGGCCTCTCACAACGGGAGTTGTGGCCTCTCCCGTTGCGGAGCACAGGCTCCGGACGCGCAAGCTCAGCGGCCATGGCTCACGGACCCAGCCGCTCCGCGGCATGTGGGATCTTCCCGGACCGGGGCACGAACCCGTGTCCCTTGCATCGGCAGACGGACTCTCAACCACTGCGCCACCAGGGAAACCCAATAATATTTTTATAATGATGAGCTTGTCATTTAACACTTTTTCTGATCCTCATTATCTGCCAAAAGAAGAAACACCTCATGAAGGTTCATCAAAGTTGAATAACATTAACTCTCTTACACCTCCCACCATGTAACCAGTCAGCCTGGACTAAAATTCCGGGCTGTGAGAGGACAGCATATGCCTCCAAGCCATGGGGACATTCCAGCTGGCATCGACAGAGCCAGCAAGGAGTTTGATATCCGACTTGTAGTTTGCCCAGTGAGACTTATGAGTCCCAGCTGTATTTCTTGAGTCAGCTCCTGTTTCTGTAAAGAAACACTTAAATGCAAATCAACTTCTAGTCTGGAAGATGATAACTGGTCAATTCCAGAAAGGTCTCTAGTGGAGTCTAATCTACTTAGTATCCTATTGAAAGGAATGACTTCTGCCTAAACAGAGGCCTTGTGCCCAAACATGTGCAGCAGTATTATTCTAAGGATCCTAGATTCCCCTAGAAATGTGGACCAGACAGAATCTAGAGACCAAAGACAATGTCTTTTTCACCATCGCCCAAATATTAAATGGCCTGCTATATTTCATCAGTTACTTTAACATGGAAAAACAGAATATTTACTAAACTAACATGGGTAGATGTGTTCACTTTGCTCCTTGCTAAATGTTAACTATACAGAAATTATACAGAAATATTATTTATACAGAAAACATATGAATGGACTTACTATTTCCAACTTTTATTTCTAAACAATGATAATTTACTCATTACTTATTTTTTAGATCTCTGAAGGGAAGTGATCACAGAGGTCATGGGGTTTTCAGTGATGTTCCCAGGAAGTAGTCAACCATCAATCTGCATGGGAAATTCTCTATCATCATCATCACCATCCTCACCATGTTCGTAAAGAACTTTCTATGAGCTGGGAAGTTCACTCATCCTATCTCATTTCTCCATCTCCCTTCACAGTGTGGTTACAATTCTGCTGAGTATCTCTCTTCAACTGTGGTACCAGCATTGAACACTGTCAGTATTTTGACTGAGACCAGAAGGAAGTGGGGCTATTCACCTCCCTTGTTCTACACACAGTAATTCTCTTCAGCTAGCCAAGGACCACACTGCTAGTTTAGGCATCCTCCATATAGTTACAGAATTTGATCATCAGATCATTGTTGTTCTTTCCCAAGAATTTTAAAATGACATGCAGAACAGGACTTAGGGTGAGATACCTGAAGCATGCTTATTGAAACTGCCCTCCAGTTCTAAACTGATCTCTTCACTGCGGCTCTTTTCAGAGTCTAAGTCTTTAACCAGATACAGATCCAGTGCATAGTCTCCACGCACATACTATACATTTACATATACATATTCTTACAATGTCATCTTATTCATGATTTCTTGAAATATCATGGTGTGATATGTGCTGAAGCACCAAGTATGTTATATATACCAAATTTTCCTTATCTTCTGATCTAGCACCTTTGAAAAAGAGAGAAATGTTAATATAGTTTTAGCACCTTTTTTAAAAACACAGGTCATTTTTGCAACTAGTATTGCAGTACAATTCTCCTAGTCTCTTCAGAAGAATCTAGCCTTGTACTCTCACTGTCATCTCTAGAACAGCACATTTCCTCCAGTGAAACACACTGAACTCTTTTAACCCTGTCTGTTGATGTCGACATACCTAAGATAGGCTAATTTATTTTTGCATGTCTTACTTGTACAACTACTTTTGCTTTAGGATCCCTATTATCTCTGAGCAAAAATTATGCTATTTGTACCATTTGCTCACAAAAGAATCATGTACTTACTTTGTTCAAAGTTGCTACTGGACAGTATTGATTGTTTACATTTTACAGAACACTGTAGCATTTCTCTTTCTCAAGTGCTTCACTATAAATAAATCAGGGTCCCTACTACTTGTGACATGTATACAATCTTAGTTTTATTATCAAACTTAGTTTTATTACCAAAATAGTAGCGTGTTGTTGACAGATCGCTTTTTGCATTTCCCAATCATTTTCTTTTTTTAATTGAGATATAATTGACATATAACATTGTATTCGCTTTAGGTGTATAACATAATGCCAGTTATTTTCAATGAACAATTTTGGTTACAAACTCCCATTATGGGTCCTGTCTCAAAAACTAAAGGTATCTTCTGGCAGTTCTATTGCGCTAATCAGCCATTTATTTGATCACCTCCCAAATGGCAGATGTATAGAATGGTTGAACCACTGCTCTCAGTACAGTTTTTAAAACTAATGGGATATTTAAACTCTGAATGAGGCATTAACCATGATGACATTTGAATTTTATTAGTCGTCTTTTATGCTGCCTGAGTATCTCCTGCTCTTCCAGCTTTACTAATACATTAGACTCATTTGAACCCGGGTAACTCTTTGGTAAGGCTGGCCTGAAGAAATCTACCAGTCTCCAGAGGCCAATTTAGAACGGGAATTACTGGTTAAGCCAGCGTTGGCATGCAGTTCAGTCCATTTCCCAGCCTTAAGAAGATAAGGCAAGTTTGCATGTACGTCTACCTTTATTTAATCTTTTAAAAAGTGTTTAATACGGTCATGCTTGGTGATGCGACACAATACCTAAAGGCTGGTATTAAGATATGTTTCTGATCCTCTGAAAAGCTTTTCTGACTCAGTAGGCTGTGAAAGTTCACAACAGCCCTAAAGGCAATCCTCCATGAGTTATTGTAGATTGATAACTGCACCTGGATTATTCGTAGCAAAGAAAATTTGCAACATGCTCCTTAATAGCCCGGCCATTGGAATAGTTTAGGATAAGAATCACCTGGTGGACAACTGAAATGATACACCAGTCTACATAAAAAATATTTCATATAAAAGACCTTCATTAATAACACTGATATAATCATATTAGAATATTTTGCTAAAGCAATCTTGAAATACGTAAATGGAATAAGATGCAAAAGAGCAAGTAAAATCATTTGCAACTTAAAAGTATATTTTGTGAGCATATAATATCCTTCTGTTCAAATTCATATTACAAAAAGCATGGGCTTATAACATCTGAATTATGAATTCAGAACAAAAATAGATGATTTAAATGAAACACAGAACAAATCTATTTGAGAATGAGACATTTGCAGATAAAAAAAAAAGTGTTTGCTACCCCATCTCCACCCCAGTCAAAAAAGGAGCGTTGAATAATAATTCTATATTGTATCAGCATAAAAAACTATTGTGAACTTCTATGTTGATCTAAGGGCTCAGAATTAAAATGTGTCTTTGTACTTAAGAAAACAAGTACATCCACCTTGTTTAAATATATTTGCAAATTTAGAAATTATGATAACAATACAAAAAGGTCTTTTAACATAAATGACAGTTGCCTAAATGTAGTATTTTTAAATTCATCTTTTTATTGTGAAATAATTGTAGAAATACATAGAAAATAATTGTGAAATACATAATGCAATTGTATGAAATAATACAGAGAGATCTTGTGTACCCTTTATCCAGTTTTGCCCAATGGTAACATCTTGCAAAACTATAGTACAATATCACTATTAGGATGCCGACAGTGGTGCAGTCAAGAATACTTTGTGTTGCCACATCCACTTCCCTGTGACACCCCACCCTCCCTAGTCCTGGCAACCAGTAATCTGTTCTCCATTTCTCTAGTTTTGTCATGTCAAGAATGTTATTTAAATGGAATCATACAGTATACAACCTTCGGGAATTGGCTTTTTTCACTCAGCATAATTCTATGGAAATTTATACAAGTCGTTGCATGTATCACTAGTCCCTTTCTTGTACTGCTGAGTAGTATTCCATAATACGGATATGCCAGTTTGTTGAACAGCTCACTCAACGAAGGACATCTGGATTGCATCCCGTTTGGGGCTATTATGGATAAAGCTGCTATATGCTTTAGTGTACAGGTTTTTGTGCGAACACATCTTCCTTTCTCTGGCATAAATGGCCAGGAGTGTGTTGCTGGGTTATATTGCAGTTGTGTGTTTAGTTTTTCTAAGAAAACTTCAAACTCTTTTCCAGAGTGGCTATACATAAATATTTCTGTCTTTTTTCTTCCAAGATTTCTGTAGTTGGTCTTCTAAATTTTGACCATCGTGAATCTTGGTATGAATTTCTTTGGGTTTTTCCTGTTTGGGCTTCAATCAGCCTCTTGAATACATAAGTCAAATTTGGAAAATTTGCAGTCACTATTTCTTCGAGTACTTTTTCAGTACTGCTCTTTTTTTCCTTTCCTTTCAGGACTCCAATGACACAAATGTTAGATGTTTTATTATAGTCCTATGGCTGTATGAGGCTCTGTTCATTTTCTTTTTTAGTCTACTTTTTTTCCTTGTGTATATTGGGTAATTTCTATTGTTCTATCTTCAAGTTCACTGATTCAGTCCCGTCTCCTCCATTCTGCAATTGAGTTTTTTTAATTTTGGTTACTGAATTTTTTTTTTCAGTTCTAAATTTTCAGTCTGGTTCTTCTTTATATCTTCTATTTCTTTGATGACACTTTTTTTTTCATTCATTTCAAGTGTGTTCATAACTTCTTGCTGAAGCATTTTTTTTTTAACTCTAAAATGTTTGCCAGATAATTCTAACATCTGTCATCCAGCTCTGTGTTAGCTTCCATTGGTTGTCTGTTTTCATTCATGTTGAAAACTTTATCCTTACTGATACAGTGAGGAATTTTAAATTGAAACATGGACACTTTGGGTATTATATTATGAGACTCTGTATCTTCCTTAAATCTTCTGTTTAGCGGGCTTTCTCTGGCGCTCCTTTGGCAGGGGAAGGAGAGACACTGACTCATTACTTCCGAGCAGGGGTTAGAGGTCCAGATTCCCCACTCAGACTCTATTGATACTCAAGAGAGGAAGGGCTTCTCATTAAGGCTTGGAGACAGTGGAAGTTCCTGCTCTCTACTCAGCCTTCACTGGTACCTCCAGGGTACCAAGGTACCAGGGTACCAGGGAAGGCTAGGAGGGGTAGGAGTGCCTTGTTACTGCTCCCAGCTGGCTTCATCTAACACCACAGGGGCAGGGCATTGACCTCATTACTGCTGGTCATTGGTGAAAGTCCTGATTCTCCACTAAGCCTCCTCTGACACCACCCAGTTGGGAAGGGAGGGGTGCCTTCTTACTACAGAGTGAGGCCAGAAGTCTAGACACCCTTTGGGGGTCTCTACAGACACTACGGAGGGGGACTTCCTCCTTCCTGGCAGGAATGAAAATCCAGGCTCCCTGCCTCACTTCTCAGACACCACAACCTGGCCAGGAGGGAAGACCTGGCTCCCTCTTCTTTGTTGCTGTGGCTGGGGAGTGGGGTTACAGTTTTTTCTGTGGCGTTGGCTAAAGAGGGCTATTATTGTCTTAAATTGTTTTTCTGTCTTGTTAGGCTGTCCCTTTCCTGGTCCTTTGGTTAGCGAGAGCAAGCTTTTGTTGGGGCTCTTTTATCTGTGCCTATTGGCATTTCTGTGTCATGGGCTTCTTCAGCCCCAAGTATGGTATATATGAGACAAAAGAAAACTAGGAAACTCACTCCCCTGTCCTTCTTTGGGTCCCAAGATTCCTAGCCAGTCTACCTTCTTTCCATCTTTCAGAGTCTTCCTATGTGTGTTTTATATATATAATGTCCAGGGTTTTCAGCAGTATTTAGAGGGAGGGTTAGGGAAAAGTATGTCTACTCCAACTTCCTGAAAAAAAGTCCAGAAGATAGTATTTTAAACACTAAGGCTATTACATTTTCAATTATTACAATTAAATCTTTTTAAATACTTACCAAAAGGCTTCAGTTTCCTCTTATCTATTAGCTTCTAAGTGAATTTCTGGGATATACAGTCATAATTTGGTTTGTAGATACAAAAAAGAATTTCAATCTGATTTAGTTATAGAGAGAAATATCATTTCCTTTCAGCCAGTAATGATATCAAGATGATATATAATTCCCTATCAGGTGAATTAGAAGTGAATAAATCATATTAGATGTATCAAGGTGAAAAGATGAATAAAAATTAAAAGATTTAGGCTTAGCTCTGCTTTGAATGCCAAAGACTAAGACAACTGTAATATTTTGGTTTGTTACAAGTGGATAATTATATGTTTGCCTAGTATAATACCACTGGTATCTTTCATTGTTACTCTGAGCCATCTTTAAATAAGGAACAGAATAAATAATTTTATTTTCATTCCAGGTATTCATATCCACTATGACCATGTAGGTCACTGTTTCCTACTTTGGGAACCATTACACCCCTTCACATTGCCCAAACTCCTCTGAAACGGGGCCTCTTGCTCCTCTCTGAACATAATCCACATCTTCCCATAGGTTGCCTGAGCTCTGCTTGGAAGATATTCTCACCTTTCCCGTTATTCCCTCTCAAAGCCTTCCACCCCCATCTCTCGAGGTCTATCTCCAAAATGCCAACCTACAACCTACCCTGGGAATGGACTGCCAGTTCTTTGGCAAGGCAACACTTTAGCTCAGTCTTAAAGGATGAGTTAGAACTACTCAAAGGTGGAGAGCTGAGCAAGGAAGGAAGGGAGGAGATGTAGGGCATTCGCATGCTTTGTTGGCAGAAGGGGTTAAAGAGTTAAAGAACAGAGGGCAACCACCTGATATATGTCTGCAAACTACCAACAGCTTAATACTGGCATAAATTCTGAGACAAGGAGTGGTGGGAAATGAGGCTAGACAGGGACTATATATCACATTAGGAAGGATTTGTATTTTGTGAAAACTTTTATACTTCTTCAGTAGAAGATGGGGTGCACCTTAAGTGTACTGTATAGAAAATTACATAGTTAGAATTGCAATTTGATACATACTCAAAGCCCTCTGATTATAGCCCTAACCTGTCTTCACAGCTTTTATTTCCGTTGCTCTAATATGAGGTCCACAAACTCTCATCAGATGGAAGGAATGGCTCTTCCTTGAACACAGTCTATAACTTCCCCGCTTGATGAACTCGCTCAGGAAAAGCAAGGCCCATTTTACCTCTCCTCTGCAAAGATACATATAATGCTCTTCCAAAGGTAGCTGTGAGGATTAATAAGCTAACGCGTGAAATCACCCAGTCTACCGTTTGTCAGTTAGGAGACAATCTATTTTCTTCCTTCCTCCTGGCACTTATCTTAATCTACTTTGAAGTACAATTATATGTGTACCCCTGCTACAAGACTGCAAAATCCTTTAGACTGTGTCTAAAACAGTGGCTCTAAACGAGGGGCAGTTTTGCCTTTGAAGGGATGTATGGCAATGTCTGGAGACATTTTGGATTATCTCAATTATCAACTGTCTCGATCATAGGATGTTAGTAGTTATACATCCTATAATGCATAACAGAGCCCACAAAAAAGAGTTACTCAACCCAAAATGTCAGTGGTGCCGAGGTTGGGAAACCCTGGTTTGGTTCATCTTTGTGGCCTGGGCAGCAGTTAGCTGAGTTGCATTTTATAGGAAGTATTCAGAGCTGTAAGAAATTCGTTGAAACTGCTTTTCTGTAGGTAAATTTATAAGTTGCTGTGAGGGAGTAAAAATTAAATTAGAAATGTATTTGGTGTAGGAAAATTGAAAGGTAACAGAGGTTTATGAATCTTTATTAATTTGGGAGAAACCAATTTCCATTTGTATTTAGAGGTGACCAATTTAAAAGGTGAAGTTCTCTTAATCAGCAAGCTTTTGTAATGAAATGCAGCAGGATTTACTTTTATATCAAAGTCACTCCCCTGATAGTTAAAGAATGCAACCGAATACAATTAAAAGATCACTGGTAAGCAAAACACAGTGCCTTGGCTGCATTCTGGGAGAGGGGTACAGTTAATAATCTAGATTCTAGTGACACTTTAATGAGAAGTTTAAACTCACTGGCCCTGAATCTCAGAATTTATCAATGCTCTTTACCTAGATTTTCATTTAAAAGTAATTAAGTGATGAGTGAAAATCAAGAGAAAAGTTTGTGATTAGGAAAAAAGTTGCTTTGTAGATAATTCAAGTAGTAAGTATTTTAAACTGAAGAGAAGAGATAAACTACTGATAAATCTATGGCATTTAGCCACAATGGTAAGGCCTTCCTGTGGAGGAAGAAGGGGAGATACAGGCAGTACCCAGGGGATTTAACCAAACCCATAGCCTCTTTACCTCGCCACAGTCGGATCCAGCACCCATGACAGAGTACACATGGGACTAGGTCACTCAGTGATACGGGCATTTTCATGGGCCCTGGTGGATAAAAGATTAAGAAGCGTTAATCTGTTTCTCCATTATCTGTGAAAATGCTCAAATCACTGTGTGATTTTGTTTGGTCAAATCAATATCTTTGCTAAAGCCAAATAGGATACACTGGTTTTTAATAGTACCCTGTATTCTAAAAATAAGTCCCATAAAAACAGTAACCTGATGATTCCATTATATAAGGAGACTGTTCTTACTATCACAATTTTATTGCCAATAGCAACATATACTTCAAAGAGAAAAATGCTTATTTGATGACTTTTCTAACATATTTTTAAAAACCTAAGTGCTAATGTAGCATCAGTGGTATGTTATCTAGCTCTCTGTTACTATGTGTAGTGGTTCAGACACTACACTTGGGGGTGGGAGGGCAGCGGGTCCACTGTCCCTCTCATCCAGGATCTGAAAACAAAAGCTTGTGAAGAATATTTTGCATAAGTCTGCTTTCTCATTCATTGCTCTCTCTTAAGCAGGGTCACTGTTTCTGTGCCAGGAAAACCACTGTTTTATCTCATGCCAGATCTCTTTGGAAAAGAACAGAATCTGCCAGAACGTGCTTTCTTTCTCACACTAAAATTAAAGATTTTCTAAAGTTCCTTTTAACCGGACCTCTGTCTCCAAATAGTTCTTCTCATTAAATACCTATCAGTGTACCCTCTGACTTAAAATGTTCCACTCACATCTTCCAGAAATACTGCAATCTGTCAGCTAATGGAAAACAAGTTCATTAGGTTTATCACAGCAGCAACTTTTTGCCCTGTACCTTAGCTTCCTGATTGAAGACTGTAGCCTTTTTCCCAAGGTTCCCTTCCCTGATGCCAAATACTCAGTAGGATCAATGCCTGTCTGAAATGTCACCGTGAAAAATAGTCATCACTGTCCTGAGGACATGCCTTTAAGGATTCCTCCAAACTGGATTGTTTTGGAAAAAAAATTTTCCACATATCAGGAAATTAGTTTGCTTCCTTATACCAGTGCTCATTATTTGACTAAATAATTATACTTATATGAAGGAATACAAAACTACACCATCTGAGGGGACATATATCAAAGGGCTTTACTGTGCTCCTTCACAGATACTATTTCAGTGAGCAAAGACTTCCCTGACCACAGGGACCTCTGTTGTATGCTTCAGAAAGGATGCTCTGATGTGTGCAATCCCAGTCAAATGCATTGTGATATTCCTTACAGTTACCCACCCCATTGCTCCTCTGTATCATGTCATCTTAACTATACTCGGTATGTCCTGGTTCCTGTTACTGGTCTAAATAAGAGTTTTTCTTACTTACAAAGTGTTGAGGCAATATTTCAAGGAATCTCCTTAATATTTTTCTCTCAAAACATTTTTCTGATAGTCAGCAGGAGTCCAATTTTAGTATCTTAGGCTCTGGGCTAATGAAAAGTGAATTAGAAGTTGATTGGCACAAATGCAAATGCTAATCCATTGATGAATGGCCATAATTCTGTATTTTTCCTCTGGACCTAAAATAACTTGTTGTAGATTGCCTGGCAATTAACAAATCTTAAACATAAATGCAGAACAAAGGAAAACAGAGTAATATATTCACTTATAAGTCACATTATATGAATCAAGAATCCACACAGGAGTCCAGATCCAGCCTGATGAACTCTTTTGGAACACTGAATCTAGTCAAAACCACATGCCTTTGAAAAGTCGCTCCCCCAGTGATATCCAGTACTGTTGCCTTTGCCACATGTCTAAAGCATCTTTGTTTTGTTTCAGCTGGCAGGGTTCATCTACGCCTGTTATGTTGTGAAATGTATAACTGAAGAAGAGGACAGCTGTAAGTATTAAAGCTCTGTTCTGTTTCTTTCAAGTTCAGAGCATCTTCTTTACTGCCTCTTACCTGTTTTCCTCCTTCTCAGACAATATCCCTTAACACATCATTAGAATAGGGACTAAGCCCTTTGTACCCATTAGACTAAAATGGTTTTCATAAAAGTATCCAGCATATAGATAACTAATCAGTTTCACCCAGGACTACAAATCCCAACAATCAACAATTTGCAATAGTTCCAAAAATTTTCACAAGAACTGACTCCAGATTGATTCAAGAAATTTGTCTTCATGAAACCAAATGTTCATATTTCCTATTCTTTCCTACAATTTGATACAAATAGCTAGAACTTTATGTCAGAGTCTCAGCATTCCGCACTACTGCTTGATCCAGAGTTTAAATGGAGGTACCCTCTCACAAGCCTCTAAGTGGCTCCATTGTCCTCTGCTCTTCTAAAAATTGGCAGGTAGAAGGTTTCACTCCTTCCTTGCCCCCTAAGGATCTGAAATAGGAGGATTGGAAAAAGTACTTCAATGCTCTCTGGGTACTTGTCCATACAGCTATATTTATTCTGAGGAAAAATCAGAGCTGGGAATCGTTTTTCTTGGTTTCCAAAGATATTCATAATGATTGGGGTGTTGAGACAGTGGAGGAAAAGATGAGGATCCACTGCTCTGTTAATAGGATGATTTGAGGAAAATACTCAAAGAGAAATATGTGTTTCTTCTTCACTTTCCAGTCATACTAGAAAGAGGGAGGCTGTATCATGTGATTCATTTAGAGGAGACACATTCTCAATCATATCCACACACGATGTAAAATTAGGAATATGCAGTGCATAGTTTTTATTGTTGTTTGCAAAAGGAAATGACAGTCCTTTACAAATAAGTGTTTGTAAAACACTCCTCAATGTATCAAGTGCGATGTCAGTTTGGGGATATTTTAAGATGAGTAGGGACTTCCCTGGTGGCGCAGTGGTTAAGAATCCGCCTGCCAAGGCAGGGGACACGGGTTCGATCCCTGGTCCGGGAAGATCCCACATGCCATGGAGCAACTAAGCCCGTGTGCCACAAATACTGAGGCTGTGCTCTAGAGTCCGCAAGCCACAACTACTGAGCCCGCGTGCCAAGAGCCCGTGCTCCACAACAAGTCACTGCAATGAGAAGCCCGCGCACCACAACGAAGAGTAGCCGCCGCTCACCACAACTAGGGAAAGCCCGCGCACAGCAACGAAGACCCAATGCAGCAAAAATAAATAAATAACTTTATAAAAAAAAAAAAAAAAAAAAGATGAGTAATATGCAGTCTTTTACTTCTAGGAATTAAGCATTTTGTAGGGGAAAGAAACATGTGAACAAATAAGTATAATAAAGCTCTGTAGAGTGTATAGTGTGGGGAGATAGGAAAGGAATCAGGAAAGGTTTCATAGAGAAGGACACTCTTGAGCTTGGTCTTGGAAAATAAATAGATATTTGGATAGCTGATGCGGGAGTAAGGTGATCCCAGGAAAAAGGTGAAAAAGAACCAAGACATATCACAGCCTGCCATGTTGGGGGCAGAGCAGTCAGGTTAATATGACTGAATTATATCCTGTGCCAGAGGTGGGTACCCAGAGATGACTGGAAAAGATGAGATAGTAGAAAAACGGTTATGACAGAGTAAGGAGTCGGACTTTATTTTGTATAGCATGATGGCCAATCAATTGGCAGTTAATAGAAAGAGTAACAATCAGAAATGCACTTCAGAAGAAACATAATGGTATCAGTATGAAGGAGAGACTTGAACGGGAGGGTCGAGATGAAGGAAAGACAGACAGATTAGGACACCGTGAAAATGACTGAGATATGAGATGATGAGGGTCTGGACTAAGCCCAGTGTTGGAGAGGGAGAGGATAGATATGTTATTAAACATAAAAACAATACTGATTAATGGACTGTGGATGGGTACTATGTAAGCGGTAAGGAAGAGGCTGACAGATTTCTGAATTTCTGATATGAGTGAATGGATAGATGAAAATGTCACTTGAGGAAAGTAGAATGGGGATGCAGCAACTGGTTCAGTTTGGAAAGGTTAAGTTTGAGGTGCTTCACAAAGATGCAGGAGAAGATATCTAGTAAGCATTTGTCCTACGCCCAAAAGATTTATTCTGTTGGAAGGGTAAATATTAGGAAAGGTAAAAGATATATGGATTTTAAAATGTATGGACTCCACAAACTGTAAGTTCATTCAGCTATTAACCATTCAGTGTCTTTGTGCCAAATCCTTGATGAGTCTATAGGTTAAATTTCATATGGGAATTGAGCTTTCTCTAAACTATAGTGTTTGATTTTATTTCACAATGATGTCTGCATTTTTATCTTCAGAAAAATATACTGACACACCAAGTCTCCTAGACAGATAATCGGTATCTCTCCAGAATAGTACCTCCCAAGCGGGATCCCAGAAATGCTAGTCCATAAGCTATACTGCTCAAAAAAGATTCCAAAGCCAAGTAAGTTTGACACTGAAAATTTAGAATGCACATTTATGTATTAACATCTCTGAGAGTACTGCAATAAAGAAGTATGTCCAATTTGTCCTAATCCAGTTTTGTTTTAACCATATTGTGTTGGATGAGATACAGTGAGGCCAGAAGCCGATCAAAGAGAGAAACCAAAAAGGGTTTTACCACATTCACGGTTCCCTAGGGAGAACACAGCATGCCATGCAGGGCCACTCAGGGAAAGCATCATCGTGGGTCATGAGGCAGAGAGAGAAAGAGAGAGGAGAGAGAGAAAGACAGAGAGAGAGATGGAGGGAGGAGAAAGAGAGAGAGAGACACACACACACACACACACGCAGAACCATAAGCAAGTGCTTTTATTGTGGTTTCCAGGGAAAGGACCAGGCAAGGCAGGGTAAAAGGATTTAGGATTGGCTAAGTTTGAAAGAGGTCCCCATGAAATTCATGTTCACTGTGAGTGTCAGAGAATAAGGTTTGGGGCTATCTAAGGTCTCCAGATGTTTGGGGTGGGCCAGGCTTAATTTGGGAACAGCCTGTGGTCATTCTGTAGATGTTAGGGCATTTTACAGAAACTAAAAGTATAGTTAATATCCCAAACATTTGAACACGGAACCTTTTTTCATAAGAAATCTTAATATTCCAGGGAATTATAATTCCAGGGAACTCGTTTTAGGGAATTCTGCCCTAGGTCAAGTTTTGGTCAAAGCCATGTAAATCCAAGGGGATGTGAAGTCACAAATATCTTTTGGAAGATAAGGCTTATCTTTCAAGTATCTAATAAACTGTTCTCCATAATGCTTATGTCTTTTTATGTATTTTGACCACAACTCCTTAAGTGCCTTTATTAATCTAAAAGAAAAGCAGACTTATCACAGACAACTTTTCTAATGTTAGCCTTTTTGCTCAGTGAGTAAGATATGAACTACTCTCCTTTTTTTATATCCTAGTAGACTCATGCTTATCATGAACGTTCCTGGGATGACTAAACAACCTGGAGGAGATGCTCATTTGGGCCAGTTCTCTGTCCAGTTAGGTCTGTTTACTTGTGGTCACTCACACACAGACAATTACGAATATTTGTTGAGTAAAATGCTTTAGATTGATATTTCCCATGCATTATCATTATCTTGATCACCGGTCTATATGTTTACCTCCAGGCACTGCCTAGAACACATGACTTCCAATGCTCAAGTGTAAAAAAGGCTGCAATTTCTATCTAGTTTTCAGTAATCATAAAGAAAATTATTTTGATCCTTTAAAAATGTTTTGGCTTGATGAATGTACAATAAAACACACACACACACACACACACACACACACACACATGCACACACACACAAATGCTCTCAGAAAGTAAGTCCTGAAAGATGGGGAAAGTTTAATGTATATATAAACAGGGAAAGGATCTCTGTGTAACTATTCTTACCTGCTGTGGATTTGCAATGTAGCAACCTGATGGGAGTGTAGTACAGGAGGAGATGCCAGCTCCCTACTTGCCAAATTACTTAAGTTTCCATTCCTAAGAGCCTCAAAAGGAACACAGGACAGTTTGGGTTCTGTAGCTGTGCTGAGAATGGACTGTGGAGATAAGGGCCTAATTACGGCACCTGGAAGACTGAAATATTCTTGACGTCAATAGAAGCGGACCGGCTCTGTACCCATTTTTGATATCTGAGGCTCAGCAGCAAGTGTAGCCAGAGAGCCTCAGAGGCACCACACTCTAGGGAGCTAAGGTGAGGGTTCAGGCTCCATGAGCGAAGAGTCAAACTTAGACTCCACAAATAGCAATAAATCATCATTGAACTAGAGGGAGTTCCTGCAGGCACATCAAATGCCTAGGATTTTTTTCTTTATTTCTTCTTTTAAACAGTATCTCATTTACTTTTCTAGAGGCCAGTTTTATAAATACTTATATAGACACTTTAATGCAAAGTTGTTGTTAATTTCCCCAACGAAAACCCTTGGCCTTGAAGTTTACATCTCTGACCCTCTGTTTATCTAAGCCAGAGCCCCAGCCTGACAGGCCAACTGGCTGTGCAAACTTACAGGACAACACTGCCATCTGCTGTGCCTATCAGGAGATGACAACCACCCTTGGAGCAAAGATTTCAAATAGGAAGATGTGGGCAATTCCGCCCCCATGTATCAGTCACCTAGGGGTGCAATAACAAAATATAACAGACTGGGTGGCTTAAACAATGCATATTTATTTTCTCACAGTTCTGAGGGCTAGAAGTCCAAGATCAAGGTGTTGGCAGGTTTGGTTTCTCCTAAAGCCTCTCTCCTTGGCTTATAGAAGGCTGAATTCTCACTTTGCCCCCTTTTCTCTGTCTGTGCATGCCCCAATGTCTCTTCCTCTTCTTATAAGGTCACCAGTTTTATTGAATTAGGGCCACGTACTTATGGCCTCTTTAGCCTTAATTACCTCTTTAAAGGCCCCATCTCCAAATACAATCACATAGCAGGTTAGGCCTTTAACAGATAAATTTGGAAGGGTATACCATTCAGACCATAACATCCCATATCTAAAGATACACACACACACACACACACACACACACGCACACACGCACACACCATGTGGCTGTTGGCTATTTGAAAATACCTATGGGGAACAGAGTGGGGCTAGCTTCTGCTCACTGGTATATCAAACGCCTATGGGTAAGAGGCTCCAGGTGGTAACGGTAGCCTCCCTGCTCCTGGCTCACTGCCAGTAGGCAGGAGTTGCGGTCCGCATCTCCTGCTGTGAGGTGGGGTGATCTGCCTTCAGATGAGAAGCTCCTCACCAGAAAAAAGCTGGGACCTGCTCCAGAGGGTGTGCCTTGACACTTGAACCTTATTTGAGTGGGGCAGCCATCACAACATACTTTTATATATTTGTAAAAGGCAGCGATATGTCTTAGGAGAAAAGGCTTTCTCCAAGAGAGCGGGCATCCCTCGCTGAGCTGTCTTTGTGGCTGGGCTCTTCACTGTATCATCTGTTGCCAACCATGCTGAGTTTTCCTTATGACCTCCAGTGTTTTTTATTCCCCTCTACTTGTTCTCTTTGACAGTATTCTGTGAAAGAAATAAAATGTTCTGAGATTTCTGGTCTGGTGCCTTTTATTATACTTGTAGCTCTTCTCTCCCTTAATCCTCAGCTCTTCTGCACCAGAGTCTAATGTCCACTTACAGTGATAGAACTAAGAACTTATCAGCTTCATTAGAGTTGTTAGATGTGACAATTAAAAGGAAAACATGCAGCTGTGGAAAAATAATAACTTATCCATAATAGAAAAAATAGGCAACATGATTTCTCAATTTTTATTATGTTTTCTTATAAACCTTTGCCTTAATAGTTAAACTAAAAATAAAAATAAACATCAGTCCTCTGGAAAGTGGATCCATTTTTCTAAGTAGTCACTATCTTTTCTAAAAGAGATTCAGTGTGTTTAAAAATGTTCTTAAATATTCAAATCATCCGGGAAAATATGCAGAATGTCATTTTAAAAATATCCTAAGAGGGCTTATTTTGAAAAAAATATTGGAAAATTAATTCTAGATGTTTAAACACACATGTTCACATACACACATGCACAAACCTACCAACCAAGCACAGATTCATAAAAGCCTGTCCTGAATTCTCTAAAATAAACTGGCCTTGGGATAACAGTCATAATCGATTTATAGACTCTTTCATTTGAAAAGCAAACCACAGGAAATGATTCACTTCTCTGAAGCTAATAATTTTCTGTTATTTTTGTTTGATTTTTCTTCTAAAGCCTGCCGGCCTACACTTCTGTGTATTGAACTCTGTTCTGTATATTTCGATCGCTTTTCCAGTTTGACAGGATCATTGAGTTTGGATGCAATTCTTTGAGCACAAGGACACACTCTCCCGCCTGTGGGGGAGGGTAGAGGTGGCAAGGGAGGAGTACTCGTCCATTAAAAAATATTTGGTTCTTTCTGTTTATAAAGGAATGTAAGTTTACTGCAGAATGTAGAGAAAATACAGATAAACAAACAAAAAAGAAAATTAGAATGATTTCACAATTTTGAATTCTGGTTCTCAGGTAACATTTGGGTATATGTCTGCTTTCTTCCTTTCTTCTTTTTCTTTCTCTCTATCTGGTTGTTAGGGCCATATTATACAGTCTGTTTGGTAACCTGAGCTTTCTTTCTTATTATTTATAAACCACTCTCCAAACATAACCTAAGGGGTAGGCAATTAGCAGTTCAAAAAAGGTGCCAAGTTCCTGGGTGCCAGGTTGACAGGTAGAGTTATGAGAATGGTGTGTCTATTTTTACTGTTCAAATATCATACTCAAGCAATCAAATGAAAGCGTAGTATGTTATTGTTTTCTTTATAACATTTGTTTTGTAATTCTGAAGGTGACTGAGTGAGATAACCTTGTCTATATCTGCCAGGCTCCCACAAAATCAAAATGTGCTGTTCCCTTCCCCATCTCTGAACAGAATCACATATGATTAGAGTCTGGAGCCCCAGACTTCAGAGGCTACTAACCTTGAGCTAGTGCCCTGCAGAATCATAGTGGGGCCAAGGTAGAACATGTCACCTTGCTCCTCTTCCAACTTCCCAGAGCACAGGAGCTCTGCATTTATTTAATTTTACAACTCTTGATTCCGCTTAAGATTTCCTGTGAACTAAGAACACCACAGAGTTTGAAATGATAGGAAACTACTGCCTACTGCTCTATTTCAACACTTTAATTTTATAGGCCCATATAGATTAAATGACTTGCCCCAGGTCACTGAGCTTATCGGTGAACTTCTGACATAATATAGCACATATTGACTCCCTCAGGGTAAGAGTATTAGGGGATGCTAGTGGGGACCACAGCTATCTTGACCACCACTACATCCTCAGCATCCAGCCTACCCCCAACCTGAAGCAGGACTCAGTAAGTATATGGGGAAAAAACGAATCAATCAGCTCTCCACTAACATTTCTTGGACTATATGGAAACTCCTAAGGAAATGTGACATTTTTTTTAGACCCTAATTGATTCTAAGTAAATGAATAATGAATTAGAATAAAGCAGCTTTCATCGTTTTCTAGACAAATGGAAGAAAGCAGAAAAAAAAGATAAGCTGCCATATGTAAAAATAAAAGACAGCACCTGAAACGAATGCTTACATATAGATGTGCCTCCTGTCAATCACATGCAAGCTCCTGTCAGTGACAACAGCCTTCCCTAACAGTGATACAATTGTTACACTGTCTCCCAAAATTAGTGCTGGTCTTTTTTTCAGCCTGCTGTTAAGTTGCTCCCTCTTGTGGTCAGGGGAGAGAAAACATATGCACTTTATTTTTAAATTTGGATATTCAGGTCCAAATTGAGTCTTCTTTAACAATCACTTCTCATATTCTCCCTTTTCTCTTAACGTCTCCTCCATTATACTCTACTGCTTATTATACACACACATACACACACATACATGCACACTATGATCATCTTTAAATAAATCTAATGTTCCCCAATCAAAAATAGCGGGGAAAGAAATTGATTCATTCCCTATCCTTTGTTGATTCGAAACAATCAGGACCTTGTTTCTAAAGAGTCAATGTTGAGGTAACTATATTCATACTAGCAAAGGAGGACCTTTAACTGGGGTGTAATAAAGGAGGTATGTGGTGCAGAAAACTGATGTGATCCAGTAGATGAATAACATCCAAGTTGTTTTAATCCGCCTCAATGGAAAAGAAAGCAACAGCATGTGAAAGGAAGGAGAAGTGGTGACATTTATGGAAATGAATAAAAGAAACATCTCCCATTTTGATTATTCTGCCTCTTCCAATTCTCTAATACCTAGTCCACCTGTACTGGGTGTCCTGTACTTGTTTCCTCACCATCTCTCTCTATACCCACATGGATAATGACATGAGAAGGAAAGCAGCTAAGTGGCAGAAAAATAGGACGCTTTTAGCACCAATATACAGGCTCACAAAATAAAATTGCTGGGATCCCTTAGTCCTACCTTGAAAGGACAAATGAGAACAAGACAAAGAGCTGGCCCAGGAAACAGAAGTCTTAAAAGCTCTCTAAAGCTGAGACGTGCTAAGAAAGAAGACTGTACATTCAAAGTTAGTCTTTTGATAAATGATGCTGGCTGTTGCCAATTTCATTACGACCAGTTTTACTTTAGTGGTGGAAATGGCATCTAATAGGAACAGAAGGCCAAGCTTAGCTATCTCCTTCTTAACAGCAGGAGGACTAAAAACACTGCATCTGTAAGGATGGTCACCAGGTATGCAGAATGAAAACCTCTGAGTGGAGCAGCCTTACACAGAGCGCTGCAAGAGTGCCTTGTAAATAAGCAGCATAGGGCGAACCCTCAATCCTGTGACATTTAAATGAGGCTGCTCCAGCAGCAGAGTCAGGAAGGCCTCCATGAGGATGGGTTGGCATTGTGTGGCAGGGAGTGAAGGAGAAACAAACTTAAAGCTCACAGGAGGCGAGGTTTATTTAAATAATAGAAGGTAATTAGGCTGAAGACAAAAATCAGTGATGGCATTTTAAAATTACAATTAATTTAAAGGTTAATTTCCTTTGGTGTTAAAATCTTATTTAAAACATTTACCAGGAAAGGAAATGAGGATGTTACTATCAAGAGGTGTAGAGTGCTTCTGGGAATCCATGCCTATTATCACTGGAAAATTAGGTTAGGCCCAAAGTGAGAATTTCAATTCATGTCTGTGTATAATAGATGGCAGTCTGGTCTCAGTGTCAGCAGGGTTGGCTGGGGCAGTGCAGGATTTGCATTTTTTGTTTGTTTGTTTATGGGATTACTTGCAAATGTTTCCAACAAAGAAGGCTAGTTTATACATGAACAATCCTGACACACAAAAAAAATTGGATAGGGACTGCTGCCTTTGTAACTAATGACGCTGATGTTAAAGGAATTCCCAAGAGCACAGAGGCAAAGAGACGCACATAGTCACTCATCCATATACCTTCATCCCGGAAGTAAATTAAAAGGGGGCCACAGTATTTCTGTGGGCTCCAAACCTGTCAATCCGATGCTTCTCTCCCAGGTCCCACCATTTTCATCACTCTGTTTTCCAGCTGGGAATTGTCATGTCTCATGTCTCAGGTTCCAATATACCCTATTCAGCAGTTCATCTCCCTGGAAACTTGCTTAGTAAAATCAATGCATAATAGTAGTAACAGCCAGAGGGGAAACAACTCCTTTGCACTAAATTATCCCATTCATGACGCCTTTGCAGATTTGTTCATTTTAAATGTTTTATTGCTGTTATCAGTATGTAAACCAATCCCACAAATATGGAATTGTGCAGATCATAGCTCTATGAACAATATTAGCAATCACCTGCTTTAATCCCCTAATTTTACCTCTGAGGAAAGGAACACTGAAATTGTTTTGCCCTGAGTCAATCATTTAGAGTCAGTGCTGGGAGCAGAAGCTGTCTCCCGATTCTAGGTATACTTTACACATCACTTCACTGTGAGACTCGACGTAGATTCTTCCAACACATGTTTGCTGAGTAGCCACTGCACATGGTAGGCTGTGTATTAGTCACCAGGCACGAGGCAGACACTGTCTTTGCCCTCCTGATACTTACAGCCCAGCACACAGTTCACAGGAGGAACTACGCCAAAGCGTGATGAGCGTTCAGACAAGGAGAGTGGGGGTAGGGGGACATAGCCCAGGGGTGCCTCATCCAGTTAAGAAAACTAGGAAATTCTTCCCTGAGGAAATGACATTTCCACCAAAACCTAAAGGACAAATCAGGGGGATATGCAGAATTTAACAAAAATAGGTGTCTTTTTTAAAAAGGGTAAATTTTTCCACCCGTATTGACCAAATGGACACCATAATTCACACAGGAATCATCTTAAGTGTTTTTAATGAACCCCATACAGCAAATCTAGTTTCACCTTTCTCACATGGCTGGAAAAATATTAGAGTAACCACTGGACATCCTCATACCTGAAACTGCTATTGTTGTTCTATAAAGATGAGTAATTTAGGTTTAGTCCTCCTTTCTGGAGGCTGCAAAATAATGCGAAGATTGTGTTAGCAAAAATTACAAGGGGATTTTAGCATGCACGCTTTATTTTTCATTTTCGTAAATATGTATGCATTGATGTGCCCACATCCTAATTAAAACCACTGCATTTAAATGGGCTGTGCCTTCTAATATATATAAATATATCCTGGATGTCAGCTGAGAAGACATATCCAATCATGTCTAACTAGCTTGCCTACAGCCTGTAATAACTGCTCTTTCCAATTTCAACGGCAAGGCATGTCACATAATTGAAAGCCATTCTAATAGGGGAGAACAAAACAGAGACTGGTAAATCTAATCCACCCAAATGGCATGGCACAAAGTGAGGCCAGGCACCTTTAAGATAAAGTTTGCTTAGCCATTTCATCATATTCTGCACACGATTCCACAGTTATTGAAAGTAACAAAGATATCTGAATACATAATTTTCTAACTCTAGCTTTACAATTTCTTGATCTTCTCAGCTCTTACCATCTTTGTCACCACTCACTTCACCTACCTCCTTAGTTCCCTTCACCAAGGAGGCTAATTTTTATCACCTTCATTATGGAGGAAGAAGGCTTCTCTAAAAATCACCAGTTCTAAAATTCTCTGCCTGACTATAAACTCCTATCTTTACTCCCTCCTTGTTCTCCTGCTTCCCTCCTGGAGGAATTTTTCTTCACCTTTATTTAGGAGCTTCCCTCCACTGGAATCTTTGTTTATCTTTCTGCTCATCATCTGTCTCCTGAATCCACAGGAGCAGTGATGCTCTTACAGGCACACTTAGTTTCCTTCCTCGCTTTCTCTTCCACGGTCCTTGGATTTTCCATGTCCCTGCTTGACGAGGCTCAGGTGCAGTTTCTCCACTCCTAACCCTGGGCTGCTGCACGTGGCTGGAGAGAGTCCCTAAACCCAGCTGGATGCTCTCTCCTGCTCAACGGGGCTCTCACTCCTCTCCCGTGGACAGTGTGCCACAGTCACCACAGGACGAGCTCCAAACCTTTCCAAGTTCCTGAAGTCTAGTACCCAAACCTGAGAAAATCAAAGCTACCAAACTTGTTCCATTTTTCCCTCAGAACCTCAAAAATTCTATACTAGCAATTATCTTTCTGTCTTTTAGAAACCCTCTCCAAATCTGAGGGGAACCATTAAGCTTTTCCTCTCCAAAGCAATCCTTCCACCAAGCCTTGGCTTCATCCCCTCTGCCTGGTTCAGGAGATGAGCTCTTGGTGTCTTCATTCTCGCCCACTCCACTGTAAAGTTCCTCTTCCCTACATATGGGTCGAAGTCTCATAGACTACAAACCAGGCTGGGCCTAGCCTCTCCCCATCCTTTCGGATAATATATAAGGTGATTTCCAAAACTATTTGAAATATGGAAACTCAGTTCTATGTAGTTTTTTTAAAATAAATCTTCCCTTTTTTTTCCAGAATATGTCACATATGTCACATTCCTACTGCTTGCCAGACCACAATTAACCAACCACGTGGGCAATAAGGGTTTCCATAAACCTACCTCAGCTTCTGCTGATGATTTCCACACTCATGTCGTTCCATACAAAATTCCTGTAAATTCTACACAAAGTTCTCCTCTTTGACCCTTACCTCCATCTACTTCCCAGGCCTGAAAAATTCTCATCCTTTCAGTAAAGAACCTAAATATACATTTTAAAGCATAATTTGAATCATTCTTTTGGTATAAATCCCTTGCTAAAAGAGATGAGATCCCAAATCTACCTGTAGTGCATCCATAAAATACATGCATCTAAGTATTAAACACATATAACCCTGTGAAGTTGGAACTGTTTTATTATCTCCACTTCACAAAGGAAGAAAGTCAGGCTCAGAGCAATTGTGACCTGCTTGTGGATATGATGCTGGTCAGAAGGGAAGGCACACCTGAGCCCAGGTCTTCCAACTACCAAGCCCTCAATCATTATACTACTTCATACTTTCCCTGTGATATAGCCAGTGATGGCATTAGATTATTAGAATAAGATTCAATAGCAAGATACTGGTCTCAGCAGAAGACCAGCATGTGTTTCTTCAAATCTCACCTAAGGTACTGGCCACACTGAGAATTAGCAAAAATAGGCAAGAGTGCAAAGACAAAACAGTTTATCAAGTGGAAACTTATATTTCATTTTTATTTTTAGAACCAACAGTTTAAAGTGGTTACTCAAATGATCTCTAACTAAAGAAATATTTCATTTTTATACCATTGTGGTGATCGCATTCCACTTTCAGTTTTTAGTATATGTAAATGTGTTACCACGTTTAAAATACTGAAGATCTGGTTCTGATACAACTAAGAGAGAAACATGGAAAATAGAATCCTAAGACCCTGAGAAAATGTTATTTTCTGAACAAGGTTAGGAACTGAAGCATCTGCCATGATTTAACTAATAAGTCTCATGTCATTCAATGCATGTTTCGCCTGCCAGAAGCTCTCTGTAGCATCACACTTCAGTGACCTTTCAGGCAATAACAGACTAAAGTACCCCTACAAAGGGTTGTGTTTTCCTAATCAGAAAAAAAAAATAGCTATGAGTCCACTCAGAGATACAAGTCCAGACCGAGCACATCAAGCTCACACAGGAAGCTGAACTGCTGCCACCAAGTAAGTCTGTGTTCGAGGAAGGTGGGGCTTTTGAATTTGGGCTACAGTAGGTTATGCTCTGAGTTCCTTTTGTGCAACTGGAGATAAGTACCCTTGAAATAGAGACCTGCAGAGACAATGGATTTACACTCTGTTTTCATAGGCCCACACAAATTTTTTTAATGTCCTTCAATGAGTTCTTCCAAATATTTAGGCTTAGCTTTCTGTGAACTGCCTGTTAAAATTTCCCCCCATAGCCTTTTCCAGCTCTGTCTCCAAAAGAGAGTGTGTTGCCTAGTGGCTTAGTCATTAATAACCAAGGTACAATATTATATTACAATACCTCCCTGCCAACATGTATTTAAAAAAGCAGTTTTAAGTTTGCTGAACTCAGTGTTCATGATTAAAAGGTTTAAATAAAAGGGAAGCTCACAACAGGGAATATATATGAGTGAGGAATATTTATTCAAAAAGCACTTTTCTCTTACTTGGTAATTTTGAAATCCCACTATTATTAACTTTCTTAAATCATAGTTATTAAACTGACATGGCACTTTACTAATTTAAAATCATTGGGCATCTCTGTGCCTCTGTCGGTAAGTAGACAAAAACACACCCATATTGCAGATAGGAAAACTAAGCCAAAGAGAAAACGCTGTTAACATCTGAAAAGAAAATAACATTCCTGAGTTGTTTTCAGATGACCAAAAGCAAATCACTACAATGAGGAAAAGATTAAACAAGTACAAATTTTATTTTATTTTGTCACCTACCCAGTCATGTACCTCTGTTTAGGATGCTATGAACTGGCCAGAAAGAAAGCAATGTTTTCCCTAGCAGTTATCAACATTTGCAACATAGCATTCATCAGTGGATTACCCTCTCAGCCCAGTCATTCTGATGCTAAAGCAGGTCCTAGCCTCTTTCTTTCTACTCCCCTAGATCAAAGAGACTAGAGTGGTGCCTTCTTCCCAATGGTATCCAAAAGATTTCTTTTATCTCACAGGACCCAAGCAATCACTGACATTCTAGATCTTCTATAAATGGTCCTCTCTTTATTATCATTCAAGACCTTATGAAGGAAAGGGTAAATTCACTCAGTCAAATTTCACTTAGAAATTTTACCAGCATCTTCCATGCTTAAATCAATTGTCTTTAAAAACAACAACAGCCTGAAGAGTTTATTCAGTAAATATGGCTTCCATGAGCCAGACACTGTTCTGGGTTCTGGGGCTACTGTAGTAAATAGTAAATCTCATGCAGCTTAAATTATAGTGATAGGATCAACAACAGAAAAGTAGAGTCACAATATGTCAGGTGGAGATAGTTTTCAATAAAGCACAATAAAGCTGAATGAGGAAAAAGAAATTAACCTCTAAAATCCCAGCAAGTCCCTAATCTGCCTTGCACCAATTACAATTACATTTCCCTTTTCCCAAGTGTTTCCTGGTCCTTGCTGCTTGTACGTGCCACATATAACTTACATACTACATTTCCTAATGAAGCCAAACACCAACTCCCTCCTCTCATTCTTTTCGTTCCATTAAAGGCTGCAGCATCCTCCTAGACAATAAATTTGAGCTATGAGCCAAACATCTAGATGCCACCTCAATTACCTGGAGAAGTACCTGCTAGCTGTTTCATGACTCCTATTGCTTAGGAAAGTTTTACAATATTCAGTAGCCTCTTTAGAGCCTAAATAAATGTAATTATATAAAAGAAAACAGACCAAAGTGGTATTGAGGATATTCTAAAAATGTAAGCTAACCCCAGTAATTCAATTTTAAGAGAGAAAAACAAAATTTCTTCTACTATGCTCTCCACCCACATGGCACCCCAAAGAGTTCCAAATTATGGGTGAAACACCATTCTGTAAAAGATACAGAGAACCATGTCTACCTACACTGACCACCACACTCTTAACTCTAGTGGTCAGTTGGATCCAGCTTATTAATATTCCTCTCCTTCAGGTCTTTAGGAAGACATCCAAACAATTACTGAGAATGAGTACATGTGGAAACTGACCTTACATAAATTCTTTGGCTGTGAACACAGACAGGTATATAAAATACACTACAGAAAATACATCCTTTGATTCTGATTTAAATTTGAATGCCCCCTCACAAGTGAGATGGTAAAAATGCATCCTGGTTACATTCAGATCCTCTTCTTTTCTCATCTTGGTTCTGAGTCATTTGCTGTTGCATCCTTTTCCATGACCCCAGATGATCTGAATGATCAGAACAATCACAATCCTTCTGTCAAAACTTTAGCACTATCCTCCCCAGTTGGGTAGTTGTAAATCGGCTCTACCAACCCACACATCAGATAGATGGCTAATAAGAGCAAGACCCAGACAACTCAACCTCCATTCGCAACAGTACTCAGACACATCTCATTTCCCTTCTGGGCTTTTCTCATGTCTCCAGAAGGTCTACACTGCTCCTGACTCAAGCTTTGTTTCCCAGTTTTGGTCCCAATTCTATCCTTTGGACTTGAAGATTCATCTTGGTTTCTTCCGGTTATCCCTTGGCTCACTGCACAGTCCCTGACTTATAAATTACCATCTGTTTTTTTCTGCCATCCATCTCACACCTCTGGAATCAAGCTAAGGAAATATTTCAAAACAACAATAAAAAACACTAATAAGCCTGAGATTGACTTGGATCTCGGTTTCAGTGGAGGAGACCTTACTGTTTACATCTGCCCACTCTCTTCTCCAGCACCAGGGTGGGGCCATCTTACTAACAGGGAACCTCAGAACAAGGAAACTTTAATGCTTGAATGCCTCTCAGAAAACTAGTCCTTAAGTCTTAATGTTGGTAAGAGTGAACCCAGGGGTTCCCGGGTTCCCTGGTGGCGCAGTGGTTGAGAGACCGCCTGCCGATGCGGGGGACACGGGTTCGTGCCCCGGTCCGGGAGGATCCCACGTGCCACGGAGCGGCTGGGCCCATGGGCCATGGCCGCTGAGCCTGTGCGTCCGGAGCCTGTGCTCTGCAACGGGAGAGGCCACAGCAGTGACAGGCCCGCATACCCCCAAAAAAAAAAAAAAAAAAAAAAAAAAGAGTGAACCCAAATGAACAGGAATTTAGGCACTATCTGCAATGAATCCCCAATTGTAGAAAATAATTTCTCAAAGTACAAACTTTAAATATAGTTGCCATTCAATTATTGTACAGCTCTTCCGGTACCATTTATATTAGCTAATGTGCTAACGTGGGCAATTCAGAAAACAAAAGAGGTTCGCTCTCTTTTAAGTCATCTTCTATAAAATATTTGATATAGTTCTACAGTTGTTCCAAATTAAAACACTTTCTTTCTCCTAAACTGCATGGTTTAGAAGAATTATGAAGAAAATCCTGAATTTTTAAGGGCTTTTAATTTTCTTCTTCCATACCACATGTCTCACCCAGGGCTCTACGTTCCTTATTTTATCCTCACACTAATAGTATTAAGTATTATAATTCTTGTGTAAGAGAAGTTAAGTGATTTGTCTAAGGTCACACAGCTGGCAAGTGGTCAAAGCAGCATTTGAACCCTGATCCTTCTAACATCAGGATCTCTGTCCTTTTCATTACACTGTAGTCCTCCTTATCTGTAGTTTCACTTTCCATGGTTTCAATTACCTGCCATCAACTGCAGTCTGAAAAGATTAAACAGAATAAACAATTCATAAGTTTTAAATCGTGAGCCATTCTGAGTAGTGGTGATGAAATCTCACACCATCCTGCTCTGTCCCTCCAGTAACATAAATCATCCCTTTGTCCAGCATATTCATGCTGTGTATGCTACCCATCCATTAGTATAGGAAAAAAAAATAGTATTGTGTATATATAGGGTTCAGTACTATTCATGGTTCAAGCCTCCACTAAGGGTCTTGGACTGTATCCCCGCAGATAAGGGGGACTGCTGCACTATTCCACTTCTGACCAGAAGAGAAATCCTGCCTCAATAAAAGGGTTTTCATGATAAAAAGAGATATTAAATCATAAGACACGGAGGCACCTTGAAAGCATATTAATAAGTGAAAGAAGCCAATCAGAAAAGGCTAGATACTATAGGAGTCCAACTCTATGACATTCTGGAAAAGGCAAAACTATGGAGACAGTAAAAAGATCAGTGGTTGCTAGAGATTAGGGGAGAGGGAGGGATAAAAAGGCAGAACACAGGACTTTTAGGGCAGTGAAACTATTCTGTATGATACTAACATCGTGGATACATGTCATTACATCACTTCACCAGAAGTGAACCATAATACAAACTCTGGACTTTAGGTGGTAACAATATGTCAGTATAGGTTTATCAGCCATAACAAATGCACCACGCTGGTTGGGATGTTGACAGTAGGGGAGGTTGTGCATGTGCTGGGCGGGGTGGGGGCAGGAGGGGGTATATAGCAACTCTTGGTATTTTCTTCTCAATTTTGCTGTGAACCTAAAACTGCTCTAAAAAATAAAATCTATTTTAAAAAAATGAAAAGATTTCCCCACTAAACAGACATCATGGACTTTATGTTACTTGCTCCAATTTCTACCTGTAACACTTAGGATATTAAAAAGAACAAAAACTAGTCAAAGCTAAGCCAATAGAAAAAGATATTAGAAAAAGTAAAGATATCCTCTAGCACCCTAATGCAGTTTCTAGTTTCCTCTCTTTCTTCTTCCAGTCATCTATCTTGTCAGCTTTTTGTTGTTTTGCCTCTTTTTGCCCCACCACACGACCTCCACATCCAGGAATGGGAAAGAAAAAACAAAACCAAAACATTTTCACAGCACTCTTAGTATTTACTGTCCCAGTTACTACCCCTTCCAAAATGTAGTGGTATAAAACAACCATTATTATGCTCATGGATCTGTGGGTTAAGAATCCAGACAGGGCACAGTGAGGATAGCTTGTTTCTGATCCCGGATGTCAGGGCCCTCAGCTAGGAGATTCCAAGATTGGGTTGACTCAACAGCTTGGGGCTGGAATCATCTGGAGGCAATTTTTCTCACATGTCTGGGTGTTGATGGTGACTATCAGCTGGGACCTTAGCTAGCCCGTCAGCCAAAATCATATCCGAGGGTCCTCCATTGATCTCTCCAGGTGCACTAGTTTGGGATTCCTAGTTTGGGCATGATGGCTGTGTTCCAAAAGAGAGCATCCCTAAAGAGCAAAGTGCATGACATTTTTTTGATCTAGCCTTGGAAGTCACAAAATGTCACTTCTACCATACTCTACTGGTCAAAGTGGCCGCAAAGTTCTACCCAGGTTCAAGAGGAAGGGGCAAAGACCCAAACCTCAGGATGGGGTGAGTGTCAAGGTCACACTGCAGGCAGGTATGGAATAGGAGATATTGTTGCAGCTATTTTGGATAATATAATCTACCACAGTAACTCTTGTTACATCTCATCGTACCTTAAATACCTAGGTATGTATTGCATTTGAATGTTTGGTTAGAGATTGCTGCACATCTTTATTTCTGATTGTCTATTTGAGATTATGAACCACATAATGGCAGGGACAGCCATTTTGAGCTAATTTACATGACCTCCACCATCACACCTTGTTCTTGACAATCATAGGATATAACACTATTACTAGTGCCGCAATTGCTGATAGGTACATGCACTTGAGCGATCATTATTTTTTACATTTGTAATGTGTTGCAAAAAATCTCCATGCTAACCAAAAAGACATATAGCATCTTAATTGTGCAAGTGAATTTTATTGCTCCAATTAGGTCTTGGTTGCTTCAAAGGAGTATATAAATTTCTTCTCCCTAGTGAATAGATTCTTGTAAAGCAATAATTGAATCTCACAGTTGAGGGGGGAAAAAAATCACTGCCTTGAAGGAACTATCTTTTTTCCTCCACAATTAGCTAGTTCTGGTTTAATAGATTATTAAAAGGTTTATATTAGTAATCTGTGTGAGACCTTGATCGTGAACGTTTATCTCTTCTGAAAAGTTAACTAATTAAGGCGATTGTCCCTTTCAGTTGATTTCATAGGTGGCTTTGACTCTTATGGCTATCAGGGGCCTCAGAAGACATCTCATTTACAGCTACAGCCTATGTACATGTAAGTACTTTAATTTGGAGGTATTCTTCTGGGATACTAAAAGATGATTAAGAAAATGTTATTGTGGCACAAAATAGATGGCATGCAGCTTTCCTTCAGTCATTTACTTTCAGTATTTTCTCTTCTATTAATATTGTTCTGACTGAGATAATTCTAATAAATTTTTTAAAATTTAACTTATCAGGAAAGCTATCTCTAAAGTTACTTTTAAAAGTAGTCTTACTTAAGTATCAACTACATGGCTAAAAATCCAATATAATATACAACTTCTTTGAATTACCCCAAATTTGTATATTTTGAAAATGATATAACATTGTAGGTAGTTATATGTAACTATATATAAGCCATATATCCTGGTTTTCCCAGTATAGTCTTAGTTTACATGGGTTGTCCTGATATAATTATTACCAGCACACCCTATTAGTCTTAAAAGTGTTCTCATTTGGATGATAAATGATAGGTTATCACCTTAATTATGTGTAGTGTTAGAAAATAATAATACTCTTTCATTTTTCTGGTGTGAAAAGTGAAAATGAAACCAGAATATTAACACTGAAACTTATCAGACCCTTAACTCTAGCACTCAAGAGAGCAGACATACAATCAGAGCCTGATTTTTATATCTGTGTTTAGGCAAATTCCCTTGGATAACAACTGATAACAAATTCTATATATCAGCATCAAGTGATATGCTGAATTGCAAGCGAAGATCAAAATAGAAAGTAAGATTCCAATTCATTTCGAAATGTGAGCTTCTCTCTTTGAAGATATGTGTTTGTCGTCGTTGTCCTCCACCATTGAATCATTTTACCTTTTAATATTGTTAGTGTGTAGGATAATAAATACATTTTTTGGATTATTTCTCCTCCAGAGAGATTAAAGTAATCCTTATACATCCCCTTTTAAGCTTTTCTTTACAAAGGGAATGATCTATGCATCATGCCTGCATTTTGTGTGTGTGTCTCTTGTAGTTCCCCAAAAGCATTTGGTAACACCACTCATAAAAAAACTTTATCGAATTCAGAAATCAGCCAATACTCTATGTCATTCAAAGCATCCCTTCTGTAAACAGGACATCACACATCCCCTCTTTTACATTCCCAAAACCACTGCTCTAATTCAGGCAATCATTAACTGAAGTTTTCCAGTCTCTTTCTTATTTTAGAACTCCTATCCCACCTTCCATGTGACTGCCAAATTAATCTTCTTAAAGTACCACTCTGATTATGTTAGGCCCCTGCCCAAAACCTATCAATGACTCCTTATTGCCTACTGAACAAAGTTGAAACTCCTTATCAGACTTTGCAAATCTACTCTGATCTGGCCCCAGTGTTCTATTGAAATATTATCTCTCCTCTTCAACCTTTAATAGTCTCAACCATATGCAGACAATGCTGGGAGACCCCAGGAAAATGTAATGATAAATAAGAGCTGGCCTCTGCTTCCTGAAGCTTATCATCTATTGAGGGCACACATAGTCTGATATCTCCCCTTATCCTTTTTCTTTCTTTTTTTTTTTTTTTTTTTACAGTCAAACTAAAACTCTTACCATCTGCAAATAGGACGTGTATTTTTCCAATTGTCCATGCTGTTCTCTTGACACCAAATGTTGTTTGTTTTCCCCCAAATTCCACTCTTTCAAATCCCACTCTCCTTCAAATTGTATCTTAAAATATACCTCCTTTACGAAACATTTCTTAACCTTTTTCCTTTGATATTTCTTTTTGTTTTGCCCCGTACTATAGTTGTATTTCTATTTATACCATAACATTCCTATCCTCCCAGAAAGATTTGATAGCTTAAGCAAAAAATAAAATGATAAATCCTTTACATTCTTTACCATTCTTCTCAATATTGTAACATAGCCTTGTGTAAAGTGTTCTATTAAAAAACAAAGTCAAAGCAGTAAGGAGCAGTGGTAAGGAGTAGTGGTTAAGACAAGCTACTGAAGCCAGACTGCATGAGATAAAATTCTTTATGACCTTGGACCTATAACTTTACTTGAATAACTTTATTCTCACCAAGCCTAAGTTTCCTCACCTGCAAAATAGAGACAACAGCATATGCACTTCATATAGTTGTTCTGAATTTACATAAAACAATGCTTGTAGAGCATGTACAACATAGGACATGTCACATACTACATGTTTAATAAACATAATTGATTAGATGTAGTAATAATGCTTATGTTAACCAATATTACTCATGAAAAGATTTTATCAACTCAGAAATCACCATACACTGTATTTCATTCCCAAAAGGTTTCCTCTGTAAACAATGTATCACATATATCAGCCCAAGTAACATGTAACAATATGTTTGTGCTCAAGAGTAGACCAGAACATCTACAAGTCCTGCAATTTCTTGCTTCTGACAATATCACACAACATTCTTATCATATAATATTACATTGTGTTGGTCAATATGAATGATCAATAAATATGATCAAAATATAATAAATTAGATGTAACCACTCTGTAAGGATCAGCTCTGATAATAACATGAGAATGCTGATTATATATAATCAAGACTATAGTTTCAAACCAGGCATTTATAATTCCAATGTTGTCTTTAAACAGAGGACTCTTCAAATTTAATGTCCGGAACAAAATTCCTTGAAGACAAAACTTCTCGTGATTTTGTTAAGTACTTTAAATGCTGAACCAAAAGTAATAAAAATATTATTTTCCTCCTCACTGCCTAAGAATAGTAAAATTATATAAGAGCTTTCAAGTCTCACTGCTCATGAAATAAGTTAAATGTTTAATAAATCACCAGTCAAAATACTACTACCATACCTTCTACAAAGAATCCTCTAGCAGACCTCAAGTACTAGAACACTAAGATTTTATTTTACAGGTGAGGAAACTAGATGAAAGAAAAGAAACACAAAGGTCACACAACTTGTTCCTTACACAGCCCCAATTATCAACTGGTTTTCCTGACTGCTTAGTTTTTTCCAAATTCTTATGTGGACTGTTGAGTTTGCTCTGACATTTCATTCCCTGATTTTAAATTTACTTATCTTTACTTCCTCACACTAACTTAGCTGCCATAGTTCCATACATGCCTGCACCCTCCCCTTTTCCTGCGTTTCCTTTATTCCCTTTTGATTTCACATTATATGTGGTGTTGAATGAAGCACTTTTTCAACTGTGTAGCCCTCAAATACAATCACTGGAGAGTCACTGCCTATTAAAATCCCATGAAAAACCAAAACTGATTCAAGCATAAACTTCATCCCCTGCTGGGAGGCAGAGACCTGAGCATCTCCTGTATCTTTGTCCTGTGGGGTAGACCTTCTCCTGTCAACCTGCCATAAATAAGTCTCATAAAATAAGAGTAATTGAACATAATGGGCCAGTTCAAGCACCCCAATGATATTATATAGCAACTGGAAATAAAAGCCATTCCTTAGAAGGAAAACAGATGCTTAAAAGCAATGCGCAGTTTTAGCTGTGGGGTTTCCATTATACCCAGCAAATCTTCTGTGGCTCAGAGCCTGGACAAGGCTTTGAAAACACTGTCCTAACTGACCTCCATTCACAGTTTGTTTCAGTTCCTGTAGTCAATGAATAGACAGTCCTCTTTTTTTAAAGTTAAGTTGGGTGAATGTTCTTGGCCTGTAATTCTTCAGATTATCTATAATCCATCTAAAAGGGAAAAGTTTTCATTAATTTTTCTCTTAGAGTTTGGAGAACTCTTTGAAACAAATAATGGCTATGAAGTTGCTGCGCAAAAACATTCCCACGCCCACAGGTTGATTTTCTAACAAAGTAACTGCTTTGACTACCACTGACCTAAGTGCCGAAGCAGGTTGAGATCTGTTTGGGCTCCCTGCAGTATAAATGTGAAAATACTCCATGCTATATCAGACCACATTTGAAAACATTGCATTCTTTTTGGCAGCCTAATTGTACAGCAATACCTATTCATTTGCCCCCAGAAAATGGATTTTAAATTACCATAAATGGCCTCTCTATCCAAAAGGTTGCACTGCGGAAAAAGTTGAGGAGAGGAAAATTGTCTATTTAAAGCACAATTTGGGCTTTGGATCTCTCTTTTTTTTTTTTTTTTCTTTTTTTTTTGGTTTACTCTTGTGCTTGGAGAGGTGAGAAAAGGTGCTGAGCTCTCACCCTTGATTAAAAACATCTTTTTTCTCTCTCTCTCAGGTCGAAATAATACAAATGGCTTCAGTATATCAGCTCCTGGACCATTCAAAGAACTTGTTTCGCTGTGGCCTCCTGCATTTTTTGAAGAGCAAGAAGCAACTAAGTTTAAATATATATACATACTAACAAAACATAAAGCCTCCACGTACACTGGGACCACACACACACACACACACACACACACGGGCACACACACACACGGGCACACAGGGCACACAACCAATTCTACTTGGCCTCCTCTTTCTAACTGAAACAGACAGATATGCAGGATACGCCCATCGTGGATTTCCTGAAAGCAGGCTGCTTTCTCCCAGGCCTTTGGAAAGTTCATAAGGAGACGTGCTGGTGCCCTCTGCTGGCCGTCACTAACTGCTCTGCAGCCCAGACAGTCGGCCTCTGCCAGCTGCGAAGTCATCCAGGGCACATTAGCTAGAGAGCCCTGTCTTCTGCGCTCCGTATGTCTTGATAGCACCACAGCTATGTAGGCAATGTAATTGCAAAAAACAAACAAACGAAACATGGCATGACGACCCTGTAACTGAAGTCTGAAATGGCAGGTGGTTGCCCTAAAGGCTGTACCGTACATACTTGCCTTAACCCACCTAAGTTGTGCGCCTGAGAATCTCAGTGCAGACACCCCCAAGTCACTTCCTTTAGGCTAACACACTGCTATTAATTCCGAATGAGTTCAAGTCTGTGTGTGTCATGTCAAGAAACAAGACTGCATAGCTCAGCAACTGCAGTGTGTCTGTGTACAAAAACTGCCAGCTGTCAGCAAAGTGCTTTTACCATTGAGCCTCCATGGTGGCCAAAAAAAGACAAGTAATAATAACGAAGTAATAATCGTCATCTTTATAATTCCTCAATAAGGTCTTCTGAGGGGGTTGGGTGGGACAAAGAGAAACGTATCAATCTACTAAGCTCATTAATCTACTGGAAGCAGAGAACAGAAATGGCTTAACTCACTGATTTTATTTATTGCACTCTAGGTGCTTTTATAAGTATCTACCAATGTCTTTTACTAACACAGAAACAGCTGTGGATTTCTATCAACAGAGGCCAACTGAATATGTATTAGCTATGTTTACTCTTTTATATCTAATTCAAATGGAAGCCCCTATGTAGGTGAACTTTTTTTCCTAACTTCAGCGTACGAGATTATTTTTTGGGTGGGTGGGGGGAGCAATAGTTACCTTGGTGAAATATTTGAGATCTCTTTGTGGTATTTGGGGGATCTGTTGTGTGTTAGGGTGTATTTTAATCCTCCTGTATTATTGTGGCAGAAAAACTGTGCTGTTGATGTAGTTGGCAACAAGATGCCTTTGGAAACTTAATAGTAGGTCAATGTGTTTATGGAATATTCTGAATTCCTAGGAAATTTTGTTCTATATATTCAAACATTATTTGGTTTTCATTAGTGAAAAACATAATTAGCTCAGGCTTGTCAGGAACTCAGATGAGTCATTTTTTTTGGATCCACCTGAGACACTAAAATCAATTTTTTTCTTTTTAGAACTAATACACCACCCTTAAATGCAGTGAAATTCAGACTTGAAAAGTTATAAATTGGCATGGAGCAACTTTTTCTCCTTGTTTCTAAGAAGTTTCAGTTATTGGGCTAACCTACTTTGAACGTTAGTCCATCCAAATCTACATAAACCAGTCCCATTACTGTGTCTGCATGGATGTCTGTGATCTACACATATACGCATTGGAAAACAAAGGAACAAAGGTTACAATTAGAATATAAACTACAGAAAAAAGTTCCAGCACTTGTGCTTGAATTTTCGCAGTGGTTTGTATGTTTGTCCATATATACATGCATAAAATTATACGATCACAAACATGTCAGTGAAACCTCATATGATGATTTTATAGTGACATGCATGTTTAATGTATGAGAAAAATACTTACCAATGTATCATCCTTTGATTCTTAAAATATAAATACTATACATGCCAGAAATTATTCTAATGTGAGTATTAATGTGACTATTAAAAATGAGGTTTCACCGTACATTCATGCTGTGATGAGATTCCACCTTATAAGACATGTATATGGATAGAGATTTAAATGCACAGAGACTAAACCCTCATATTCCTGCTTTAAGTTGCAGCCAAGTTACCATCTAATCACTACTATCATCACCACCAAATTTTTTAAAAACAGTTGTTGACTACTAAAAAGGAATCAGTGGACAGGGAGCACAGTAGTGTGATTCTATCTGGAAAAACATCTAAGTTGTACAGCTGTATCCTCCTCAAAATCCGGTGAAGAATGCTATTTTTCTAGGCTGAGCTTTTGTTATAAACCTAATATTCAGAAGGCAAGAGTTACAATCCTGTGTCTTTTTTTTTTTTTTGGCATTTGTTAATTCTGAATGTATTTTTAACAGAGTGATTTTTTTGACTTACTAGTGTAATTTGCATTTTAAAAATAAATGGAAAAACAATCAAGTTTCTGAGCCATCCCTGAAAGCCCTTGTTCCTTCTCAAAGTGTATTCAATTATGTCATTGACAGGGACACCCTATTCCATTGACGTGGAGGCAATGCTGATGTTCTATACCATACAGGGATGTGTCAGCAGTAAAAAGGAATTGCCAGGCCTTGGCACCATTTTAGCTCAGTCATAGGTAACACCTACTTTCATTATCTCTAAGGGTTCTTTTACAAGACTGCCTAGAATAGACCTGCTGTCATTTGGAAAACTTTTTTCCCTCCTCTATCTGGAATTTAGAGTTAGCATCCGACTAATAGATGGATTATATGGCACTATATTAAAAAACTTTGATTAATCTAAGTAGGGTTTTTCATTTTTTGTATGTCAAATTATTTAACATAAAATAATTTAAAATACTCATTTATTGCCCCTTTGATGATATAGACTTTTTTTTTTTTTTTTTTTGTGGTACGCGGGCCTCTCACTGTCATGGCCTCTCCTTTGCGGAGCACAGGCTCACGGGCCCAGCCACTCCGTGGCATGTGGGATCTTCCCGGACCGGGGCACGAACCTGTGTCCCCTGCATCGGTAGGCGGACTCTCAACCACTGCGCCACCAGGGAAGCCCAACATAGACTTTTGATGACAATTATAGTGAGCCTTTTGAAATAGGATAGGCAAGTTGAAAAGACTAACCCCCAGCACTTGTGATAGTATACCCACAATATCAGCTGAGGTTTACCATATGTACTCAAGGGATAGAGGGCTTGGTCTGCTCCAGGCTGCTGGGGTTATGTCCTTCCTCTCACAGCACACAGATGCACACCAGCCCCCAGAAGCCAAAATGCCAAAATTGACTGAAAATAAGGGAGGCTTTGAGGAGGCATTACAAGACGCTGAATATCAACTGGTAGTATTTCACTTCTAGGCCACATGGTGAGAGCCCTGTAAATGATCAAGCTTGTTTTCACTTATGTTCCCTGTGTGAAAAGTATGCTGATGCGGGTTCACTGAAGGAGCGAAGAATGACTGTCAGGATGTTGCTTCCCACTGTGAGGGCAAGTGCACACAAGACCTCAGTTGCATAAAAAGAGACAAAAGTTAATAGGTCAAACCTAAGAAAAGACCATATATTTACACGTGATCTAAAGAAAAGATTCCTTAGCCTGGAGTTCTCCACTAAATAAGATGTGCATTTGGTAAATAACAGGTGGTACCAAGATCTTCATCTGGTAGCTACTAAAAAGCATAATCTCTGAAACAGTGAAGCAAATATCCAACATTCCACTGTACTATATAACAAGTAGTCAATTTGAACTCAGAAATAAACATTTTAAATAGATCACATTGTAGAACAAACTTGAGATATAAACTCATTCATTATAGAAACAGTAAACTAAGGCCAACAGAGGTTAAGCGATTACACAAGATTGCCATTTATCCTGAAAATGCAAATACCTCACCATTCTACAACAAATTCTACTATGTGTACTCTGGTTAGAATAGAATACACTACACCCCAGACAACTGGGATTTGTCAAGTGGCTCTGGACTGTGTAAATCACAATGAACGCTGATAAGGAAGACTCTAAGACAGTGTAAGACCAGAAAGTGCTTCTGAATTACTGTGTATTAAGTTTATTAAGTTCTGTATAGTTTCAATGTTAAATATGCATTTTTATGTTTGTCTACTGGGGAAAATGCACAACCTAAAAGTTGAGAATTATGTTTTATCTGGCAGACAAAACTGAGGACTTGAGCCCGGAAGACAGCCTCTCAGATAGCTCTGAGGGACTGCTCCGAAGAGGTAATAGAGGAGCTGGGATATACAAAGCATCAAAAGATTACTATTAATTAAAGAAAACCAGACCTCTCAAGTTAATGAATTTAGCACTTTTCTGTGTATGGGAAGATGCAAGAGTCAGGGCTCATTGAAATCCTTCCTTTGATGTGCACCTCAGCTCTCTGGGGCCAGCGTCCTGCTTCTCTCCATCCTGAATTCCCTCAGTGTGCACAGTCAGGGGCGGCTGCAGTGCCTGCTGGCTTGATGGCTGCAACATCCTTTGTTTACTGAAGTGGCAGGCAACACTTTTCACCCACATGTTAGAGTTCTCTTAAATATCAATAACATGTACCCATATGTTAACATGTATATATGATATGTTCTTATATATTAGTCAACCAAGTATGTTCAGTTTCAGGGTTAGAAGTCCTTCTACTTTCATAATACATTTATGAATAGCTAATGTTAGAGAGATTAAGATTACTCAAGCTGTTCCATCTTGAATACTTCCTATGATTTTCAAGAAAAATCTTCCTTCAGAGATTTTATCAGTCTTAGGTAAAATTATGGCAATCAATGCTTATACTCAGGAAGCTTTGATATCAAAATCCTTACATTATAAAAAATCAAGCCCAAATTATTCTCCTCACATGTGAATCTTTGCTTAGGATCCATGTTCAATCCTCTTTTCATTGTATTACATCTACCTTCCACCCACTCCCAAGAAAGGAAAGAACAAAATCTGTGATTGATATATTATGCCCAATTTAAAACATGCTAGTGTCTTAAAACAATCATTTTTAATAGGTATGAGAGCAAAATCTCCACGACATGTATATACTCTATTCCTTTTAACTCAACAAAAGCTCGAACTAGAGAATACACTCAAGGGTCTCATTAACCACTGAAATCTGCACAAGTATCACAAGCTATGGCTGCCAGTGACCACAAAGAAAATGAAGGTGAGTTCCTCCTAAAAGGGATAATGATAGATATTTTTATATTCCCCAGAATTATAAAGAAGATCATTTTTCAAAAATTCTTAAACATTATAGAGTTTAGAAGCAAATGAGCTTAAAATTTTGATGGGTATTAAAAGCTGATTTCTGTAAGATAAATTCAAAGAGGAAAAATCCTTGTATAAGCCACATGTTGATGTTCCGACATTTTAAACCATTATTAAAATCAACGTAAGTTGTTTCTATAATGAGAGCACAGAACTGTGGTACCCTAATAATAAAACAGGTATATTTTTTAACCTCTCATTCTACCCTCATATGAATTTAAGTGGTAACAGCGATGGAATAAAACAACTCCCAGAAAAGATTGCAAATTGATGCTGTCATCCCAAGGATGATGGATTGATTCAATTAATCAGTAAGTCCTTTCTAAGAGTCCTTCAGGGAGTTATTTACCAGAGGCATACCCTGTTTGTTCCCCTTCCGTGCGCCTGTCATTTTTCTTCATTATTCTTCTAGTTTTACTCATTATATCCTTTGGGGATATGTTGGTCTCCACGTGCAGAGAGGTTTTTGCACACAGCTGTCTAGACATAAATCTTTCCAGCCTCACAGTGGAAGCCACCAGAACACCCAAACTTCTTGTCACTGTTATGTCAGGCTGACCAAGACTCTTAGGATGAAGTCAAACAAATGTGCACTGAGTTATGACTGGTAAGTCAGTGGGGAAGTATCAAATTGAGCGAAAACTATGAAAAATCCTCCATCGGTAAGGATATAACAACCCTGTGCTCCACGCACCATGGAACTAGCCTTCCCATCTCCAAAAGCAGGTAGGTAGGCAAAAACCAAAGGGCTGAGAGGCTGAGGCCGAGGCTAATAATTCATGGAAAAACAGAGCATATTCAGTGAATGTGTTGTTTTGAGTGCTAAAAGGCAAATATTCTTAAACATGAAACATTTCTATTTCTAATGGGCAAAAGCATCTGTCAGTTCAAGTTGTAAAGAATAAGAACTCAAGGAGAAGATGTCTGGAGGGGAGCATCAATGCTAAATCTTGCTGTCAGGGTGGACTACACAGTTTGTGGGGCCCAGAGCAAAATGAAAATGCGGGGCCCCTTTTTCGAGGAGTAAGATGAAAGTGCTGCTAGAAAAGATTTTCCCTTAAAATATTTTATTACTTACAAAATATAATGAGGGTAATAGTAACATAAATAACCATATAAAATATAAATTATAAAACATAATATTTTGGAGTTCTAATTATAAATACAGTAGCCTATTAAGTGGGATATTTTGATTGATCATAAGATTTGACTCACTTTTCTACAATTAAGTCATCAAAATCTATGCTTTGGGGCTTCCCTGATGGCGCAGTGGTTGAGAGTCTGCCTGCCGATGCAGGGGACGCGGGTTCGTGCCCCGGTCGGGGAAGATCCCACATGCCACAGAGCGGCTGGGCCCGTGAGCCATGGCCTCTGAGCCTGCGCGTCCGGAGCCTGTGCTCCGCAACGGGAGAGGCCACAACAGTGAGAGGCCCGCGTACCGCAAAAAAAAAAAAAAGAAAAATCATATGCTTTTAGCCAATTCATTTGCAATCAATATAAATATGACATCAATCATCTCGGCAAATGCATCAATGGTTTTTTATAATTTTTAATTTTGAGAAGAATCTTTCTGCTGATACACCTATTACTGGAGCTGTGAACAATATTTTATAAAAAGTGACAATATTGGGTGTATTTCTGATAAATTATTATTATTTTTTTTTTTTTTTTTGCAGTACGCAGGCCTCTCACTGTTGTGGCCTCTCCCGTTGCGGAGCACTGGCTCTGGACGCGCAGGCTCAGCGGCCATGGCTCACGGGCCCAGCCGCTCCACGGCATGTGGGATCTTCCCGGACCGGGGCACGAACCCGCTTCCCCTGCATCGGCAGGCGGACTCTCAACCACTGCGCCACCAGGGAAGCCCTGATAAATTATTTTGAAATATAAATTTTAGTCATTTGAACTAGTGGTTCACAGAACAATTTTTCTAAAAAGATTTAACTCTTCATAAACATCAATTTCGTGTAATCTGAATTTTAAAAATTATAGTGGCATTTTAGTATTTCCTCTGATATTTCCTATAACTTGAAGTTGTTTAAGAAGCTGAAAATGGCTTCATTTCTACATCATTGAAAACACCTACTTATGTGTTCTACTGCTGTTATCTTCAATAACAAGAAAAATAATTTTAAAATTGTCTTCCTAGTTAGTAATTTGTTCATTTGAAGTTCACAGGAAAAGAGCTCTTTTCTGTCTACTGCTAGCTACAGACTAATTTCTATGTGTAAGTGGATATTTGTTTACAATGTTGCAGCAGTTTTCACAACCAGAGACTCTAAACTCTTTGAATAATTCTAACGACTCTGATATGCTTTGTTGCAATATCCATGTATATGCTTTTATCTTGTAATAATTTATTGACAAAGTTTACTGCCTGAGCACTAGCAGTTCCTGTCGCAGCACTAAACCATAGTTAATATTTGTGCAGGAGCTGCAGGGACCGGTTCTCTTCGTGAATTAACAGGCAAGCCGGCCTCCCACAGTTCCCAGGGCTGCCTGGGCCCTCTGCTTTCCCCAGGGGTACAGCAGTCACTTCCTCTGCTGCTTTCACTGTCACCGCTGCCAATCTGGTCCCAGGTCCTTTCCCAGTCACCCAGTCAGCCCAGTGGCTCCTTGGATTGCCCTGGGCCTGGCCAGAACAATTAATTGCTCTGCATGCTGTGCCCAGGGGACTGAGTCAGAGCCATCAGGCACTGCTGCTAGACCACAAACACTGGCAGGGCTGTCCCCCGAGGGTATCTCCTCTGCTCACCACATGCTCAAAAATAGTATATTAAGAATTTCCTGAAGAGGACAGTAGAGCATTAAACCAAGCATCAGACTCCCTGAGCATGGGGATCATATGTGATACACACCCCATGCCCAAAAAGCTAGCCCTGCTTGCTAGATAAGCCAAGAGTAAAAATTCCTCTGCCTCTACCCACACTTCAAAGTTATCCCCATTTTGTTACTGGAATAGGCATAATTAGGATATATTTCATTTATTATTAAAATTATTATTAAAAATATTCCTGGGATTATTTTTTGAGTAAAAAATAATTATGTTTCAAAAAAGAATTTAAAAAATAGATTGGATACGTTGGCTACCAAGGCTGGTGAGTATTTTCAGAACTTCCAATGAATTGGATCAAATACTGGTTATATGTACAATTAGTCAGGTTTTTATTACACTTTTATTAAAGAAAGATTTTATATGGATAACTGAAATCTATTGCAGTGCATGGGCACTAACATTTCACGGCTGTAATTCAATCTAGTAACAACTTTAAGAATAAATTTCAAGAATAACAACAAGGGTTGTTTCTCGATACCTCCCACTAAAATTCTAAAATAAGAATTATTGAGGTTAGTGAGAGTATATATCCAATCCTTTTTTTTTTTTTCCTGGCATCAAAGCAGACAAGAAAGCCTAGGTTTACAAGAATAGGAAGGAGCAAGGCTACAACTGAGTTCACGTGGTTCCCAGCATCAAGGAATAGAAGCCAGCTGACTGGGTGGACCTGGGTCTACATCTTTTCTCCACCAGTTACTAGTTATGTTGCTTTGAAAAAGACCCAACTGACAACACATTTCCTAAGATGGGGATGATGTGTCCTGTAGGAGAGAATAGGACAAGTATGGATGCATGTCACCATGCAACACTGGAACTGGGATCAGGGTCATTTCCTCTTGGTGACATGAATGCTGACAAGAGAATTGTTGCGACTGATAAGGGGTGTTGAATCCCTGCCAGGTTAAGGAAAAAGGTGACTGGGTTCAATTAAGTTTGTTTCATGACATGCTGAGTCCTAGAAGAGTGACATTTAAACTTGCACGAAAACCCAAGTTCTGCAGCTCATAACTTGCTGACGGCCTGGTATCCACATAGCACTTCGATGACAGGAGGCAGCATGTCCTGTGTTTCGTAAGTTATGGAAACATGGTCCTAAGGGGCTTCTACTTGTCAGCTATGCCAATAATAACCTCTTGCTACTTCTCGGCTCTCTCGTTCCACGGATATTCAGTCTGATCTAATTATTAAAGGGATCTAATAGAGAACAGACTTGTGGATGCCAAGGGAGGTGGGGAAGGGATGGTTTGGGAGTTTGGGACCATCAGGTACAAACTATTAAATAGAAAATAGATAAACAACAAGGTCCCACTGTATAGCACAGGGAACTGCACTCAGTATCCTGTGATAAACCATAATGGAAGAGAATATGAAGAATATATATCCTACAGGACTAGGAGCTGTAATGAAACATTCTGCTTTAATTAAATGCTTTTGAGTTGTTCTAAACCACTTAGATTTACAAGCTACCTTAGACATCTCTCAACTCTGCCTGTTTAAGGACAGGAAGCCTTTCCTGTTACAATTCAAACTGTTTTAATGTTTGGTAGAAAAGGCTAGTAGTTTTGTGAGATTTGTTGAATGTATATTTCTGTGTATTAGTTGTGAACAAACTCACCAATTGTGTCCAGAAGATTTTTTAAAGAAGTTTGATTATCTCCTATTTGAGGCATTAAGTGTCAGGTGTTTAGTGTTAGGGTTCGGTCTACATGAAAGATGATAGGAGTTTCCAAAGGTGAAGATCCTACAAACAGAATGTAAATGGTTAGAGTTAGGAATTTGGAATTTTAACTATGCAATGGTTGTAGGTTTCTTTATTTCATTTGTCCTTGGGACTGGGAAATCCAGTGAGTTCAATGAATTAAATGGTTTTTGTTTCATTGCCAGCTTTGATGTTAAAGCAAAGCACCTTGAAACTATTTCACTTGCATAGTTTCTCAACAATGGTGAAGGGATTCGGGAATGAGGCAAGGGAGGTAACTGCCAGGGCACCTGGCCCCCTGAAAGCTTTGTCAGGACTTTGGCTTTTCCTGTACGGAAAAGCCCTAAATGGTTTGGAGGAACAAACTGACTTATATTCTTAAAGTATGTACATACTATAAGAGTGGTTTTCAACACGTGTGCAGACCCTGGATCAGCAGAATCAGCTGAACCTGGGAGTTTATTAGGAGCGTACATTCACAGCCCCCACCCCAGACCTAGTGAATCAGTAATAGCAGCAAACTGTGTTTCCTTTGTTTCTTTTTTTTTTAAATAGTTGATTTACAATGTGTGTCAGTTTCAGGTGTACAGCAAGGTGATTCAGCTACATATATATATATATACATATATATATATATATTCTTTTTCAGATTCTTCTTCCATACAGGTCGCCAAAGAACACTGAATAGAGTTCCCTGTGCTATACAGTAAGTCCCTGCCAGTCATCCACTCCACACATAGTAGTGTGCATTGCTAATCCCAAACTCTCAATTCATCCGTCCCCCTCAACTTTCCCCTTCGGCAAACACAAGTTTGTTTTCTGAGTCTGTTTCTGTTTTGTAAATAAGTTCATTTGTATCATTTTTTTAGATTCCACATATAAATGATATCATATGATATTTGTCTGTCTTTGATTTACTTCACTTAGTATGATAATCTCTAGGTCCACCCATGTTGCTGCAAATGACATTATTTCATTCATTCTTATGGCTGAATAATATTCCATTGTATATATGTACCACATCTTCTTTTTCCATTCATCTGTCGATGGACATTTAGGTTGCTTCCATGTCTTGGCTATTGTAAATAGTGTTGCGATGAACCTTGGGGTGCATGTATCTTTTCAAATTATGGTTTTCTCTGGATATATGCCTAGGAATGGAAATGCTGGATCATATGGTAACTCTATTTTTAGTTTTTTAAGGAATCTCCATACTGTTTTCCATAGTGGCTGTACCAATTTATTCCCACTGACAGTATAGGAGGGTTCCCTTTTATCCACACCCTCTCCAGCATCTATGGTTAATAGACATTTTTGGTGATAGCCATTCTAACCTGTATGAGGTGAGACCTCATTGTAGTTTTGATTTGCATTTCTCTAATACTCAGAGATGCTGAGCATCTTTTCACATGCTTTTTTGGCCATCTGTATATCTTCTTTGAAGAAATGTCCACTTAGGTCTTCCAAACATTTTTTGATTGGATTGTTTTTTGATATTGAGCTGCATGAGCTGTTTGTATATTTTGGAAATTAATCCCTTGTCGGTCGCATCATTTGCTAATATTTTCTCCCATCCTGTGGGCTGTCTTTTTGATTTGTTTATGGTTTCCTTTGCCATGCCAAAGCTTTTAAGTTTCAGTAGGTCCCATTTGTTTATTTTTGTTTTTATTTTCATTGCTCTAGGAGACAAGTCACAAAAGATATTGCTGCTATTTATGTCAAAGAGTGTTCTTCCTATGTTTTCCTCTAAGAGTTTTTTATACTATCTGGTCTTGCACTTAGGTCTTTAATCCATTTTGAGCTTATTTTTGTGTATGGTGTTAGAGAATGTTCTAATTTCACCCTTTTATATACAGCTGTCCAGTTTTCCCAACACCACTTATTGAAGGGACTGTCTTTTCTCCATTGTATATTCTTGCCTCCTTTGTTGTAGATTAATTGGCCATAGGTGCATGGATTTATTTCTGGGCTTTCTACCCTGTTCCATTAATCTATATTTCTGTTTTTGTGCCAGTATCATACTGTTTTGATTACGGTAGCTTTATAGTATAGTCTGAAGTCAGGAAACCTGATTCCTGCAGCTCCATTTTTCTTTCTCAAGATTGCTTTGGCTATTCAAAGTCTTTTGTGTTTCCATACTTAAGGTTTTTCGTTCTAGATCTGCAAACATTGCCATTGGTAATCCAATAGGGATTGCACTGAATCCCAAGAATGCCTTGGGTATTATAGACACTTTGACATTATTGATTCTTTCAATCTAAGAACATGGTGTATCTTTCCATTTGTTTGTGTCACCTTTGATTTCTTTCATCAGTGTCTTACAGTTTTCGGAGTACAGGTCTTTCACCTCCTTAGGTAGGTTTGTTCTTTTTGATGCGATGGTAAATGGGATTGTTTCCTTAATTTCTCTTTCTGATCTTTTGTTGTTAGTGTAGAGAAATGCAACAGATTTCTGTGTATTAACTGTGTATCCCGCAACTTTACCGAATTTATTGATGAACGCTAGTAGTTTTCTGGTAGTATCTTTAGAATTTTCTATGTATAGTATCATGTCGTCTGCAAACAGTAACAGTTTTACTTCTTTTCCAATTTGGATTCCTTTTCTTTTTCTCTTCTGATTGCTGTGGCTAGGACTTCCAAAACTATGTTGAATAAAAGTGGTGAGAGTGGACATCCTTGTCTTGTTCCTGATCTTAAAGGCTTTCAGCTTTTCACCATTGAGAACAATGTTGGCTGTGGGTTTGTCATATACGGCCTTTATTATGTTGAGGTATGTTCCCTCTATGCCCACTTTCTGGAGAGTTTTTATCATAAATGGGAGTTGAGTTTTGTCAAAAGTTCTTTCTGCATCTATTGAGATGATCATATGGTTTTTATTCTTCAATACGTTAATGTGGTGTATCACACTGATTGATTTGTGGATACTGAAAAACTTGCATCCCTTGTAAATGTCCCACTTGATCATGGTACATGATCCTTTTAATGTATTGTTGGATTCGGCTTGCCATTATTTTGTTGCAGATTTTTGTGTCTATGTTCATCGGTGATACTGGCCTGTAATTTTCTTTTATTGTGATATCTTTGTCTGGTTTTGGTATCAGGGTGTTGGTGGCCTCATAGAATGAGTTTGGGAGTGTTCCTCCCTCTGCTATATTTTGGAAGAGTTTGACAAGGATAGGTGTTAATTCTGTAAATGTTGGATAGAATTCGCCTGTGAAGTCATGTGGTCCTGGACTTTTGTTTGTTGGGGTTTTTTTAAATCACAGTTTCAATTTCAGTACTTGTGACTGGTCTATTCATATTTTCTCTTTCTTCCTGGTTCAGTCTTGGGAGATTGTACCTTTCTAAGAATTTATCCATTTCTTGCAGGTTGTCCATTTTACTGGCACACAGTTGCTTGTAGTAGTCTCTTATGATCCTTTGTATTTCTGTGATGTCTGTTGTAACCTCTCCTTTTCATTTCTAATTTTATTGATTTGAGCCCTCTCCCTTTTTTTCTTTGATGAGTCTGGCTACAGGTTTATCAATTTTGTTTATCTTTTCAAAGAACCAGCTTTTTTTTTTTTTTTTTTGTGGTACGCGGGCCTCTCACTGTTGCGGCCTCTCCCGTTGTGGAGCACAGGCTCCGGACGCGCAGGCCCAGCGGCCATGGGTCACAGGCCCAGCCGCTCCGCGGCATGTGGGATCCTCCCGGACCGGGGCACGAACCCGTGTCCCCTGCATCGGCAGGCGGACTCTCAACCACTGCGCCACCAGGGAAGCCCAAAGAACCAGCTTTAAGTTTAATTGATCTTTGCTATTGTTTTCTTCATCTCTATTTCATTTATTTCTGCTCTGATCTTTATGACTTCTTTCCTTCTACTAACTTTGGCTTTTGTTTGTTCTTTCTCTAGTTGCTTTAGGTGTAAGGTTAAGTTGTTTATTTGAGATTTTTCATGTTTCCTAAGGTAAGATTGTATTGCTATAAACTTCCCCCTTAGAACTGCTTTTGCTGCGTCCCATGGGTTTTGGATCATAGTGTTTTCATTTTCAGTTGTCTCTAGGTATTTTTTGATTTCCTCTTTGATTTCTTCAGTGATCCATTGGTTGTTTAGTAGCATATTGTTTAGCCTCCACGTGCTTATGTTTTTTACAGTTTTTTTCTTGTAGTTGATTTCTAATCTCATAATGTTATTATTGGAAAAGATGCTTGATATGATTTCAATTTTCTTAAACTTACCAAGGCTTGCTTTGTGGCCCAGCATGTGATCTATCCTAGAGAATGTTCCGCATGCACTTGAAAAGAATGTATATTCTGCTGCTTTTGGATGGAATACTCTATAAATACCAATTAAGTTCATCCAATCTAATGTGTCATTTAAGGCCTGTGTTTCCTTATTGATTTCCTTTCTGGATGATCTGTCCATTGATGTAAGTGGGGTGTTAAAGTTACTGGGTTACTGTCGATTTCTCTTTTTATGGCTGTTAGCATTTGCCTTATATACTGAGGTGCTCCTATGTTGGGTGCATATGCATTTACAATTGTTATATCTTCTTCTTGGATTGATCCCTTGATCATTATGTAGTGTCCATCTTTGTCTCTTGTAAGAGTCTTTATTTTAAAGTCCATTTTGTCTGATATGAGTATTGCTACTCCAACTTTCTTTTGATTTCATTTGCATGGAATACCTTTTTTCACTTTCAGTCTGTATGTGTCCCTAGATCTGAACTGGGTCTGTTGTAGACAGCATATATATGGGTCTTATTTTTGTATCCATTCAGACAGTATGTGCCTTTTGGTTGGAGCATTTAATCCATTTACATTTAAGGTAATTATAGATATGTATGTTCTTATTGCCATTTTGTGAACTGTTTTGGATTTTTTTTTGTAGGTCTTTTTCCTTCCCTTCTTCTTTTGCTCTCTTCTCTTGTGATTTGAGAACTATCTTTAGTGTTGTGTTTGTATTCCTTTTTCTTTTTTGTGTATCTACTGTAGATTTTTAGTTTGCAGTTACCATGAGGTTTTTATATAGCAATCTACATATATGTATACAAGATTGTTTTAAGTTTCTGGTCTCTTAATTTCAAATGCATTTCCAATCTCCTGCATTTGTACTCTCTTAGCCTCATAATTGCTTATTTTGATATCATATTTGTTTGTGGATGATTTCCTGCCTTTACTATACGTAGCTTTCCCATTCATAATTTTCTTGTTTCTAGTTGTGGCCTTTCCTTTTCACCTAGAGGAGTTTCTTTAGCATTTGTTGTAAATGCTGAATTTGGTGTGCTGAATTCTCTTAGCTTTTGCTTGTCTGTAAAGCTTTTGATTTTTCCATCAAATCTGAATAAGAGTCTTGCTGGGTAGAGTATTCCTGGTTGTAGGTTTTCCCTTTCATCACTTTAAATATATCATGCCACTCCCTTCTGGCCTGCAGAATCTCTGCTGAAAAATCAGCTGATAAGGTTATGGGGATTCCCTTCTGTTATTTGTTGCTTTTCCCTTATCACTTTTAATATTTTCTCTTTGTCTTTAATTTTTGTCAATTTGATTAATATGTGTCTAGCATGTTCCTCCTTGGGTTTATCCTGTATGGGACTCTGCGCTTCCTGGACTTGGGTGACTGTTTCCTTTCCCATATTAGGGAAGACTTCAGATATTATCTCTTCAAATATTTTCTTCAAATATCCAATAAATTTAAAATAAGATGGATTTCTTGCTAAAATGATTTTAGAAATGGAAAATATTCCTAATTATAATGAATCAAGACACAGTGTCAAACGAGTAAATTGAGATAATATATTTTATGTAATTGATTGAGAGATATTATATTTTCTTCCTTCTATGTGTTTCTTCTCTATGTGGGCATATATCCGAAGCATTAGAATAGCAAAGTTACCTCTCTTACTCTTTTTTCTATTATAAACAGTCTGCAAGGATATGATAAGTGCCACACAATATTCTGTACTGCCACAGCATCTAAGTGACAAATCCAAATTTCAAACATAGAGTCTGTCCACAGAGCCCACAGTTCTAACTTCTAATAAAGTCTCCAGAGAGCAGATGTAAGTAGCTTGCTATGTTTTTCTGTAACATCAAAGAAGATCTGTCTCTCTGATTATAGCTGATTCTTATTCATTCACTCACAGAATTTGTAGTTCTGACCCTATTCAGGGAATTCACTTCTTTCCACCCACCCCTCCTCCCCAGACACATTTCACTGAGACAAGAAAAAAAAATGGGATTTCTTAATAATGACGGCCATCAGGCAGAGGGTGGACTTCAGCAGAAAACCCTGGAATTAGCCTTCCCTAAGGGTCTCCATGGCTTAAAAGTGGACTTATCATGACCACAGGACCTCTCTCATCAACATTCTTTCACTGTCTGTATAGGGAGGAAAAACAAAGCACAGTGAGAAAAAAAAAAGCACAGTGAATCTTGGTAAATGTGGTCAATTCTGAAGGAAAACAAGACACTTGTAATATATTATGTTTATAAATTCCCTTCTCCATAAGTCCCACTTGGGTTGTGCTTGACATTTAAAATTGAAACTAACAGAGAAGTGCTGAGCTAGAGAAAATGGGATGCAGATGGACAGTGAACCAGGACTTGTTAAGTATTTGTTGCCAGTGTTAATCATTCTTACAGGCAGGATTTACTACGACTACAAAAAGTCACATCTTCCTAAAGGATTATTTACATAGGAAGGCTAGGAAAAAACTGAAACGGTTCCCTACAGTTTTCTACCATCCATGCCAAGCATAATGGTATTCCCTCATTCTTATTCTCATCAAATAGCTATTGGCAATTTATCCTTCTGAAACAGTGTACATTTACAATTAAAAGCCAAGCAAGTTTCCTTAAAAAACTTACCTATTGATTTATCTTTTCTTATATTTTGTTTATAAAAGTCAACAGCATTTTATGTGTATTATCGATTGTTAGTGAATGATCACAAATTTTCTTCAGTCTTGCTTTGGTTGACAATTTCTGTTTGTATTAAAGGAGATGGAAACACATACAACAACTGATATGACCCTCAAATTTTAATTCTAGATATAAATCACTGTATTAGTTTCCTATTGCTGCTAGAACAAATTACCACAACTTAGTGATTTAAAACAACATAAACTTATTAAGCTATTAAGATATGATTCTGGGGCTTCCCTGGTGGCGCAGTGGTTGAGAGTCCGCCTGCAGATGCAGGGGACACGGGTTCGTGCCCCGGTCCAGGAAGATCCCACATGCCGCGGAGGGGCTAGGCCCGTGAGCCATGGCCGCTGAGCCTGTGCATCCGGAGCCTGTGCTCCGCAACAGGAGAGGCCACAGCAGTGAGAGGCCCGTGTACCACAAAAAAAAAAAAAAAAAGATATGATTCTGGAGATCAGAAGTCCAAAATGGGTTTCACTGGGCTCAAATCAAGGTGTCAGCAGGATTTTGTTCCATCTGGAGGTCCAAGAGAAGAATCTGTTTCTTTGCCTTTTCCAGCTTCTGGAGACTTCCTGCTTTCCTTGGTTATAGGTCCTTTCTTCTGTCTTCAAAGTCAGAAGTATAGCATCCTCAAATCTCTCTGACTCTGTGACCTCTGATATCATCTTCACCTCTTCCCCACTGACACTGACCCTCCTGCCTCCCTCTTACAAAGATCCCTGTGATTATGATATTCCAGAATAATTTTCCTATCTCAAAATCCTTAATCATATCTGCAAAAGGGACTACAAAAATCCCTTTGTTATGTAAGGTAACACGTACATATGTTTCAGGGGTTAAAGCATGGCCATCTTTGGAGGGTCATTATTATACCAACCATAATCGCCAAGTCTACCTAGGTACTACCCCACACACACTGGTATAAGAGCCAGCATTCCTAACTGCTGATATATAATATCACGTAGGATATTAAAAATCTTTGAATCACAGAATTACTTAAATCAGCATTGAATCCTCTGCCTTCTAGCAATAAGAATTAGAATCCTGGAATTCTAAGGGGGACAGAATCTTAAACTAGTCATCTCTTTCTCTGAACACAGAAGATTGCTGTGTCTTAGGCTGAAAGGGCCCAAGTGGAAGTCTCAGTGAGACTCTCAGGCTACTATTTCCACTGCATCATACTGTTGCTAATAATTTGGAAAATCCAATCATTTTTTAATCCAATCATTTTTAATAAATCACTCCTAAAGACTGTGACTAAAAAGAGAAAAGAAAAAGAAAGTGTCTAGAATGGATTGGCTGCTATCTATCTCCTTGTGAAATTTTTACAGGAGTTTTCTATATTATATAATTCATCCACTTGGATTCACATCAGTTTAGGAAAATACGGAATATGACACTAAAAATTTTTCACAGAGGCATAACAAAAATTAACTATTAGGTGTTCATTAAATAAAAATAACACACACACATATTAAAAATACTCAGAAATTTATGACAAATAAAATCATCCTCCCCATACATTCACCCTCTATTCTCTCCCCATGGCTAATCTCTATTCATCATTCCATGTGTGTCCTTCCTGAAAAGAACACCCGCACATAGAATAGTGTATGTATATAATGCTCTTTGAGTGACCTTTAAAAATGTACAGAAATGAAACTTTGCACATACTGCACTTTGCTTTTGTTCACTTACTACGTTCCCTATGCCTATCTACCTCATTCTTTTTAACAGATGCAGAGTTTATTCCATTAGATGGAGTACCATCTAACCACTTCCCTATTGGTCAACATTAGATGAATTCAGGGTGTTTTTTGTTGTTGTTGTTTAGTAACAAAGAGCTTTTAGAATTTTATTATTTTTATTTATTTCAGAATAGGCAATATATGCACTAGATTCAAAATCAAAAAGCTCTCTCTCACACCCGATTTCTAACGTCATACTGCCATTTTGAAGGCAGCCATAGTTATACAAGCTGTGTGGGCACCTTGCTTTTACACACTTAACAAAATTCCTTGAAGATCTTTCCATCTTTCCATAGCAGCACTCATAGTCTTCAGTGAAATCTATTCCATATGCCTTCAATTATTATTAGCTCTGGGAAGAACTGATGCCTTAAAGAAGGACATTTTGGTGGGAAGTTTTTGTTTTGTTTATTTCCAAAGTATGAGAAATGTACATTTGTCTATAATTCAGATCTTATTAAGACACCCAAGATTTATTAATAAAAATCTATTCTGAAGTGACCTGCCTCCTATGTCACCCATTCAAGGGGCTAACAACACTCGCTACAGAGAAACTCTTCCTTGTGTCTATTCTTAGTGCACTTTCCAGCAATTTAAGCATATTGACAATTACTTTGTCCTTAATGAAGACAGAACAGCTTCTTATTGCTCCCAAAATGGTGATAAATGTCTTTAAAAAATCTCTGCCACATGGATTTTCATTTGCTTCTTAATATTTCAAAATAGCCCCAATCTTTGATATAACAAACCAGAAAGAGAAACATTTGTACCCAGAAATGAAGCAAAGAAAATCGTATGTGGGTACTTTCCAGGATGGGGCACACAGAAGATGAAGACTGTTCCTGACAGACGTGGCATATGTATAAGGTGTGGTCAGCAAGGGAGGCAAAAGCTGCCCTGTCTTCATCACAAAGAAGGGATTTATAACCGAGGGCCCCCTGAGAGTATCTATGTATGCAAACGGCAATAAAGATTCCCGAAAGGATTTAGAGTGTCTTTTTCTCTAACTTTGGAAAATGCTTACAAGTGCAAATCTTATAAAGACAAGCTTTGAAATATATCACCATTCTTTTGTAAATTTCTCATTGCATAAAGAATTGCCCACTTTTCCTAAATGATTTTTGCTAGAATATTCTCATAGTATCCACCAGACATTTCACTTATCAACGTTCATCCATGTGCAGTTGTACAGACCTCGAATTTTCCAACTGGAATCACCAACGAATTTGAACCTATCCTCTTTCACAGCTGTATAAATCAACTCATATATACTGAGGATTTACTATGTACCATAAATCTAATGGGATACAAAGGAATATTAAGACTGAGATATCTGCCTTAGTGAACATAAAGAATTAATAATGCATGGTAAATATGCAGCGAGTGCTACAGATATGCGTGCTGATCAGATCCCTTTATGGCTAAAAATAGTCTAAATTTCAGTGGTTTATGTCTTTCGCATGTTACTGAGATTTTACTACGCAAATAAGAGTGAATGGTCTTAGTGAGGAAAAACAAAATACCCCTGATGATGATAGGCACTTATATTATGAAAAAACTTACAAACTGTTCATAATCTGGTATCATTAAGTAGTAGAAAGAACAATGCTGTCAAATGCAGAAAATGTAAAATTCATTTTGCTCTCATTTTTTTCTTCTATCCCCTCTTGTATCTTTCCTCTAAGCCTACGGGGGGGCATGTGAGGGGGGAGGAAGGGGAAGGAAGGGGGCACAGTCCAAACTAACTTGCAGCTAATTATGCAAATGACTTTATCTTTTCGTATTGTATTGTCTTTTCAAAATAGTTGAAGAATCAGAAACCCCTATCCTGGTTCTAGTTGGATCATGCCAGAGGGCTTGACCCAAGCATGTATTAACTAGTCCTAGAGGACTTAGACCAAAGGGGGCTCAAAAGTAAAATGTTCTCTATTTCAAGTGTTAGGAAAAATACATTCATTTTCATGTTAGACACATTTGAAAGGTGAGACTCTGAGAAGCTAAACTGTGTGTTCTTCTTCAGGTAATAAAAGCAGTAACTTTGGGGCTTCCCTGGTGGCGCAGTAGTTGAGAGTCCGCCTGTCGATGCAGGGGACACGGGTTCGTGCCCCGGTCCGGGAAGATCCCACATGCCGCAGGGCGGCTGGGCCCGTGAGCCATGGTTGCTGAGCCTGTGCGTCCGGAGCCTGTGCTCCGCAACGGGAGAGGCCACAACAGTGAGAGGCCCGCGTACCGCAAAAAAAAAAAAAAAAAAAAAGCAGTAACTTCAATTTTGGTGCTACTGTGATTAGACCTGGGTGAGAACTACTGGATCTTGAATAAAGTGCATTTTTCACAGTTAAGTGCAATTTTATTCTCAGTTCAATTATTTCAGATACATCACCTCTGACAGTTACTGAGATTCTTACTAAGTACCTCAGGCCCAAGTCCACTCTCCCAGAGCCATCAGAGTCCAGATGCTAACTATCTGATGCTTATTTACTCAATCTCAAATCCCATTCCTCCATACTCTCCTAACCTCCCCAGCGTGAGCTTTGGAAGCCGCAGGTCTATCGTAAGTAAGCTCTCCTACACGCTTATACACTATTTAAACCTGCTCCTCACTCACTCTCTTGCTCTCTCTAAATCACAATTCTCAAATGCTCGTGTCATAAGCATCACCTGGAGTACTACGGAAGCTGCAGCAGCCTCTTCTCCCACCACCTTTTGCCTCTGGATTTCTCAGGGGGCAGCAACCTCTTGATCAGGAGCTCAACCGACTACCATGGTCTCCACGTCGGGCCAGCAGTTCGCAGGTGGCAGCACCAAGGCACCAGAGGTGGCGTCAGAGGACGTGGCCCAGATGGCAGAGCCACAGCTGCAGCGCCATGCCAGCACCTGTAAGTGGGCCCCAGCGGGGTCACAGGTCGTGCTTGCCGTTTGTGACTGCCAGCCCCAAGGTCGCGCTGCACTCTGTGTCCCAGAGTGAACTACACACGGAGGGCTTCCGGAGCCTGAAGGATGGTGAGGCAATGGAGTTCACCTCTGAGAAGTCCTCTTAGGGACTGGAACCTCTGTGCCGCCAGCCCTGGTGGGTGCTCGGTATTGGGAGTGTGAGGTGGCCAAAAGGGAAATACATGCAGAAGGAAGATGAAAATGCGACAGATGAGACAACTGTGGAGGTCTAGACCATCAGGGCAAGGAATGCAAGGAGTCACCCCAGGCCCAGACATGCCACATCTGCCACGTGGCAGCCTCCTGTACACTGCAAGTCCCCAGCTCACAAGGAAGGCCAGCATACTTTGGGGAGGAAGAGGAGTTCCAGGGCCCTGCCCTGCTTTAGAGGCTAAGGACTGAGCCTCAGTGTGGGGGCCATCCTTTTGCCATCAGGAAGTTTCCAGGAGTGGGCATCAATCTGCAGAGTGGCAAAGTGGAGACAGGGTGGGTAGGGGCAGCTGGCACCACCATGTATCTCTGACTGGGTCCACACCATCGCCCCCTCTTCCCACTTGGGTCAGGGTAGTGGTGAGACAAAGGAACTCCAACCGTACTCTGTTCAAATGCACAGGAGGGCTTTGGAGGAAATCCCTCTAGAGCCTGTATGCTCTATCCAAGTCTCCACCCCCCGAATCTCCAGCTTTTGAAAGTGGCCTGAGTAGAGAAGTTGTTTTCCTTCTAAAGAAGGGTATGTAACAATAATATTTGCCATGCCAGCGTGAAAAGATTAGGCATGAGACCACCTCATGCCTAATCTGGATGGGTTCAACCCACAAGCCACTATATTCCATAGGAGGGAATCTCTCAGGGGTAAGGCTGGATTTTTCCACATCTTGTTGCCTCATAACCCACTCTTGAGATAGGGTGCCAGGAACTGTCCCAAGAAATGGGTTGTGATGACAGGCAAAAGGGGTGCTTGGGGAGACAGCTGCAGACTTGCTGCTCAGCTGCCCACTCCCTCCATATGGTATTCTAAGCCAATATGCTTATATTTATTTGCTCCCTTCAATAACTGCACCTTGGGTCCTGCTGTCTCAGGATGCCAACTGAACTAGTTGTGTGCAAATGGTATATCTTGAGTTAACTTTTTTCTTAATATAAATATTCTGGGGCTTCCCTGGTGGTGCAGTGGTTGAGAGTCCGCCTGCCGATGCAGGGGACACGGGTTTGTGCCCCGGTCCGGGAAGATCCCACATGCCGTGGAGCGGCTAGGCCCGTGAGCCATGGCCGCTGAGCCTGCCGTCCGGAGCCTGTGCTCCGCAACGGGAGAGGCCACAACAGTGAGAGGCCCGCATACCGCAAAAAAAAAAAAAAAAAAAAAAAATATTCTGGTTTTGTGTTTTCATCTAAGGCCCTTATTCCTGCACAGTGGTCTCAGGGTCTGCACAGCAGAGACACCTTTTGTTCTCTCACCACAGAGAATGACTATTTGGAGTGCACAACCTATTGAACTACCTCATTTTTGCCAATTAGAGCTGGCTTTTCTGCTATAGTGTCCTCTGGCAACCTCTCTACCTTCAATGTTTCATGGGAGACTAGGCTTTAACTGGGTTGCCCCATGACTTGATCTCCTTCTCCTGGAAGACTGGAAATTGGTATGAACAGGAAAAGGCAAGGCAGAGCGGTTAGGAGAGGCTGAGCCAGGTTAGGTGGGCCAGGTGAAAGGCACCGAGCAAAAGCCAAGAATGGATGTGGGTCGCCTATGTGATAAAGGTCTTCCGTTCCAGAGCTCTAATCTCTGGATACGGCACTCACTCTGCATACCAGATCCATCCTTCACTGGATTGGGCCAGGCCTACTATGCACAACAGGGAGTGTGTGTGTGTGTTTTAACGTGAGCTGAGAAGGACAGGTTTTAAGAACGATGCCTTTGTATACACCCTGTGCTGCTCAGGAATGGATATATGCAGCAAGGACTAAAATCCTTAACCTTTAAAAATTCTGAGCTTTTCCTCCTTGGCTTCCAGAAAGACCACAGCAATGACTTCTTCGTGGTGCAAGGAGCCCATGTCCTGCCGTGTTGCAGCAGTGATTAATAGTGTTGTGGAAGCTCGAGGAAAAAAGGGGATTTCCTTTACATGCTGTAAGATCACCACAGACGTACCTCACTGTGTTGAGATCAGCGAATGCAATGGAGAGCACTGGGTGCTGTGTGTCTGATCCTGGATTCTTGTCTCCCCCAAATGCACCCCTCCCCCACCAGTTACTGTATTTGTCTGGGCCTTGTAGGACTTTACAAGTTACTGATTTGGTGATTGCTAATTGGCCTACTCTGTGGAAATACAATGTGTTGGTCTTTCTCCATGTTCTTTTGAGGTTTTTTTGTTTACAAACTTCTGTGGAGTTGCTCCTACTACCCAATGGGGTGTACATGCTCCAAGAGAACACTAACCTCTCAAACACTCTGAAAAAGTGATAGCTCCAAAACTGAAATTTTAGTAGTTCTCTTATTCCCAAGTCATTTTTTAAAAGAAAAGATTTGCATTCTCCTATCTAGTCATTTGGCTACCTAACTACCAATAAGATTTATATCAGAGGTTAGCAAAACTTTCTTATTAAAGGACCAGGGGACTTTGAGCTTCAAGATGGCAGAGGAGTAAGATATGGAGATCAACTTCCTCCCCACAAATACATCAAAAATACATCTACATGAGGAACAGCTCCTACAGAACATCTACTGAACGCTGGCAGAAGACCTCAGACCTCCCAAAAGGCAAGAAACTCCCCCACGTACCTGGGTAGGGCAAAAGAAAAAAGTAAAAACAGAGACAAAAGAATAGGGACGGGACTTGCCAGTCGGAGGGAGCTGTGAAGGAGGAAAGGTTTTCACACACTAGGAAGCCCCTTCACGGGCAGAGACTGCGGGTGGCAGAGGGGGGAAGCTTTGGGGCCACAGAGGACAGCGCAGCAACAGGGGTGCGGAGGGCAAAGCAGAGAGATTCCCGCACAGAGGATGGGTGCCGACCGGCACTCACCAGCCCGAGAGGCTTGTCTGCTCACCCGCCGGGGCAGGCGGGGCTGGGAGCTGAGGCTAGGGCTTCAGAGGTCAGATCCCAGGGAGAGGACTGGGGTTGGCTGCATGAACACAGCCTGAAAGGGGCTAGTGCGCCACCCCTAGGTGGGAGGGTGTCCGGGAAAAAGTCTGGAGCTGCCTAAGAGGCAAGAGACCTTTGTTTCAGGGTGCATGAGGAGAGGGGATTTGGAGCACTGCCTAAACGAGCTCCAGAGATGGGCACGAGCTGCAGCTATCAGCACCAACACCAGAGACCGACATGAAATGCTAAGGCTGCTGCTGCAGCCACCAAGAAGCCTATGTGCAAGCACAGGTCACTATCCACCTTCCCGGGAGCCTGTGCAGCCCTCCAATGCCAGAGTCCTGTGATCCAGGGACAACTTCCCCGGGAGAACGCATGGCACGCCTCAGGCTGGTGCGACGTCATGCCGGCCTCTGCCGCCTCAGGCTCACCCCGAATCCATACCCCTCCCTCCCCCCAGCCTGAGTGAGCCAGAGCCCCCAAATCAGCTGCTCCTTTAACCCCGTCCTGTCTGAGTGAAGATCAGACGCCCTCAGGCGACCTACATGCAGAGGCGGGTCCAAATCCAAAGCTGAACCCCAGGAGCTGTGCGAACAAAGAAGAGAAAGGGAAATCTCTCCCAGCAGCCTCAGGAGCAGCGGATTAAATCTCTACAATCAAATTGATGTACCCTGCAGCTGTGGCATACCTGAAAAGACAACGAATCATCTCAAAATTGAGGCAGTGGACTTTGCAAGCAACTGTAGACTTGGGGTTTGCTTTCTGCATCTAATTTGCTTCTGGTTTTATCTTTCTATCTTTATCTTAGTTTACTATTTAGAGTTTATTATCATTGGTAGATTTGTTTATTGATTTGGTTGCTCTCTTCCTTTTTATATATTTTTTTTTCTTTTTTCTTTTTGTGAGTGTGTATATGTATACTTCTTTGTGTAATTTTGTCTGTACAACTTTCCTTTTACCATTTGCCCTAGGGTTCTGTCTGTCCAGTTTGTTTGGCTTTTTTAGTATAGTTTTTAGCACGTCTTATCATTGGTGGATTTGTTTTCTGGTTTGGTTGCTCTCTTCTTTCTCTCTTTTTTTTATTACTTTTTAATTTTTTTATTTTTAATAATATATTTTTTATTTTAATAACATTTTTATTTTATTTTATTTTTCTTTCTTTCTTTCTTTCTTTTTCTCCCTTTTCTTCTGAGCCGTGTGGCTGACAGGGTCTTGGTGCTCTGACTGGGTGTCAGGCCTGAGCCTCTGTGGTGGGATACCTGAGTTCAGGACATTGGTCCACCAGAGACCTCCCAGTCCCATGTAATATCAAACATCAAAAGCTCTCTCAGAGACCTCCATCTCAACACAAAGACCCAGCTCCACTCAATGAGCAGCAAGCTACAGTGCTGGACACCCTATGCCAAACAACTACCAAGACAGGAACACAACCCCACCCATTAGCAGAGAGGCTGTCTAAAATCATAATACGTTTACAGACACCCAAAAATACAGCCGGATGTGGTCCTGCCCATCAGAAAGAAACATAACATCCAGCCTCATCCACCAGAACACAGGCACCAGTCCCCTCCACCAGAAAGCCTACACAACCCACTGAACCAATCACTGGGGGCAGACACCAAAAACACAGGGAACTACAAACCTGCAGCCTGCAAAAAGGAGACCCCAAACACAGTAAGTTAAGCAAAATGAGAGACAGAGAAATACACAGATGAAGGAAGCAAGGTAAAAACCCACCAGATGAAACAAATGAAGAGGAAATATGCAGTTTACCTGAAAAAGAATTCAGAGTAATTATAGTAAAGATGATACAAAATCTTGGAAATAGAATGGAGAAAATACAAGAAACATTTAACAAGGACCTAGAAGAACTAAAGGGCAAACAAACAATGATGAACAACACAGTAAATGAAATTTAAAATTCTCTAGAAGGAAACAATAGCAGAAAAACTGAAGCAGAAGAACGGATGAGTGACCTGGAAGATAAAATAGTGGAAATAACTACCGTAGAGCAGAATAAAGAAAAAAGGATGAAAAGAATTGACAACAGTCTCAGAGACCTCTGGGACAACATTAAATGCACCAACATTCAAATTCTAGAAGAAGAAGAAGAAAAAAAGAAAGGGACTGAGAAAATATTTGAAGAGATTATAGTTGAAAACTTCCCTAATATGGGAAAGGAAATAGTCAAGTCCAGGAAGCACAGAGAGTCCCATATAGGATAAATCCAAGGAGAAGCATGTCAAGACACATATTAATCAAACCATCAAAAATTAAATATAAAGAAAAAATATTAAAAGCAGCAAGGGAAAAGCAACAAATAACATACAAGGGAATCCCCATAAGATTAACAGATGATCTTTCAGCAGAAACTGCAAACCAGAAGGGAGTGGCAGGACATATTTAAAGTGATGAAAGAGAAAAACCTACAATCAATATTACTCTACCCAGCAAGGATCTCATTCAGATTTGACGGAGAAATTAAAACCTTTACAGACAAGCAAAAGCCAAGAGAATTCAGCATCACCAAACCAGCTTTACAACAAATGCTAAAGGAACTACTCTTGGCAGGAAACACAAGGGAAGGAAAACACCTGAAATAACAAACCCGAAACAATTAAGAAAATGATAATAGGAACATACATATCAATAACTACCTTAAATGTAAATGGATTAAATGCTCCAACTAAAAGACACAGCCTTGCAGAATGGATACAAAAACAAGACCCATATATATACTGTCTACAAGAGAACTACTTCAGACCTAGGGACACATACAGACTTAAAGTGAGGGGCTGGAAAAAGATATTCCATGCAAATGGAAATCAAAAGAAAGCTGCAGTAGCATTCCTCATATATCACAAAACAGACTTTAAAATAAAGACTATTACAAGAGACAAAGAAGGACACTACATAATGATCAAGGGACTGACCCAAGAAGAAGATATAACAATTGTAAACATTTATGTACCCAACACAGCAGCACCTCAATACATAAGGCAAATGCTAACAGCCATAAAGGGGAAATTGACAGTAACACAATCTTAGTAGGGGACTTTATCACCCCACTTTCAACAATGGACAGATCATCCAAAATGAAAATGACTAAGGAAACACAAGCTTTAAATGATACATTAAACAAGATAGACTTAGTTGATATTTATAGGACATTCCATCCAAAAACAACAGAATACACTTTCTTCTCAAGTGCTCATGGAACATTCTCCAGGATAGATCGTATCTTGGGTCACAAATCAAGCCTTGGTAAATTTAAGAAAATTGAAATTGTACCAAGTATCTTTTCTGACCACAACGCTATAAGACTAGATATTAATTACAGGAAAAAAATCTGTGAAAAATACAAACATATGGAGGCTAAACAATACAGTACTAAATAACCAAAAGATCACTTAAGAAATCAAAAAGGAAATCAAAAAACACCTAGAAACAAAGGACAATGAAAACACGATGACCCCAAACCTATGGGATGCAGCAAAAGCAGTTCTAAGAGGGAAGTTTATAGCAATACAATCCTACCACAAGAAACAAGAAACATCTAAACTAAACAACCTAACTTTACATCTAAAGCAGTTAAAGAAAGAAAAACAAAATAACCCCAAAGTTAGCAGAAGGAAAGAAATCATAAAGATCAGATCAGAAATAAATGAAACAGAGATGAAGAAAACAATAGCAAAGATGAATAGAACTAAAAGTTGTCTCTTTGAGAAGATAAAGAAAATTGATAAACCTGTAGCCAGACTCATCAAGAAAAAAAGGGAGAAGACTCAAATCAACAGAATTAGAAATGAAAAAGAAGTAACAACTGACACTGCAGAAATACAAAGGATCAAGAGAGATTACTACAAGCAACTCTATGCCAATAAAATGGACAACCTGGAAGAAATGGACAAATTCTTAGAAAAGGACAACCTCCCGAAACTGAACCAGGAAGAAACAGAAAATATAAACAGACCAATCACTAGCACTGAAATTGAAACTGTGATTAAAAATCTTCCAACAAACAAAAGCCCAGGACCAGATGGATTCAGAGACGAATTCTATCAAACGGTTAGAGAAGAGCTAACACCTATCCTGCTCAAACTCTTCCAAAATATAGCAGAGGGAGGAACACGCCCAAACTCATTCTACAAGGCCACCATCACCCTGATACCAAAACCAGACAAAGATGTCACAAAAAAAGAAAACTACAGACCAATATTACTGATGAATATAGATGCAAAAATCCTCAACAAAATACTAGCAAACAGAATCCAACAGCACATTAAAAGGATTATACACCATGATCAAGTGAAGTTTATCCCAGGAATGCAAGGATTCTTCAATATATGCAAATCAATCAACGTGATACACCATATTAACAAACTGAAGGAGAAAAACCATATGATCATCTCAGTAGATGCAGAAAAAGCTTTTGACAAAATTCAATACCAATTTTTGATAAAAACTCTCCAGAATGTAGGCATAGAGGGAACTTACCTCAACATAATAAAGGCCATATATGACAAACCCACAGCCAACATCGTTCTCAATGGTGAAAAACTGAAACCATTTCCACTAAGATCAGGAACAAGTCAAGGTTGCCCACACTTACCACCATTATTCAACATAGTTTTGGAAGTTTTAGCCACAGCCATCAGAGAAAAACAAGAAATAAAAGGAATCCAAATCAGAAAAGAAGAAGTAAAACTGTCACTGTTTGCAGATGACATGATACTATACATAGAGAATCCTAAAGATGCTACCAGAAAACTACTAGAGCTAATCAATGAATTTGGTAAAGCAGCAGGATATAAAATTAATGCACAGAAATCTCTTGCAGTCCTACACACTAATGATGAAAAATCTCAAAGAGAAAGTAAGGAAACACTCCCATTTACCACTGCAACGAAAAGAATAAAATACCTAGGAATAAACCTACCTAAGGAGACAAAAGACCTGTGTGCAGAAAACTATAAGACACTGATGAAAGAAACTAAAGATGATACAAACAGATGGAGAGATATACCATGTTCTTGGATTGGAAGAATCAACATTGTGAAAATGAGTATACTACCTAAAGCAATCTACAGATTCAATGCTATCCCTATCAAATGACCAATGGCACTTTGCATAGAACTAGAACAAAAAATTTCACAATCTGTATGGAAACACAAAAGACCCTGAATAGCCAAAGCAATCTTGAGAAAGAAAAACAGAGCTGGAGGAATCAGGCTCCTGGACTTCAGACTATGCTACAAAGCTACAGTAATCAAGACAGTATGGTACTGGCACAAAAACAGAAATATAGATCAATGGAACAGGATAGAAAGCCCAGAAATAAACCCACACACATATGGTCACCTTATCTTGATAAAAGTGGATCTTTATCAAGATAAAGTGGATCTTTATCAAAAAAGATCCACGAATATACAATGGAGAAAAGACAGCCTCTTCAAGAAGTGGTGCTGAGAAAACTGTACAACTACATGTAAAAGAATGAAATTAGAACACTCCCAACACCATACACAAAAATGAACTCAAAATGGATTAAAGACCTAAATGTACGGCCAGGCACTATAAAATTCTTAGAGGAAAACTTAGGCAGAACACTCTATGACATATATCATGGCAAGATCCTTTTTGACCCACCTCCTAGAGAAATGGAAATAAAAATAAACAAATGGGACCTAATGAAACTTCAAAGCTTTTGCACAGCAAAGGAAACCATAAACAAGACAAAAAGACAACCCTCAGAATGGGAGAAAATATTTGCAAACGAATCAACGGACAAAGGATTAATCCCCCAAATATATAAACAGCTCATGCAGCTCAATATCAAAAAAACAAACAACCCAATCCAAAAATGGGCAGAAGACCTAAATAGACATTTCTACAATGAAGATATACAGATTTCCAACAAACACATGAAAGGATGATCAACATCACTAATCATTAGAGAAATGCAAATCAAAACTACAATGAGGCATCATCTCACACCAGTCAGAATGGCCATCATCAAAAATCTACAAACAATAAATGCTGGAGAGGGTGTGGAGAAAAGGGAACCCTCTTGCTCTGTTGGTGGGAATGTAAATTGATACAGCCACTATGGCGAACAGAATGGAGGTTCCTTAAAAAGCTAAAAATAGAACTACCATACAACCCAGCAATCCCACTACTGGGCATATACCCTGAGAAAACCATAATTCAAAAAGAGTCATGTACCACAATGTTCATTGCAGTTCTATTTACAATAGCCAGCACATGGAAGCAACCTAAGTGTCCATCAACAGATGAATGGATAAAGAAGATGTGGCACATTTATACAATGGAATATTACTCAGCCATAAAAAGAAACAAAATTGAGTTATTTGTAGTGAGGTGGATGGACCCAGAGTCTGTCATACAGAGTGAAGTAAGTCAGAAGTAGAAAAACAAATACCATATGCTAACATATATATATGGAATGTAAAAAAAAAAAGAAAAATGGTTCTGAAGAACCTAGGGGCAGGACAAGAATAAAAACGTAGACATAGAGAATGGACCTGAGGACACAGGGAAGAGGAAGGCTAAGCTGGGTCAAAGTGATAGAGTGGCATGGCCATATATACACTGCCAAATGTAAAACAGATAGCTAGTGGGAAGCAGCCACATAGCACAGGGAGATCAGCTCCGTGCATTTTGGCCACCTAGAGGGGTGGGATAGGGAGGGCGGGAGGGAGATGCAAGAGGGAGGAAATATGGGGATATATGTTTATGTATAGCTGATTCACTTTGTTATACAGCAGAAACTAACATACCATTGTAAAGCAACTATAACTCCAATAAAGATGTTAAAAAAAAATAAATAAATAAAGCACCAGATGGTAAAGATTTTAGGGTTTGCTCACTATAACAGTCTCTGTCGAAACTACTCAACTTTGCTTTTGTGGCTTGAAAACAACCACAGACATGATAAAAATGAATGAGCTGTGTTTCAATAAAACTTTACTTACAAAAACAGGCAGCCGGCTGGATTTAGCCCATGGGCTATAGTTTGATGCCTCCTGATATAGACTAACTATATGCTGGAAGAGGAATCTATGGTATTGTAATGTTGCCTATATCAAGATAGGACCATGATTTCTTGTAAATGTAGAATACGCTCCTTTATTTTCTCCAAGAGTCTGGCTGATGCATATTGTATTTTAAATATAAGCATACACCTAAGACCAAAATGTTCAGAGTTCAAATAAACAGGCAGAGAAGAACATATGCTGTGACCCTCAGATCAAACAATGTTCATGCCCTCATTAATTTATTTTACACATATTTGTGGGTTGCCTGTAATATATAAATTACTGTGCTAAGTACTACATGGGATGCAAATATGGATAAGATTGAGACTCTTTCATCAGGAAGTTAAGACCCCAATAGGGGAAAATAACACATTCATAAATATATATAATACAAGATATACAAAGAAATGGGTCACAAAAGAAATAAAAATACATTTTTCTAGATGAGGGAGAAATTACTCTTGACTGACTTGAAGTGTGGAGTTTTGGGAAAGAGATCAGAGCCCTTTTCATGAAGGAAATATGATATATGTACCAGGTCTTGTAGACCTAGGCAAGTAGAAATTAGAAAGGCAATACTGAGAGAAAGGGCATAAGAAAACAAAGAAAACAACATAAACAAAAGTCCAATAGTGAAAAAAAAGCATAGACTGTATGGAATAAAAATGAATAATTTGTGCAATTTGAAGCTTATACAGTTTTTTGAGCCCTATTTAAGAAAAAGAATACAAAATTACATACAAAAATGAATATGTATTTGTAATGAGAAAAGAAGTCACAACAAATGAGAAACTTTTAAAAGCAGCAAATACCACAAATATCACAAGATCCAGACACTATATGGAACACTTGAATTATGTTACTATCTAACACACCTCTCTCCAGGGACTGGCTATACTCTTCAATCCTGTCTCCATAGGACAAGGAAAGACAACTCAGGCTTTCCTCTAGCACAGCTGATCATAATGTGCTTACTAGCAATAGTATATAAAAGTTTCTTTCAACTTCACAAAATATCTATTAATAATGGGTAAAATTTTAGGACTACTGTCAAATTGAGGAAACCCTTTAAATTGTGTGACATTGCAGGTCATTTCAAAGCATTCTGTGCACTAATTGTAAATATTCATTGAAATTACAACAAATCAATCATGAATCACTGATGTCCTCATGTAGTGGCATATCATTAGTTTTATGTTATCTTTGTTGGAGGAAGTATCACGTGTCAAGAATTTAAATCTTTTGTCAATGTGTTCATACGTCACCCCTCATCATTAATCAGATTATCAAACAGTTCATGAAACTATTCATTATGTCCATTTGCAAAGTATTTCTTCCTCTTAGTGAATTTAGAGGAGAGGAACCTTATATGATGAGAAAGCCTGCATAAGGCAATATCTGTGGGCCACCAAAATAACACTTTGAATAATTTTAATTACAAATTCTGTATTTCTACAGTTTGGTGATTTTATTACCTATTTCAATAATCAATTACACTAGCAGCACTTAAGTTGTTTTAAATGTTTAAAAAATATAAACAAAGAATGCACCAACTAACGAGGTCATAAAATTAATATAACCTCTTGATGAATAACAAAATTTATCATGATATATTTTAGCGCCATCTAGTGGCGCTAAAAGACTTCAGAGTAAATAAATATGCAATTTAGTTTTAAAATTTTTGTCAACATATATTCTTTGATTCTACATCCCAGTCATACCATCTAAGATTTTCCATTAAATACTGACAATAAAATAATTGATTGTAAGGTTATGTGGGCTTCTAGAAATTAAATTATTATGAAATAAAAGGAATTAAGTCATCCCTTCACTATTTTACAGGAGATGTCAGTCAGTACCTCAGCTACCATAAAACAAAGGGACTAGTTCTCATTGAAATGCCCAATCAGATAAATATTTTCATAGAGTCTTCGGTCTATGAAGATATGTTTGATTCAAACCAAGTTGAATTTAAACTGTTATGTGATATCTTTTTAAATAAAAAATTATTTTATGACTCACTTTATAGCTCTATTAAAAGCTTTCTAAAGTTTTACTTAGCTGTCCGCCGCTGTCCCAGCTGACTCCGCGCCGCTCGTCGCGATGGAGGTCGCCACCAAGTTTGTGGTCCAGAGTCCAACATGGTCTACAGTCCGAGGCCAGGGAGGTGCAGTAAGTACCGGATGACGTGCATCAGCCCCGAAGCCACCGTCCTCAAGATGCACCCCAGGTCCACGGGCTTCACCTTCCGGACCGCCCGGCAGGTGCCCGGGCTCGCGGTCGTGCTTGTGGGCTGGGGCGCGAACAAAGGCTCCAGACTGCTGCAGTGCTGGCCCACCGACTGCGCCTGTCCTGGCCCTCGCGCACCTGCCAGAAGGAGGCCAACTACAAAGGCTCGCTGACGCAGGCGTCCCCGTTAACCTGGGCCTGGTCAAAGAAAGCCAGGAGGTATTCGTGCCCTTCAGCTCACTGCTGCCCATGGTGGCTCCCGACGACCTCGCATTCGACGTCTGGGCCATAATCATCTCTGAACCTGGCGGAGGCGATGCAGTGCACACAGGAGCCACAGGAAAAACCGTGGTCGCACCTGGAGGCTCTGCTTCCGCGGCCCTCCATCTACCTCCCAGAGTTCCTCACGGCTAAATAACCAGAGCGCGCGGGCTGACTACGTCATCCTGGGCACGCGCCCAGCAGCTGGAGCTGATCTGTACCGACTTCTGCAGCTTCCAGTCCGGCGCCGGGCTGGCTGAAGTCATCGTGCGGAAGACAGCGAATACGGAGCACTTTTCCGAAGTGATCCCGGGCCTCAATGACACCGCTGAAAACCTGCTGAGCACCATCCAGCTGGGCCTGGAAGTGTCGCCCTCCATGCTGTTTGCGGTGGCCAGCATCTTGGAGGGCTGCTCCTTACTCGGTGGGTCCCCACTGACCATGCTGGTGCCTGGTGCCCTCGAGTTCAAGTGGCAGTGCAGCCTCTTTGTGGGTGGAGACGACTTAAGGTCGGGCCAGACCAAGGTCAAGTCCGTGCTCGTGGATTTGCTTATCTGCTCTGGCCATGAGACCACGTCCATCGTGAGGTACAACCACTTGGGCAACAATGACTGGCAGAACCTGTCGACCCCGCCACAGTTCTGCTCCAAGGAGGTGTGCAAGAACAGCGTGGTGGACGACACAGTGCACAGCAACCCAACACTCTACTAGCCGGTTGTGGAGCCCGGTCACTGTGTCATCATCAAGTATGTGCCATACGTGGGCGACAGCAAGCGTGCCCTGGATGAGCAATCAGAGCTGATGCTGGGCGGTACCAACACGCTGGTGCTGCTCAACAAGTGCGAGGACTCGCTCCTGACCGGGCCCATCATGCTGGACCTGGCGCTGCTGACAGATCTGTGCCAGCGTGTGAGCTTCTGCACCGACGTCGACCCACAGCCGCAGAACTTCCACCCCGTGCTGTCGCTGCTCAACTTGGCATCCTCTTCCAGGTGCCGCTTGCGCCGCCAGGCAGCCAGGTGGTCAACGTGTCCTTCTGCCCCCGCAGCTGCACGGAGAATATCCTCACGGCCTGCGTGGGACTCTGGCCGCAGAACCACAAGCTTCTGGAGCGCAAGATGGAGTGCCCTGGCCTCAAGGGAGTTGGGCTTGTGGCTGCCACCTGTGCCTTGCAAGAAAGGACCAGTGCCCACCGCCCCCAGTGGCTATACTGGTGACGCCAATGGGCACTTGTAGGCCGAGTCACCCCAGATGCCCACCACCTAAGGCCATGGCCATATAGCTCCACCATAACTCCTGTCCCCATTGCTCCTCAGAGCCCAACCCTTCTAGGCCCCCAAAGATAATAAAGCTAGTGCCACTATCAAAAAAAAAAAGTTTTATACAGCAAATCAGTAGATTTACGATCACCATCACCAAAACCAAACTAAGTTCTTTAATCAAAACAACACAGCTTTCTTGGTTTTACTATTTTTATCCTATAACAAACAATACTGGGTTAACAAAACAGAAGTTCATTTAAACTATGTTATTGTTATGTGTGAAACATAAAACTAAAAAAAACAAAATTTTGCCGTCACCATGAGAAACAAGGGATAGGCAATAGATTCGTTCTTTCTCCTCTTTTACTATTAATTCACTGACCATCTAAAACAGCTGAATTTACATGCTATTAAATTCATACTGCTCTTAGAACCAAAGGATTAGACTGAGAAAGTCAAAGCAAGTTACAAATTATTAAAAGTGATACATACTACAAATGCCACAAGATCCAGAAAATATCATCATAATTTTACCCTAGGCTAATTTTTTTTAAAATTCAGAGTAGCAAGCTGCACTCCCTTAGGCTCATAAAGGCATTTGTAAGGAGGCAGCAATGCCACCCAGCGACGACTCTCACTGGACAGCAGTTGGTGCTTTTAAGCGGAAGTGAATACTTCCTTTTTAGTCATAGGAGACTCAGGCAGAGTCACCCACGTCTCGGCTTGCCTGTGTCTGCAGAGGCAGCCACCCCCAGAATGCACAGTCTAGTCCAAGCCTGCACAGGCCAGGAACCACTATACCAGGTATTATAGGACTAAATCTTTATGGTCCCCCAGGAAGTTATGGAAATAGAGGTTATTTCAAGAAGTTATCAATCAACAGTGTGACGTACTGAAGACCAGTCAATCAGAAGGGAGGAGAGAGAACAGGAGGTGAAAGGCAAGTGAGAAGTGCCTGGCTGGAAATTCCCTTGGTTAAAACCGAATTTTGGAGAGCAGCAGTAGCAGTAGTTGCATATGGGTGTATGTGAGAATCTGTGTGTATTAAGTGACAAGCAACACAGATAAGCCTCTTTGGCTAGTAGCCCAATAGAGTACATTTTGCTGTGAATTCATCTCTGATCCAAAAGCATATATCTTTTCTCTCATGTGGGAGGCTCTCAACTAACTTGCTATACCTTCTGTGTACTCAAAAAATATAATCTGAATGATTTCTCCCTTTAAAAATTCCTAGTGCAAATGAGAACATTTTTTTGTAGGTATAGAGGAAGAAATTTTTACCTCATTAGTTTCTGCCTAATCCAGGTGCTATTAAATTCCATCTGCTGATTAGAGTTGCAATGTGAAAAGAGCTCCACCAAAATATTTCTTGAATTATTCATCCTTAACCCTAATATGTATTCTGGTTTAAGTGAATGGTTGAATCTGGTCTGGCACTTCTAACAATCAATTAGAGCACTAGTCGTCAAACTGACTGTAGAGACAAAAACAAGAAAAAGAGATCATAAATTTGACTTGCTGTTGTGTTTTGCCCATAATTTATCATTTTTTTCCTTTAAATATCCCATTTAAAATTGCTTCAAATGAGATGCAATGCATTATATAACCAAAAGTTTAATCGTTAAAACATTTTAAAAATACATGTTATTTTTAAATTTTTTTCCAAAAATAAATGTATTGGAAAGTCACATATTAAGTGTATGTTTTATTTGTAAAAATTATTTTTATTTAACTCATCTATTCTATCTTCTTTTCCATGTAGAATTGCAAGTAGTCTCACGCAGAAGAAAACAAGTTATTTTAAAGAATCATCTAAGAAGTCCCAGCCACAACTACCTTCATTAATTCTTCCCAATATTTCACAATTGTCTTTGTACAGAAATTCTTCCTAATAAGTACATATTCTATTCTTGGATATATATGATATATACTCAAGGTCATACAGGTGCTAATTATCACTACGATGGCAATCACATTATAATATTTAAATGTGTCAAATTAACATGTTGTATGCTTTAAATTTACACAGTGTTATATGTCAAATATATTTCAGTTAGAAAAAAATACCCAAGATCATTTTCTGAGGTCCTATATTTAAAGAAATTCAATATTTTTTCATCATTCCCTTTCATACACATGAAAATAAGCTTTAAGATGCCTCATGAAGCTTTCCTCTGTAAGGTAAATAATTGTTTCTTTTTTCTAGGTCTTCATTTTAAGCTGAGACAAAGTATTTTATTTACTTAAATATTCATTCATTTGTTCATTTAATATTGGAATCCTTTCTTGATTCCAAAAAAGCTTGAGGCATTTTACAGATTTAAAAGACAATCTTCAGGATAAAGCACAAAGGAAGGCAAAGGCAAGTAAATATTTAAGTATTAAATAAATGAGTGTCATTATAAAAGGAAGAACAAATGCCTTCAGATATAAGACAGTGAATCTTATTGTACAATTCACCATAAGCTGGTTTCATTTTTTAAAGTTCTAAGATTCCTACAATGGTGAAAATCATTAACTGATGTACCAGAGCTTAAAGATAACCGTACCACACAGATTCTCAATGTTCTGTTGCCCACACTACCTCAGGGACTCTTGGGGAATGGGCTGTCATTGGGTAGTGCCTCAACACAAAATATCTAGTACTGCCTGGATAGCAGAGGGATGGGGTCAACAGCGTCCTTTTGCTTAAGAGATCAAGAAGCATCCCTTCCTCTACCTCAGGGACTCTTGGGGAATGGGCTGTCATTGGGTAGTGCCTCAACACAAAATATCTAGTACTGCCTGGATAGCAGAGGGATGGGGTCAACAGCGTCCTTTTGCTTAAGAGATCAAGAAGCATCATGGGGGGAAAAAAAAATCACTCGAGAAACAAAGAGACAAGGCACACATGCCGGGACCAAGCACGGTGAGTCACGTCAGAGAGGCAGGAAGCATGTTCTCTCCCCTTTGGTGAGGCAACACATGATATGATAGGAGAGGGCATTTTATGGACCAGGTGAGCTATAGGAGCACAGTAGCCTGGGAAGTGAATCAAACCAGCTCATTCCAGGTGGTGAATGTGGCAGGGTGGATGGAAACCACAATGCTATAAGATGACCTGGAAGAGAGGAGGTTTCTTGTAGGCTTCACCTTCAATCTCTATCCCAAATCTGATTGTTCTCAGTATCTCTGCCTCCATCGGCCTGATCTAAGCACTGTTTTCTCTTTCTGGATCTCTGCAATAACCTCCTTCCTAGCTTCCTTGCTCCCACTCTTAACCCCTCCTGCTTGTTTTCACACAGCAGCCTGACAGATCCATTTAAAATATATTTAGGATCATGTCATTCTTCTACCTGAAATTGTTGATAGCTTCCTATTGTATTTAAAATAAAGTCAACCTTCCTTACCATGACTAAGTGGCCCTCCATGAGCTGCTCCCTGGATACATCAGCAACCTCATCTACCACTTTCTCTCCAGTCAAACTGGCTACCTTGTTCTTCCTCAGATATATCAGGAGCACACCTAACTTGGGCTTTTACAACTGCCTCTCCCTTTGCTTCAAACATTCTTCCCACCGGTACTTGCATGCTGGCACTCCATTTTAATCAAGTCATCAGACATTTGGAGTATATGCTTGGCTGAGGAACCAATAGGATGAAGCTCTTGAATATGGAGTCATGACTGAACACTTCCAAGTCAGAATCCTGCTCAAGTGGATCAATATAGCAGCTCAGTTGGTCAAAGATAGCCTTTCCCCCACCATCCCCACCAGCAGGCCGCTATTAAAGACCATTTCATTAAAGGTGTCTTCCCTTTAAAGTCTAAAATGACTGCCACCTGTCACTCTCTAGTACCATATACGCCTTGCCTTTTCTCCTCATAGCACTTACAGTTATTTATACAGCCAGCTTTCCTTATCTATAGGCTCTGCATCCAAGGATTCAACCAATGTGGATCAAAAATATTCCAAAAAGGGCTTCCCTGGAGGCGCAATGTTGAGAGTCTGCCTGCCGATGCAGAGGACATGGGTTCATGTCCCGGTCTGGGAAGATCCCATATGCCACGGAGCGGCTGGGCCCGTGAGCCATGGCCGCTGAGCCTGTGCATCCGGAGCCTGTGCTCTGCAACGGGAGAAAAAAAAAATATTCTGAAAAGATTATAGAACATTCCAAAAAGCAAAACTTGAATTTGTAGCATGGTGACAACTGTTTACATAGCATTTACATTGTATTGGGTATTATAAATAATCTAGAGATAATTTAAAGTATACAGAAGGATGTGCATAAGTTATATACAAATACTATACCATCTTATGTAAGGGACTTGAGCACCTGAGGATATTAGTATCTCAGGGGGGTCCTGGAACAAATCCCCTGCAGATACCAGGCGATGACTATAGTTATCTCTCTGTGAGTTGACTGCCTATGGGTTGAGCTTATATCACTGGAATATAAATTCCATGTGGACAGGAACTCTGATTTCTTCCCAACAGTATCACTTGTACTTCGAACAGTAATTGGTACTTATGGTGCTCAATATTTACTTATTGGTTAAAGGAAGGACTAAATGAGAAACTTTTGATATGCCAGAGTAATTTAAGGAAGGTTGGAGTTTTCAGCTTATAAGTGGAGACTGAACCATGGGAAAATCTATTTGATATAGTCTGATGAAATACTTTGAGTTCCTAGCCCTGTGAACTGACATTTGAATTTGAGTGTTTAAAATCATCTCAAAGCAAAACTCTACACTTGATCTTCCATCAGAACTGGTGTTTCCTGTCTCATTAAACAGTACCACTCCTCTCTCCAGGTGTGCAGGTCCTCTGCGGTCCTCTTTCCTTCTGTTAGAATGCTCTTCCTTTTCGTCCTATCTCACACCCACTCCTTAGCTCAGTTAATTTCTACTCATTCTTCAGATCTGTGATACGTTATCCTTCACCAAAAATGGTCTTAATACTTCCTGTCCCCTGTGAGCTTTCCCAGAATCTTGCCTTTCTCTGTAAAGAGGAAAAGTCGATTTCCCCTTCCCTTGAACCTGGGCTGGCCTTTGTGGCTGCCTTGAGAACAGAATGTAGTAGAAGCAACACCATCATATAGCTTCTGTCTAGCTCTCTCTTTCTCTCTTTCTTGGAACTAGAACCCAGCCATTATGAGTGGGGAAGTCCAGGCTTTATGGAGAGGCCACGTGTGGGTGCTCTGGCCAAAAGTCCCAAAAGAAGTCCCAAGCTACAGCCAGCTGGGTGACTGAGTGCTTAGAAGGCTCTGATTCCCAGCCTTAGAATCCACCTCCCACCCTCCCCCACCCCTGACCCCCGCCCCCACCAACACACACACTGGGCCTTTGGATCTTCCATTTAAGCCTCCAGACACCATGGAGCAGAAACAAAATAATATATCTGCTATGTCCTGACCAAATTCAACACCCCCAGAACTTATGAGCAAGATAAATGGTTGTTTGATGCCACCAAATTGGGCCAATTTTTTACCTAACAGTGGATAACTGAAAGAGATCTCACTCAAAGTTCCTATCTCAAAGGAAGCCTCCTCTAGCTGGGGCAGAACTTTCTTGTGAACTCTGTATACCTCTCTCTCAAAGGAAAATTTTATGTTTATTTTTGTGATTATTTTAGATTCTTAAGTATGGTGAATCTATCTTTTGCTCACTAGTTTCCATCTTTTGACTTGATTCCTTAAATCAAGTATAATCACAAAGCAAGATGTTGAGTTTTTTTATTATTTAAATGTGAGTGACAATCCCAGGTGACCTATTGCCCAAGATCTATGACTTTCTTTGGGTGAAAGTCTACCAAACATTTACCATTTCTCTATCTTAGTTATCATATTTGCAATATTCTTTTATCTCACTGAGTGACTCTACGTAAAATTTTAATGCTACTAAACATATTAGTATACAATTTTATTAGCTAATATCTGGTTATTAATATTTTAATACCTTCAACTACCTGATAAAGATTAAACTGTTTAATGATCTCTTATTTCTTATGCATATCCAAAATTTTGTTTTTATAATTGCTCTGATTATGTTAGAAAATACAAGGTCTGATTATGCCTGTTCCAGACATTATGAAAATTCATTTTAGGGTTTCCTAATAACCTCTTTTAAGATATGATAGTAAGAACATGGACCTTGGAGACAGAAATTCCTAGGTTTAAATCCTGTTTGAGCCATTCAACATCTGTGTGATCTTGGGAAAGAAACTTACTTTTTCTAAGGCATATTTTCTTCGTAAGGTGTAAATCTAGAAGCTAATAATGTCCACCCAGTGCACAAGGTAGTTATGAAAAAATACCCAGTAAAAAGTAGTTGCTTAACAAGTGATAAGTAGACACCTTATCTTGAGTCACATATACAGATATGCTTTTAAATTTCATTGTGTCACCAAAAAATGTATAAAAGAATTGTACAGATTTACCATCTGCAACTACAAATGATAATAATTAGTATTAAGACAACGAAAGTCAAATTGTTTTTGTGCAAAAATCCTTCCCAATAAATAGGTTATTTAGCCATACATTTTGAAAGATACATGCTTAAACTTAAATATGCTAATGGGAGCTATCCTTCAAGTTCATCTTCTGATGGATCCTAATGTTAATGTCATTTCTGCAAACACTTTTCTGCTCATTTGCTTTCTGGAAGAATTCAAGGACTTGGAAGTAGGTCATTAACTGGGGAGTTGTTCCAAGGAAGTAGGAAAAAAAAAAAGAAAAGAAAAAAAATGGCAATAGAGACTTTGTTATCACTGATACTCTGAGAGGGGTAGAAAATGCCTCCATGGAATTACTACTCAGAGAACTGGAATCTGGATCATTCATCTACTGGTTCCCATCATCACCTTTTGGATGAGAGCTGTCCCTGGGGGCACCCTAACTCCCCCTGCACTTCTGAGCTACCCTTACCCAAGGGCCAAGTAGGATGCCATGGCATTAGAGAAGACCCTGAAAGTGCAAACGTATACAGTACACTCTTAAGATGGAACAGCTGCCAGCACAAGTTGAATATGAGCTCATACAAAACTACCCACCTGGGCAATGGCTGAGGTTGGAGGTAGACCAAGGAGACATGGCGGGGGCCAATAAAGGCGTCTGCTGTAATACTCCTTGCACCTCTCAGATCTGCTCATACCTCACACGGAGCCCCACTCTGTCACAGATTTCTTGAGAGGTAGCTGAGAAATACTAATTAGTAATCAGGCTGTAATTAGTAGTCATCATCTCCTTATTCTCTAGTCTGTTCTAGATTTCCCTCACTTCTGCCTCATCTTCAGCTGGCCTAGGGTGCTTATCTGGTGGGATGACCCAGACCTTCACCACTGAAGAGTCTATGCCCTTGGTTCTTTGTTCTTTGCCAGGCCTTGGTTTTTGCAATTGTCCATCAAGTCATTATCATGCCTGGCAGTACCAAGAAACACTCCAGTGAATCCGAGTTCTAGACATAATTTTCCCTGTTTCCATATGTAACAACAATTCCATTGCCTCCTGAAAGAGGACAGATCAATTATCCCTGCCAGTTGTAGTACTCCTTTCTACGCCTCCTGGTCCCTTGGCATGAGAACCCCTAAGTGACCAGGCGGCAGTTTGTAGTTTCAGGTTCAATGGGTCACTTACTGTATCTTTTGTAGGAAACCCTCCTCGTACTCCATCCCCCAGGAACCAGGATCTCCAGCCTATCAGAGCCCACAGGAATGAGAAACGTGAAGTCTGCAAATGATTCACTGGAAGTGATGGGAGAACATCACTTGGCAAGTCAAGAATCCTGAAAAACAAAAAACATTTCTTAGCTTATCTTGACCTGCAAGAGTCCTAGAATTCTTATTTTGAATTAAAAAGGACTGTTCAGTAACAAAAAGATAAATCATCATATAATTCCACTTATATGTGGTACCTCAAATTCTTAGAGACAAAAAGTAGAATGGTGGTTGCCAGGAGCTGGGGGAAGGGGGACAATGGGAAGTTACTATTTAATGGGTACAGCATTTCAGTTTTGGAAGATGAAAAGGGTTCTAGAGATGGATGATGATAATGGTTGCACAAGAATATCAATGTACTTAATACCACTGAACTGTACAATTGAAAATGGTTAAGAGGCAAATTTTATGTTATGTATATATATATATATATATATATTTGTGTGTGTGTGTGTGTGTGTGTGTGTGTGTGTGGTACACGTGCCTCTCACTGTTGTGGCCTCTCCCATTGCGAAGCACAGGCTCCGGACATGCAGGCTCAGCGGCCATGGCTCACGGGCCTAGCCGCTCCGCTGCATGTGGGATCTTCCCAGACTGGGACACGAACCCGTGTCCCCTGCATCGGCAGGCGGACTCAACCACTGCGCCACCAGGGAAGCCCTATGTTATGTATATTTTACAACAATTTTTTTAAATGGGGGAGGAAAAAGAACTGTATACTAGTCTTCTCCAAGTACCTTTGTGGAGAAGGTAGGGATTAGAAAGCATTAATGTGAATCTCATCTTCACCACTTCTTAATGAATGACCTTTGGAGTGCTGTAACTATTTGAGACTTTACTTCTTTTAATATGTAACATGGAAATAATAATGATATCTACCTCACAGTGCTCCTGTGAGAAGGTTTTGTAAGAGAGAATTTTTTAAATAAATTCTAAAACTCCCTACAATCACGAAGTATCTTTAATATCATAAATAATGATGATGATGATGATGATAAAAAGTTCAGCTCCAGGAAATTCTTGACTTTATTCTAAACTGTACATTCTCACATTATACATTGATATCTTCTGATTACCTTCCATATGTCAAGTGTAAACTTTCATTACCCCAAAGTGATCACTTTCAGCCTGGGAGTCTACTTTCCTCTATGACCAGCTTAGACTTTATGGTGCAAAATTATGCTTGCTATTTTGCAAATATCCTCAGGCTCACTTGGTTGTTATTGGAATCCTGGTCATCTGGAAAAAACTCTACTCATTTAAACCTGAGATGTTGAATATGCTGAAGAGAGCACCCAACCAAGACAGACTGGTTTCTAGGGAGGCCCTAACATAGAGACCTCCACTAAGGTCGTACAGGATGTGGTTTAACTTTCCAGATCCATTTCACTTCCCACTTAAACACATCACAACCTTCTATCATCAGCTGTTTTTATCTAAGGGATGCATTTGGCTTGGGAGGATGTCACCTATTATATGATGCTATAGTGGAGCTGGGCACTTCACATGTTGAATATCAACCCATTAAGAGGAGGAAATCTTGATGGTAAGACAGACATTGGGCACTAATGACTCTGACGTTGATGAGGATGTTCATAGATTTCTATCCTTCTTACAAACTCATGATTGCTACTTTCTCAATCACCTCCACTATGTTTTACAAAAATAAACAAGTACTACATTAGAAATAAGCCTATTCCTAAGACACTTTCACCTTTTTCTTTCTTTGTTTTAATTCATGAAATTTGCTTTAACCTAAGAACAGGGTACGGGGGTGGGGAGGGTTATGTAAAGAAACAGTGAAATGTTTCTTCCCCCATGCCCTAAATAATCTTGGTCATACTTCCGGCCACTACAGCATATCTATCACTTTGAACCTGCTGGGGGAAGAGGAGATGAGGATGAACAAGACAAGGGGAGAGAGAGAGAGCAGCATTCTTTTTCTCTTACTCCTTCTGATTGCAAGTACAGTATGTAATAACAACAAATTACCAATAATGGAGGAAGAGAGCAATGATAAGTGGAAGATGGGGGCAGTGCGGAAAGAGGAAGAAAAGGAAAGACATGCATTGCTCATTCCTTTGTGCCTGTATTAGTTTTCTATTGATGCCATAACAAATTACCATAAATCTAGCAGCTTAAAACAACACAGATTGATTATCTCAGAGTTCTGGGAGTCAGATAGCTTCTCTGGGTCCCACAGTGCTGAAATCAAGGCATTAGCAGGGCTGTATTCCTTTCTGGAAGCTCTGGAGAGAAGTCTGTTTCCAGGCTCACTTGGTTGTTATTGGAATTCAGCTCCACACAGTTGTAGGACTGGAGTAACTGTCTCCATCGTAGCTGTTGTCCAGGGGCAGCTTCTGGGGGCTGCCACATTCCTTGGCTCATAAATGTTACACTTCAGATATCTCTGACTTCTTCTGTCACATCCCTTTAACTGATGTAACTGATATTTCTACCTTTCTCTTCTGCTTCTCAGGGTCCATCCAGGTAACCCAAGACAATCTACTTTAGGGTCAGCTGATTAGTAACCTTAATTACATTTGTAGAGTCTCTCCTAGATTGCTCTATAGAGCAATGTCTAGATTAGTCTTTGGTGAATAACCAGGGAATGGGAGTCTTAAGGGGCAGCTTTAGGAATCTGCCTGCTTGTTAAAAGCCGTACTGAATGCTTGACATATATTATAGTATTTAATTATACTAAAATAATATAACCAGGGAGTAGGTATTGTTATCACTAACAACAATTGCAACAACAAAAATCCTCATTTTCTTTGTTTCCAGATTAGCCAACAATAACTATCAGGCTTCTTTAATGTATCTATAACAGGATTTTTTTTAATGAAAAATAAACTCTTTAAAGGAAGTATCTGTTGCATAAGAAAGGTATGAGTATAACTGATGTTATTTTGGATCCTTTTAAAGAAAATCTCAACTTGTCTTCTCTCTATGCTTATTACCACAGTGTGGCCAAAAATCCTCACGCTCAATCAGTGCTCATGGCATCTCCATGGCAACACACCAGGGTACCTCCAGTATAAGGCCATCTTCACTTAACAGCAGCATAAACAATTCACCTGATTATGGGCTATTAAGAGGCTAGACACAAGGATATGTGAGTAGAAAAAGAAACGGAGGCTTCTTTTAACATACTTTGTAATACATTTTGGCAATCCCTAATAAGCCAAGATGAGAAAGAAGATGCTGATAAAATGGTAAATAATTCTTCCAGGTGGACTTTGCAAAAATTCGAGAGCTTCTCAGATTGCTGACTTTGTAGAAGTGCTCTTGCAAAATCCAGGATGGTTTTTCTCGGTACAAAGTGTAGATTTTGAAATATTTCTCTCTCCTTCTCCCTCATTATCCACCAAAAATTCCTTTTCTCCCCACATAAAACACAAAAGTGTTTCTCACACAAATGTGAGAAAGTTTATGATAACACTTGTATTATGTATATGTTATTTTAAGCCGAGAAAGAGAGAAAAAAAATAGTATATAATTGGGAATTTTATGTCAAGAACAGAGCCCAGAAAGGGAGCAGCTTTTTAAAATCGTCATTCATAATATTTCTTTAAGTCCTGAGAGACACCCCACCAACTGCCAGATAAAGTAGCATTCACCTCTGCACTGAGACTTTGCAGGCAGACCCCTCACGGAAGGGTGTCCAGGCTGTCAACCTATGTTGAAATTTCTGTCTATATTCTCATTTTTTAAATATCTGGGAGAAAGAAAAGAAAACAAAATACTCCTGGGAGAAGAAATGTGTTAAGTCACATTAAAGCTAATGAGTTGTATCAAGCATAATATTTTACTATCTGGCTGTTCAGTTCCCCCACCCTCAACTACCTTTAAGCAAAAGGGGGTAAAACCACTTCCCTTTAGGTACACACCTCCCATACAGCCCCGAAGCTGACTTTCTGTACGTTTTTCCCCCAAGGGCATTCTTGCTGTGCATTTCACTTTTTGGCTTCAACTTACTCCCTACCCTCCACCCCTCACCTTATATTCATACAGCATGCTTCACCTGTGGACAGCTTTCCTGAGGATAAATTTCAAGGATCTGGTTTACTTGACATTTGACCCCAGCATTGATAGTTTTAATTCAAATGATTCTCTCTTCTCTAATAATGACACAATTTTACCAGGAACTCATTAGCAAAATAATTACTCTACAAGGTTAACACTTTGATCTGATAGAGCACTAGAGAAAGGGCAGAATATTAAATAAAGATAATACAGTCTTTCAATACCACAAGAAGCTTCTGATATGACCTAGTTAAGCACTGTGTGGTGATGGCTTTACAAAGGGACTGGAGGAAGCAGTTTAAAAAGGCTGTTAGCATTCATGAGGGGTCCTATCAGCACGATCTGTTTTTCCTTTTGAAAATGAAATTAGATTTTATGTGGAAAGTTTAATGGCAGTTAGGACTTAGCCTATAAAGCCTACAAGGTAAGCAGTAGATCATATGCCTCAATAGGCAAGGGAGAGTCAAAAAGGCTATGAAGAAATTCTGAAGATGTTGTGACAGACACAACCTTGGCACAGTAAGAAGAGTATGGGTTTTAGGGTCAGGCAGTTTTCTCGCAATCCTTATGTGGCAACTTAACAAACTGATCACCTTGGCCAAGTTGCTTAACTTCTCTGGGTCTTGGTTTCTACAAGTACAGAACAGAGATAATTAGAAGGACATATAGTACGTTGTCCAAATTGGGATATTTTTAAGAGTGAAAGGAGACGCTATTAATAGTTATCTCAGGACAACAAGAGTAAACCAGGACTATCCAGCAAGCCAGGATGTGTGGTTATCTTATCAGGATAATTAAAAAGCAATGCCTCACACCACGGGGTTGTTGAGACAATTAATAAAAACAAAATACATAAAACACTTACAGGTAGTCAGCACTAGGTAAAAATTAGCCTCTTTCTATCCTGTCTCTTTTCTTCCCCTTCCTCTGGGGGATAAGAAAAACAATTTGTGTGTGTGTGTTAAAATAAAGAATTAGAAGAATGCAATTTGTTCTTACTCGCTCTTACTTGTTACTTAGTGTTATTACTATGTAATGAAGAGATTATCTGACACTATTTATAGCTCAATCTAACTGCCCACTAAAATATTGTAAACTAGAATATGTTTAAATTATTTTAACAATATGTACTCCACAATCCACAAATTGAACTGTGCTCATTAAATGCGTAATTGAATAAATAAATCACTAACTCTTCTCTGCCGTAGGTCACTCTTTTTCTGCTTCTCTACCTTTTATTATGTATTAGTGAAGAGAGGACAGAATTTGGAGTCAAGAAAGCATCATATGCCTGGCTCTACCAGTTATGTGATACTGAGAAAGTCACTTAAGCTCTTTGAACCTCAATTTCCTTTTTTGTCAAATCAGCAACAATTGATCTCTTTGAGATGATGACTGGGAAATACCTAGTACTTCATTTGACATATAGCAACTACTGAATCACCTCCATTTTCTTCCTTCTTTCTTCTTCCCTTATGGTGTTCCCATTTGACTCCTGAGATTCAAAGCATCTTGACTCCCAAAAGGAAGCTTCTTAGAGGTTCCTGGTGCATACAGATGGGTTCCTGATCATCACACACTGTACTTCAGGTAAACTGGTCAGTTGTCAACTATCAAATGTGGTGATTTACAGTCACGTTTCAGAAATTTAATTATAAAAATACAGAAATAGAAATGTTGACACAAATCTTGGAATCCATTGAGAAAATTCAGAATCTTTTATACTTATCAGTAACCAGGAGAGGGCGGACTAAGATTGGAATATAAACCCCGGCCTTCACAAAGCTAAAACTATCAAATTTTCAATATAAGCAAACGCTGAACCCAAAATACCTAAATTATATAATAAATCCAGAAAAAGTTAAAAAAAAATCTGGATCTCAATCCAAATATTTAAATATGGAATAATTTATTTTTTTCAAATGCAATGCAAACTCTAATTTTATTAACATGAAATTCTTTCTTTCTATGCATGTTTATAAAACAGCATGTCCACTCATCTACTTGAATATACAAGTATTTAAAAGGTTTACCAATATGTCATTTTTTGATGTTTAACTATGTTTGAGAATTGTGGAGAGTGGAGTCATTTTCCCCTCTGTTACATCCTCCTGCTAGTTTAACTTCTCCTGGCTGCTAAAGTTTAAGGGCACATTCCTAAGACTTTACAAATGCCCAAGTTTCTAGATTCTCATCAGAATTAGTCTTTTACCCACGTGGTCAAGCCAGACTGGCCCTTGTTTTTCCTAGTATCTATATCTGTCTATCCATCTATCTATCATCTACCTAACTATCCATCTATCTATCTATCCATCTAACTATAATTTTATCAGTCAGACCTTGTAACCTATATATTGGTAGTTTATCAGAGATCAACCAGAAACTACAAAAACAATCATTGTTTCATGACTTATTTCCAGCATAGTTACATACACAACAGCAGGAATAAAAGATTATATCACAGGGCTTCCCTGGTGGCGCAGTGGTTGAGAGTCTGCCTGCTGATGCAGGGGACGCGGGTTTGTGCCCGGTCCGGGAAGATCCCACATGCCGCGGAGCGGCTGGGCCCGTGAGCCATGGCCGCTGAGCCTGCGCGTCCGGAGCCTGTGCTCCGCAGCGGGAGAGGCCACAGCAGTGAGAGGCCTGCATACCGCAAAACAAACAAACAAACAAAAGATTACATCATGACCTGCTTCAAGCAGTTAACTTAGTGGAAGCAACAAAATGAGGAAAAGTCAATCTCCATTCAACCAATATTATAGCTTAATCATTTTTTCTACAAGAAAGTAAAAATAGGGACTTGAGGGGATTTGAATATGATTCTGCCACTAAGTATCTGTGTGGCTCTTGAAACAGGATTTCTCTTATCTCAATTCTGAAATGAAAAGAATATTACTGTCCTATGGGACTCTTGTGCACATAAAGTGAAATAATATATGTGAAATATGAAATAATATATGAGATAAAATACGTGAAATTTCTTTACACAGTCCTGTAACACAGCAGCTCAATATAAATGGCTTTCTTATTTTCTAATTTTATAAGAACCTCATCATTAAAGTTTGTATTTTCGTAAGAACCACATACAGAAAACTCTATTAATCAGATTTCCATATCAAAGCTGTCTCATAAGTAGAATTGATAGTTGACTATATCATGATAGCACTGAGGCAATGACAAATTCTATTAAAACCTAACACTATTTTGAGCAGTTTATCAGGAATTGTGCATCGCAAGCTGGAGTTAATTCAATCAGCAGAATTTTTTGAGATAAAGTCCTCCTACTGCCACCCATGAAGGCATGAAAAGGCTACTTTAATTGACTCAAAACCACACAACTAGTGATCAACAGAGCAGATGTGTTTGACCACAAAAGCCGGAATTCTTTAAACATTGCCCTTTACTGCTCAAGTATATTATGAAACAGAAAGTTTGCTTAAACATTATTGGCAGTAGAGTTCCAGCTCTTAGTACATTTTAACAAATTGGTAAACGAATTGATTTTATATACATGCCACCTCTGTTAATTTCACTAATCTAAGCATCACGATTTCCAACCCTATTATTTCAGACAGAGGTTTCTATATTATCATTACAATGTTGTCCTAGAAAACAGAAGATCTAGTAAATAAGTAAACTAATAGTAAATTCATAAACTTATTGACACTGACACAATATATTCATGTATAAATAAGTGAGGGCATCCCCTTCATTCATTACTGGCTAAAATTCAGTAGAATTATTTGCAAAAATAGCCCATTTTGTTTGAATAATATTGAAAAGGAAAATACGTTCAGCAGTGAATGCTTCCCCGCCATCAACCATTATTAACTCTAGTAATGTGCTCTGCTCTATCAAGAATAAGTTAGTAGCTACCCAAAAGCACCTAACTTATTTCACTTATTCTCTAAAAATAATTTCTCTTTAATGAGCTACTTGTCAGGATAAAATACTCACTTGTTGCAGTGTGATCAAGAGCTTTTACGTGACCGAACCATCTTGCCATACCTTATCGTATGATCCTCTAGGAGTTTGGGCAAAAACAAATGCTTTGAATTCTTAATATTGGTCTTCATCTATTCCACACTAAGCTCAAATTAGCTGGCAATCAATCCTTCTGACATGTAGATCAAAATTTCTGCTTTTCCACTTTTGGAAAATTTCTACATTTATGGACTTTAGTGTTCTCCTCTGTAAAACAAGGTCCTTCCAGCATGTTGCTTGCTCCTGAGGCCCTGGCTCTTACCCGTAACTGAAAGCTGGGCATCCGACTTAAATATTCTGCAGGTAGTTCAAATTTCCACTGTCTTCCAAGATAGAGATCTCAGACCCGTCTTCAATAATAACCCCCTCTCTCACTTCCCACGTACTTTTTATAATCGAATCCTGCAGAGTCTGTTTTTTGAGCCTATTTTCTTTATGTTCCTTAATTTCAGCCTTCATCATCTCTGCACTGTTCTTTTCTATTTTCCTCAGATGTCTCTTGTGGTTCATTAAATTCCTCTTCAGTTATGTCTAACCTGCTACTTAGCTTATTCACAGAGTTATTTTACTAAATATACTTTTATGTCTGTACTTGCCATTTGGTTTTATTTTTCAATCCTCCTGATTTTTTCCCAGAATATCATTCTGTTTGTTTTCTTTTTAAGTCTTTATTGAATTTGTTACAATATTGCTTCTGTTTTTTTATGTTTTGGTTTTTTGGCCGCGAGGCGTGTGGGATCTTAGCTCCCCAACCAGGAATCAAACCTGCACCCCCTACATTGGAAGGTGAAGTCTTAACCACTGGACCACCAGGGAAGCCCCCTTGTCATTCTGTTCTTTTTTTTTTTTTCTTATATATTTATTTATTTTGTTTATTTATTTTTGGTGCGTTGGGTCTTCATTGCTGCACACCGGCTTTCTCTAGTTGCAGCGAGCAGGGGCTACTCTTCGTAGCGGTGCATGGGCTTCTCATTGCAGTGGCTTCTCTTGTTGCAGAGCACGGGCTCTAGGTGCACGGCCTTCAGTAGTTGCAGCACACAGGCTCAGTAGTTGTGGCTCACAGGCCCTAGAGTGCAGGCTTAGTAGTTGTGGCACAAGGGCTTAGTTGCTCTGTGGCATGCGGAATCTTCCCTGACCAGGGCTCGAACCCGTGTCCCCTGCATTGGCAGGCAGATTCTTAACCACTGCACCACCAGGGAAGCCCTATCATTCTGTTCTTGATTCATAGTTTTTTCTTCCCTTCCAAGATTTCCTAGAAAATTTTGAACAAGCTAATTTTAAACTTTTTTTTCCAGGTTGTTCTGTCTCAAATTGTTAGATGTGAATCTTACATTTATTACATCTGCTGACCTTTTCATAGTAGTTCATTTTCTCATGTGATTGGAATTTTCTGACTGTAAGCTCCTCTTCAACAGTGCTGTTTTCATGAACCAAGAGTCTCAACGGGCCTACTTTGTGGAAACATTTCTATGGAATCACAACTCTCTTTTCTCTGCCAAGGCCCTTGTGGCTTCACCATTTCAGGACTGGTTTTTGGAGATCATTATACATATACATTCACATGCAGTTGTAAGAAATAATACTGAGAGATCTCATGCACCGCTTACTTAGTTTCTCTTAAAGGTAACAACTTGCAGAATGATAATAGAGTATCACAACCAAAATATTGACATTGATACAATTCACCAAGTTTATTGAGATTTCCCCTAGTTGTTGTACTCAGCTATGTGTTTGGTGTATTATTTACATATACATGCATATATAAAATATGTGCTTAGTTTTACGGTTTCATCATTTATATTTATATTGGTTTTGAGTTATATTTTATATGTTTGAGGTGTAGGTAGAGGTTCATTTCTGTGCTTATTGATGTTCAAATGCTCCAGCACCATTTTTTGAAAAGGCTATCCTTTCTCCCATGAATTGTTTTTCACCTTTGTCAAAAATCAGTTGAGCATATTTGAGTGAGTCGGTTTCTGGTTTCTCTGTTTTGTCATATAGATCTGTGTCTGTCCCTCTGCCAACCATACTGTCTTGATTACTATGGTGAGCCTTATCATTAGGTTGAGTCATTCCTCTCATGTCATTCTTCTTTGTAATCATTGCTTTAGCTAATCTAAGTCCTATATCTTCCCACATAATTTTAAACATAAACTGGTCTATGTCTAATGAATAATACTATTAGGATTTTGATTGAAATTCTATTGAATCAATACATCAATCTGAGGAGAATTTATGTCTTTACCATGTTGAGCTTTTCAATCCAACTAGGATATGTCCACTTATTTAGGTCTTCTTTGATTTCTTTCATCAGCATTTAAAGATTTTCAACATACAGAGACTGTACCTGTTTTAAGTATATATCTAAGTATTTAATTTCTTTTGAATGTTTATAAATGTTATTATGTCTTTAATTTATGCTTCTACATCTTCATTGTTAGGATATAGAAATACCATTAATTTTTCTGTGTTATTCCTATATTGTACAACCTTACTGAACTCGCTTATTAGTTACAGGAGGGGTTTTGGTGTGGGGGGTTTCCTTGGCATTTTCTACATAGACAATAATTTTATCGTCAAATACGGACAGTTTTATTTCTTCATTTCTAACCCGTATGTATTTTATTTCTTTTTCTTGCATTATTGCTCTCAGTACTATATTGTACTTTCAGTACTATCTTGAATTCAGAGTGGTGAAAGCAGACATCCCTGTCTTATTTCCTATCTTGTTCAGTTTTTCAAACCATGTATAAAATTAGGTGTGGATTGTTTTTGTATTTGTTCTTTAACAAGTTAGGTAATTTCCATCTATTCCTAATGAGCTAAGTTTTTGTTTGTTTGTTTGCTTTTACTTATCATGAATGGGTGTTAGACTTTGTCAAATGCTTTTTCTGTGTCAAGTGATGTGATCATATGAGTTTTCTTCTCTAACATGTTAATATGGTAGGTTACATGGATTGATTTTCAAATGTTAAACTAGCCTTGCACACCTGGAACAAATCCCACTCGGTCACAGTTTATTATGTTTTATACATTGTTAGATTTCATTTGCTAATATTTTACTGAAGATTTTTGCATCTAGGTTCAAAAGAGAAATTGTAGCGCTTTTTTTTGTACTATATTTGACTGGTTTTGGTATCAGAGTAATATTAGCCTCATAAAATGAATTGTAAAGTTTTCCCCTCTTCTACTTTCTGAGAGAGATTATGTAAAATTGGCGTTAATTCTTCTTTAGACATTTGGTAGAATTCACCAGTGAAACCATCTGGGCCTAGAGATCTTTTTAAAAGAGCTTTTTAATTATGAATTTCATTTCTTTACTGGTTATATGACTGTTCAGATTAACTATCTCTTTATGGCTGAGTTGTACTACTTTGAGTTTTTCAAAGAATGAGTCAGTTTCTTCCAAACTGTCAAATTTATGAGAATAATATTGTCTGTAATATTCTGTTATTATCCTTTTAAAGGGCTGCTGCATAAGGAGTGATGTCATCTATCTCATTCTTGATATTGTTGATCACTATTTTTCACTTTCTATTTTTATCAGTCTTACTAGAGTTTTATCAGTTTTATTGGGTTTTTTTTGAACAACTAGCTTTTTGGTTCATTAATTTTCTCTATTGTTTTCCTGTTTTCAATTTTATTGATTTCTGATCCGTACTATTTCTTATGCTGCTTTGGATTTATTTTGCTCTTTTTCTAGTTTCTTGATGTAGAAACCTAAATTACTAATTTTAAAACTCTCTTCATTTCTCACATAAGCATTTAATGCTATAAATTTCTTTTCAGAACGGCTTTAACAACATCTCATATAGCATTTTGATATGCTGCATTTTCATTTTCATTCTGTTCTTTTTTGTTTTTGTTTCTGTCTAAACTTGCTCTTTGGCCCATGAATTTTTAGAAGTGTGTTGTTTAATTTACATGTGTTTGAAGATATTCCTATTGTCTTTCTATTGTTGTTCTCTAGTTTGATTTTATTATGGTCAGAAAATATACTCTATATGATTTCAATTTGTCTTATATGGTCCATCTTGGCTACTCTTCCATGGAAGCTTTCAAAATCTAAATATTCTGCAACATCCCTGGTGGGGTAGTGGTTAAGAATCCACCTGCCAATGCAGGGGACATGGGTTTTGAGCCCTGGTCCGGGAAGATCCCACATGCCGTGGAGTAACTAAGCCCATGCGCCGCAACTACTGAGCCCACATACCACAACTACTGAAGCCCACGCACCTAGAGCCCGTGTTCCGCAACAAGAGAAGCCACTGCAATGAGAAGCCTGCACACCACAACAAAGAATAGCCCCTGCTCACCACAACTAGAGAAAGCCCGTGAACAGCAACAAAGGCCCAACACAGCCAAAAATAAATAAATAAATAAGTATTTTAAGAATAATAAATAAATATATATTCTGCTGTTGTTGAGTTAAATGCTCTATATATGTCATTTAGAGCTTCTGGTTGATTGTACTGTTCAGATCATCTATATCCTAGATAACTATAATTTTGGATTTGTCTACTTTCCTTTTCAGCTCTATTTATTTTTGCTTCATGATTTTTTTTCTTCATGTATGTTGTTTGGTATGTATACAGTTAGGTTTGTTATGTCTTCCTGGTGAATTAGTCCTTTTATCATTATGTAATGTCCCTCCTTTTCTCTAGCAATTTTTACTGTTCTGAAGTCTACTTTACCAGATATGAAAAGTCCTTTTTAAACAATGAATATTGGCATGGTATATCTTTTTCTATCTTTTTATTTTCAGGCTACCCGTGGAGTTGAATTTGAAGTGTGTTTCCTATATAGCACATAGTTGGGTTGTTCATGAACACTTTTTATGTTCATTTCATCAGTGTAAAATCTCCATAACTTGTAGGTAATATTCATTAGGACCCCACATTGCTTTGCATACCTATTTGTTTTGCACATGGCACTTTTTCCATCTATGGAACTGAATACGTAGAATAAAAATGTCCTTCTCACATCTCCCAGGCCAGGAGATAGATTTTCTGGCCCCATTTTCATAGCTTGAGCAGCTCTTCAATGTTTCCAGCTTTATACAGATAGCTTAATTTCAGCTGTCTGTGTACTTATGCCTAGAAACTTGCCCTTTCTGCCTCTTTTTTTTTTTTTTTTTTTTTTTCTTCTTTTTTTTTTTTTTTTTTTTTTGCAGTACGCGGGCCTCTCACTGTTGTGGCCTCTCCCGTTGCAGAGCACAGGCTCCGGACGCGCAGGCTCAGCGGCCACGGCTCACAGGCCTAGCCGCTCCGCGGCATGTGGGATCTTCCCGGACCGGGGCACGAACCCGTGTCCCCTGCATCGGCAGGCGGACTCTCAACCACTGCGCCACCAGGGAAGCCCCCCTTTCTGCCTCTTGCTGGTCCCAGTGCCCAGCAACAGGACTAGATCTGGTTTACATACTACTATGTGTTTTTGTGCATTTGCCCCCAATCACTGATAGTTCAAGATCACCTATGTTTCAAGAAATATTGTCATTTTATTCAGATTTCTCTGTGTTTTGAACCAGACAAATTTCTTTCCACATTATGCAGTCCACTAAAATGACTGTCTAAGTCTGAGACCTGATCCTCACTTGCCTCCCATCTGGGTTTTGCCTCCATGCTATCCACTTTCTATTTTATATGATTATTTAACCAACACTTATTTATAACACTTATTATGTGCCAGGCACTATTCTAATCAGAGGTTAACTCACTTAAACCTCACAATAACTTTGTGAAGTATGTATTTTTAGTATCCCCATTTTACAGCTGGGAAAACTGAGGCACAGAGTTGCAGTAACTTGCCCTAAAGTCATAGGGCAAGCTCTAGACTCCATCCTTTTAACCACTACTCTCTCATACACATTACCTCTTGAGTTAATTTTCCAAAACATAGATCTAATTACAGAAAATTAAATTTAATTCCTTGGTTTACCATACAAGTTCCTTCACATCTGTCTTCAACAAACTTTACCCGCTTCTTCAACCACCTCTCTCCCACCTCCACTTTGGCTGAACCGTCACTGAAGGTTCTGGTCACTCTGAACTTCTATTTCGTGAATAACCACTGCCTAAAATGACCCTCTTAATTTTCTTTGCCTGGTACATTTATACCCATTCTTCAAGTGTGAAATCAAAATTCCATTCTCTAGGAAGTCTTCACGGAGTATCCTTGGATGAAGTTAATCACCATGTTCTTAAGCACTTCATTCATTTATTGTTATCACCCAGTTGCATTATGATCTGTTTATTTACATACTGGGACAGTTACTACTTGAGAGTAAAGTCAATGTATTATTCCTTCATAGTGTCTCTGTCATAATCCCATACAATACTAATAATCGGCAACTTTGAGCAGAGTACTTACAACCTGAAGAAATTTTCAGGGTTTTTATATGGGCTCTTTTGAATATTACTAACTCTTCAGAAGGTAAATATTTTCTACATGAGAAAACTGAGGGTCAGAAAAAGACACACAACAATTAAGCTGGAGAGACAAAATAAATATACAGATGGGGAAAAAGTTATTAATGTCCATGCAAAAGAGTTCAGTGACAAGGAACTTTTTGGAATTCTCTAAGCATCCGTACTTAGCAAAAAGTAATGAAAAAGCTATTTATAATCTGGAAATATTATTGAAACTGTCTTTTACAATATGCTTTTGAAATTTAATAATTCAGTCCAACAATAATACTAATAGAACACCAAGTAGGTATAAGGAATTAGAGCAGAAGGAAACTCCAAATAAAAATTATGATGCAAACCACAAAGTTCCTGTTTTCTGAATCTTGGGATGAGCATACAAGAATATTTACTGGGGAATGATGGCGTATCTCTGACATTAGAAGGACGGAGGACCTGAAGCTAGCTGTTTTACCAGAATCAGTAGCTGTTATGAAAGTGGCTTGAGGGCAGAGGCCTTATCTTAACCCCTCTACATTGACATTAATAAAGGTGAGGAAAAAAGAAATCGCTGGAAGAGTTTGCCCAGTGTTCTTTTTTCTTCCCAGAATAACATCAAAAGCTCCTCTTGAAAGTCTGCAATTTATTCATTCATTCATGCTTTCCTTTGATAAATATTATATAGTCCCTACTTCATGCCAGGCACTGTTCTATATGCCAGAGGCACAGGGAAAATGAGGCAAACAGCATCCTTGCTTATGCGACAGACCCATGTCCTCTTCCTTAGAGGTAAAACCTCCTGTAGTGGAAGCTCATCACAATCGCATTAGAACTTTAATTTCTCCTACTTGTGCCTTTGCTTAATGAAAATCCTTAATGATCAAAGAATTCAACTAAGTTCCGAAAAGATCAAATAACATTTAAGTTGAGAATCAAGATAGTCAATAGAGCGAGGACTTTTTTTAAAAAAACCATGGCTTTTAAAACTGTGAACTCTGATATAATGTTAAGTTGTCATGCTCACACTTTCTGAAGTGACAAAAACAGCAAATTTGGGGAAACAGCTATAGAAAGAGAAAATCTGATTAGGAGAGTGAGAAGTCTGCCTTCTTTACAAAGAAAGGGAATTTGAGAATGAGTGCCATTTGAATACCCAATAAGGATCATAGACAAATACATATAATATAAAAGGTGTGGTTTTGTCTCTGAATTACAATAATAATGTTTCCTTCCAAATAAAATGTACTTAGAGCAATTGATTTACCTAGCTAATTCTTCATTCCCAGGTGGTAACAAATGGCCTCCATCCCTCCCAGGATAGAATATGTTATACGACGTAGAACACAAATGGTTGAAAGTTACTGGAGAATAGATGTGCCGCCAGAGTACCATTTATAGAACTGACTCACCATGTGTCCTTAGACACGCTGGGGAGTTTCCCTATTTATAACATGGGGTTCATAGAACTTGCCAGTAAGAATGTGTGAACCCTCAAGTAAAATTTAGTGCATGGCACCCAGTGCTCAGAGTTACCATATTATTACCCAAATTGGAATTGGCTTTGTGACAGATTTCAAATACCAGAATCCTGCACAACAACTGCAACAAGTCTGTACATTCCTAGCAAACCTGACAGCACATTCAAAATCTTGGTGCATCTGGTTTTCCCTCAGGCAGCAGCTGCAGCTGCTCAAGTCGCTGTGGAATCTGAAGTGACAGCCCCCTCCTGGCTGGCAGTGTTGCTGTCATTCAGGAGAGAGATCACAGAGCCTAGATCCTTTCTGCCTTTGATGCACAGTTCACAGACGTCAGCAGGAGACCTGATGGCATGTCAGGCAAGAGATTAGAAACCTGCAAAGCTGGAATGCCTTCTCCTGCACATGGACATTCAACCATCCCTGTTGAGACTGGGCAGACCTAGAGATGATGGGAAAATGTATCTGAAACCTCTGCCTTCTTAGTTTTTCAACAAGAGGCAAGCAAACCCAAAAATATGAACTTTGGTGCTGACATCTATGGTTAAAAAAAAAGTGAGACCATATTTTAAATGGCTCCAGGGGTGGAGCAGGCGAAGTTTAAGAAAACATGAGCAGACTACATTTTTTTTTTCCTCCTTTTTCTGCAACGTTTTTTCTACAACAGGATTTCCTGGTCACATCATGAGGAACTATGTAAATATGCCTCCTTTGACTTAGTGGTAAGAATCATTTCCTGTCAGGTTCTTTCAAGGAAGAAAAAAGACCAGACCCCCTTAACAGCCAAAAATAAAAAGGTACAAATTATCATATAAAATTGAATCAGGAAAATTTGTTGAGAGAGACAAGCATTATTCTATAATTTGTTCTTAACTTGGTTGCTTTTGCTTTGTTGCATTTTGTTTTGTATTGTTCTTTTGGTCAAACACTACTTACATTATAATACACTGGTATTTCAATCTTATAAGCATTGCTCAAAATAAATTTCACTTCTTAAAAGGTTTAGGCTTTATATCATGCCCAGGGTGATTTATTGTTAAAAACACTTTCTCTCCATTCTTATTCCCCCACTTTTGTTTGGTTCATTGTGAAAGTAGGAAATCTTCAGCTGACACAGATGTGGGCATTTAGTTTAAGACAGAAAAATATTACAAAATGTTTTTCCACACAAAAAGAGAAAAAAAAAATAAACGCATGGAACAAGATGGATCATTTTTCTTCTTATCTAGATGATTCTCTCTCTCCTTCTCTCTCTCTCTCTCTATCTTGAACTTACAACATTTAATACTTCCATGTTAGCGCCATTCAAATCCTTTAAGCAGTAGCCTGAAGGTCTCAGCCATTTCTGCCACTTGAGGTGTTCTTGGTATTTCCCTCGCTCAAAAATTCCTTACAATTTTTCAGTTGTTCACTGCTTTGTTAGGCAAATGTCTTCTTTCTCTCTCTCTCTCTCTCTCTCTCTCTCTCTCTCTCTCTCCATCTCTCTCAATATATCTAGGGAGTCCTACTGTTAAATGAAACACTCTTTGGGAAAACTAGTGGTTACTAGTGGTTACCAGTGGGGAGAGCAGTGAAGGGAGGGGTAAGATCAGGACAGGAGATTAAGAGGCACAAACTACAATGTAGAAAATAAATAAGGTACAAGGATATATTGTACAACATAGGGAATACAACCAATATTTTATAATAACTTTAAATGGAGTATATTCATAAAAATATTGAATCACTATTTTGTATACCTGAAATTAATATAATGTTGTAAATCGACTATACTATAAAAAAGAAATATACTTTTCTCAACAGTTTTTATGTGGAAGCTACTAGTAAGGTGTAGCTTCAACCACATGTAAGCTTCCCTTATTACTCCAAAGTCTGCTGCTATCAATAGGAGTCCATACTCTCCCTCTCCTGTGACAAAACAGCTTCTTTAAGATGAGAGAGACACAAAATCTACACTAGGAATAAGGCATAAGGTTTGACCCAGAATGTAATTTTCTGACTTGGGAACAGTCAGAAAACCACCTTTGAAAACTTTTCCTTCTATTCTTTTCCAGCCAAGTGTGAACTTTTAAAGCATTACATAGTCCTAGGACGATTAGATTCAATTCAGCACAAGTTGAATGTGCGTTGAAAAAGAAAACCAGACAGGTGAAACCTAGTTATAATTGGAAGGGAAATATGTTGCAAAGCCTTGCATGCAGCCTTAGGAATGTGGAAAGAACTAGTAGTAGGGCCACAGTAGATGGAACTGATAATCCCAGACAAATAACCATCTTACCTCAGTTACTTCATTAACAATGCATGAAATGAAAGTAAGAGCAGAGTCGCCTTTACATGACACACATCAGAGCTTAAATGAGGCAGTGTGCTCAAGAAGTGTGCTCTGGAAACAAGATCATGTTCTACAAATTTTAGTTGTTCTTACTAACTGTAAACATATGCCTCTGCCTTTTAAACACTGGCTTACAGAATCATATCCCCTCTGCTGTCATTAATCAGTGTGCGCATCCTTTCTGCAATGAGAAGTCCTGATTCCAGAATTTTCTATGTGGTCCTTCATGCCCTAGGGTCAAGGCATTTTCTTGCCCTCATATTCAAGCACTATAAGAAAGGCTTTCAGTGATGTAGTTATAGGTGTAAGTCAATTCATTTTCTATTCTAATCTCAAAGTTTTTTCTACCTGTAGTTCTCTCTGTCATTCCTTTACCTTAAGATGTTCCTACTGGCTTTTAGAACTGTTCCTCTTCTGGACTGTTCACCCTTTTTGACTATTTCTTATGCATTCCTTTGGGCATAGCTTTTCCTTCCTTTCACTGAGCTGAGTGCCCTCCAAACAAGGACTGCTGGTTATTTTCTTCCTTCCTTGAGAAAGCCCATCTGTTTCAGGTCTGTAGCCATCACTTTTTTGTGTGAATGATTTACCCACTGACCCATGACCCCATTAAGTCCCACATTTCTTCCTGTTTTCTGATGGTAACACCCTCTGCCTACCCTCTCAACTGAAAAGAATAAACACTCAAGTCTCCATTTCCTCCCAAGTTTTGTCCAGTCTCACAAACAGGACCCTTCTCAATTGCACTAACTCTATAGAATCATCTCTTCATTCTCTTCTGTCTCCTAGAAGCTTTTTTTCCCCCCCTATCACACTTAACCAGTTGCCAGATTCTGCTGTTATTTCCTCTGTATTATCTTGGAAATCTGCTGCTTCCTCTAAATGCAGCAGATACCTGAATCAAATTTTCTTGTCCTTGACTACATTGGCTCTCATTTTCCTACGTGCCACAAGTTCTCATTTTCAAAGTCTTGAATTTTTTTTGATTATCAGTTAGTATCACCTTTTCACCCATTTATTTGTTCACATTTTCCTCCAGGCTTTCTTTTCATTCTGTACTCAGTTCTATTTCATTTGTACTTGGTTTGGAGACCTTCCTCCAAAACATTCTGCAAACGTTATCTGTCTTCTTCACACTCCTTTCCTTTACAACCCAGTTGAAAGACTTTTCAGTACTTCATAACTCACTTGATTTGTAGTCTGCAGATAGCATCAGTGTCCACACTTCCAGGGCTACGATTAGCCCAGATCAGCATCGTCCAAAAAAACATTCTATGATGATGGATATGTTCTATACCTGCATTCTTCAATATGGTAACCATTAAACACATGTGAGACTACTGGACACCAGAAATATGGCTAGTGCATCTGAGGACCTGAATTTTAAATTTTACTTATTTTTAATTTAAACAGCATGTGTGGCTAGTAGCTACTCTACTGGACAACACAGCCTAATTCTAGGCCCTCAGCTATCAAATGATACTATGAGAGTTCAACACATTAAACACAATAAGCTTCCTCAAGGACCTGGGAAAATACATGAGACTTGAAAATATTATTACAAAATAACAATAAACCTCAAATTCAAAATTAATAAATTTTGAAAAATATTAAATATAAAAATATTAAATGTTGCAAAACATACTGTGTCGGTTTTAAAAAATCATTTAAGGACTCAAGAAAATTGCATTGCGTTTCCACAATAATTTGTTTATTTTTTCCTCTTCACAAGAATTCCAAGTATACATAATAATCACCAAGAAATCAAACCATAGCCAGTTGCAAATCAAATGAGTTTCTCATGGCCAAATTTTATGAAAAACAAAACTATAAAAACCTAAAATTTTTACAGCAAAAACTAATATTTAATATGTACTTTTAAAATATGTTTGATATGATATGAGATGGGGCCTCTACAAGTGTGTCTAGTCCACGTTGAAAAGTAACCTACTGACCTGCCCAAGTACAAGTAGTTTCCGAACCATTCACCCAGTCTCTCTACCCCTTTATCCAGGCCCATTCTCAACATTTATAGGACAAAGCAGAGCATAAATGGATTCTCTTGCCACATGCCTACCTTCCTCCCCGTTCCACTTCATCCTGCACCAAGAAAGACCTCATGCTCTTATGGGCAGCTCAGTCCAGCCTCCTTGTTTCCAGAAATTGTCCTAGGAATGTCCACACCTGTGGCTCATCCTTCCCCTTAGAATACAAACACCATTAGGAGGCCCTGAGAATGAGGAATTTGGAGATTGTGATTTAGGGTGGCCATGAACCTTGGTCCCGTAGATTCTTTGTTTGGTGGTCAGAGGTATGGCTAAAGGGCCTTTATTTTCAAGTGGAGACCTTTAAAGCATGGGGCCTGGATAGTACTGCTCTTACTTTTCCGTACTCCCATCATAGACTTTAATACTACCTGAAATATTGTTTTATTTGGTTTTTTTTATATACTTTAAAAAAATATTGCTACCACGGTACTAACAGCAGATTTTGCCTGTTATATTACCTAGAATAATAGGAATCCCGATAATAAAATAGCTTCTGGCTTATAGCAGATACTAAATAAATATTTGTTGAAAAATAAATAATTTTTTCACAACAATTTCCTGTAAAAGGACGGCATTTATATTGGAAAAAACACGGTTTTGAAATTGTATAAACTTAAATTGAATTCCCTCTCATCCAATTATTAGCCATGACCTTGGTTGGTGGGGATAAAACTAAAATCTAGTTCAATGATACTTCTTTCATTTCCTTCAAATTTCTTTCTTTTTAAATTTTCCTGCCTTAGAATGTTCTCTGTGTCAAACTGTGGTTTGCCACCTGTTAGTGGGTTGCCAAACCAGTTTAACATTGCAGTTCCCAAAGTGTAATCTGTGGAACCCTGGCAGAAGAGAGGTCCCAAGATATTTTCAGGGATTCACAAGGCCAAAACTACTTTTCTGATGAAATGGATGGTGATATTAACAAATGCAATTCTTTGATATTATATAATGAAATGTCTAAACCATCTGGAAAATCTTCATAACTCGGTGAACCAATATTTCCAAATGACCAATGCATGACATTCCAAAATCATGCATTGGTAAAAGATCCATTTAAATTACAAGACAAGCCAATGGATGTAAATGAAAATGTACTAAAAGTTCATTGACACAGTTTCAGATTTCAAGATGCAAATAACGTTTTAGAAACTACCACTCGTTGAATTTTGTGTAACAAAGCATATCCATGATTACCTTCAAAAGGCCATTAAAATGCTCCTCCCTCTTCTATGCATCTGTATAAGGCCAGATTTTCTTCAAACAAAAGTTTGAACTTTGAGGATCCACTTATACACAGATACTTTTCGATAATAAAGACTACAATACTACACGGTCCATGGATGGTTGAATCTATGGATGCAGAGGAACTGCGCATAAGGAGTGTAAGTTAAATTCAGATTAACCTCTGCGTTGTTCAAGGGTCACCTGTACTTCGAGTTAAACAATACATCTCAACCAGCTGAACACAGAAGCAGATATGAAAATCTAGCTGTCTTATACATTAAAGGGATTTTCAAAAATGTAACACAATGTGTCTTTGCACTAATTTTTGCAGAAGTTTCCTTAAGAATATTTTTCATTAAAAATGCTATGTTAGGGCTTCCCTGGTGGCGCAGTGGTTGAGAGTCCGCCTGCCGATGCAGGGGACGCGGGTTCGTGCCCCGGTCTGGGAGGATCCCACGTGCCGCGGAGCGGCTGGGCCCGTGGGCCATGGCCGCTGGGCCTGCGCGTCCGGAGCCTGTCCTCCGCGACGGGAGAGGCCACAGCAGTGAGAGGCCCGCGTAACGCATAAAAAAAAAAAAAAAAAAAAAAAAAAATGCTATGTTAACCTATAATAGGTTTATTATTGTCATTTTTAGATCAATTAAATAGTTTTTAGTTATCTATTTTCATTTACAATGTGGCAAATCAAAAGATATAGCCATATAAACGAAAGCTTTTTAGGGTCTTGTTAATTTTTAAGAGTGTAAAATGTTCCTGAGACCAAATGTTTGAGAACCACTGATTTAATGGATTGTGACCAGCATTTTTTTTAATGAAATAGAATATAAAAGAACACTATATTTTTATATTACTAAAATTATATTTTAAATTAAAGTTTTACATCACATGGATAAATATAGTTTCTTGAAACCTCCATTTCAGTTATGCAGGTATATGTACATGCATACTGGGTCACAGGATAAAATTTATTTTTTTTTACTGTTGTTATCAAAATGTTTTGGGGAAAAAATGTACTAGGTTATCTGCTTCTTAAGAGCAGGCACTGTGCTTTTTTATCTTTCTAGGCCAAGATACTTAGCACAATGTTTGACACATATACTGACTCAATAAATACAAAAGGGATCCTCCCTTTCTCTCAACTTCCACATCATATGTATCAGCAAATCCTGTTGGCTCTGCCTTGAAACGCTATCCAGTATCTGACCACTTACCAGTAAATCCATGCCACTCTCATTTCTACCCTGTATTATTGTAATGGCCTCCTGTTCATCTTTTTTTTTTTCACACACACACACACACACACACACACACACACACACACTGTATTTTATTTTTACAAAAGATAAATAAACTGACACCAAGCATTGCAAATGTATGGCCACAACAAAAGTAACAATGATTGCAATTACCAAACACGAAACACACTCATACTATGTCATAATATTGACATTCAGTCCAGTAATCCTCTACTGTAACAGCTCCTTTACTTTGCAGTGAAAATTGATTTGTATATTTTTTGCCTCTGAGTCCTTGTGGGATTTTTTTTTTTATTCAAACAGAAAGTCACAAAAATTATAATCATCCTCATCAGTTCACTCAGTCCCATGTAATTAACTTTTTTTTATCTTGATCTTTTGTTAGCACTTTTATGAATCCATCAGTTTTCCATTAGAGTTCTGAAAATACTTATTCATTCAGTTCAGCAGTATAGTCAGTTACCAGAAACCTGTACTTGTCAGAGTCTTTTCCATGAATTCCTTGAAGATGAAATCCTTTTATGGGAACATTTTTGCAAAAGCATCAGAGTACACCCAGAACTGTCTGTAAATGACAAAAGACTTAAAAATGACCACGGTTAAAGATTGGATGAAAGTTCGTAATAATGCAATTGACAAGGAAATTTAGTTATTTCTGAGATATACATTTTAAAGTAATAACTAGAATTATGACTTATAACATTATACTAGAACATGTAAGATTTTTAGAAATTTCGTGTAATGTCTGAAACATTTATATTAACATATTTCCATACAAATAACCCAAAGAAAGTTTAGTATTAGTTGTTTTCTTTTGTTTGTTTGTTTATACTGCAGGTTCTTATTAGTCATCAATTTTATACACATCAGTGTATACATGTCAATCCCAATCGCCCAATTCAGCACACCACCATCCCCACCCCACCGCAGTTTTCCCCCCTTGGTGTCCATACATTTGTTCTCTACATCTGTGTCTCAACTTCTGCCCTGCAAACCGGTTCATCTGTACCATTTTTCTAGGTTCCACCTCTTGTTCATCTTGATTCAACTTTGTTGCCAATAGACTATTTTTCATACAGACGTTACAGTGATCCTGTTACCTATCTCCAACATCAACTCCTATTATTCTCTCCCTTTGCTCCTTCCCCTCCAGCTACCCTGGCCTCCTCCTTATTGTTAGAACATGCGGGCCTCTCACTAGGACCTAGATTCCATCAACATAAATTCTCTATTTGCATCAAAGACAATCAATTAGCACCCCCTCCTTTTGCCACTTGCTTCCCTACATTTTCCATATCTTTGGATGAGTTCTTCCACTACTCCCTTGAATTGCCTACATTGCCAATTGCACTCATCTTCTTAGTGCTGTGTAAATGATAATGCACATGTATGTCACTGAATTACCTTAACTAAATGCTAATGAGAGCTTGGCAGAAAGCTGTTGAGAAATTAGCAGCCCTTGCATCTGGCTATCGCCCATAAATCAGATGTCAACATAAACCAAAGGGAAGCTTAACTGAGGTAATGTGAAATTCAATAATAATTCAAATAACATTTTCTGGAATAAAAAACAAAATTCTTCAGATGGACCAGTTCTAAACTAGACAATAGGAAAGTTAGAAAACAGAAATATAAATAGACACGTTAAGGAAATAATTTCAGTAAATTAATCCACGTCTTAATTAAGAGAGAGCTATGAGTTTATCAATGAAGTGACAAGACATGTGACAAGGGTCACAGAGGTGCTGACTCTACACCGTTTCCTTAACCTCAACCAAATTCTTAAAGTTCTTATTTTTAAAATGATGTAAGAGTTTAGATGTTAAATTGTTTGACCAACTAGGCTTTTAGAAATTTTTAATTTCATTAAGCTTCTATGTTTTCTGAACATACACAGGGCTGTCTGTCAAATGTAGGTAGTAATTATTTTTTCTAGAAGTAATATATGACCATACACTTCATTTCTGTAGTAATTGTAATCCCTTTCTTGGAAAAGTCACAGACAACAGTAGACTTAGCATCTATTTCCCAGATAGCAGCAAATAAAATTTTTTTCTATACATGACTAACTCTTGGTCCTACTCCAGCTCCAAAATGATTGTAAACCACATCCGATTTCTGCAACATTTCTTTCACAAAGTAATTGTACTCTGTGAATATTCTTACAGGCTTTGAGGGACAGAAAACAAAGCTGGAAGAAACTTTTATCTTATTTATGATAAAGGAAAAGACCCAAAACAGAAAGTGAGGGGCAAAAGGAAAAAATCAATATTCCAACAAATATAAATTAATGTAAAAAAGTGTATTAATTAAGATGGCAACAGGGCTTCCCTGGTGGCGCGGTGGTTGAGAGTCTGCCTGCCGATGCAGGGGACGTGGGTTCGTGCCCCGGTCCGGGAAGATCCCATATGCCCCGGAGCGGCTGGGCTCGTAAGCCATGGCCGCTGAGCCTGCGCCTGTGCTCCGCAACGGGAGAGGCCACAACGGTGAGAGGCCCGTGTACTGCAAAAAAAAAAAAAAAAAAAAGATGGCAACAGATAAAAAGAAAGCAAGTTCACAATAGAAAGAAAACAAGTTGGCAGCTTTTTCAGATCAGTCCACACAGGAGTCTGATACTCACTGATGTCACCTTAAGCCTGAGACCTAGTCCTACATACTTTGCAAGTTCATTGTTTCAACTCACTCTGGGATGTCCCTAAGCTGCTTTTTTCCCCAACTCCAGTGCCTGGGATGACCCATGTTCTTAATCAACACAGGATACAGGATTGTGGTCAGGATAAATCTACTCTGGTAGAACAGACATATTGAGCCCAGGGTTAAAGATTGTCCAGCATTGTGGCATTATTACCTTAACTAATTTTTTAATGAAAGAACTTAAAATGATAGTACGTAAAAGATGAATGGGAAATACACACTAAAAAAAATAATCAAGGCTATACCAATATTAATGAGCAATGAACAGGTAGTTCATTATTTCTCTATTCATTCTATTACTTACCCAACAACCATCTATCATACGCCTACAACTACTTGTTAAGAGAAGCATAGATGGGACAATGTTCTTTCCCTTAAAGACTTTACAGTCTACTACCTGGTTGTACCTGCAAACCTCAAGTTACCATAGCTAATAAATTTAATAAGTTTCTAATAAGCAAAAATCATTTTGAATAAGTTTACTGTTTAATACTTCTTAAGTCTTTCAAATAAAGTAATGAATATCTAAGAATAATATGTCTTAGCACAATTTCCCAGACATTTAAGGCAGCAAATTGGTGAACAAAATTCATAAGTAAGGGGAAAACCCCCCAAGATTATAGCACAATAATTTTACGGTTTGGGGTTTGTGATATCATAGCCATTCTATGAATCTGGGTTGCTCATTTTTAGACTAAAAGAATCAGAAACAACAAGAATAGACCATTCCACAGAGCCATCTGAAAGTACCAGTTCATCTAAACGCACCATCTCATTTAATCTCATAGGAGCTCTATGATGGATGCCATGCAATTATGCTCAATTTGCAGCAGAGGGAAGTGAGCAGTTAGTTGAGTGCCCTTGAGTATTGTGACAGGGGATCAAAGGCCTTAACAGCCTCTAACATGCAAAATGTACTGCCGGAGGCTTCTTTGAGCCCTGCCCTAATCCTGTTTTCCTAATGGCTGTTTTGTTTACTGAATTTGTCAGTACTTTGTTTTCCTGGCTAATATGATTTGCACCACAAGAAGTACACAGTCTGGAAACCTGTTTTCTGTTAGAACAGTAATGCCAGTGGACCCACAGCGTCAGAGAGCATCTATGTTATCTCCCCAAGTCACGAAATCCCCCCAGGTCTCAGCATCCTTGTCTGTAAAACTCAGGAGTTAGATTAGATTATTTTTGAACTCAAGGGTTCTGTTGTTGATTTTCCATTCTGGGAAAAATTATAGACGTCACAGATGTTTCCAGAGTATAATTGATTAAATCTCACTAGATCATTTTTGTTCAAGAATAAGGTCCAGAAAGATGCTAGTAAACAAAAAAATAAGAAAAAATTTCGCTTTATTTCTCATCATCTAAAAATACTGTCTACTTTTAGACAGCTAGAAAAAGAAAGAATATAAGGCTGAACAGCAAAAATTTTAATTTTGTAGTAAAATACACATAACATTTAAATTCTGACCGTTTTTAAGTATACAGGTCTATGGCATTCAGTACATTCACACAGTAGTGCAATCACCATCACCACCCATCTTCCCCAGCTGAAGCTCTTTAAACATTAACTCATCATTCCTCTTTTCCCCAGCTGCTGGCAACCATCATTCTTCTTTCTGTTTCTATGAATGACTACTCTAGGAAGCTCATATGAGTGAAATGATACATTATGTCTTTTAGTTATTGACTATATCACTTATAACATTTTCAAGGTTCATCCATGTTGTAGGATGAGTCAGAATCTCCTTCCGTTTTAAGACTGAATAATATTCTACTGCATGTATATACCACATTTTTTTTATCCATTCATTTATCGATGAACACTTGGGTTGCTTCCAATTTTGGGCTATTGTGAATAATACTGCTATGAGTATGAGTGGATTCGTAATTACCAAAACTTGGAAGCAATCAAGATGTCTTTTGGTAGGTGAGTGGATAAACTGTGGTATATCTAGACAATGGGATATTATTCAGCCCTAAAAAGAAATAAATCTGAAGAAGCGAATCTGAAAAGCCTACATAGTTGGAGTCATATGACACTATATGACACTCTGGAAGAGGCAAACCTATGGAGTGAAAAGAGCAGTGGTTGCTAGGGACTGGGGGGAAGGAAGAATGAAAAGGTAGAACACAGAGAATTTTCAGGAGAGTGAAAATACTCTACATGATATTATAAAGATGGATACATGTTATTATACTTTTGTCCAAACCCATACAATATACAACAACAAGGGTGAAACCTAATGTAAACTATGGACTTTGGGTAATTATGATGTACCAATGTAGGTTCATCAGTTGTAAAAAATGTACCTCTCTGGTGAGAAATGTTAATAATGGGGGAGGCTATGCATATGTGGGAGTATATGTAGGTATATGGGAAATCTCTGTACTTTCTACACAATTTTGCTGTGAACCTAAAACTACTCTACAAAATAAAGTCTATTATTTTTTTAAAAAAATAAAGGCCTGCTTTAAGTTTCTGTTTAAGATGACAAAAAAGTTCTGGAAATAGATAGTGATGATGGTTATATGACATTATGAGTGTACTTAATGCCACTGTATTATACACTTAAAAATGGTTAAAATGCTAAAATTTATGTTATGTATATTTAGCATTGTTTTTTAAGTCCTGATATTGTCTCGGATATAATAATATTTTGCTAAATAGAAACTTTCTACACATGTTGTACAGAATAAAAAATTATTGCATGTAATTGAGGACCTGTGGGAAATATAAAAGATATGATAGTGGACTTAGTAGACTTGGTAATTGCTGCTTATATGACCGACTTTATGCTCCTGGGCAGGTAAACTGTTTCTTTGTTTCATTCAAAGAAACAAAAAGGCTGCCAGGAAATTCTGGTAAGTTTACTAGATTTTAATTTAAATGATATGTTTAAAAGCAATTAAAGAGGAAGATGATTATCTAATTCCTCAGGGTAAATCCCAGCGGATAAATACCCAGACTAGATAGATGAAACAATTTTTGACATGAAAATAAAGATATAGAAATTTGTGCTTAGTTAAGATTTTTTTTCTCCAAGAATCCAGAGGAGTAGAAGAGAGAACTCAATCCTGAGGACCAACCAGAAAGGACCCCAAAGGCTTTCTCTTAACTGTCAGTGGATCCTCCCTCCCTTGAGGCTTCTCTCAAAGATGAGTCATGGGTCCGGGCTTCAGCTCCCCCTTCCTTAGTAGTCCTCGAACAAACATTCTACATCCGAAATTTCACAAGGAGCTAGAGGATTATTTTGGTGTTTTAAAATGATAACAGCCTGCCTGAGAGAAATGAGGCTGTGAGCTTCTCATTCTACCCATAGTGGGCCTTCAGTATTTGCTAGTTCAGGCGCCAGGCAGTGGAGGAGGGGAAATATTACAAAGGGTCAAAAAAGAAGATGTGGAGCATGATGGTTTTATATTCACTAATCTGATGAAGTGATGATTTCAATGATATATACATATGTCAGTTGTTATCAAATTGTTCTACTTAAGCATTGAGGTTTAACGTATGCCAATAATTTTCAATAAACCTCTAAAAATAAACTTAAATAAAATAAATACATTTAAATAAAATATTTTTTTAAAGAAGTCGCTCCTTCAGATTACTTTCCACTGAGGTAAAGGTTAGCTCTGGGCTTGACTAGATTAGGAGCATGCTAACCAGGTATCGGTTAAGACCCACTTAATGTGCTGAAGAGAAGAAAATGGATAGAACAGTGTCTTCGAGGAGCTTTCAGCATAAAGAGAACTTGAGGTACTCAATCATTGCAAAGCATCTCAATGTGTATTAAACTTGTGGTGTTTTCATTCACTCGGTAATCATGGATTAAGCACATTCTGTGAACCATGACCTGTTCTAGGATTTGGAAAGGTATAAATAAGTAACATGGTTTGTGCCACTGTGGAACCCTGGAAGTGAAGTACAACCAGACAAGAGAAAGTGAGCACATCTGTGTAAAACATTCAGCATTACTGAGCCCTTTCCATATTTCAGTCTCTCCCCCAGTCACTTGGCTTCTGTTAACTCATTGAATCCTCATCAAACTTCTTTGAAATATGAATTAACATCCTCATTTTAAAGTGGAGGACTCTTGGGCTTCCCTGGAAAAGCAGTGGTTATGAATCTGCCCGCCAATGCAGGAGACACGGGTTCGAGCCCTGATCCGGGAAGACCCCACATACTGTGGAGCAACTAAGTCCATGTGCCACAACTACTGAGCCTGCGCTCTAGAGCCTGCAAGCCACAACTACTCAAGCCCGAGTGCCACAACTACTGAAGCCCGCACGCCTAGAGCCTGTGCTCCGCCATGAGAAGCCATTGCAATAAGTTCATGCACCGCAATGAAGAGCAACTCTCACTCACCGCAACTAAAGAAAGCCTGCATGTAACAATGAAGACCTAACACAGCCAAAAGTAAATAAATTTAAAAAAAAATAAAATAAAGTGGAGGACTCTTAAGGCAAAAGGTTAAGTAATCCACCCATCTAATTACATAATTTTCAGTAGAAGTATTTCTGTCTAATAAATTAAATCCTTTTGTTGTTGTTGCTTAAAATAAATAGCATCCACACGGTGGAAAAACGGTATAATGTATAGGAAAAGGTCCCTGTGGACATACGGCAAATATGATTTCCTCTGGGCAGTCAGTGTAAAAGAGAAAAAGAAATTATCCATTTTTACCCTGTATTTGTTAGATATAGTTTGAATATTTTTATTACAACTGCCATGCATTGTTTTGTATCAAAAATGTTTTGCTTAGGGCTTCCCTGGTGGTGCAGTGGTTGAGAGTCCGCCTGCCGATGCAGGGGACACGGGTTCGTGCCCTGGTCCGGGAGGATCCCACATGCCGCGGAGCGGCTGGGCGCGTGGGCCATGGCCGCTGAGCCTGCGCGTCCGGAGCCTGTGCTCCACAACGGGAGAGGCCACAACAGTGAGAGGCCCGTGTACCGTAAAAAAAAAAAAAGTTTTGTTTAAAAAACAAGGAGTTCTCCAAGGTCACACAGCAAGAATGATTCAAACTCTGAGTTCTCTTACTGCAAATGTTATACCTTTAGGCATCATATTGCTTTGTGTCCCAGCTCCAGTATAAAATACGTAGATGATAAGTCTTTGCTCCCTCTACCCCCTTTTAAGTAATTCATCAGAAAAAGTTCTTGAGCCCCTGTTTGACCATAATGAAATCCTGTTCACTGAAAGAAGTGTAAAAGTGCCCAGTGATATTAAAACACGCTCAAATGCTCGTCCCGAGCTTTCTGAGACTGGCGCTAGCAGTCCCTCAGGAGCCCTGGGTTGCACAGGAAGATCTTGCCTCGTGACAAGACACAGTGGGGAAATCATGCTCTGAAAGTGCACAAGCAGAAGGTCTGCATCTCTTTGGTTGTTTGTTTGCTTTTGGATTTATTTTCTTGATAGGTGGAAGCAGTTTATCTATATAAATCTCTGAGATTTATTTACCACCATTTCAGTAATAAAAGAGACCTAGAAGAAAAGGAAACAGATATGGCAAGTCTTTACACTTGCAGAATTATTTTTCTCTGCACAAAAACAGAAGACTGTTTCTGCAGTCTCCTACATCTAAGCTGGGTTAGGATTATCTTCCCTTATAAAACAAAATACCGGAAAAAACGAAACAATTGGCATATAATTAAAGAGAACAAGAAATACATAAATATTAAATTTGGGAAGTCCTGTCATTGGTTCCAACCATAAAGTCATTCTCTTTCTATTTATTTTCATTGCACACACATAAGACAGGCTTTTTAACAGAAAAAGTCAAACTAGAGGTTTCAGGAAATTAAGATATGACTTTAAAATAGCAACAAAAATAGTTTTTAAATGGTAAACTTGGTAATGCATTAATAAGCTTAGAATTAGAATGGTGTAGTCTAACTTCCCTTGAGTGTCCTTGCTCTGCTTAAGTAAAAGCCAGCATCACCGGATCCATTTTCCTTTTCCCTTGAGTTTGCCTTCCCTAATTAAGGGAGATAGTAATGGCACTTAGATTTCATCTAATCTGACTTTAGGTAATTATGGTTCATTGTAGCAATTACAAGTTACATTTATAAGGAACAATAAAGGGGAAAAAACCTTTCAAATTCAGTTTATTAGGCTTTGGAAACCTGCAACAGAACGAGCAGTCAAGATATATTTACTGGACGATCAAATATTCAGTGAGAATGTTGAATTAAGTCTAAGTAATTCATGCCAAAGGCTCTCTTTATACTGTAACTCTAAACCCATTTTCTCCACAATCCTCCCCTAATTTAGCCCAGAATAATACTGCCATTCTAATGCTTCCTCAACATTGTATATAGTCCACAATGTTAATTTGAATTGAATATGACTCTTAAATATTTCATGGGATTTTGTTTTTCCTGTGTAGATAGTCCTTCATTTATATGTAAATTCTAGGAAGGCAGAAATCATCTTCTCTATTTCTCTTGTTTCTTTTTTGCAGCTCCTGTGCAAAGTCTTCTCTTGTCCGCGTATCTCACTTAAATTCCTTCACTAGAAAGGCCCCTCAATCGTCTCAAGATCCAACTGGAATCCTAATTCATTTCAGAAGTTTTTCCTGATGTGGGGCCTTTAGGGACTTTCCACCCCCTCACTTGTTCCCGTAAACCAATTCTTCTCCCTATCGTGCGCCACTCCTTCTCCCTATCGAAACCAATTCTTCTCCCTATCGTGCGCCACTCCTTCTCCCTATCGAAACCAATTCTTGGAGTTTTTCAGTTGACGGGGACTTGCCAGACAGCGGGTAATTTTCCAGTTGCCCGTAACAGGTATACGCCCTAACCGCCACAATGAACAGACAACTATAACGGCCAGAAGGTGGGACAAAAGTTCCTAAGCCAATGAATTCAAACGTCACCACATTTACCCAATCATTGTGAGAATATACCCGCCCTATGAGTAAATAAACCTATAAAAAGTATGTGATTCCGCTTTTAGGGGTTCCCCATCGGCCTCCTGCGTGAGGTTCAGGGAACCCCGGTGCATCGGCTCCTAATAAACCTCTTGCGTGTTGCAGCGGCTCTCGACTCTTGGCGGTTCTTGGGCGAGTTGGAATCCCTCGTAGACCGTTTGGGTCTAACATTTGGGGGCTCGTCCGGGATCCCCTCTCGCCCCCGGGTCACAAGAACATCGGGAGTCGGAGGTATCAGGTAGGCTCGAGCCCAATTGTCTGTTTGTTTGTCGTTTGTTTGTTGCTAGCCGCCATTAGGAAAAAGCCGTGCGAACCGGCTTGCTGTGGAATCTGTATTGGACTCCTGGCTAGGCAGACGTGCCGAAAGCTGGTGTCCACGGGCCCCGGGGGACGCCCTGGTGGTCCATCTGGAAGGAGAAACAAATTTTGTCTCCCCTTCATCTGGTTCTGGCAGGTTATATAAGCTGCCATCTGAATTTGAGTTGGTTTCGGGTTTAAGTTCGCGGCGGCTGGTTCTGGCAGGTTATATAAGCTGCCATCTGAATTTGAGTTGGTTTCGGGTTTAAGTTCGCGGCGGCTGGTTCTGGCAGGTTATATAAGCTGCCATCTGAATTTGAGTTGGTTTCGGGTTTAAGTTCGCGGCGGTAATATCAATGTGTGTCTTTTGAAATTTTATTGTTTTTCTGTACTATTATCTTTCTTTTGACGGACGACAATGGGACAAACTATGACGACGACTCTTTCTCTTACCCTAAGCCACTGGACCGAAGTTAGGGCTAGGGCCCACAACCTTTCGGTAGAAGTAAGGAAAGGAAAATGGCAAACGCTGTGTACCTCTGAGTGGCCTACATTTCAGACAGGGTGGCCACCCGAAGGATCTTTTTTGTTAGATAAGGTTGGGCTAGTCAAGTCTAGGGTCTTTAACACAGGACCCCACGGACACCCAGACCAGATACCATATATCTTGGTCTGGGAAGATCTAGTTCTCTCCCCGCCTCCGTGGGTCCGGCCCTTTGTTTCCTCAACAGGCACGTCTGCATGCGCTCCAGCACAATCGGAGATATTGGCCCTGAAGAAAACCCCAGACACGGAAAAGTCATCTGCTGCCCCGGACCCGCCAAAGGCGATATATCCTGACCTGCAGTCTGATTTGCTTCTTCTAGATTCCCCACCTCCTTATCCTCCGGCCCTAAATCCCATGTCGCCCCTAGGACCCCCAGCTTCACAACCCTCCGCACCAGTAGGGCCACCTGTTATGGCGGAAAGGGGGGGTCCCTCGGCGGGCACCAGAAGCCGGAGGGCTGTTTCCCCGGATTCTACTGCTTTACCCCTTAGAGAATATGGCCCCCCCGATAACCACGGGAATAGGCCCCTTCAATACTGGCCCTTTTCCTCTGCAGATCTTTATAATTGGAAGATGCATAACCCTACTTTCTCTGAAAACCCACAGGCTCTTACTGCTTTAATAGAGTCTCTTGTCTTCTCCCACCAACCCACCTGGGATGATTGTCAACAGCTCCTCCAGACTCTCCTCACAACTGAGGAGAGGCAACGGGTTCTCCTGGAGGCTAAAAAGAATGTGTTAGCCGCCAATGGACAACCTACCCAGTTGCCTAACGAGATTGATACCGGGTTTCCACTCGTCAGGCCGAATTGGGACTTTAATACCCCGGAAGGTAAGGAGCACCTGAAAATGTATCGCCAGGCTCTGGTGGCGGGTCTCCATGGAGCGGCCAGGCGCCCCACGAATTTGGCTAAGGTAAGAGAGGTAACTCAGGGGCCCCAGGAATCGCCAACCGTGTTCCTAGAACGCTTAATGGAGGCTTTTAGACGATTCACTCCTTATGATCCAACCTCTGAGGAACATAAGGCCACCATAGCAATGGCCTTTATTGACCAGGCGGCCCCTGATATTAGAAAGAAGTTACAAAGGCTGGATGGCCTACAAGGTTTCTCCCTTCAGGACTTAGTAAAAGAGGCAGATAAGGTATATTATAAGAGGGAGACAGAAGAAGAAAGAGAAGAAAGAAAGCAGAAGGAACAAGAGGCTCGTGAGGTAAGATGAGATAAGAGGCAAGAAAGACATTTGAGTAAGATACTGGCCACTGTAGTCAGAGGAGGAAACAGTAGAGACAGAAATAGACAGAAAGGGCGAACAACGGATAGAAGGCGGCCATTAGACAAGGACCAATGTGCCTACTGTAAAGAAAAAGGTCATTGGGCAAGAGAATGCCCTAAAAAAAGGAACGGGGGAAGGATCACTAAGCCTTTTCATCTGTACGTGGCCGAGAATAAAGGTATTGCAAAGGGAGTACTAACTCAGAAACTGGGCCCCTGGAATCGCCCGGTTGCGTACCTATCAAAGAAATTGGATCCTGTGGCAGCAGGATGGCCCGCCTGTTTAAAAATAATCGCCGCGGTGGCCGCTTTGGTCAAAGATGCTGACAAACTGACTTTGGGGCAGAACCTAACGATAACAGCCCCCCATGCATTAGAAAGTGTAATTCGCCAGCCACCCGACAGATGGCTAACAAATGCCAGGATGACTCATTACCAAGCCCTGCTGTTAAACTCAGATCGTATTAAGTTTACCTCAGCCACAGGACTCAACCCGGCCACCTTGCTACCCGACCCTGACCTGGAAAGCACTACCGTCATCCATGATTGTCAGGAAGTACTGGCTGCAGCACACCGTAGCAGACCAGACTTGATGGATCAGCCCCTCCCCAACGCCGACGTTACCTGGTTTACTGACAGAAGCAGTTTCCTAGAGGAAGGTAAGCGTCGGGCGGGAGCAGCCGTGGTAGACGGGAAAGAGGTCATCTGGGCAGCCACATTACCGCAAGGGACATCGGCCCAACGGGCTGAACTAATCGCCATGACTAGAGCATTGGAACTAGCAGAAAACAAAAAGGTAAACATCTATACGGACAGTAGATACGCATTTGCTACCGCCCAGGTCCATGGGGCCATTTACCAACAAAGAGGGTTGCTCACCTCGGCGGGCAAAGAAATTAAAAACAAAGAAGAAATAGTGGCACTGCTAGCTGCCCTCATGCTCCCCACTAAAGTCAGCATCATTCATTGCCCCGGACACCAGAAGGACAATACCCCGGTGACAAGAGGCAACAACATGGCAGATAGGGTGGCACGAGAAGTGGCTCTATGGGAAATCATACTAGAACTATCAGATGAGAGTCCTGGGAAACCAAATGATAGGGGAACAAGTACCCCAGCCATAACTAAAGGAACATTATCTCCTCAACAAGCAAAATCCATGCTACAACAGATTCACAGATGGACACACTTGGGAACCAAAAAGATGATGTCCCTACTACACAAGACAGGTTATGATACCCCTGGACTAACTAAATTAGCTGAGCAGATTGCACGAGAGTGCATTCCATGCCAACAGGTAAACTCCCATAAAGGAAAACTTGAGGTCGGAAAAAGGCTCAGAGGAGACCGCCCAGGAGCCTATTGGGAGGTCGACTTCACTGAAATACGCCCTGGAAGGTACGGTAACAGGTAATCTTCTAGTTTTTATAGATACCTTCTCAGGATGGGTAGAAGCTTTCCCGACGAAGGAGACAGCTACTGTGGTGGCCAAAAAGATCTTAAAAGAAATTTTCCCCCGGTTCGGGGCACCAAAGGTAATAGGATCAGATAATGGTCCCGCCTTCGTCGCCCAGGTAAGTCAGGGTGTGGCCAAATACCTGGGGACTGATTGGAAATTACATTGTGCCTATAGACCCCAGAGTTCAGGACAGGTAGAGAAAATGAATAGAACTCTAAAAGAGACCCTAACTAAATTGTCCATAGAGACTGGCGGTACAGATTGGACGGTGCTCCTTCCCTTAGCCCTGTTCCGGGCTAGAAATACCCCCTCCCGCTATTATCTTACTCCATTTGAAATACTATACGGGGCTCCACCTCCTCTTTTTACGCTAAGGAAAATATTAAGTCCTGACTGTCAGAATAACACTGACTTATATGCTAGGCTGTTGGGACTCCAGTTGGTCCAAAAGGAGGTGTGGTCCCAGCTGGCAGAGGCTTACCGACCAGGAACACCAGCAGAGGCTCATCCCTTCCAAGTCGGAGATTCCGTGTACGTCCGTCGGCACCGAACCCAGACTCTAGAGCCTCGGTGGAAAGGACCATACATCATCCTGCTCACCACCCCCACGGCTATAAAGGTAGACGGCATCGCTGCGTGGATCCACGCTTCACACGTGAAGGCCGCACCAGCATCTGCAACATCGGAATGGCGAGCCCAAAAGACCAGCAACCCGCTCAAGCTCAAGCTTCTGCGATCATCAGATTTATAACTTTAACTTTGTTACCCCTACTGACTGTGAGTAATTTTAGTCCTCACCTGCCCCAGCGTTTAACCTGGCAGGTAATTTCCCAGACTGGAGATGTAATATGGTCTGTTAGCAATATCGCTCCCCCATGGACCTGGTGGCCAAACCTTTTTCCTGATGTTTGTAAACTGGCCATAGGGGCTCCCGGTTGGGATTTAGAAGACTATTATGATCAACATAATGTTCCAAAAATTTTATCAACTAGAGCTGATTCCTCCGGAAAGGGTTGCAAAAACGGGATTCGGAGGACTGGGCTCAGAGCTCCTGCTTTCTACATATGCCCCGGGTTCCATCGCCACAGGTCCCTTAATTATAAATATGGAGGAACTGAAAACTTTTATTGCAAAAGCTGGGGATATGAAACCACAGGAGACACCTATTGGAAGCCCACCTCTGGCTGGGACTTTATTAAGGTGACAGCCAATTATACACACCCAACCAACCCCTTAACTTATAGGCCTGAATGTACTAAATGGTGCCATCCCCTTAAGATTTCTTTTAGTGAACCAGGAAAAAAAGATAAAAAACTGGATAAATGGCCATTCATGGGGAATCAGGTTTTATAAAGAAGGATATGATGATGGATTACTAATGACCATCAAACTAAAAATTGAAACCCCTACTCCAGTTCCTATAGGCCCCAACCCTGAGATAGGGCACTCTTTGCTACCTTTGGCCCCTCCCACAGCGTTACCAGAGATAAGAAACCAAACTTTTGAGCCAAAAGGAATGACAATCAAGCCCAAGACCCCCCGGGACTGAATGCTGTCATTGGTCCAGGCGGCTTTTGAGGTTTTAAATGCCACAAACCCGGAGGCTACCAAATCATGTTGGCTTTGCTACGCTGCTCCTCCCCCTTATTATGATGCTATAGGATATAATTCTAATTATAATAATGTTAACACTCCAGATCAATGTCGATGAAAACAAGAAGAAAATAATAAATTGACCCTGGCCTCAGTATTAGGAAACGGTACATGTGTGGGAACGCCCCCCTCGTCCCACCGACATCTTTGTGCCAATTTAAGCCTCCCACAGGGCTCAGGGTATCTCCTCCCTCCTCCGGATGGATGGTGGGCATGTAACACAGGATTGACCCCCTGCATTTCTTTAGAGGTCCTTAAAGCTTCAACCGATTTTTGTGTGTTAGTTCAGCTGGTCCCCAGACTCATTTATCATTCAGATTCATCCTTTCTAGATAAATATGAGGGCAGAGGAAGGTTTAAGAGGGAACCCATAACACTCACCCTGGCTGTACTCCTAGGACTAGAAATGGCAGCCGGGGTAGGAACGGGTACAACAGCCCTCATCCAACAACCCCACCAACAACCCCACTATTATGATGCCTTAAGGCAAGCTGTAGATGTTGACCTCCGGGCGTTAGAAAGTTCCATAACTCAGTTAAAAGAATCCCTCACCTCGCTTTCAGAGGTGGTAATGCAAAACAGGAGGGGATTAGATCTGCTGTTCCTTAAGGAGGGCGGACTATGTGCTGCACTAAAAGAAGAATGCTGTTTTTATATTGATCATTCTGGGGCTATTACCAAAACTATGGACAAACTTAGGGAGCGCCTGGACAAAAGACAACAGGAAAGGGAAAATCAAAAAGGATGGTTTCAATCATGGTTTGATAAATCTCCCTGGCTTACTACTTTAGTTTCCACCTTGTTAGGGCCCCTCATTATTTTATTGTTGCTCTTAACTTTTGGACCATACATTCTGAATCGCCTGATAGCCTTTATTAGAGAACGCATTAGTACGGTACAAGTTTTAATGCTAAGGCAACAATACCAAAACTCGCAAAAAGAAACTGAAATTCCATGATTGAAATTAGTTACAAAAAAAAAAGGGGGGGAATGTGGGGCCTTTAGGGACTTTCCACCCCCTCACTTGTTCCCGTAAACCAATTCTTCTCCCTATCGTGCGCCACTCCTTCTCCCTATCGAAACCAATTCTTGGAGTTTTTCAGTTGACGGGGACTTGCCAGACAGCGGGTAATTTTCCAGTTGCTCGTAACAGGTATACGCCCTAACCGCCACAATGAACAGACAACTATAACGGCCAGAAGGTGGGACAAAAGTTCCTAAGCCAATGAATTCAAAAGTCACCACATTTACCCAATCATTGTGAGAATATACCCGCCCTATGAGTAAATAAACCTATAAAAAGTATGTGATTCCGCTTTTAGGGGTTCCCCATCGGCCTCCTGCGTGAGGTTCAGGGAACCCCGGTGCATCGGCTCCTAATAAACCTCTTGCGTGTTGCAGCGGCTCTCGACTCTTGGCGGTTCTTGGGCGAGTTGGAATCCCTCGTAGACCGTTTGGGTCTAACACTGACTGTTCTAAAACTAGACCCTTCCTCCTACTGAACCCCTGAAACATCTCTCACATCTTCCACTTTTTTGACTCCTAAAGCATATTGTGCCATATTATTAAGAATTGTTAGTTCCTTAAAAAGAAAAAAAAAATCGGCCCATCTGCCTATCATGTATTATCAAGTTTTGCCCATGCATTCAAAGAGTATCTATTAGCTTCGCTTAAAAAAAAATGACCACACGGGCTTCCTGGTGGCGCAGTGGTTGAGAGTCCGCCTGCCGATGCAGGGGACACGGGTTCGTGCCCTGGTCCGGGAGGATCCCACATGCCGCGGAGCGGCTGGGCCCATGAGCCATGGCCGATGAGCCTGCACATCCGGAGCCTGTGCTCCGCAACGGGAGAGGCCACAACAGTGAGGGGCCCGCGTACCGCAAAAAAAAAAAAAAAAAAAAAAAGACCACACAGAACAATAGCTCTTGTAAGTTCATTTGTCTAAACACTGTCACTTTTGAAACAATTTATGCACATCTTCAAATCCTCTATGTATAGATGGAAGATTGATTGCATATGGATGATTTTTTGCTAAGTTGTCTCTAAGTCCTGATATTTCAAAGAAAAGTTTGAGTCATGCTTGTAAACTCTAAGTGAAGCATAGATTAATAGAAATTCCTTTGAATGTTTCTCCTATTATTTTTCAAATGCTATTTATAACTGATACGGTAAACTTAAAAATTTGTTTCACTAACTATATTCTTCAATATGTTTAATTCATTGTGCTATCATGAGAAAGTATAATTTAGTAAGTTCTGCCTCTGCTATATGTTCTTTTGCCAAGATATTCTGTTTGTCTGTTTTTAAAGTTATGTAACCTTTAAGGAACAGTGTATTAGGCCCCATCTGTTTGGGGGAAAAAAATCTGGTTATGATCTTGGAACTTGAAAATAAGATAAATTATTATCTTCTGTACCCTCGTATGCCAAGAACTCACCAAAATCTTCTCTTGGTATAAAGTCTTTCACCACTTTTCAAAGATGTTAAATTAATACTTAAAATATAGTCTCATTATGGCGAGCTGGTAATAGAGCTAAACTGTACATTCCCAAATAACAAAACAAAATAGTAGACTTGTAATTATGCTGATCTTTAAATCTTTGCAACATGTCTCCCTTTTGGGAGAAATCACTTAAAAACCAAATTAATCTCTTTGATAAATCTACATAGTACTTTCCTGGATAAGGCTCAATATTGATTGGAATGAAACCAAAGTCTATTCTGTAGGAAGGAGTGTCATCACAAGGTCCTGATCTCCTTTAGAAATACAATGCTGAGCTCCAGACAGTCCCCATGTTGGCCAAGTTCATGGCCCTATTAAGGGAATCTACCTGGCTAGCAGCCCTTACTGTTAAAACAGCCCCTGGCCAATCATGTTTTTGCTATGTTTGGCCACCCTCCAGACACACCTTCCAATTTCTATGTTTACTCTCAATTATATATGTTTTTTATATGTTTAGGGACCTGCAGACACAATCCCAGAGACTCAACAAATGAAACATAGTCTTCATATATATTGGATTTTCAACTCACCTAGGCTCTAAAACAAGTTGAGTGTAAAGGATTTTACAAATGGATCAGGTAGAACTGTTTTCTTTCCAGTTCTAAGTACAGTCTTCTATTCTCTTCCTGTCTGGGAGGGAAAATAGCAATAAACAAAGTTAGCTTGTTCTTTTCACTTAGGTCTTTTTTATTCTATGAAACTAGCGCTTTAAACACTAAGTATTTGGGTTTGAAAATAACTTGATCATTCTGGTTCAAGATGGCAATTTGGAAAGAACCTGAACTTGCCTCCTTCCACAGAAACCCTGAATCAACAGCTATCTATGGAACAATTTCCTCTAGAAAAAAACCTTAAAACTGGCAGAGCAACCCCTTCGCATTGGGCAAACAAAAGGGAAATCACAACAAAGCAGTTGCTGCCGGGACCACCTCTACATTGCCTGGCTCTGGTGGCCAGCGGGGCTTACGCTCATGGGTCCTACAGGGCTGTATCCAGTGAAGAAACTGTTCTTAAACAGCTACCTCCCCTAGTGCACTAGAGGCAACCAATCCAGGAGCTCAGTCTTTCTGTGGAAGAAGCCTATTAGCTTATTATCATAACTGCAGCCTGAGGGGCAGGATTCTAATTAAACACATATCTAAGGACTGACTATAAACCTTCTCTGAGACCTGGGAGGATGGGCACTATCTTTACACTCTCCCTCTGTCATATCCAGAGCACTAGCATCTCTCTTTCACCTCCCTTCATCTCATCATGTAGGCGTTTTATCATCTCACATCATCACAAGAAGAAAGGTGAGTATGTACAAGATATTTTGAAAGAGAGAAAGAGAAAACCACATCCACATAACTTTTATTACAATATACTGTTATAATTGTTCTATTTTATTTTTGCTTATCGTCATTAATTCTTACTGTGCCTAATTTATAAATTAAACTTTATCATTGGGATGTATTAAGGGAAAAACACAGTATATACACGGTTCAGTACTCTCTGCAGTTCCAGGCATCCACCGGGGGTCTTAGAATGTATCCCCTGTGCATAAGGGAGGACTCTTGTACCCTACCAAGCAAAGGTATCATTCAGAATTGAAGGAGAGATTAAAAGTTTTCCAGACAAGTGAAAGCTAAAGGAGTTGAGCACCACTAAACCAACCTCGCAAGAAATGTTAAAGGAATTTTTTTTTAAGCTGAAAAGAAAGGATGTTAATTAGTAACAAGAAAGCATATGAAAGTCTAAGTCTCACTGGTAAAGGTAAATATATAGTAAATTTAGTACATTAATCACTTAAAGCTAGTGTGAAGGTTAAAAGACAAAAGTAGTAAAAATAGCTGAAACTACAATAATTAGCTAAGAGATACACAAGATAAAAAGATGTAAAATAGGACAGCATTTTAAAGCATGGTAGACAGAGTAAAAATGCAGAGTTTTAGAATGTGCTCAAACTTAAGTTGTTATCAACTTAAAATAGACTGTTACAAATATAAGTTGTTATATGTAACCCTCATAGTAACCACAAAGCGAAAACCTAGATACACAAAAGATAATGAAAAATAAATCTAAGCATACCACTAAAGAAAATCATCAAACCACAAAGGAAGAGGGCAAGAGAAGAAGAAAGGAACAGAGAAACTACAGAACAGTCAGAAATCAATTAACAAAATGGCAATGTGTACACACCTTGCTATTTCTTTAAATGTAAATTACTTCAAGTGTAAATGGACTAAATTCTCCAATCAAAATCCATAGAGTGGCTGAATGGAAAAACAAGCAAGACCTATCTATATGCTGCTTACAAGAGACTCACTTTAGATGTAAGGACACAGGCAGACTGGAAGTGAAGAGGTGGAAAAAAATATTCCATGCAAATGAAAACCCAAAGAAAGCTGGAGTAGCTATACTTACGTCAGACAGAATAGACTTTAAAACAAAGACTGTAATAACAGAAAAGAAGGGCATTACATAATGATAAAGGGGTCAGTCCAACAAGAGGATATAACTTGTAAATATTTATGCACCCAACATAGGAACACCTATAAAGCAAATATTAGTAGACTTAAAGGAAGAAACAGGCAGCCATACAATAATAGTAGGGGACTTTAATACCTGACTCATGTCAATGGATAGATCATCCAGACAGAAAATCAATAAGAAAATATCAGCCTTAAATGACATATTAGACCAGATTGGAAAAATAGCTTGATTTGTAATATTAAAGGGGCAGAAGCCAAATTAAGTGTGAGGGGTTACCAAACAGAGCTCCTAAAGAGCAACATGGACATCTTATCCCATTAAATTCCATCAATGCAGTGATTGTGGTGATGGTTGGGAACTGCAGTTGTGATATGACTCCAATAGGACTCAACTGATAAGCAAATTATGTTTAAGGACGCAAAGGAATGACTTTAGTAAATGGTGCATTCTTTTAAACCTTTTCATTGTTTGTGAAATTTGTCCAGAAGCAGCGAAATTATAACCAAAAATACATGGCAATTTTGTTCACCCTTCTGTTAATTATCTTTCAACCTAAAATCCTTCAATTTCAGGATTATAAGCAATTATTTCAAGAAAACTGAAGCTATTTCTCCAATCATTATCATTTTACTTAGAGCAGAGCTAGTAGTGTTGAGATTCATTCCTTATGGGCCTGACTCTAGTCCTACATGGAGGGTCATTAAATTGAAGGGTGTGGTTAGTCACCCATCCCTTTTCTCATCCTCATTGCTCCCCATGAATCAAGGCCCCCGGGAGGAGTCATTAGTCATCCTATCCTCTCAATGCATCTTGCTGGACATTGGTGCACACTCCACTCTGGAAGACACTCCAGCTTCTGTAAAACCCCATCTTATCTAATTTAGGACACATCTATATAATGCACCTACATATGCATTTAAATCCACTGGCTTATATAATTCCATTTAAAAGCAACAGAACAATAGCCCGGAGATGGAAACAACCTAAGTGTCCATCATCAGATGAATGGATAAAGAAGATGTGGCACATATATACAATGGAATATTACTCAGCCGTAAAAAGAAATGAAATTGAGCTATTTGTAATGAGGTGGATAGACCTAGAGTCTGTCATACAGAGTGAAGTAAGTCAGAAAGAGAAAGACAAATACCGTATGCTAACACATATATATGGAATTTAAGAAAAAAAAATATGTCATGAAGAACCTAGGGGTAAGACAGGAATAAAGACACAGACCTACTAGAGAATGGACTTGAGGATATGGGGAGGGGGAAGGGTAAGCTGTGACAAAGCGAGAGAGAGGCATGGACATATATACAGTTCCAAACGTAAGGTAGATAGCTAGTGGGAAGCAGCCGCATAGCACAGGGAGATCAGCTAGGTGCTTTGTGATCGCCTGGAGGGGTGGGGTAGGGAGGGTGGGAGGGAGGGAGACGTAAGAGGGAAGAGATATGGGAACATATGTGTATGTATAACTGATTCACTTTGTTATAAAGCAGAAACCAACACACCATTGTAAAGCAATTATACTCCAATAAAGGTGTAAAAAAAAAGCAACAGAACTGAGACCTTTTAAACAAAGTGTGCCTGCAGTAAATGCTGTAGCAGTAAAATAAATGGGTCACACACATGACTGCCAGCATTCTACAATGTAGAGCAGTGAAGGAGGGCATTCCTGGCAGTGCTGAGGTATAGCAAAGCTCACAACGGGGTTCCTTTTGAAAATGTGTAGGCTGCTTCTTGCTCTGCACTCTAAATACCCTGCAGAAAGTCAGGATTTAAGTTGCCAGCCTTCCATTTCAGGGTAATTTGAAACATGCTTCTTATAGTTCTCCCCTCCCCCAATATGAGGAAATTTAGCCCATAGAGCATATTTCCACGAGAAAGAGACATCTGCAGTTCTGCCATTACACAGGCGTCACCTCAGCATTCCTTTCTACCTACCAAAAACTTTTTGAAAAAGGGATTCATTTAACTCCTTTTTAATGTGACCCAATATGTTTTCACAAACGGGAGGTTTTCTCAAATGTGGCATATTCATAACAGTCTGCGTGGGTTTGTGTGGCATGGGTAAGTCGAACAGGGAACCTCACCATTTTGACAGTCTGATTTAACTGGACCGTTTTAAAGCACTGCGAGCAGTAAAAGCAAATACAGACAAGCCAACCAAGGAATTTTTAAGCGGGTCCAGTTGAACCGCATGTTTATTCACACAGACACCCTCAATCACCTGAAAAACTCTGAATTTAATTATATGCCATGCTTTTAGGGATTTCATTAGAGATTTTAAAGACAAAAATTACTCTGTGGCTTACTAAAAGAAATTTTTGTGGTTAGCATAGATGTGCCTGCATGGTTTAGCTCTATCACTCCCACTCTTAATCACTACGTCATCTATCCAAAAATCCCTGAGAGCATGTCTGGGCCACAACAAGATACAGTTGTTTGATTAATTCCATAGGAAGCCTGGTTCACCGAAGTTAATTTGAGCCAGTCTACACTATTGATTTTCTATTTAAGCATCAAAAGGCAAGTGAGCCAATTGTGTTTCATGTAGAATAATTAGCTTATAATCTGTGCATTTACACAGAAGGCTGACTTAGAGGGACTAGCTTTGATCAGACTTATTCAACCAAAATGGATTCAACTTCCATCCTAGTCTTATAATTTGGTGACTTTGGTAGTTGATACTGCAGTCCTGTGTTGCCAGGACTTAGTCTTCTGAAGGTGTATCCCAGAATACGTGAGGATCCCAAAGGGATAATCGAGAAAACATGCTCACTCCAGAAACCAGTTAGCAATTCCCAACTGCTCCAGAGATAAGAGAAATTCTCTAATACTTTGCAGCCAGCTCTTAAGCCTTCATGGTTCATGTAAAGGGAGGAATTGGTTACTAAGTAATCAAAGGGTCTCTTTACTGTCAATAGAACTGGATAGAAGTTCTAGTAGGTAGAAGGACATTTATAATCAAGATGCGTTATGATGAGGAAACACAGATCTATGGTTCTCCCAACTCCACAAAAACACCAAAAAAAGAAACTTTGTTCAGAAAAATTAAGTACAGGTAAAAAGAGGGAAGAATCTATTTGATAAAAAGAAAGAAAAGAAAAATCCACTCCAGGAATCTTTAATATATGAAGAGAGTCTCTTTCTCATATTTTAGATACTAGCCTCAATGAGGCAGGAACCCCGGGCATGAGGAGATCTTAAAACATTGTCCACTTCTAAGAGTCTATAATTCTATATTCAGACATGGTAGTATAATTGACTTGATAGTAGCAGGAACTATTTTTTCCATCAAGTTAGCAAATATTTTTAAGAGCTTACTATGTTTTCAGCTTTGCTTATCATAGACCTTGTAATATTTTTTTTCCCCTGGTCTGTGCAAAATTTCTTTGTGACTCTATTCCCTGAGAGTCACGCTACCTACATTCTGCTTTAATTCTATCACTTTGTATATACAAGAATGATTATGTCACTTATCTGCCTTGAAACTCCATTTCTCATATTGTTTTCAGCTCAGGATCTAAAGCCAAAAAGACCAAAGTTTGAATCCCGTACCAAATATTTAATACTTACGCGACTTAAGGCAAATTATTTAATGTCTACAAGCTTTGACTTCCCCACCTGGAAACGATGATGATAACAGTATTTTTCTAGTATGGTTATTTTGAAGATAAAATGAGAAAATGGATGTAAAGCACTTATAATGCAGGGATTACAGTAAATGCAAAAGAAATCTTACTCTTCTTTCGTAAGTGGAAACATATATATTCTCATAAGTGTTCGTTTCTGCCTTTATGAAGGTTATATTCTCATGGGAGAGACAGGCAATAGATAACTTAATTCCAGGTAGTGATAAGTGCTGGGTAGAAAATAAAATAGGATAGAGATATCAAAGTTGTGTGGGAGGATGTTTTAGATAGTAGGAAAGTCTGCTCTGCAAGGGTGACATCTGTCGAGAGATCTAAATGGCATGCAAGAGTCAGCCATGCTGTTATCTAGGGGCACAGCAAGAAAGGCAGCAGGAAGCAAAGAAAATAGGCCCCGAGGAGGAAATGACTTTGGGAAAAAGAGACAAGGTGTCCACAGTGGAGGAGGGGGAGAGAAAGGTCATCTTAGTGGAGGCAGGTTGACCTCGTTGGCCATGGTGAGGACTTTTTATTTGGCTTCAAAAAGCCAATGAACGAATATTCTTGAGCAAAAGCAAGACTTGATCTGATTTGTTTTTAAAAATCACTCTAGTGGCTTCCTTAAACTAGTCAATTACAAAGGATAACTGAATGTTTTTCTGTTTTCTTTAGATCTTTCCTGTGCCTTTATGAGCCTTTTCCTGAGCACCTATTTTCTTTCTCAAAAGACTCCTGTTTCTATCTCAAAATAACTTCAAGAGAAAATAAACTCATATTTCAGATGGGGAAATAGTCTTGGCTTCGGTATGTCTTGGGAAGAAGTGGCATTTTTTTGCCATCGAATATGCCACATTAGCATTTTTAAATGAAACCGATCATTTTTGGTATCCTAATAAAGTTTTTTATGTGTTTTCTCCACATTATTACTAATATTTACAAGTTTGCTCAAATACTCATATGAATGTATTAATTAGGATGTTATTGGAAGCTAATTACTATAATCCTACATGTAAAAAACATGTTCTGTAATCAAAATGCTGCAAATTTATAACTCTTATAACTGTTTTTTAACATTATTGGTTAAAGAACTTGTTTTTTAATATATACTTGTAAGGCCAACTGGCCCGAGGCAGGGGAACACAATCAGATTGCAGGTTGCATCAGACCGAAATTCACCGGACCACCCAGTTCCAGAAACTGCCCTGGAGACATTCCGGACCATCCAGTTCCAGGAACTGACCTGGGCACTTTGAACCCAGCCCAGCCTTCCCGCCTTTCGAGGGGCGGGACTAACGGTCTCCCAGGATACCCGAAAAGACCACCAAATAAGGAATACCCTGCGCCCTCCCAGATTCACCACACCCCTTTCCCTTCTTCCCCTATAAAATCTTGCGCAACCCTCGCCCGGGTGCAACTTCTCTGGCCCCTTTCACTCGGACCAGTGAACCTTGCCCGGGAGCGCTCCCTAATAAAGCTCACTTGAAGCTTTCCTCTGTTTCGCGGTGCCGTTTGTTAAGATCCGACCTTACAATACTGTTTTATTATCTGCTCTAGTTAGCATTAGATCAGGGACCAAGAAATCAATTCAACCATTCAACCATACGAGCTGTGTGACAGCAAGTGGATCTCTTACTCACTTACTACCTGGGTTTTCTCTTCAAAATGAGGATGCTAGATAGAAAATGATAGGTTTTTTTCTATGAATGTTATATCTAGACAAGTTGTAAACATTCAACTTAGCATATACAGCATGTCGTTTATTATTTAATCTTCTCATTTAGTCTGATTTTCCAATGTATCCCTTAACTTAAAGGGTTTTTTAACTTTTTATATACGGGCTTCTTTCTTAGGTAACATCTGACTAGCTCCATGTAGAGTGAAAATGAATTTTTAAAATGATTTGTTTATTGATCTTTATTACATTCCACACAAATTGATATTTCTTGATTTTTCTATATGACAATATGTTGCTTTTAAATTCTCAGTGGAAAATTATATCTTAAACAAGCTCCTGGGAAATAATGTAATGGTATCTTATTACCATTAAATCAACAAATTTCGCCTGAACCTAAAATTTTCTGTATATTCCAACCTAATGTTCCTTATACCAAACTGCAAAGTAGCTTGTATTTTTAAAAGTTAAAACTTATTTTAACTCCATATTATAAGCACATATTGAACACCTAAATAGTGTCTTGAAATCTTGTGCTTGGAAAATTCTTACTGCTGAATTTCTTCTTCTGGAAATCTGGCCGTAATTTGCATTGAATTTCAATGACTTCCTTAAGCAAACACCTGGAGGTCCTCCAGTCTAATGGAAATGTGGGTCCACAGACACAATTCTGCAAAAACAGTGAGCTCGTTGGCAGTTTTAGAAAGGTTGTAGGTTGACTATCATCCAGACCTCAAGCTGTTCACAGTTTTTTTTTTCCAGTCAGTGCAAGCAAGATACACTATGGCCCTTGCTTGAGTGAAAGGATTAGAGCCCAGACATTGCTGGTATTTGTATAGTGGAACAGTTTCATTGTCAAGATGGGTCATGCTCATGACTCAGGTTGCTCCTAAACACTGTGGTTTTGGATGTCCGCCAAGTCTCTCAGCCCCAAAATGGTACTCCCTCCAGAGCCACTCGAATGGTCTAGATTTTAGACTCTGTCAAGAATGGGAGAGAAAACCTTAGCCCAAACACTGCTATGTTTCTCTGCCTCTATTCTAGGAGCCTAGATTTCAAGGATTTCTTGATTTCCCTTCTACGTCTATTATAAACCAGTTACAAGAGCTGGAGTTAGTCCAAAGAAAAGTAATCATTGGTAGTGGATTTAGAAAAAAGAATTAAAAAGGCTACTGCTCAACGGCAACAAAAAAAGAGGAAATGAAGCAAAGTCCACTACATGCCTGGAAAATATTAAATGATGCAGAACAATAGGAAATTTAGATGGCCTATAAAAGCATAAATCAGGAGAAAAGGAAATGGACTCATAGCAGACAAGATTTTAGAAGCGTATTTCTCAACCATACACGCTGTGTTCCATGGAGTTACTGGAACTTCACAGTGCTTTATAGAGTGCTGTGAAATTTTTTATAGTGTGGAAAATCACTTCTGTTAGAAATGAAACTACATATATTACCGTGTGAACATTTAGATGAGTAAGTTTGACAAAATGATATAAAGCTGGCTCTAAGGAAGAAAGCATATTATAATATCCAACTGGTTTTAAGGAAAAATCATGTATTTACAAGGATATCCATGAAATTTGCTTTGTGAGTATATGACAGAGCTTAGAGCAGTAAAGAATTTTTCTCAAAGGCATATTTCAGTAAGCTCTCAAAGACGTAATGTAGTTCTATAGATGCTTTTCTAAACTCTGTGGGATCTTGTTACACGCAGGTTGCTTTATTGTAAATTTTGCAGATTTGTTTCGGGAATTTTAATTGTTCCAAATTTTGAACATTTTGTATTCAAAAGGGTGTCTCAAATACAAAAAAGTTTCTGAAGCAATGACCAAGAAGAATTATTTTAATTTGATGGGAAGGAGATAAGCATCACACTAGGCCCTGTTTCTGATACATTCCCCAGCAGACCTGACCACCAAGACCCTTCCAGAATTGTTTACATGTGCTGGAGAAAAAAAATTTTTTTTTTGAGAAAATATTATCTAAAAATTATTTCTAACATTGAGATTAATATAACTGTAATTACCTGGCCAGTTTTAAAGATATCACTGGATTATTTTAAATGAAATATAAAAGATACATTGACAATATGTACTGGGGATTAAACTCTTCATAAGAAATAGGAGTGAGTCCATAAATTACAATTTTTTCCTTATTATTCAAATATAATTTTATTTTTGGATTTGTATTACATGAGGAATTAATTTAAAATTTATTGAAGCTTAGCTATACCTTATTTGAAGATTTGTACCATAAGTAACAGAAAAGCTTTGGAGAATAAAGTGAAATTCTTTAGGAAACAAAGAGATTATATGAAGTCAGGCAACAAAGGAAATTTTATTTCATCTACTCATGTAAGTATAAAGGCTTTTTTTCCCCTAAATATCAAAACTTCTTTATTTTGAAAAACAATGAAATCAATTTGACATAATTTATATATTGAAACTGTGGTACGCACACACAATAAAATTAATTAAAAAAATTTTTTGCACTTAAAAAATATTTTCAAGTGTAGTTGATTTACAATGTGGGTTGTTTTTTTTTAACATCTTTATTGGAGTATAATTGCTTTACAATGGTGTGTTAGTTTCTGCTTTATAACGAAGTGAATCAGTTATACATACACATATGTTCCCATATCTCTTCCCTCTTGCGTCTCCCTCCCTCCCACCCTCCCTATCCCACCCTTCCAGGCAGTCACAAAGCACCGAGCTGATCTCCCTGTGCTATGTGGCTGCTTCCCACGAGCTGTCTACCTTACGTTTGGTACTGTATATATGTCCACGCCACTCTCTCGCTTTGTCACAGCTTACCCTTCCCCTCCCCATATCCTCATGTCCATTCTCTAGTAGGTCTGTGTCTTTATTCCTGTCTTACCCCTAGGTTCTTCATGACATTTTTTTTTCTTAAATTCCATATATATGTGTTAGCATACGGTATTTGTCTTTCTCTTTCTGACGTACTTCATTCTGTATGACAAACTCTAGGTCTATCCACCTCATTACAAATAGCTCAATTTCGTTTCTTTTTATGGCTGAGTAATATTCCATTGTATATATGTGCCACATCTTCTTTATCCATTCATCTGATGATGGACACTTAGGTTGTTTCCATCTCTGGGCTATTATAAATAGAGCTGCAATGGACATTCTGGTACATGACTCTTTTTGAATTATGGTTTTCTCAGGGTATATGCCCAGTAGTGGGATTGCTGGGTCATATCGTAGTTCTATTTGTAGTTTTTTAAGGAACCTCCATACTGTTCTCCATGGTGGCTGTATCAATTTACATTCCCAGCAACAGTGTAAGAGGGTTCCCTTTTCTCCACACCCTCTCCAGCATTTATTGTTTCTAGATTTTTTGATGATGGCCATTCTGACTGGTGTGAGATGATATCTCATTGTAGTTTTGATTTGCATTTCTCTGACGATTAATGGTGTTGAGCATTCTTTCATGTGTTTGTTGGCAGTCTGTATATCTTCTTTAGAGAAATGTCTATTTAGGTCTTCTGCCCATTTTTGGATTGGGTTGTTTGTTTTTTTGTTATTGAGCTGCATGAGCTGCTTATAAATTTTGGAGATTAATCCTTTGTCAGTTGCTTCATTTGCAAATATTTTCTCCCATTCTGAGGGTTGTCTTTTCGTCTTGTTTATGGTTTCCTTTGCTGTGCAAAACCTTTGAGGTTTCATTAGGTCCCATTTGTTTATTTTTATTTCCATTTCTCTAGGAGGTGGGTCAAAAAGGATCTTGCTGTGATTTATGTCATAGAGTGTTCTGCCTATGTTTTTCTCTAAGAGTTAGATAGTTTCTGGCCTTACATTTAGGTCCTTAATCCATTTTGACCTATTTTTGTGTATGGTTTTAGGGAGTGATCTAATATCATACTTTTACATGTACCTGTCCAGTTTGCCCAGCACCACTTATTGAAGAGGCTGTCCTTTCTCCACTGTACATTCCTGCCTCCTTTATCAAAGATAAGGTGACCATATGTGCGTGGGTTTATCTCTGGGCTTTCTATCCTGTTCCATTGATCTTTCTGTTTTTGTGCCAGTACCATACTGTCTTGATTACAGTAGCCTTTGTAGTATAGTCTGAAGTCAGGGAGCCTGATTCCTCAAGCTCTGTTTTTAGTTCTCAAGATTGCTTTGGCTATTTGGGGTCTTTTGTGTTTCCATACAAATTGTGAAATTTTTTGTTCTAGTTCTGTGAAAAATGCCAGTGGTACTTGATAGGGATTGCATTGAATCTATAGATTGCTTTGGGTAGTAGTAGAGTAGTTTCACAATATTGATTCTTCCAATCCAAGAACATGGTATATCTCTCCATCTATTTGTATCATATTTATTTTCTTTCATCAGTGTCTTATAATTTTCTGCATACAGGTCTTTTGTCTCCTTAGGTAGGTTTATTCCTAGATATTTTATTCTTTTTGTTGCAATAGTAAATGGGAGTGTTTTCCTGATTTCACTTTCAGATTTTTCATCATTAGTGTATAGGAATGCCAGAGATTTCTGTGCATTAATTTTGTATCCTGCTACTTTACCAAATTCATTGATTAGCTCTAGTAGTTTTCTGGTAGCATCTTTAGGATTCTCTATGTATAGTATCATGTCATCTGCAAACAGTGACAGCTTTACTTCTTCTTTTCCGATTTGGATTCCTTTTATTTCCTTTTCTTCTCTGACTGCTGTGGCTAAAACTTCCAAAACTATGTTGAATAAGAGTGGTGAGTGTGGGCAACCTTGTCTTGTTCCTGATCTTAGTGGAAATGCTTTCAGTTTTTCACCATTGAGGACGACGTTGGCTGTGGGTTTGTCATACATGGCCTTTATTATGTTGAGGAAAGTTCCCTCTATGCCTCCTTTTGGAGGATTTTTATCATAAATGGGTGTTGAATTTTGTCAAAAGTTTTCTCTGCATCAATTGAGATGATCATATGGTTTTTCTCCTTCAATTTGTTAATATGGTGTATCATGTTGATTGATTTGCCTATATTGAAAAATCCCTGCATTCCTGGAATAAACCCCACTTAATCATGGTGTATGATCCGTTTAATGTGCTGTTGGATTCTGTTTGCTAGTAATTTGTTGAGGATTTTTGCATCTATGTTCATCAGTGATATAGGCCTGTAGTTTTCTTTCTTTGGGACATCGTTGTCTGGTTTTGGAATCAGGGTGATGGTGGCCTCATAGAATGAGTTTGGGAGCGTTCTTCCCTCTGCTATATTTTGGAAGAGTTTGAGAAGGATAGGTGTTAGCTCTTCTCTAAATGTTTGATAGAATTTGCCTGTGAAGCCATCTGGTCCTGGGCTTTTGTTTGTTGGAAGATTTTTAATCACAGCTTCAATTTCATTACTTGTGATTGGTCTGTTCATATTTTCTATTTCTTCCTGATTCAGTCTTGGCAGGTTGTGCATTTCTAAGAATTTGTCCATTTCTTCCAGGTCGTCCATTTTATTGGCATAGAGTTGCTTGTAGTAATCTCTCTTGATCCTTTGTATTTCTGCAGTGTCAGTTGTTACTTCTTTTTCATTTCTAATTCTGTTGATTTGAGTCTTCTCCCTTTTTTTCTTGATGAGTCTGGCTAATGGTTTATCAATTTTGTTTATCTTCTCAAAGAACAAGCTTTTAGTTTTATTGATCTATGCTATCGTTTCCTTCATTTCTTTTTCATTTATCTCTGGTCTGATTTTTATGATTTCTTTCCTTCTGCTAACTTTGGGGTTTTTTTGTTCTTCTTTCTCTAATTGCTTTAAGTGCAAGGTTAGGTTGTTTATTCAAGATGTTTCCTGTTTCTTAAGGTAGGATTTTATTGCTATAAACTTCCCTCTTAGAACTGCTTTTGCTGCATCCCATAGGTTTTGGGTCATCGTGTCTCCATTGTCATTTGTTTCCAGGTATTTTTTAATTTCCTCTTTGATTCCTTCAGTGATCACTTCGTTATTAAGTAGTGTATTGTTTAGCCTCCATGTGTTTGTATTTTTTACAGATCTTTTCCTGTAATTGATATCTTGTCTCATAGCGTTGTGGTCGGAAAAGATACTTGATACAATTTCAATTTTCTTAAATTTACCAAGGCTTGATTTGTGACCCAAGATATGATCTCTCCTGGAGAATGTTCCATGAGCACTTGAGAAAAATGTGTATTCTGTTGTTTTTGAATGGAATGTCCTATAAATATCAATTAAGTCCATCTTGTTTAATGTATCATTTAAAGCTTGTGTTTCCTTATTTATTTTCAGTTCGGATGCTCTGTCCATTGGTCAAAGTGGGGTGTTAAAGTCCCCTACTATGAATGTGTTACTGTCGATTTCCCCTCTTATGGCTGTTAGTATTTGCCTTATGTATTGAGGTGCTCCTATGTTGGGTGCATAAATATTTACAATTGTTATATCTTCTTCTTGGATCGATATCTTGATCATTATGTAGTGTCCTTCTTTGTCTCCTCTAATAGTCTTTATTTTTAAGTCTTTTTTGTCTGTTATGAGAATTGCTACTCCAGCTTTCTTTTGGTTTCCATTTGCATGGAATATCTTTTTCCATCCCCTTACTTTCAGTCTGTATGTGTCTCTAGGTCTGAAGTGGGTCTCTTGTAGACAGCATATATATGGGTCTTCTTTTTGTATCCATTCAGCCAATCTGTGTCTTTTGGTGGGAGCATTTAATCCATTTACATTTAAGGTAATTATCGATATGTATGCTCCTATCCCCATTTTCTTAATTGTTTTGGGTTCCTTATTGTAAGTCTTTCCCTTCTCTTGTGTTTCTTGCCTAGAGAAGTTCCTTTAGCAGTTGCTGTAAAGCTGGTTTGGTGGTGCTGAACTCTCTCAGCTTTTGCTTGTCTGTAAAGGTTTTAATGTCTCCATCAAATGTGAATGAGATCGTTGCTGGGTAGAGTAATCTTGGTTGCAGGTTTTTCTCCTTCATCACTTTAAATATGTCCTGCCAGTCCCTTCTGGCTTGCAGAGTTTCTGCTGAAAGATCAGCTGTTAACCGTATGGGGATTCCCTTGTATGTTATTTTTTGGTTTTCCCTTGCTGCTTTTAATATGTTTTCTTTGTATTTAATTTTTGACAATTTGATTAATATGTGTCTTGGCGTATTTCTCCCTGGATTTATCCTGTATGGGACTTTCTGTGCTTCCTGGACTTGATTAACTATTTCCTTTCCCATATTAGGGAAGTTTTCAACTATAATCTCTTCAAATATTTTCTCAGTCCCTTTCTTTTTTCTCTTCTTCTTCTAGAACCCCTATAATTAGAATGTTGGTGCATTTAATGTTGTGTCAGAGGTCTCTGAGACTGTCCTCAGTTCTTTTCTTTCTTTTTTGTTTATTCCACTCTGCAGTAGTTATTTCCACTATTTTATCTTCCAGGTCACTTATCCATTCTTCTGCCTCAGTTATTCTGCTATTGATCCCATCTAGAGTATTTTTAATTTCATTTATTGTGTTGTTCATTGTTGTTTTTTTCATCTTTAGTTCTTCTAGGTCCTTGTTAAATGTTTCGTGCATTTTGTCTATTCTATTTCCAAGATTTTGGATCATCTTTACTATCATTATTCTGAATTCTTTATCAGGTAGACTGCCTATTTCCTCTTCATTTGTTAGGTCTGGTGGGTTTTTATCTTGCTCCTTCATCTGCTGTGTGTCTTTGTGTCTTCTCATTTTTTTTATCTTACTGTGTTTGGGGTCTCCTTTTTGCAGGCTGCAGGTTTGTAGTTCCTGTTGTTTTTGGTGTCTGCCCCCAGTGGCTAAGGTTGGTTCAGTGAGCTGTGTAGGCTCCCTGGTGGAGGGGACTAGTGCCTGTGTTCTGGTGGATGAGGCTGGATTTTGTCTTTCTGGTGGGCAGGTCCACGTCTGGTGGTGTGTTTTGGGGTGTCTGTGGACTTATTATGATTTTAGGCAGCCTCTCTGCTAATGGGTGGGGTTGTGTTCCTGTCTTACTAGTTGTTTGGCATAGGGTGTCCAGCACTGTAGCTTGCTGGTCGTTGAGTGAAGCTGGGTGCTGGTATTGAGATGGAGATCTCTGGGAGATTTTCGCCATTTGATATTATATGGAGCTGGGAGGTCTCTTGTGGACCAGTGTCCTGAAGTTGGCTCTCCCACCTCAGAGGCACAGCACTGACTCCTGGCTGCAGCACCAAGAGCCTTTCATCCACACGGCTCAGAATAAAAGGGAGAAAAAGTAGAAAGAAAGAATTAGTAGAAGTAGAAAGAAAGAAAGAAAGAAAGGAGGGAGGGAGGGAGGGAGGGAGGAAGGAAGGAAGGAAGGAGGGAAGGAAGGAAATAAATAAAGAAAGATGATAAAGTAAAATAAAATAAAGTAAAATAAAATATAATAAAGTTATTAAAAAATAATAATTATTAAGAGAAAAAAAATTTTTTTAAAAACAACAAAAAAAAAGGACGGATAGAACCCTAGGACAAATGGTGGAAGCAAAGCTATACAGACAAAATCTCACACAGAAGAATACACATACACACTCACAGAAAGAGGAAAAGGGGAAAAAATCATAAATCTTGCTCTCAAAGTCCACCTCCTTAACTTGGGATGATTCGTTGCCTATTCATGTATTCCACAGATGCAGGGTACAGCAAGTTGATTGTGGAGCTTTAATCCTCTGCTTCTGAGGCTGCTGGGAGAGATTTCCCTTTCTCTTCTTTGTTCTCACAGCTCCCAGAGGCTCAGCTTTGGATTTGGCCCCGCCTCTGCATGTAGGTCGCCGGAGGGAGTCTGTTCTTCACTCAGACGGGGTTAAAGGAGCCGCTGATTCAGGGTCACTGGCTCACTCAGGCCGTGGGGGAGGGAGGGGCACGGAGTGCGGGGCGGGCCTGCGGCGGCAGAGGCCTGCGTGAAGTTGCAGCAGCCTGAGGCGCACCGTGCGTTCTCCCAGGGCAGTTGTCCCTGGATCCTGGGACCCTGGCAGTGGCGGGCTGCGCAGGCTCCCCGGACGGGGGTGTGTGGAGAGTGAGCTGTGCTCGCACACAGGCTTTTTGGTGGCAGCAGCAGCAGCCTTAGCGTCTCATGTCCGTCTCTCGGATCCGCACTTTTAGCCGCGGCTCGCGCCCATCTCTGGAGCTCCTTTAAGCAGCGCTCTTAATCCCCTCTCCTCGCGCACCAGGAAACAAAGAGACAAGAAAAAGTCTCTTGCCTCTTTGGCAGGTACAGTCTCTTCCCCGGCCTCCCTCCCGGCTAGCCGTGGCGCACTAACCCCCTGCAGGCTGTGTTCACGCCGCCAACCCCAGTCCTCTCCCTGCGCTCTGACCAAAGCCCAAGCCTCAACTCCCAGCCCCGCCCGCCCCGGCGGGTGAGCAGACAAGCCTCTCAGGCTGGTGAGTGCCGGTTGGCCCTTATCCTCTGTGCGGGAATCTCTCCGCTTTACCCTCCTCACCCCTGTTGCTGTGCTCTCCTCTGTGGCCCTGAAGCTTCCCTCCTCCACCACCCGCAGTCTCCACCCGCGAAGGGGCTTCCTAGTGTGTGGAAACATTTCCTCCTTCACAGCTCCCTCCCACTGGTGCAGGTCCCGTCCCTATCCTTTTGTCTCTGTTTATTCTTTTTTCTTTTGCCCTACCCAGGTACGTGGGGGAGTTTCTTGCCTTTTGGGAGGTCTGAGGTCTTCTGCCAGCGTTCAGTAGGTGTTCTGTAGGAGTTGTTCCACGTGTAGATGTATTTCTGGTGTATCTGTGGGGAGGAAGGTGATCTCCGCGTCTTACTCTTCCGCCATCTTCCCGGAAGCCTTAAAGGCTTTAAAAAAAAAAAAATCTAATTCTCAAATTTTTGCCTGAAAGAAAAGAGAAATGCAATTACATGGAAAATCTGAGCCATTTCATGTATCCATATAGATTGATCATATTTAATTGCTTAATTTGATTATCTTCTAGAATATTTTAAAATTATTAATATTGTGAAACTCATATTCTTAATGGACTTTGTAATATCACCACTCTATTTTCTTACCAATGTTCAATGCTTAATAAGGTTTCAAGTAAGAAAAAAGAAAAGAGGGTAATGATAAGCTGTTCTGTTGAGAATTATACATAATCTAATTGGGTAATACAGTGACTTAGTCTTAATTTATTCCAACATTCACTGGTATATTAGAATGAACAGCTGGTTAATTTAATGATTTCTGCTATAATTCATTTGTTTCTTGGTTATAGTTTTCATCTGCCTCTTGTCTGTCATGTAATACTATGAAAATATTTCTTAATTTCATTATAGCATAAAAAAGATATTGCCCAGTGTTTATGAAACAAAAAAATTCCTCTTAGTATGCCTCCTCTTCTCATGTGATTGCAGCTCTCAATAAATTAGATTATCATTTTAGATTTCTCCAAAAGCTTTTACAAAGAACATAAAACTAAGCAAAGTCTATTCATTCTGATTTTACAATTCTAGTTCTAAAACTATGCTCTCATTTTATTGGACTATTTTAGAGGTGACAGAAAGTCAAGACAACGCATCTGTAGAAATGTCTTCCATTTCTTTGCCCTCATTGCCTGCGATGGTTCCTCTCTTTCATTTACTTTTCTCAGGTTCCTGTTGAAATTCTGGCACTTTTAGTATTTCTAAATTCTTGAAGAATAAAGTTCTGCATGCTGGAAAGCTTTCACAGAGTAAGTATAACACATTAAACATGATTATTTGGGAAGATGCTATGAGGTATATGGAGACAGAAAAGGCCAGCTTAACTGGATTTGCAGTGAAAATACTGTGCTATAATCCTACTGGTTCAAGTTAGTAATTGAAGGCTTTGAAAACTGTAACTTGCTACACAATGTGTATGAGACCTTTAGAGATATTTCCTATGAATACTGACCTATAGGCTGATATCTGATTTGTTGCACCAATAAAATCATGGGTGCCTATAAGAAATAATTTTTGAATAAAATAAAATGTGATTAGCTATCATTACATTGCTGATCTACAATGCAAATTAGTATATTTATAGTAGAAAACAGTTTAATATCTTTAAAATACATGTCAATAAATAGAAAAATAACCAAAGGTTATGATAGGAGAACTACAGATAGTGAATAAAGATATGCTAAGACTTTCAATGTTACTAGTAATCAAAGAATTACAAGCTATTTAGGAAAGGGAGGAGGGGTTTCGTAAATTAAAAAGGGAGGCAGGTCTTTCTCTCACAGTTAGTTTGTGGGCTTAGACAGAAGAAACAAGTGTCTTTCTATACTATGTCACATCAGTTGTGGAATCTTTTTTCCTCTTATCCTTATAGGAACCAAAATCAGTTCTTGTCTCAATTCTCCCTTCTCTTTTGACTATGAAGTTTTGGTCTTAAACAATAAATAAACTTACAAATAAACTTGGGAAATTCTATTAGGCATTTATCTTATCCTTTTGTTTTTGAGGATTCTTTTTAGTATGCTATGTGTTTTATTTATCTGGGAGAAAAGAGAAGAAATATGAAATTTCTCAATGAAAATAATTGAGTAATTAAGAAATTATTAAGTGATCTAAAAATGTGGAAACCAAAAAAAGAAAGATTATTCAGTGAGCTCTATATCTACATAGGAAAGCTAGCAGGCTGATCTTTCCACTTACTTATTTTATTATTTATTTTGGCATATTCCAGCTTTCTTCCCCAAAGAATCACCGAATGTTAGATCTCAGTGAGACCTTAGAGGTCACATTGTCCAACCCCTCTTCACTCAAACATGAGAACTGAAGAAGTGAAAGCTTAATGACTGGTCTAATTCATCTAACCAGTTCATGACAGACTTGACACTAGAACCCCAACTTGATTGGACTGACAAATTAATAGCTTCAAAGAGAGCAACAAAGTTTTTTCACACTCATTCCAAGGGTCTAATATTCCCGGAAAGCTTTGCTCTCCTCCTAGTCACTTTCTCAAGGGCATCCCAACATATGTTGGGTAGCTCTTCAGTAGACACATCCCACTCCCCTTCTTAAGGTGACAGTGGAGCTATGTTATCTGCTATATCTTACCTCCTTTTCTATCTACATTAAGTATCAATCCCACTTGTCATTTTATTTTTTTTTATTGAAGTATACTTGATTTACAATGTTGTGTTAATTTCAGGTAAGTTTCAGGTGCACAGCAAAGTTATTATATATATATATATATATATTCTTTTTCATATTCTTTTCCCTTAAAGCTTATTAAAAAATATTGAGTATAGTTCCCTGTGCTATCCAGTAGGCCCTTGTTGGTTATGTATTTATAACAGATCTACTAGGATCATATGGTAGCTCTATTTTAGTTTTTTAAGGAACCTCCATACCGTTCTCCATAGTGGCTGCACCAATTTACATTCCCACCAACAGTGTAGTAGGGTTTCTTCTTCTCCATATTCTCTCCAGCATTTCTTATTTGCAGATTTTTTGATGATGGCCATTCTGATTCACATTTCTCTAATATAATTCACATTTCCCTAATAATTAGTCATGTTGAGCATCTTTTCATGTGCCTATTGGCCATCTGTATGTCTTCTTTGGAGAAATGTCTATTTAGATCTTCTGCCCATTTTTTGATTGGTTTGTTTATTTTTTTTAATATTGAGCTATATGAGCTGTTTGTATGTTTTGAAGATTAATTCTTTGTCTGTTGCATCATTTGCAAATATTTTCTCCCATTCCATAGGTTGTCCTCACTTGGCATTTTAAAATGACTTCAGGAGTGGTCTAGAGGCAAAAGGAAAGGCAGTAAAAAGAATGAGGCTATCAAGAAAGGAAATGAATAAAGCACAGATAAATGGAGAACATCCAGATATAATTACAGTTGGAACCAATAAATCTAAGGAAATAGAGATACATTTGTGTGGATGTTCCTTCTGGAAAACCAGGTCAGACAACTTAGTCCATTAAATCACAATAATTTATTCAATATTTTGCTTGCTAAGGAAGTAAAGAAGGAATTTTTAATGCCAAAAATATGGCTAAACACTCTCCCTGTTCCAGACTCTTTGTAATCATGATTTGATCCCACAGCTTTAGTGAAACTATTTCTTCTGGCCAATTCACTATTAATTACTCTGTAAAATCCTAGCCTCCTTTATATCCTACTTCCCCCTTCCCAACAGCTCTCTTATACCAAGTGAGTTTGCTCCTATTCTGCTTCTTACCTCTCCTACTTTACCTCCACAGGGTTCCTGACTAGGCCTCGTTGCTCTTTTCTCTCTGCACCCAACTGTCCGTGAGAGTTTTTCCCCATAGCTTCATCCCTATATGATCATCCCAATCTGAATGCCCTGTTCCTCACAGCAGAGTAGCTCCATATTTCCAGCTGTCTAGAGGGCATCTCCCCTTGCATGGACCACCATCAAACAGTCAACACACATTCACTACTGAGAGGACAATACAGGCGTATGTCAGAGATATTGCCGACTCTGTTCCAGACCACCACAATAAAGCAAATATAGCAATTAAGAGAATCTACTAATTTTTTGGCTTCTTAGTACATATAAAAGTTATGTTTACACTATACTGTAGTCTAGAGTGTGCAATGGCTTTATGTCTAAAAAAATTAATGTATGTGCCTAAATTAAAAAAATACTTTATTGCCAAAAATGCTAACCATCATCTGAGTCTTCAGCAAGTTGTAATCTTTTTGCTGTGAAAGCGAATACTAATACAACCCAAGAATAACTTCAAATCAAGCTAGAGAGGACAGGAAAAATAAGGGGACTCTTTGCTTAGCCAAAAACACAATTATTCCAACTCATGAAACTTTTCTTTCCCTAAAACTAACAATAGGATGCTATTGATAAATACTAAAATGCAATGTAATACAGTTTAAAATTTTCCAGGAAATATGTATTTGGAGAAAAAAATGTATCTAAAGTCAGTAGCAGCACCATGGTGAATGTTGGTTTGATTCCACTGGAAATGCTCCTGTGACTGCTCAGGCGTTGGAGATGTGCTGTGGGCCTGTGCCATCTGTTTAGTAGATCATTTATTGTCTGCTGATGCAAGGCTAATAGTAAGATAGTTTAGTAATAGCTGGAAAATTCCTTTTTCCTGGAAAGTGGTCAAAGGAGCTGCACAGATGCAAATAGTAAAACATTTATATTTAAAAAAAACAGAATATCTTTCATGTCTAAATTCCTGTAGCTAGCCAAATACAGCAAGAAGACATTTGTTACTGGACAATGCCTATCAGGGGCTCTGTGCTTTCTCTTCTTACGGGAGCCTGTCTGGACACACTTCTCCCAGATCCCCTCTTCTCAAGTTTTCTTAAATTTCTGGATTAAGTCTAAATTTCTATACAAAGCAATTAGGCCTAGTGTCTTAGTCCATTCAGGCTACCATAACAGAATATCATAGATTATAAACAATGGGAATTTATTTCTCACATTTCCAGAGACTGAGAAGTCCAAGATCAAGGCACCTGCAGATTCTGTGTCTGGTGAGAGCCTGTTTCCTGGTTTATACATGGCTGTCTTCTCACTATAACCTCAGGTGGTGGAAAGGGCAAGACAGCTCTCTAGGGTCTCTTTCATAATCCCATTCATGAGGGCTCCCAAAGGCCCCACCTCCAAATACTATCACACTGGGAGAATAGATTTCAGCATATGAATCTTGAAGAGACACAAACATGCAGTCTATAGTATCTTGTTTGTACTTTCCTCTCCCTTTTATAAAACACTCATTCTGTTTTTACCTGTAAATTACTGAGGAGTTTGTCAATAATTTTAGAAAAATACCATTAGAATTAACTTTAAGATTCTGTAGATTAATATGGAATTTAATTTTCCCTCAAGTAGATGCCTGGGATATAAAGAGACTTTCCAAAGTGCCTTTAAGTAAACTCAAGAATTTTAAATAAGATGAACTCTTGGTCATTCCCACAATATAATTCCTGGTTATGAATTTTTTTCTAACATTTTGTTATGAAACTTTTCTAATTTGAAAGAATATAACAGTGAACACCCACGTACCCACCACCTAGATTCTACCGTTGACATTTTATTATGCTTGTTTTATCACATACCTATTTATCTAGCCACCTTTCTATCCATTTGTTAATTACTCTTATGTTTCTGATGCAATTCAAAGTAAATTACTGACATTTATACATTTCCCTCAAATACTTAAGCTTGCATATTTAGAGTTCAAAATTTATTTACAGTTACTTTTTTATTTCTGAGCTTTGACAAATGTATATATTGGTATAATCCAACCCTTTACCAAGACATTACCATCCCCTTAGAAAATTTCCTCACGCTTCTTCCCAAGCAATCTCTTCCTCCATCCCAAAAGACAACTAGTGTTCGGATCTGTTTTCTACTATGTATTAGATTTGCCTGTTGTAGAACTTCATGTAAATGAAATAATACAGTAGGTACTTTTTTGTGTAAAGTGTCTCTCACTTAGCATATTAAAAAATTATCTATGTTAATGTGTGTATCAACAGTTCATTCTTTATGTTTATTTTTAAATTTATATAAATATGCCATAGATTTTAAAATACATTCCTTTATACTTCAAGTTTTTGACTATTATGAATGGAGCTCTTATGATCACTCTTGTGCTAGTCTTTATCTAGACATTTGTTTCTGTTTCTCTTGGGTAAATATCTAAGATTGGAAGTACTGGGTCATAGAATAGGAAAATGTTTAGCTTTATAGTAAATTGACATAACTTTTTATGAAGTAGTTACACCTTTGTACATTACCAGCAAGTATGTATGAGAATTGCACTCATGCAACTTCCTCACCAACATTTAGTATTATTAGTCTTTTTAATTCTAGCCACTCTCATGGTTATGTAGAGGTATCTCCGTGAAGTTTTAATCTGCATTTCCCTGACAACTAATGATGCACACACTTTTTCCTGTGCTTATTGGTCATTCATATATCTCTTTTGTGAAATTTTCTCTTCAAATTCTTTGCCCACTTTTTATTGGATTGTTTGACCTTCTTTTTTTTTTTTTTTTTTTTTTTTTCAAATTTATTTATTTTTTGCCGTATGCAGGCCTCTCACTGCTGCGGCCTCTCCCGTTGTGGAGCACAGGCTCCGGACGCGCAGGCTCAGCGGCCATGGCTCACGGGCCCAGCCGCTCCGCGGCATGTGGGATCCTCCTGGACTGGGGCACGAACCCGTGTCCCCTGCATCGGCAGGCGGACTCTCAACCACTGTGCCACCAGGGAAGCCCCCTGACCTTCTTATTATCAAGTCATAGGAGTTATTTTTACAACTTGGATACCAGTCTATTATTATCAGATACATGTTTTTAAAATATTTTCTCCCAGACTTCAATTTGATGGCTCATGTGTGTCTTTCAATGAGAAGTCTTAAGTTTGATAAATTGATAGTTAGCAATTCATTTTTTATATATTTTTTTCATAATCTAAGAAATCTTTGCCTATGTTCAAGTCACAAAAATATTCTCCTATGATTTCCTTAAAAGCCCAATATTAAGGCTTTTGTACTCAGGTCTAAGAGCCATTTCCAATTAATTATCATGTATGACGTGTGAGTAGGAGTCAAATTTCATTTTTTCCAAATGTATATCTAGTTATTCCAGCACAATTTATTGAAAATACTGTCTTTTCTTCAGTATATTGCTTTGGGAATTTTGTAAAAAATCAAGTGACTGTATAAATCATGGGCTTATTTCTGAGGTGTTCGTTCTGTTCATTTACTCTGTTGGTTTATCCTTATGGCGATACCACACCATCTTGATTTATGAAGTGTCATGAAGTTATGTGAGTCATGAAGTCAGGCAATATGTGTCCTCCAATTTTGTTTTTCTTTTCCAAGATTCCTTTAGATATTCATATCCTTTGCATTTACATATAAATTTTAAAATCAATTTGTTAATTTTTAGTCGAAACAAAGACTTTGGGTTTATGATTGGAATTTTATTGTCTATAGATCTATTGAGGAGAATTAACTTCTTAATAATACTGAGTCTTCCAATTCGTGAACATGTTTTATCCCTCCATTTATTCAGCTTTTCTTTAATTTCCGTCAGCAATATTCTGTAATTTTCAATGTAGAGGTCTTTGACATTTTTTGTTAAATTCACTGCCAAGTATTTTATGTTGACACTATTTTAAATGATTTTTAATTTCATTTTCTAATTGTTTGCTGCTAATACATAAAAATACAACAACATTTTATATAGTAACCTTGTATCTTATGACATTGCTACATATGCTCATTACCTCTAAAAACTTTTTTTTAGATTCTGTAGAATTTTCTTTCTAAAAATTGTGTCATCTGTGAATAAAGGCAAACTAATTTCTTCTTTCCTCCTAATATCCCTCATTTTCTTATTGAACTAACTGGGATTTCCTGTCTAATGATGAATAGAAATAGTAAAGGTGGACACTTTTACCTTATAATATAGGACACTTTAAAACCAAAAATGAAAAAGGGCTCAAAACAAAAGATATTTCTCAGAAAGCAATGTTATAATTTTTGCTTTAAATATTCATATGTAGTTTAACGAAGTTAAAAAGAAAGAATATTTTGTGCTTAATTTACATAATACTTCACATTTTTGCTGCTCTTAATTTCTTCACTAGTATAGAGATTTTGTTCTAGTATCATTTCCCTTCAGCCTGAGGAACTTTCAGTCTGAGGAACTTTCTTTAGCACTACTCATAGTACAGGAAGTAACTAGTAACTATTTGCTAGTAACTATTTCTCTTTTTTCTTTTCTCTGAAATGTCTTTATTTCACCTTTTTTTTTTTTTTTTTTTTGCAGTACACGAGCCTCTCACTGTTGTAGCCTCTCCCGCTGAGGAGCACAGGCTCCGGACGCGCAGGCTCAGCGGCCATGGCTCACAGGCCCAGCCGCTCTGCGGCATGTGGGATCTTCCCGGACCGGGGCACGAACCCGTGTCCCCTGCATCGGCAGGCGGACTCGCAAACACTGCGCCACCAGGGAAGCCCTCACCTTTATTCTTGAAGGATCTTTTCACTGGTTATACAATCCTAGGTTGACAGTTTTGTTTTATTGTTGTTATTGTTGTTTTAACACTTCAAAAGTTAAAGGTACTGTTGTTCCAGTACCTTTTGGCCTCCTTAGTTTCAGATAAGTCAGTGATCAATTGAAGCCATGTTTTTCTGTATATAACATGTCATTTTTCTCTGGTTGCTTGAAATTTTTTCTCTTATATTTGGCTTTCAGCAATTTGACTATAATGAGCCAAGGTTCTTAGTTACCCTGCTTGAGGACTGCTGAAATATTTGATTACTAAATTGGGGAAATTTTTGGATACTATTTCCTTAAGTAATTTTCTCTTAAGAGAGAGGTTTCACCAAACCTCTCTTCTCCTTCTGAGACTTAAGTTACTTGCAGATTAGGTATTTTGGTATTGTCTCATAGGTACCTGAGGTTCTTGCTATTTAAAAACTTTTTTCCTCTTTTCCAGATTAAAAAATTTTATCTATCTTCAAGTTTTACTGACTGTTTCCTCTGTCATCTCCATTCTGTTATTCTGCCAATAAAGTGAATTTTTAAATTTCAGATATTGTATTTTTCAGGTAGAATTTTCATTTGGTTCTTTTTTTTTTGAATTTTATTTTATTGATTTTTTTACATATCAGGTTCTTATTATTCACCCATTTTATACACCTTAATGTATACATGTCAATCCAATTCTCTCAATTCATCCCACCCCCACCCCCACCCCCTGCTGCTTTCCCCCCTTGGTGTCCATACGTTTGTTCTCTACATCTGTGTCTCAATTTCTGCCCTGCAGACCGGTTCATCTCTACCATTTTTCTAGGTTCCACATATATGCATTAATATACGATATTTGTTTTTCTCTTTCTGACTTACTTTACTCTGACAGTCTCTAGATCCATCCACGTCTCTACAAATGACCCAATTTCATTCCTTTTTATGGCTGAGTAATACTCCATTGTATATATGTACCACATCTTCTTTATCCATTCATCTGTTGATGGACATTTAGGTTGCTTCCATGACCTGTATTGTAAATAGAGCGGCAATGAACATTGGGGTGCGCATGTGTCTTTTTGAATTATGGTTTTCTCTTTGTATATGCCCAGTAGTGAGATTGCTGGGTCACATGGAAATTCTATTTTTAGTTTTTTAAGGAACCTCCATACTGTTCTCCATAGTGGCTGTATCAACTTATGTTCCCACCAACAGTGCAAGAGGGTTCCATTTTCTCCACACCCTCTCCAGCATTTGTTGTTTGTAGATTTTTTAATGATGGCCATGCTGACTGGTGTGAGGTGATACCTCACTGTAGTTTTGATTTGCATTTCTCTAATAATTAGTGATGCTGAGAAGCTTTTCATGTGCTTCTTGGTCATCTGTATGTCTTCTTGGGAGAAATGTCTATTTAGGTCTTCTGCCTATTTTTGGATTGGGTTGTTTGTCTTTTTTTAATATTGAGCTGCATGAGCTGTTTATATATTTTGGAGATTAATCCTTTGTCCATTGATTCATTTGCAAATATTTTCTCCCATTCTGAGGGTAGTCTTGTTGTCTTGTTTGTAGTTTCCTTCGCTTTGCAAAAGCTTTAAAGTTTCATTAAGTCCCATTTGTTTATTTTTGTTTTTATTTCCATTACTCTAGGGGGTGGTTCAAAAAAGATCTTGCTGTGATTTATGTCAAAGAGTGTTCTTCTATGTTTTCCTCGAAAAATTTTATAGTGTCCGCTCTTGCATTTAGGTCTCGAATCCATTTTGAGTTTATTTTTGTGTATGGTGTTACGGAGTGTTCTAATTTTGTTCTTTTATATGTCGCTGTCCAGTTTACTGAGCACCACTTATTGAAGAGACTGTCTTTTCTCCATTGTATATCCTTGCCTCCTTTGTCCTATATTAGTTGACCATAGGTGCGTGGGTTTATCTCTGGGCTTTCTACCTTGTTCCATTGATCTATGTTTCTGGTTTTGTGCCAGTACCATACTGTTTTGATTACTGTAGCTTTGTAGTATAGTCTGAAGTCAGGGAGTCTGATTCCTCCAGCTCCGATTTTTTCCCTCAAGACTGCTTTGGCTATTTGCGGTATTTTGTGTCTCCATACAAATTTTAAGATTTTTTGTTCTAGTTCCGTAAAAAATGCCATTGGTAATTTGATAGGGATTACATTGAATCTGTAGATTGCTTTGGGTAGTATAATCATTTTCATAATATTGATTCTTCCAATCCAGGAACATGGTATATCTCTCCATCTGTCTGTATCATCTTTAATTTATTTCATCAGTGTCTTATAGTTTTCTGCACACAGGTCTTTTGTCTCCCTAGGTAAGTTTATTCCTAGCTATTTTATTCTTTTTCTTGCAGTGATTCTCTTTCTTGCAGTTCCTTAATTTCACTTTCAGATATTTCATCATTAGTGTGTAGGAATACAAGAGATTTCTGTGCATTAATTTTGTATCTGGAGCTTTATGAAATTCATCGATTAGCTCTAGTAGTTCTCTGGTGGCATCTTTAGGATTCTCTATGTATACTATCATGTCACCTGCAAACAGTAAAAGTTATACTTCTTCTTTTCCAATATGTATTCCTTTTACTTCTTTTCCTTCTCTGATTGCTGTGGCTAGGACTTCCAAAACTATGTTGAATAATAGTGGTGAGAGTGGACATCCTTGTCTTGTTCCTGATCTTAGAGGAAATGCTTTCAGTTTTTCACCATTGAGAATGATGTTTGTTGTGAGTTTGTCATATATAGCCTTTATTATGTTGAGGTAGGTTCCCTCTATGCCCAATTTCTGAAGAGTTTTTTATATAAATCGGTGTTGAATTTTGTCAAAAGCTTTTTCTGCATCTATTGAGGTGATCATATGGTTTTTATTCTTCAATGTTGTTAATATGGTTTATCACATTGATTGATTTACATATACTGAAGAATCCTTGCATCCCTGGGATAAATCCCACTTGATCATGGTGTATGATCCTTTTAAGGTGTTGTTGGATTCTGTTTGCTAGTATTTTGTTGAGGATTTTTGCATCTATATTTATCAGTGATATTGGTCTGTAATTTTCTATTTTTGTAGTATCTTTGTCTGGTTTTGGTATCAGGGTGATGGTGGCCTCATAGAATGAGTTTGGGAGTGTTCCTTCCTCTGAAATTTTTTGGAAGAGTTTGAGAAGCATAGGTGTTAGCTCTTCTCTAAATGTTTGATAGAATTCACCTGTGAAGCCATCTGGTCCTGGACTTCTGTTTGTTGGAAGATTTTTAACCAGAGTTTCAATTTCATTACTTGTGATTGATCTGTTCATATTTTCTATTTCTTCCTGGTTCAGTCTTGGAAGGTTATACCTTTCTAAGAATTTGTCCATTTCTTCCAGGTTGTCCATTTTATTGGCATAGAGTTGCTTGTAGTTGTCTCTTAGGATGCTTTGTATTTCTGCGGTGTCTGTTGTAACTTGTCCTTTTTCATTTCTAATTTTATTGATTTGAGTCCTCTCCCTCTTTTTCTTGATGAATCTGGCTAATGGTTTATCAATTTTGTTTATCTTCTCAAAGAACCAGCTTTTAGTTTTATTGATCTTTGCTATTGTTTTCTTTGTTTCTATTTCATTTATTTCTGCTCTGATCTTTATGATTTCTTTCCTTCTGCTAACTTTGGGTCTTGTTTGTTCTTTTTTCTCTAGTTCCTTTAGGTGTAAGGTTAGATTATTTATTTGAGATTTCTCTTGTTTCCTAAGGTAGGCTTGTATAGCTATAAACTTCCCTCTTAGAACTGCTTTTGCTGCATCCCATAGGTTTTGGATCATCGTGTTTTCACTGTCATTTGTCTCTAAGCATTTTTTGATTTCCTCTTTGGTTTCTTCAGTGATCTCTTGGTCATTTACTAACGTATTGTTAACCCTCATGTGTTTGTGTTTTTTACGTTTTTCTCCCTGTAATTCATTTCTAATCTCATAGCATTGTGGTCAAAAAAGATGCTTGATATGATTTCAATTTTCTTAAATTTACTGTGGCTTGATTTGTGACCCAAGATGTGATCTATCCTGGAGAATGTTCCATGCACACTTGAGAATAAAGTGTAATCTGCTGTTTTTGGATGCAATGTCCTATAAATATCAATTAAACCTATCTGGTCTATTGTGTCATTTAAAGCTTCTGTTTCCTCATTTATTTTCATTTTGGATGATCTCTCTATTGATGTAAGTGTGGTGTAAAAGTCCCCCACTATTATTGTGTTACTGTCGATTTCCTCTTTTTTACCTGTTAGCAGTTGCCTTATGTATTGAGGTGCTCCTATGTTGGGTGCATATATATTTATAATTGTTATATCTTCTTCTTGGGTTGATCCCTTGATTATTATGTAGTGTCCTTCCTTGTCTCTTGGAACAGTCTTTATTTTAAAGTATATTTTATCTGATATGAGTATTGTTACTCCAGATTTCTTTTGATTTCTGTTTGCATGGAATATCTTTTTTCCTCCCCTCACTTTCAGTCTGTATGTTTCCCTAGGTCTGAAGTGGGTCTCTTGTAGACAGCGTATATATTGTTCTTGTTTTTGTATCCATTCAGCTAGCCTGTGTCTTTTGGTTGGAGCACTTAATCCATTCATGTTTAAGTTAATTATCGATATGTATGTTCCTATGACCATTTTCTTAATTGCTTTGGGTTTGTTTTTGTAGGTCCTTTTCTTCCCTTCTCTTTCCCACTTAGAGTAGTTCCTTTAGCATTTGTTATAGAGCTGGTTTGGTGGTGCTGCATTGTCTTAGCTTTTTCTTGTTTGTAAAGCTTTTGATTTCTCCATCGAATCTGAATGAGATCCTTCCCGGGTAGAGTAATCTTGGTTGTTGGTTCTTCCCTTCCGTCACTTTAAGTATTTCATGCCACTCCCTTTTTGCTTGTAGAGTTTCTGCTGAAAAATCAGCTGTTAACCTTATGGGAGTTCCCTTGTTGTTATTTGTCATTTTTCCCTTGCTGCTTTCAATAATTTTTCTTTGTCTTTAATTTTGCCAATTTGATTACTATGTGTCTTGGTGTGTTTCTCCTTGGGTTTATCCTGTATGGGACTCTCTGTGCTTCCTGGACTTAGGTGACTATTTCCTTTCCCATGTTAGGGAACTTTTCGACTATAATCTCTTCAAATATTTTCTTGGGTCCTTTCTCTCTCTCTTCTCCTTCTAGGACCCCTATAATGCAAATGTTGTTGTGTTTAATGTTGTCCCAGAGGTCTCGTAGGCTGTCTTTATTTCTTTTCATTCTTTTTTCTTTATTCTGTTCCTCAGCAGTGAAGTCCACCATTCTGTCTTCCCAGTCAGTTATCCATTCTTCTGCCTCAGTTATTCTGCTATTGATTCCTTCTAGTGTAGTTTACACTTCAGTTATTGTATTGTTCATCTCTGTTTGTTTGTTCTTTAATTCTTCTAGATCTTTGTTAAACATTTCTTGCATCTTCTCGATCTTTGCCTCCATTCTTTTTCCGAGGTCCTGAATCATCTTCACTATCATTATTCTGAATTCTTTTTCTGGAAGGTTGCCTATGTCCACTTCATTTAGTTGTTTCTCTGGGGTTTTATCTTGTTCCTTCATCTGTTACATAGCCCTCTGCCTTTTCATCTTGTCTATCTTTCTGTGAATGTGGTTTTTGTTCTACAGGCTGCAGGATTGTAGTTCTTCTTGGTTCTCTGTCTGCCCTCTGGTGGATGAGGCTGTCTAAGGGGCTTGTGCAAATTTCCTGATGGGAGGGACTAGTGTTGTGTAGAGTTGGCTGTTGATTTGGTGGGCAGAGCTCAGTAAACCTGTAATCCACTTGTCTGCTGATGGGTGGGACTGGGTTCCCTCCCTGTTGGTTGTTTGGCCTGAGGTGACCCAACACTGAAGCCTAACTGGGCTCTTTGATGGGGCTGATGGCAGAGTCTGGGAGGGCTCATGCCAAGGAGTACTTCTCAGAACTTCTGCTGCCAGTGACCATGTCCTTACAGTGAGACACAGACACCCCCTGTCTCTGCAGGAGACCCTCCAACGCTAGCAAGTAGGTCTGGTTCAGTTTCCTATGGGGTAACTTCTCTGTCCCCTGGGTCGTGATGCGCACACCACTTTGTGCATTCCCTCCAAGAGTGGAGTCTCTGTTTTCCCCATTCCTGTAGAAGTCCTGCAGTCAAATCCCACTAAGCTTTAAAGTCTGATTCTCTAGGAATTTCTCCTCCCATTGCTGGACCCCCAGATTGGGAAGCCTGACGTGGGGCTCAGAACCTTCACTCCTGTGGTTGGACTTCTGTGGTATAAGTGTTCTCCAGTTTGTGAGTCACCCAACTGGCAGTTATGGAATTTGATTTAATTGTGATTTAATTTAATTTGATTTAATTGTGATTGCGCCCCTCCTACCGTCTCATTGTGGCTTCTCCTTTGTCTTTGGATGTGGGGTATCATTTTTGGTGATTTCCAGTGTCTTCTTGTCAATGATTGTTCAGCAGTTAGTTGTGATTCTGGTGTTCTTGCAAGAGGGAGTGAGAGCACGTCCTTCTACTCCACCATCTTAAACCAATCTCCATTTGGTTCTATTTTGTAGTTTCTGTACATTTGCTGAGAGTTTAAAATTCATTATGAGAATATTTTCCTTTACCTCATTGAGCATAATTATAATATCTGCTTTAAATGTCCTTGTCTGCTAATTCCAACATCTGGGTTATTTTGTGTTTGCTCTCTGTTGATGTTTTGTCTTATGCAAATGGGTCATATTTTCCTTGTTGTTCATGTCAAATAATTTTGGATTGTATGCTGGACATTGGGAATATGTTGTAGGATTATCAGTTCTCTATATTTCTCCAAATTGTTGATATTTAATGATATTTGGATTTAGCTATTTATTAACTGCTTATTGGTTTTGTTTGAACACGCAATTAACTTGGCTGGATTTAAACTACAAATGTTGTCTCTTTGTAGCAGCTTTCATCTCATTTTAACTACTTTATCCTTAGCTGGACTGCTTACAGTGTGCCCCATTCATGTGTGTTTCAGAGTCAGCCAGAGATTCTGGCAGAACTAATACATAGAGTCTGTGGCTTAGCCTACTGCCTCTCTCTTTATGAGATTCCCCCCTTACTTTCTGGCAGCTGATGTTGTCCAAACTCGCCTCCAGTCATTCAAACCTCTGAGTTTCATTCAAACTTCTGAGTTTTCTAACATGTTTCCTGCCACCTTGTGCAGTGCAGACCATGGTCTGTCCTACGGATAAAGCTATAGAAACAGGAGTCTCATCCTGAGCCAATTCCTTCTTTCAAGGTTGACTCTCCTCCAGAATCTGCCTGCTTCTGCTCACTGTCCAGAGCTTTCAGTAATTGTTTTTGTTTTTTGGTCTGTGTGTTGTTGTTTGTTTTATTTTTGGTTTTGATTCAGAGTTTATATCTGCTATATGAGGGAGAGTCAGTCCCCTAAGAACTTACATGACTATAGAAGCAGAACTTGATTGTCAGTTTTTGAAATTTTAAAATCATATAGAGCTATTAAGTCTCTAGGAGAAAAAGTCCAATAATAGTGTCTAAAATGTCAAAGAAAGTAGGTATTTCAAAAAGTTTTATTTCCTATTGAACTCAATCTCAGTTTATTTTCAGAGCCTTCAGGAGATACAATTGATATACAATTGATACAATGATACAATTCCCTTGCAACATTTTATTGTTTTAACTAATGGTATATTTTGGACTTGGAAGGATGTAATTCTCAACAGTTTAGCCAGTGGAGGCATTTCAGACTTACAGGCCTTAGAGATGGAACAGATTCAAGTATCCAGATAAACCCTCTAATTTTGCAGATTAGAAATTGAAGACCAAATGATTACGTGATTTAAACATTAACACAAATGGGCATTAGACAAAGTTTCCTGATGTTACGTGTCCAATAAGAGCTATTTGTATCATACCCTAGGGATTATACTTCTGTGGCATGTCACTACATATTCTTAACTCTATCTACTCTATCCCTCTGTTGGATGTCTTTAGGGCTGTGTTATTTCCTGAGCTGCTAAGAATCAGAGAGGATTCCTGAGTAGTTGTTATACATAGGATAATAGTGGATAAATTAAGAATTAAGTTAGATGATGTTAAAAAAAGAAAAACACATCCTAAAGTTCTTGGTACAAAATAAGTGTCAGTAAGTAGTCATTCTTCATCTTTCTACTTCTCATCTTTCTTATTAATTGCCCATGCCCTCATGATACATTTGAACTCAGGGAGAGCAAGGGAAAGTAGCGCTCTTATTATTTTTTGGAATTTTTATTTTATTCCTGTTCTAAGATAATGCAACTCTCCCATATGCCCATCCTTTCTTCTCTCCTTGTCTTGTTTATCCCTACTATTTCATTGCCTTCACCGTACTACAGATTCAAAGAGACAGATAAGTAAGGAGGATGAGGTCAGCAGGGTCTCAGGCTGTGGTTAGTGAGAAGGGAGTACTTGTTCTCACTCCTTTCTAAGCAAAAGAAATTGAGAGAGAGAGAGAGAAAGAAAGGGAGTTTATTGAAAATACTGTGTTTAATGCAGATGGTATATTGAATCATTCTGCAGTTTTCTTTCTTTGCTTAGCAATGTTTCTGAGATCTAGCATGTTGCTAAGTGTAGATGCAGTTCATCCTCTGTAATTGTTATGTAGATTGCCATGATGTGACTCTGCCACATTTTATTTACCCATTTCTCATGTGATAGACAGGAAAACTTTTCTGTTTTTGTTGTTATAGGATACTACGCAGGAGCGTCGTGTGTGTGTGTGTGTGTGTGTGTGTGTGAAAATTTACTGAGGGTTGATTCCTACAAGTTGAATTGCAGAATCGTAGGTTATTTATATTTTTGTTTTAACAGATACTTCCAAATCTCCTTCCTGTACTATTTACTCAATATTTTTCTTGAGGTTGTCTTAGGTCTAATATAGTTATCTACTTCAATTTCATCCTGAGTAGCGATTACTGTGAAACCATGGGTTTGATGTGCTAAGTATGCATTTTCTAATACATATTAAAAGGGATAGCTATCAAAACAAAATAAATTTGCCTGTGTTCAACCAAAAATAAATAAATAAATAAAATTTAAAAAGAAAGGGAGAGACGGAGCACACTAGTTTCTTGGCATTGTTAAAAATATATTTAAAATCAAAGGCTTCTAGCTTTTAACCAATATGCAGCTTTGTCTCTGTTTAGTCATCTCTTAATGAATGTTATAATGCTGATCCAGAGATAGGGAAACTTTACCTGTACAGTGACTGTAAATATTGTAGACTTTGTGGCAATATTCTGCTTCATGGCCCCTTTTATTTTTTTCTATAGCTCCTTAAAAATATTAAAACCATTCTTAGCTTGAAAGCTGTACAAGTGGTGGACGGTAGTTTGCTGGTTTATGTATATTAGACATTCCTATTGTACAATGTTGAAGAATCGGATGAGATAATGCATGTGAAAATATGTTGTGAATCATGCTATAGATAAGTGATATTATTATTAATGATAATAATTACCCCTTGTCATTTTGAGGGCAACACAAAGGTCTGAGGAAACTGGACATAGGTAAGGTTAAGTTTTGATGAAGGGAATGATAAAGGAATGTTTTGAGTCTTGCCAGATGAATTTGGCAGGCAACATTATTTTCCAGGTACTACCAGCATAAGACCCTACCACTTACACCATGAGCAAGGCAAGGTACACCAACACACACATTGTTCACTTCACAATATTTTTCCAAATCTAACCTTAGCAAGAATAATCTGGCTGCTTTGGAATTAGAGAAAAATGGCATAAAATCAACAGTCATAATCCTCCGTAGCCAGGATGGTGATATACTTTGACTTCTTCATAATCTGATTTTAACATAACTGTTCAGTAAACAATTGAAGTAAACTTGAATTTCCAAGTTCCTAGTTTTAACTTTTATTTGTCTTTCAAGTGAATATTATACATTAAAAAGTGAATGATTATATACTCTGAGTCTTCACTGCTGCATTTTAGTGAACATAAAAAGTAGGAATTATATCTAGACTTTAAAATACTTTATTAATCATAATATTTTCTAGTGGGAAAAAAAGAAGGTCTTTTCCCTGACTTAAGTCTTGTTGTGTTTTGTTTTTTTTTTTAATGTTGAGCCTTCTTTTAATTTATTTATTTTTTATTTTTGGCTGTGTTGGGCCTTCGTTTCTGTGCAAGGGCTTTCTCTAGTTGTGGCAAGCGGGGGCCACTCGTCATCGCGGTGCGCGGGCCTCTCACTGTCACAGCCTCTCTTGTTGTGGAGCGCAGGCTCCAGATGCGCAGGCTCAGTAGTTGTGGCTCACGGGCCCAGTTGCTCCGCGGCATGTGGGATCTTCCCAGACCATGGCTTAAACCCATGTCCCCTGCATTAGTAAGCAGACTCTCAACCACTGCGCCACCAGGGAAGCCCTTAAGTCTTGTTTGATTCAAGTTCATTGACATTTATCACTAGTAACATTTAAAATTACCCTAATTTTATTACTTCATAGTCCCTATGAATTTAAAAGGATTCTTAAAATAATAGCATAAATAGTCTCTAGAGCCCAGGGTCTGAGAGGTTTTGCAGATTCGTGACTCACTGAGACAATTAGAGGTCAACAGATTGCGTCTCCATCTGCCTGCAGAATTTCATCCACTGACGCCATTTTGAGAAGTGCTGGCTTGACGCCATTTTGCGAGGTGCTGGCTCAATGCTGGATAGTCTCTTAGGTGTGGGAACACCTGTCCCGTAAAGCATTGTTGAGTTGTAATTTCACAATATCTCTTAGTCATGCCTAAATCTGGAAGCAAGTAATTAAGTAACAAATGTCATGCATCACAGAGCAAGCTGGATAATCATGTTAAACATATTGACGAATTCTCTAATTTGACTATTTGATGTAAAGAAGGGAGCATTGAGTCAGCTGGTGAGACATAGGCATAGTAAGACTGTTACATGAAGTTAAAGGAAAGGGGAAAAAAAGCACTAGAACTCTCCGCCACAACCCACAGACAGAATCGTATCAATAGAATCTGATAATAGAATAACAGCATACAAATCGGAAGCACAATCTTTAAAATGTATTTATGAGTCACAACTTACTCACGTTTCTCGTAAGAATTACTGATTTCAATGACTAACGTTAGAACTTTTAAAATGACATTGAAAATAAAAGAAACTTTTTTTTTTAATGTAAAATGAAAAAATAACTAAACTGGGTTACCACACATTCCCGTCTTTGAAAGGCATTAAAATTAACTTGTGTGAAATCAGGTCTACCTAAGAGGAAGAAACACCCTTTGGAGCCATATTCAGTTCCTTTTGGTCATCCTTTTCACCACGTTACATCTATACCGTATCCCACAGATTCTGCCTCTAATGGTGACTGCCATTTAATGAATGTTTGTTGTGCCAGATACAGTTCTATCCACTGGGGCAGAATAGGAGACAAACAGAAAGTATCCCTGTTCTCACGGAGCTTAAATTCTAAGGAGGGAGAGATAATTAACAAATAAAGAAATAAGTACTACCTCACTTGGTGATCACAGTAAGGAAAAATAAATAAAGGGTTGGAGACGACTGGGGTTGAGGTATATGAAGGTGACTGTATTTTACCAAAGTCCGTTATTGAAGGTCTCTATTGGAAGAGGAACATTTTGAGCAGAGACCAGAAGGAAGTGAGAGGGGGTCATGCCTGTGCCAGGGAGCAAAAGCACTCCTGGCAGAGGGAATATGGGTCAAGGCTCTGGGCTAAGAGTATGACTGGGACATTTGAGGAAAAGCAAAGGGCCAGTGAGAATCTGTGTGATGAATGAGGGGGAGATGAGGGTCATGGGTAGGAAAAGGTTAAACCATATGAAAGGCCTTAAGGAAGACTTCGGATTTTACTCTGGGATGCAGGAAGCCTTTGGTGCCCCTTCCCACTTCAGACCCCATCGGGACCCAACATGGCAACATAACAATAAGCTACTACCTCATGTCTTGTCCCCTGGCTCTCCTTCCTCTATTGCATATTTACTTTGCTATAGTATCTATTTTTTTTTAAACCCAGAACTTAAACTATTAAATATATCCCACTGTCTAAAGCAAAACAAAATGCTTGGTCCAATCATTGTCAGGGAAATCGAATCTATACAATCAGAATCCCTGAAGAAAACAGACTGGGTACATACAAACAAACTGGGTAACATAGTAGAGCTTAGTCCTGGGACCAATTACAAAGGTGTGGATAGGGTTTAGGACTTGTAAGAGATAGCACAGTACCTTGGTATTAGCAACTGCGGGGAGCCTTATCTCCTGTTATAAGTTGAATTGTGTCCCTCAAACAGATATGTGAAGTACTAACCCCCTGTACTTCAGAATGTCATCTTCTTATAACAGAGGCAAAGATTTCAGTGATGCTTCTACAAGCCAAGGAATGCCAAAGATTGCTAGCAAATGCAAAAAGCTAGAAGAGGCGAAGAAGGGTTCTCCCTTACAGATTTCAGAGGGAGCATGGCCCTGCCGACAGCTTTATTTCAGACTTCTAGTCTCCAGAACTATGAGACAATAAATTATTGTTATTTTAAGACTTCCTGTTTGCAGTATTTTGTTATAGCAGCCCTGGGAAGCTAACACACCTCCTCTTGATCTGAAGGAAGAAATTCTCAGAACCCAGAGATGATGGCACCTATGGCCTTTGATAGAGGGGCACAGACAGCATGCAGCATGCAGGGAACTGGCAGATCGAGAGCTAGAAAAATAAACACACCAACTTTCTGGTCACCTGCCAGTGCCTTCCCTTGGCTGACCTGCTTTGGAAGGCAGAGGGTGGTTGAAGACATTGATGTGTGCCCCTATGCATCAGCCTCCAGAGGCAGAGAGGGTAGACAAAAGCAGAGTGGATCTAAAAGAACAAATAGAACTATCCAGTACAAAGTCCCTAAATAATTTTGTGTCAGCTTATCTTTCTTGCCTCCCCTCCTGTCCTTTCTCCATGCATCACATATGATCAGACACCCAGGACCACAAGCTGCCACCCAAGGCACCATATGTGATCTGCCATCATGTTTGCTCATCTAGTCCTCCTACTGAAATGTTTACTATCCTCACTAACTTCTCCATCTGTAAGAATCTAATTTATCTTCCAGGCTCTTCATAAAACTTTCTATGATCCACCAAGGCAGAAATCCCCCCTGCATTGCAACTCCCAGAATCCTGAATTTACGGTTCTATACCATCCAGGCATGGATTGAGTTACATTCCCCATTTATACACCTTATACATTTCACAACTATGTACACAAAATAGGGATTAATGTCTATTGGTTAAATTGAAAATGATAGTTTTAGTATTGAAATGAACCTTAGAGTCATCCAGTTCAATCTGCCCATTTTACAGAAGTAAAAACTGAGGCCCGGAAATAGACAATGGCAAAATACGACTATGATACAGATATTAAATTACCCAGTCTTGTGCTTTTTCTATTATGTAATTATGGAATAAAGCATTATTCTCATAAGGCTTATAATAACAACTCCAAAGTCTTATAAATATAAGAAAAAATAAAAAATAATTGAGTTAGGAATTTGTGAATAAAAAGCTTTTTAAGATACATGCTGAGAAATTTTTTAAAAGTATTTGAGAAAATATTTTGTGCTTTATTGATTCCACAGTGTTTGAGAAACAGCTTGTGGTATTTAACATCCTCCAAAGGCAGCTGGGTTCTCCCATTCCAACTTGGTAGCAAGTGTGTTAAGGGATAAATAGATAAAATTATTTGCCATAATTTAAAAAAAATGTAACTGAATGGCTTAAACTGTCAGCTTAGAACATTTCAGAATCATTTAATATTTTCCTAGATTTTGTCAAGTGAAATGTCATAATGAATTTCAAGCACCTCATAAATTAAAAGGGTCACTTAATTATCTATATTTTCTGAGACAATCAACTTTCTTGTGTGCCAAGAACAAGGTCATGAATTTTCTCTTATTCTGTTTTTATATTAAACTTGTCTTATTCTTGCCTTAGTGGATACTGTACCTTCTCAATGGCATCTTTCTGCTTGGGGAAATGGAAACTCACAAAAGTTAGTCGATTTCCATTTTTGCAGTGGTGTATTTCAGGAAGTTCCCATGACCACCCTCAGATTGAATAATTCTCTAGAAGGACTTTCAGAACTCAGCAAAAATGTCTACTCACAGCTATGGTTTATTACAATGAAAGGACACGGATTCAAATCAGTAACAGGCAAAGGTACGGGTAGGGTCCAGGAGAGGCTGGTCATGGAGCCACCAGTTGTCTCCTTCCAGTGGAGTTGTGTGGACAGTGCTTATTTCTCTCAGCAATGATGTGTGACAACATGCATGGAATTTTGCCAACCACAGAAGCTCATCAAACCTTGCTATCCAGGCTTTTTATGGGAAGTCAGTGATGTAGACATGGCAGACCACGCAAGTGGCTCAGCTTTTAGTTCCCAGCCCCTCCAGAGGTCAAGCTGATACCACGTGACCCAAGGACACCCTCTGCCACCCCATACATGACATTGTTAGCAAAGACTCTGTGGTATGGTTTATGTGAGGTCTAAGGTCCTCACATAAACAGAGAGACTCATTCTTGTAGTCAGGGCCTATACTTACCTTCCAGGAGCTGGCAGCAAAGACCAAAACTTTTCTTAGGCAAGGTTAATCCTTTATGACATAGGTGTCTCATACATTTAAAATATAAATCTCTAAGAGGTTAGCATCTTGATCCTGTTGTTTCTGCTCTATACCTGTGGTTTCCAACCTGAGGTTCCAAACTTTCTCAGATTGTGGCACCCTCGTGTCTCAGTTATTTTTCATGGTGCCCTTTAATTTAGGCAAAAAGAAATTCCTAATAGTAATTAGGTTCAAACAACTCAACAGCAGTAGTTTACATGGTGTCCAACAGGTAATGCCATGATTCCCTGAAGAATTCTAAATATCCTAAGAGTTTTAATAAATTAGAAACTGGGAGTTTACTGCTGTGCCTCAAGGCCCCTTGGCACACAATTTGAGAACCATAGTTCTATATAACAATTAAGTCACTACAGAAGATCATTTTTTTCGTGGTTTCTTGCCTTTAAAAATGTTTTGTTGAGAACTAAATATGTGTAGAATGCTAGCAACTGGGCCTCCACATATAGCTAAGATATGCTCTGGCTCTGGACAGCTTAAAGTGTTTCATAGATGTTATGAAGTTAAAAATGAAGGAAAATTTGGGGAACAAATTAGTAACTTGAATTTTCCAAAGTTTGACACAGGATCTAATAGACTTTCAGGAAATGGTTGTTGGACTGAATTGTAACACAAATGGGAGGAATTGCTTACCTTAACTATCACGAGTGTACATGCAAATAACATCTATTAACACCAAATCTATTTCCCTGTTCATTAGGATGAAACTGTTTCACTCTTTAAAAAAAAAAATCTTGTTTTTCTTTTTTGTCCATTATAAAAGCAACATAATATTTTAGAAATTTTAGGAAATGAAAAAAAAATCATAACCACATCACCCTTATACAATAACTCCTATTACTTTTGTCCTTATTTTATCATATACATCCCAACACAGCTGTAATCATATATATTAGATTTTTCTTGTCTTTTTTCATTTAACATAGTTTTGTAAGCACTTTGCCATTGTTCTAAATAAATTTTCTCTAAATTACCTCTTACTTCTTCCCGAATTTGGAAGAGATTTGCTTTTCCTTTTGCTAAGAAAATCTCTACTCTTTTCAGAATTAAAGTGTCATTTTGTAAAAGTGCATCTTCAGTTCTTTACATTGATGTTTGATTACCCTTTAGTTTGGACAAAATGATTTCCTTTACTGTGAATTACTCAGCAAGGAGGTACTGGGTACTGAGAGTTGTATAAGAAGAGATTTATCTTGCTCTTGCTTACCGAACCAACGAGGCATTCCAGTCTCAGGGCCAGGGAGGAGCCAGGCTGTAAATTTTTCTGACTCCTGCTATAAACAAAGCCTGTCAGGAGGAGGCTGTGACTTGACACCCCTTTCAGAAAAGGAAGCGGGGAAACAGAGAGAACAGAATGCATCTCTCTCTTTGTGTCACTCTGTACCTTGGGAAGAGGAGACCAGGGATTTCTAGATGCAGAGCCAGGGTTGACATCTTTCTGGTAAACCAAAGCCACCATAGTAGAAACTCTAAGTTGCCTTTAAACTTCAAGGTGACTTTTTCTGTGAGGAGGGAACGGGCTTTTCTCAGGTCAAGAAGAGTCGATCTTGCACTATTAGTGGATCTCTTCTTGTCTTAATTCAAAGAGCTTCCACAGTGAGGGCTGAAAGATGGGGTTTCCTTGGCACCGTATTCATTTGGGAATGAGTCTGGGGCACTCAAATAAGTGCACCTGTATTTAGGTGCACCTGTATTTAGGAAATGAGGAATTGGTATCATAGACTTAGAAGTATTACCTATGACTGAGGTTACCTTCGAGTATTTTTAGAGCATTACTGTCACTAGAAGAGGTAATGAGGAAATTTTTTAAAAAGATGAGGAAGGAAAGCTGTTAGAACCATAACCTCAGGAATAGAGAACATGTGATGCTAAATTATATATATCCAAAGGGAATTGACAGTTAATATTTGATTTTTCCCTTTTTATCTAAAAGAATGTGCTCATTAATTTAAAAGTAACATGTTATTTACAGCATTTTTAAGTTTTAAAAATCTCCTTGGAAGGATTAGGGATGTAGACTCTCTCATACCCTCACTGTTAATGGGGCTATAAACTGGTGCTAAGTTTCTCTGATATGTGTGCCAAAACCTCAAAATTACATCTACTCTTTTGAGCAGCTATTTAATTTTTAGGACTTTATGCTATGGTATATTAGGAATGTACACAAAGGTTATAATACATATTCATATATATTAAATGTATGTTTTCTTAAAATCATAAATAATCTACTTTTTAAAAATAAAATGGAATTAGTTAAATAAATTGTGATGCATCTATATAGTAAAGTTCTATATTGTCACAAATCATGATGATATACAGATATCTTAATAGTGTGAAAAATGGTCAGGATATATTACTAATTTTAAAAATGTAGGAAAAGGAACATATATCATTTGATATTTTATATACACACAGATGTAAACAGTAGAATGAAGTTTATCAATATGTTAAAGTAGTTTAAGTGGTAATTTTGGGTAGTGGATAATAAAGTTCTTCCCTTCCTTTCTTCCTTCCCTCCTTCTCTCCTTCCTTTTTTTTTCCCCTTGCTCCCTCCCATTTGTCTTCATTTTCCTTCCTCATCTTCCTTTTTATTCTTGGTTTCCTCTGTTTTCAAAGCACTTGGGCTTTAATTTTATAATTTGAAGGAATATACTGTTTCATTTTATTTTTAACCTTATCTCATTTGGATTTTCCTTAGGAAATTTGGGTGGAAAAATATAAGCGAAACAATTGTGTTGTACATGCCCCTTTTCCTTAATGATTCCAGGTTCTCTCCCTCCATGGGTGAAGAGGAGAGAAAATAGGAGAGTGAGGACCAACATTTCACTGTGTCTTTCAGAAGCAGACCTAGAAATTCATTCCACTGTTTTCATTCCTCTTCAGGAAATGAATTTAAAAAATATATATATATACACACACACACATATATTTGATAGTTGAAGGACTGATAGGAAAACAAGTCAGGTATTTGCTGTATAATTATTTCATGGTATTTAAACATTATGTATTTTTTCTCCACAACAGTTATGAAGAAATCCGCTTTACCTTTAGTATGTAAAATTAAAATTATTCACAGCTTTTCTGAGTTTTCATAACACTTTTAAATAAATTAATAAATCTAGGCTCTTTAATTATCGAATTAAAGTCTGAATAAAAATTTTCTGGGGAAGCAAAAACAAGTCGTGCTTAAACACCAGGATAGGAAAGTTGGTAATAGAAAAAATAACGTTCAGTAATGACCAAAAGTAATTGACTATGTCAATTCTCAAACTTGACATTGTCTTCAGTATCAAGTCTTGGTTTTAGGGAATGTGCACAGCCCATTGCAAATTACAAAACATTGAAAGTTGAAACTGGTAGTGACAGAATATTGGTGACAGCGTTTATACTGTACTAACAACTGTATACAGCCTGACATGGAGCAGATGGTCTGAGTTTTGAGAATATTAATCTTGTGTCAGATAAGTGAAATTTTTGCTACAGTAACTATATTTTCAACCAATTTTTTTTAATGAATCCTATCAGTACAACTATCATAGGTGCTTCATGTGTTTCATTTTAGGGGAAATTGATAGTAGGATCACCATATTAACTTTGCATTTTAATTCCATGTTACTGGTGTCCCATGGGTCCCAGATTGAACACCAGGGGTGCTGGGCCCAGGATTGAGGCAAGTCTGAGTCTGTCTGGGGGCTGGAGATATAGCATGCCATGGTTCTATTTTCACAAACAGCAGATGAATCCCATGGGGAGGAAGTCATGGTAAGGAGAAGGGCTGTAGAGCTATAGGGCAGCCTTCAAAAATCCCACAAGTAACTTGATTCAGTGTCGAGGAAAGCCACTTTCAGTGAACCAGATCTGAGGGATAAGGAACAAAATGGTGGGCACTGCAAGAACAAGTTCTTGGAACACCTACGGCAAATATGTGTGGAGGAGGGAGTCCCCAAACTATGGGAAGACCTTGAGGGGTTTGATTCCTAGAGACACTGTGGAGATATACTTTTTTGTATCCATCATGGTTACTCTGGTCTTACTCTCACTGTTGTCACCCAGAAAACACAGATTACTTTTTTTTTTTTTTTTTTTTTTTTTTTTTTTTTTATGCGTTACGCGGGCCTCTCACCGTTGTGGCCTCTCCCGTTGCGGAGGACAGGCTCCGGACGCGCAGGCTCAGCGGCCATGGCCCACGGGCCCAGCCGCTCCGCGGCATGTGGGATCTTCCCAGACCGGGGCACGAACCCGTGTCCCCTGCATCGGCAGGCGGACCCTCAACCACTGCGCCACCAGGGAAGCCCCAGATTACTTTTATATCCCTTTAGAAAGAATAGAAAAGTAGTTAACAGATGGCATACAAAAAAAGACACAGGGCTTCCCTGGTGGCGCAGTGGTTGAGAGTCCACCTGCCGATGCAGGGGACACGGGTTCACGCCCCGGTCTGGGAAGATCCCACGTGCCATGGAGCGGCTGGGCCCGTGAGCCATGGCTGCTGAGCCTGTGTGTCCAGAGCCTGTGCTCCGCAACGGGAGAGGCCACAATGGTGAGAGGCCCGCATACAGCAAAAAAAAAAAAAAAAAAAAAAAAGACACAAACATGTAGGCTTCTTGTCCCTGCCTTTAAAACAATAAACACTAGGATCATTTGGGAAAAAAATAACAGTTACTAGGAAATCAATTAGCCAAGGTGAAAAAAAAAAAAAAATCCCTAAATAGCATTTAATCTTCCAAGTAAGAATTCTTCATTCTTGGGTCAGACTGATCAATGAGGTGGGCATTTAGACTGATTGATTAGATTCATCCATTTGTGGTGCCGCTGAACATCAGACATACATGATGGACATGTTTGGTGTTACCCTCCTTTCTTCGTACTGCATAGCTAGTCATCTTTCTAGCATTTGTTATCTGATTTGGAAAATATTTTAGAACAACCCAATATCAACTTCAAGATAAAAGTTTCTACACACTTCACAGCTCCTTCCTATTACATGAATGTGTAAATTGAATTCCCTCTCGATGAAAAAAACAAAGGTTGGCTTCCCAAAAATGTTTTCATTGGCTTTAGGGAACTAACATGCACCAGTCTGGGTGACTAATACTTCCTGGAAAATAAAGATAGATCAACACATAATTAAGTTCTGGCTCAACTATAATTGTTGTCTTGGAAACGGTTTTGGGGATAAATATGGTTGTGCTAATGAAACTTTTCATGATTTCCAACGATCCGGTTTATTAATTAGGCCAGACCATCTTACTACCTTAATGCTACCCATTTTGGAATATTCAAAGGGTTAAAACAAAAAAAAAGTTCCTAAGAGGACATCGAAAAGAAGGAAAGGGGGATAAATCTTAAATTCGTTATTTACCAGCTCTCATAAGGATTCTAGTTAAAGGAGTAGGTTAAACGTGCTTTTGGCACTTTTGTGGGTTTCAAACATCCTTCCTACCTCATTAAGCAGAGAGCAGTATACACAGCATTTTGAACTAATAATTCCTAGCGTTAATTCTCTGAACTCCCTCTTCGGAGGATTTAAAATTGGACGAACGCAAGAGAAACAAGCGAAACCAAAATCCTAACTAGCCAGGGTTTTCTAGTTCTAGCTTTCAGTAAAGAGGAGTTTTGTAGGAAGTTCTGCTCAAAGCGTAGCCCGAAGGGCAGCCTGCCGGCTCTGAAGGGTTTAGTGGAGGCCGAGCGTGAACCCTGGGGGCGAGAGCGCATCCTGGTCTGAGATCACACCCACTCGGGGTGTGCGTGAGTGAGTGCGCGGTGCCCGCGCGCGTGTGTACGTGTGGGGAGGTGTGTGCCAAAGGGGTGGGGTGAGGGGCGGTGAGGAGGGCGCTAGGTGAAGCGCGAGGAGCGGGAGCGGGAGGTCGCGCGCTCCGGCCTCTCCCCCAGGGGCCGCGGCGGCTGGCTCGCGCTCCGGCTGCCCCTCCTGGTGCGCGCCGCGGCGGCGCCACAGGCCCCTCGACCCTTTGACCACCGCCCTCCGGCCGCCCGGCCCCCAGCGGGAACCGGCGATGGCGCGGGACTGACGGCCTCCTCCCTCCGGACCCTTCTGTCCCTCCAGGGGCTCCCGGGGGCCGCGGCGCCGCCCCGACCTGCATGTGGGGCGGGCGCGCCGGCGGCCAGAGCGAGCGGCCCTCGGCGCCCCCGAGGCGGTGCCCGGCCGCGCGGGAGAACCGGGAGGACGAGGAGGAGGAGGAGGAGCAGCGGGCCGGGCCGGGCTCCCCGCGCGCCGCCGCCCGGGAGCACGGGCTCCCCTGAGGGAGCTCGGGGCGTCCCAGCCCCGGAGGAGGGACCCGGAAGCAGAAGCGGAGCCGCGAGTCGAGCCGAGCCGCTGCCCCCGCTGCCCGCCGGCGCCGGGTGGGGGTCCCGGCGGCTGGATGGGCGGCGGCGGCTTCGGCCGCGGGCGGCTATGGGCGAGGAGCAGAGCACGGTGAGCGACAGCGGCGGGCCCCTGGAGGCGCGTACCCCCCCTGGCGGCGCCACGGGCCACCCCGAGCCCCCGAGGCCGCCGGGGGACAGCACCGGGGCGCCCGGGCCGCGCGCCTCCTCCGCCGAGCCGAGCGGCGACAGCTGCGGAAGCGACTCGGGCTGCGCGGACACGAGCGTCCCGGAGCCCGCGAGAAGCCGGGGGGCCCCGAGCTGGAAGAAGAACCAGGCACCGGCGCAGCCCGCAGGACTGGCCTACACCGGGCCCCTCAACCCCCGGGCTTTGCAACAGCAGCTGGCAAAGGAGGAGGAGGAAGCGAGGGACCGAAGCGAGAGAGGGGATGAACAGCAGGAGGCGCCCCCCGGCGAGCAGCCGGAGCCCCGGACCCGCGTCGGGGCCCCAGACGGACTGGTCCTGGACGTGCTGGGCCAGCGGCGCCCGCCCCCCGCCAAGAGACAAGTCTTCTGCTCCGTGTTCTGCGTGGAGAACGACCTGCCCGAGGTCCCCTCGGCGGAGCGGCTCTCGCTGCCCGCGTCGCCACCCCGGGCTCCGCCGGTGACCAACCCTCCCAGCACCCCCTCCTCCTTCCCCAGCCCCCGGCTGTCGCTCCCAGCGGACACCCTGTCCCCCGACGGCGGCAGCATCGAGCTGGAGTTCTACCTGGCGCCCGAGCCGTTCTCCGTGCCCAGCCTGCTGGGAGCTCCACCCTACTCTGGCCTGGGTGGGGTCGGGGATCCCTATGCGCCCCTCATGGTGCTGATGTGCCGGGTGTGCCTGGAAGACAAGCCCATCAAGCCCTTGCCCTGCTGCAAGAAGGCCGTGTGCGAGGAGTGCCTCAAAGTCTACCTGAGCTCCCAGGTAACCTCAGCCCCTCTGTCCCTACCCTGTCCCCCATTCAGCATTCCAAATCACTGGCCAGGAAGTCCAGCTCGCCAGCTCCCTGCTCACAGGAAGAGGTGATGAACACCCTTATGGAGGACCTCTGTCAGTTTCTTACGTCTCGGTTGTTGGTTTAAGTGTGTTTGTCTTCGCTGGTTAACTTGACTGGAATTTAGCTCTGCTTGAGCTTCGATCTTTGATTGGCAACCATAGAAGGAACAGGGTACAAGTGAATTGCCTTCTGCTATTTCTTTTATTAGATTGCAGGCAAGGAGCTTGCTCAAAGAGGAGGGCAATGAGAGTGCCTCAGAGGCCTGGTATCCCAGAAACTAACAAATAGTGGGCATAAAATAAATATGTATTGAGTTGGTGGAGAGAGGAGTTGCAATGAATGATACCGAATTTGAAATTTTGCTCCATTTAGATAATCCAGAAAAAGTGTTACTAATTTATTTATTCCTTGGCCCTGGTCCGCTTTTCAGTTTCCTTTTTCTCAGTTAAGTTGAAGTACTTTTTCTCACTGAAGTTTTATGCCAGCAGAGTGCTTTATTTCTCTGAGAGGGAACAAAACAGAAAGAACGAAACAAAGCAAAGCAAGGCTAAGAGGCTTAACAAAACAAGTGCTGGTGAAACTTTCCTCCTCAGCTCCTTATTTGAAAACTTGTTTTTTTTCTTGGAAAGTTTAAGAGTGCAGTAGACCGGCTTTCCTTCCCTGGTGGTGAATGCGTCCTTCCCGCAGTTTTCAGTCTGTTATGTTTCTGCCAGTGTTTTGCACAATCCGGAATGCCCTTTGATCCCATGTCTGATTGTCCGACGCCTATTCATCTTTCAAAACTCTGTCTGTTCAGGTGCCAACTTTTCCGTGAAGCCTTACCTCACCCCCCAGGCCAAGTATTTCAAAATACTTCTGCATGTCTTGCATGCACTGAGGTTGTTCCATATGTGTCTATTTGTCCGGCTAGACTGTATGGACAGGGTTTTATAGCCCCTGTGTCTGGTAGTTTCATGTTGGTATCCTTTCCCATAATAGTGTTGAATAACATTGGCTGAAGCGAACTGAAGAGGATTTCACACGGTGCAGTTGCTCTGTGTATTGTGTCTAATCCATGCTTGTGTCTAGACTGAAAGTGTGTAACGTGCCCAACGGCAAACGCAAAGGGGAATTTAGACAGAATGGAATGTTACACAAACAGTGACTTGGCCAAGATGGCTGAGATTATCCAAACGCCTGTGAGAGACTATGATGTCTCTTTCATGCGTTATCGGCAGACAGATGCTTGAAAAAGGAGGAAAGCCTGCTGCCCATCGTGTCAGTTTCTATGACATCACTGTCAAACAGCCCAACAGATATTGGTGCCATCCATGTGCAAAGCCCTGTGGTGGGATTCAGACATTCCCAAGGTATGGGCCCTGCTCCAAGGAAGTCCCCTTGTGTGTATACAAGATGTGTACACAAATACAAGGTAGCATATAATAAGATGTAAGCGGAGTAACAATATCATGTAGCACTTACTCTTAAGGGCTGGATACAGATGCAGTGGGTTTAGAAGTTCAAGGGAGGTGGTCATTATAGGTTGGGGTACTCTGCAGTTTGATTCCTTTAAGGTGGGCCCTTTCCCCAAAGCAAAATTTTTTTTGCCACCATAAGTTAGTTTTAGGAAGTCAGTGTTTTGATCTCCAGTGGAGAAAGAGAAGGAATGGGGGTGGGGAGTGGAGGGTGGCAAGGTGAGTGAAGAATCATTGCCATGCACAACTGGGAAAAGCTCCTCTGAAGTAATGTAGTATCTGAAGGTTGTCGGCAGTATTTAGGATTGTATGTATGTTCCTGACCTTCTTCTGAAGTATTTGGCAGAACTTTCAATAAAGAAAAAATACACTTTATTTGAAATAATAAAAAACAAAAAGATGAATCATGCAGGCCAGGCATGCTTCCACTTCAGGGCTTTGTGTGTGTTGTTCCTTGAGCCTGGACTATCCCCCTGGAGTCCCCCCCACCCCCCATTCCCTTGCTTACTCCTTCCCCTTCTCCTTCTCAGGTCTGTATGCAGATGTCACCTGTGTGACCTTCACTGACCACCTGTTTGGTGGTCACCCAAAGTTGAGCCTCACCCCCCACTCTAGATCTCCTTTCCAGCTATTTATTTTCTCCATAGTGATAAAAATACTCTGCCTTGTACTTATGCAGTTGATTTCCATGAAGACAGGAGTTTTCACATGATTTGTTCCCTACTGTGGCATTAGCACCTAGAATGTTGTCTGACACATAACAGATGCTCAACTAATTAGTTATTGAGTTTATGAAGAGCTGAGCAACAAAGAGAGGATGAAACTGCCCCCAGAAACTACGGCTAGAAGGAGGTGATCTGCTTGAGCACTGAATTCTACTCTGAGATTCTCGATGTTTAAGACAAAAGACAAAGACTTAAAGTAGACAAAAATAATAGGTTTGCTAAGTTTGTTATTAAACTTAGAATTAAAGAGTTTTTAAACAAACTTTCAGCTTATACAAAAATGGCATTTCTTTCACTTGGATAAAACTAGGCCTGTGGTTATAATTCTGATCTGTGTTAATGATTAGGTCCCTTCTACTTAGAGTCTGTGTTTCCACATCACTTAACCTCTCTGTGTCTTAATTTCCTCATCAATGAAATGGGATTGCAGACCATGGTCTGTAATGACACACCAATTCTAAAGCAAAACAAAATCAAACTGCAGAGTTGTTTTGTTGCATTACTGAACCAGGTCAAAGGGCATGGAGAGTGCCCTGTTTCTCATTTTATGAGGCATTTTGGTTTTGACAGAAGTAAATCTGTCAAGCTTGAACGTGCAAGACTCTTAAGACCTTTTAAAGTAAAATGATATATTTGAAATAAAAAGTTATTAGTGACTTTTTTCATCATCTTTTGGATCTGTGCCAAATAGAGTATTATTTAACATCATTTAAGAAAACAAAGCAGAGTCCTGTTAAGCATTTTATGCAGACATTAAAAATGTATACTAAAAAAAAAAAAAAAAAAATGCATACTAAATGTGAGTTGGAATATTGCCTGGTTAAATTAATATTCTTCTAAAAGGAGATGCTGAGTTCTTTCAAAGAAGGTACAAAGTTGGAAGACAGGAATGCAGGTTTTTAGATCATAAATCTTATTTCCATTAGTGCCGTGGACTGAATATGTGGCAAAGGCTGATAGATAGGTGTCTTCACTATTTCGGTGCAGACATAGCAGGGTGGTGACTTAAATACCTCCATACTGTGTTCTAAAAATAATAGTTTTAGTTTTTCAAAACATAATTCTTCTTCAGTTATCACTGTGACTGGGCCTGTTGGAGAATCCTTCTTAGTGGAATGGCTTTACTGGCTGATAGGGACCATCCAGTTTCCAGTTGCCATGGTGAAGGACTGAACTGATACATTATAATCTTTGGCACTTACATAGGGGAGTTACTTAAAGGCTGTAGAGTACCATGACGGAGATAGTGGGAGTTTAATTGGTTTGTGTTGCCTGGGTACATAAATCTTTGGTACATAAATTTTAGAAGTACGTATCCTAGTAAGCTGTGTGTGCACGTATGATCATGGCTTAGAGCGCACAGTCCCAGGGATGTCTGCAGTCTCCTGCAGGTCGCAGGGCCATTCTGAGTACTGACCTCAGCTGGTTTGGCCTTTACCACGTTTTCTAGGAGGAAAGATTGTTGCTTTCCTTGTTTCATAGAATGATATTGTGCTCATTTCAAAAAATCCTCCACAGGTATCTTTCTTTTATGATTTTGCTTTGAGACCGTAAAATCTGTTATGATGTGAAATATTAATATTTAGTACTTTACGTAAAGAAGAGAATTGGGCATCCTAAGGGCTTTCTAAAGGTAAGAGCTGTTGCAGCTTTCATCACTCTGCTTCAAAGTGCTCGCGATTGGCAGATGCATGACTTGGAATGTATACACCTGTCAAATGAGTATTAATAGAGACAAGCAACACATTTCTTCTGCAGTTTGTGAACAAAACAGCTGCTAGATGGTAATGTCCTGGAATGACTGTCTACCATAGTCACCCTCGAATCAGTGACCTAGGGATGAAAGCTTCTGTATCCTATTATTAAACTGAGTCATCCAGACTTTTATGGGTAAAAGTGTAACCTACTTTTTCCCTTTAAACCTTAAAACAACCTGGGTAGTTTTAGAATCTGTCCTGTTCAATATGGAGTTTGCATGCAGCCGTCTTCACACAGGTGATTTACAGATCCTATCATGCCAGGTGTGATTTTGGTAGTCTTAAAAATGTGAAGAATAAAAGAGACTGAACTCTGTTAAATCACTCTGAGAATTTGAAAAGTGAGAATTCAGGCATATGTAAGCTTATTTTTGTGTGTACAGAATGAGTGTGTGTGTGTGTGTGTATGTGTGTGTGTGTGTGTGTGTGTATGTGTATTGGGGGGCTGTGGTAACATTTGCTTTCATACCTTCCTGACTCATGCACTTACTTATTTTCCTCTTCTGACTCTTTAATGATATCTCTTTTAATAATTTCTTCATTTCTCTTTAATAATTTCTTTTTTCTCTTACTTTTCAAAATTTGATTTTAAGTAGCACTTGATTTCTGCAGAGGAATCAATCCCCTATCAAGGGCTTATCTCTGGGCCAGCAGGACCTGGTCCAGGCACTGCCTGGGTGTCTTCCTTCCCGTCGCTTCCAGCATCTGGAGATGACGACGCCACGTGGAGAAACCCTGCATTGTGCTCCATTGCCTACAAGATCTCAAATAACATGACTAGTACTACTTACCTCATGCGTCAATTGAAACCTTTACAGTGGTGATTTTTTCTTTTTTCTCCTAGAGTAGATAGAGCTCAGCTTTTACACTTGAAGGCTCTTCCTTACTGCTCATATGAGAGACGGCAAAAGGAGAACGTTAGGACTTCAGCTCCCAGCTTTTCATTAAGAGTTTGTGATGGGGATGTAGACAGATACTTGAGTCATAATTTCTTATAATTAACTTTTTCATTTGTTAATGTACCATTTACACATTTAACAAACATTTATTGAGTATCTGTGTGGCAAGGACCATGAGATAATCTATAAATGTATTAAATGCCCCCAAGGAGCCATCTTAGAGACTAGTTGGCAGTGTTTTTTCCAAGCTTTGTCTTCCAAGCATAAATAAGCTTTCCTTTAAGTTCTCAGACGGCTGTGGGTCTCCCCTCTTCTGCTTCCTTTCTGGGAGGATTTTCTTAAGCCGATTCTGGAATACCAGTTAACCTTTTAGTAAGCATATTCCTCCTATTATGTTTATTTCAAAGTAATAAATCCACTCATTACTTTTTTCTTAATAAACATATTTCTCAGAGTTCTTTGTAATTGTGATAAATAGAATATTAGTTAATACTTTGCTTCTTTCAAAATATTTATTACCTTTGCTTAAAAGAAAACATAATTTTGCTGTTTGTTTTGGATCATTCATGACAATGTGGCAAATCTTTAAAGTTATGATACTTTCAAAGAATTGATTTTTTTTGTTTAAATTCAGTGTCAGAAGGGTTTTATGTGATAAATGAAATGAACCTTCCCAAATCAAGTTCTGTCTTAAAACAAAAATTCAGTGTCTGCAGGACAATAAATTCCTAGAATAATATTCTCTTTCAATGTTATCAGAACTATTTGCCCTATCAATTTTGGGTAATTACACTTGAGTTTCCACAAATAATAACAATCATTAATTGAACATCTATATTCCAAGCATTTTTACACGTTTCATTATTTAATTTTAATTCCCTTACATATTAAATACTTATTACATATGAAACGCTGTTGGAGGTGTTGGGGATACAGAGAACAGTAACAGATAAAGCCCCTTACTTCATGGAGTTTATATACTAGGCTGGGGAGAGGTTGATAATAAAATAAGTAAATTATTTAGTATATTAGGAGATAATAAGGGCTATAGAGAAAGAAAAACAAGGGACGGGTGATAAGAAATATTGGGGAGGAGGTTTTTCTTTATATATTTATAGTGTTTTTAGGAGTTGTCAGGGAGGGTTTATTTTACAAGGTGACTTTTGAGCAGAGATCTTTCTGACGGCCGTGAGAGAGCAAACCATGAGGATATCTAAGGGAACAGCAAGTATAAAGTTCCAGAGACAGGAGCATACTTGGGGGGGTTCCAGGAATGGCAAAAAGATCCATGCGGCTGAAGCATAGGGAATGAGGTGGTGAGCGATAAGAAGAAACCAGCAGGAAGAGTGGGAAAAGCTGATCGGAAAGGGCTTTAAGGCCATAGAGAATTTGCGTTTCCTCTGAATGAGATCGGAAGCTGTAAGATGATTTTAAGCGAATCAGATACGACTTTACCTTTATAAGAAAGTACTCTGGCTCTCTGTGGAGAATATACTATGGGAGTCAAGAATGGAAGTAAAAAGACCAGTTAGAAGACGATGGCAGTAAGCCAGAGGGGAGGTGTGACAGTTCAGACTAGGGTGATAGAGGTGAATATGGTTTGCACTGGTGGAATTTTGAATATATTGTGACAATAGAGCTGACAGAATGTGCTGATGATGGGGTGTGGGATGAGAGAAAAAAGAGTCCAGGATGACTCAGGTTTTGAGCCCAAGCAATTAGAAGAATGGGTTTGTCATTTAATAAGGTGAAGAATACTGTAGGAGGACTAGTTTTAAGGAGAATCAGGAGTTCATGCTAAGTTTGAAAAGTATTTAGACATTCATAAAAGGATGTTGAATAGGCAGTTGGTGTGTGGCATTCAGCAGAGCGATCTTAACAGAAGATGTAAATTTGAATATTTTTGACATATAGGTGATATTTAAAGCCATGAGACCAGATGAGGTCACCTGGGGCATGATAGTTGATAGGGAAGGATTGAGGACTGAGTCTGGGCCTACCAGTGTTTGCTGATATATAAAGTCTGGGATGTATGAAAGAACCAGCAAAAAGTCTGAAAGGGAGAGGGCCAGATAGGCAAGAAGAAAACCAAGGCAGAGTAGTTACCCAAAGGCCAAACAAAGGTGATGTTTTAAAAAGGAAAGAGTAATCATTTTTGTCTAATGCTTCCGATAGTTTCAGCAGGATAAAGATTAAAATTGACCACTGGATTTCCCAACAAGGAGATTATTTGTAAGTGTGAACAGTGTTGTTTTCATTGGCACTGGTGGGGTTGGCTTTCTGATTAGAATGGGTTCAAGAAAACAGGAACAGCTCAATTTCTGTACTGTAGGTAGCAGAATGTTATGTGAGGAAACTCAAGGTTAGAGAGATTAAACAACTCGCCCTAAATCACACAGCTAGGAAATGGCAAAGGTGGGATTTCAATTCAGGTCCATTTGGCTCTAAAACCCAAGGTCTTTTTACAGTCTTTGCATTTATTATCTTATTTATAGGTTAAATATATATTTATTTCATTTTTCTTTTAAGTTTATATCCATATTGTACAGAATCACAAGTCTTCCAGTCCAAGAAGAAACTTAATTATATGTTTTGAGGAAGTGGAAGTCTCTTGCCCAAATTTAGATCCAGAGGAAGATTTCTACCACAGTCAGCCTCATCGTCGTGTACGAAAATCAAGAGGAGTGTAGAGGAGCTATGATTTGACTTACTATTAAGTTTTAATGGCAGCACACTCTCCCGTTTTCTTCCTGATTCTCTTGGCCATTCCTTTTGTTTCCGTTTGAGCTTTTTCTTATGTTACCATCTCTTAACGTTGGTGTCTACATGGTCCTATATTAAACCCTCTCTCTCCTCTCCTCACACTGTGTACTAGTAGTGGGGTCATGTCGTCCACTCCCACGGTTTTAGGTAACACCTATATGCTCTTGACTTCCAAATCTTTGTATCTAGCCCGGATGACTCTTCTCACCTGCAGTACCAGGTAGCTGTTTGTCTCCTCGACATTGCCACGTGCATGTACTACCCACAGCCACCTTAAACCTCTCAGGATGAAATCTCCCTTTCCTCCTCTTCCTTCCCACACCCCTAAAGCTTTGCCCTTCCTTTGGGCTTCCGTGTTTCCATCAGTTATACCCAGGCCAGAAACTTGGGCATCGTCCCTGAATTCTTCCTCTCCCTCACCCCCCAGATCTAATTAATCACCAAGTTCTTTCAGTTCTGCCTCCTGAAATTATTTTTATATTTTCTCTACTCTACTTTTCTTCATTTCTACTGGCATTTGCTGAGGCCTCCACCATTTCTCTCCTGGATTCCAGCCACAGCTTCCTGCTTGGTCCTAGTGCTCCAATCTTGACCATTTCCAGTCTGTCCTTCACACTACAGTCAGCATTGTCTTATAAAATGCACGACTGGTCTTAGCATTCCCCTTCTTTGCCTTTTAGTCTGCCTGTTGCTTGTAGAATAGAATCTAAACATGATTTACATGTGCCTGAGTGATCTAACTCCTGTTTACCACTCTTAACTTTGTTTCTCATCAAGTGTCCCCCTAAGCTTTTAGCCATATTAAACTTCTTTTTGTTCCTTGAGCACTCTATGACTCTCTTAATTATGATCCTTTAGTTTAGTGACATTAGGTTCTATCTTGGGGGGGGTCTACTTTTTTTCCCCACACTCCCCCAACTCTGTTTGCCTCTTTCACACTGATTCATTCTTCTCGTCTTAGCTTAGACATTTCTTCCTTTGAGAATTCTTCTTGACCCCCTATATCTGGATTAAGCATCCTTTCTATATTCTGTGACAACTCTATGACTCACTATAAGATTCTGCTCATTTCACTATATTTAAATCACCTGTTTCCTGCTCTATGCTCCCATTAGACTGTAAAGCATGATGCATGCAGAAACCTTATTCATTTTTTTTGATTGATTTCTTAGCTCTTGGCATACTGTACACATGAAATGAGTATTTGTGTAGTGGACTTACGTAGTTAGTCTATAAATAATTAATAAATCAGATGCTAGTTGTCAGTATACAGAGTATGAGAATAGATAGCCAAGATGGTATTTAAAATGAAAATCTCAACATTTCATTATCTTGCTTAAACACCTACAAGACCTTCCCATTGCTGTACAAAAAGATTCCAGTTCATAACACTGATAAGGTTTGACCTCTGCTCTCTTCAGTCTCTTCTCTGTCCCTCCAGCTCTATATCAGGCGTGTATCAGGCGTGTAGCCTTCTCTCCGTTAATTTTCCTCTTCTTTCAGATGTCAGCCATCCTTGAGTCTCCAGACTGAATCATTCCTGCCGTTTATGCTTTTAGAGTCCTTTTTACTCTGCAGCCATTGTATCTTTATCCCCTTTTGTAATTATATGTTTATGTGATTATTTGATGTTTGATTAATTATCTCCCCTTCCCCACTATTATTTGAGCTGCTTTTATAACTAGCATTTAGCATGAAGCCCAGAATGGAATAGGTGCTCAATAAGTATTTGTTAAAAGACTGAGTGAATGATGGATAGTAAATTATAGTAAGTTTAGATTGGTAGGAAAAATAAGGTAGGATTTTGAACCTGAATTTTTGATATCTTATTTCACAGTAGATTTAAATTTTTAATGCAACAGAATGCTATGGCCTGAGTCTTTATCCTGGCATCCCACCTATCACTGAAATGCTTCTTTAATTATAAAACCTATTCTGGTTACTATGTCTTCTGCTTAACAAATTACTCTGGAACCTGGGAACTTAAGACAACCATTTTTTTTTTTTTTTTTTTTTTTTTGATCATGGCATGTGGGTCAGGAATTTGGGAAGGGCTCAGCTGGTCAGTTCACACTTGGGGCTTCTCATGCAGTTGTAGTCAGATGTCAGCTTGCTCACTTGGCTGTCAGCTGATGCTGGCTGGCCTTTGTCAGGATACTCAGCTGCAGCTGTGTACAGAAGTGCCTACATGTGGCCTTGACAGCAAGATAGTCTCAGGGAGGTAGGCTTCTTACATGGAGGCTGGCTTCCTCTGGGGCAAGAGTCTCAAGTAAGCCAAGTGGAAGCTGCATGATCTTTTCTCTCTTAACTTTGGAAGTCACTCAGCATCACCTGGGCAAAGCAGTCATAGGCTGCCTAGATTCAAGGGGAAGAGACTTAGACCTCAACTTTTTTTGTGAACATGTAAAAGAATTTGGGGCCATATTTTTAATCCACCACACTACTTCAGACAAAAATCAGGAATGTTGTGAATTTAGGTAGTAAAGGTTTTGAGCCTGAATTTTAATTTGTTTTTTTTTTTTAAATTTCATGTCTTTTCAATCATTTAATTATATATTTCCTATTCATATCATTATATTGATTTTATACTTTGGTGTTGTGGGGTTTTTTTTATGCTTTATCGTTGAATAATTTAACAATAAAGCTTCATTTAGTTTTAAGTAAAGCTTACATAAAAGTTGTTTCCTTTTAAAATTAAATATTTTAGATAATTCCATTGTAACTGAAATATCTTGAGATCAGGGTCAGCTTCTTATTATTAACACCACTTAAAATTATTCTACATAATGTAATTTCCATTATATCAAAACTTTAGCTTCATTAGAGGTTAAAATATTATTTGAAAAGATTGAATACCTTGCTGAATAAAGAGAGTTGATGTAACAGATAGTTTTTGTAGTCCAGGGATATTCTATACAGAAATTATATTATATTTAATGATACCTAAGAATTAACCACCCTAGTTAACCTTTGTTAAATTGACCCACTGTTGGTTTTTTATTGTTTATGATATTCCAATTTGGCTGATTTTATCATTTGATTAGCGTCCTCTCAAATAGGTAAGCCTTGCGTTTCCAGAACCAAATGTGTTGTGCTCAGAAATCTCTTCCTGGTTGAGGATATGTGCACCCTGAAACAAAGGAGGTGTATTGCTTTTATGATGGGCCTTTTTCTTTTCCCCCAGCTGAGGTAACTAAATTCTGTGCTTATGCATTCATGTGAATGACTGATCCCGTTTTAAATCTTCCTAAGCTGTTTGCCTCAATGATATTCTCTACTGTAAGATTCAGAGGCTAATTATAGGCTACCTAGCAAATTACTTCCCTTTTTGTGGTGTTGATTCTTGCCTTATTTCCTCACTTGATTATTGGACATATTCAGTGTTCCTGAATCTCCGAGATGTAAGAGGCAAGTTAGATCACCGCAGCTTTTTCCTCTGGTTGCTTAACAATTTAAAACAGCAGGTAAAATAAAACAATTGGTCATAGTGTTTCACTAGTGTTTTGTTTCCTTTGATAATGCCATTTTTCCTAATGTTTACAGTTTAGTTTATTATTAGTTTAAGTCTAAGTAGAGCTGTTGGGTCAAATCAGAAATGACTTTGATATGGCTAGATCTTAGTGTACCATGTTTGTATGAGCATATGACCTTGGTAGGGAAAGTGAGTTTCTTTCATTAGTTCCATAGAGAGTAGGGGGGGTTTTATTCTTCTGCTAGAGATGCCCTTGGTGGGAAATGATAGGTGCAATCCCAAGAGTTCTAATTTAATCCTGCTTTTAACTAGTCTTACTATTAACTTTAGTGTTTTTTTTCTTATATTACCATTTCTCCTCCTCAAGATTGTTTGTTTGTGAAAGAAACATTTTGAAAATAATAGGCTCCTAAAAATAAAAGAAATATTCTGTGTGTTCAGTGTGCTGGTGCTTTATGTTAAAACTCTGTGTGTGTGTGTGTGTGTGAATGTCTCAAGTTTATTTGTGTGTTACAAGAAGATTATTTGCTGATCTTGATTTGTAAAAATCTAAGTATAGTCATTCAGGTAAATTCATGTATTTCAGGTTTAGTTCGAATCAACCTAAAATAGATGTTCCTTGAGCTTACCTTTCTTCTGTTGTTAGTTTTTAATGTGTCACTTTGTGAGTCACTGAGGGCTTCACCCTTAGGATAAAGGGAGAGTTTAGAGGAATTCTTGAAAAGAAAATATTTGAAACAATAGTAATTCTTTTCCCAAGAGTTTGCTTTTTTTTTTTTTTTTTAGCTTTTAGGATTTCTGAAAAATACTGTTTGTCCAGATATACTTTTCTCTTTAAAAATCACTACAAACTTACAAAATTTGGAAATAGAATTTTCAATCTTGCTTGAAAATTACCCAAATGAATTGCTTCAGAGAGTTTTGACCCACTTGTTTAAAAAATAGCACTTTATGATTAGCTGCAAGAATAGTTGATTGACATTAGGGAAGATGTACATCTACTAGCTGAATTTCATCAGCAATCTTTGAATATTTGGTAGATGAGATGTAAAAATAAGTATAATGATTTAGTAAGCCCAGGCAACAGGTTTTTTTTGTTTTGTTTTGCCTCTCTGTCTGTGTGTGGTGCTTTTTCAAGCAATATATCAAAATAAATTGAACATAGACCTTAGAGACCCAGTGTCACTAAATGCTGAACACAGATTTTTAAAAATAAGAAAGCTGGTTTTAACACATTGCTTTTACAATTATTATTCATTCTATTAGTGATGATAAGATGTTTTGTATCATTAATACAATAAGATTCAGATGTTAAAAAAATCACTGCAACTTTTGGATTCTTTTGGCTTGTTATAGTCTAGATGGATTGGACAAAACCTTGTTGATTTGCTCAGGGTGCTAATGAGGTCAAGGTAAAGCAGGAGGTCTCATCATAGGCTGGTTAAGGACGCTGATCTGGGACCATAACCCTACCCTTAACCCTGCACAGTCAGATATAAAGGGTCTGCTTCTGATCAGAAGACTGTAGCTGAGACAAGATGGAAGAATTACTATTAATCATCTCATCACCACTTCTGGAAAAACATACGATAAAAAAAGTTCTACTAGATAATTAGTGAGTTGCAGAGACCTTTATGTAGAGAAATCTTTTCAAGTGGACAAGACTTTCCTTTCTTTCACTGTAGTCACGCTGTAGAAGATCTGTTCTCTAGTACTCAGTAGGTTTAAGGGAATCAAAGGGGAGGGGGAACTAGAGCATTCTTATTCTCTTAAAAACGTTTACAGAGCACAAAATATTTGTTTAGAGCTATGCTGATCACTATGAGAAGAGACAGTGTAGTCTATGATCCATCCTCAGCGAGTTTAGAAATTCAATAGGTGAAAAGTAAGCTGTACAGCAAATATTAGGGAAAGTTTATAATTACATTGTGTGATGCTGGTTGTTGACTTAAGTGGTTCTAGGAAGAGAAAGCTGTGTTTATCGGAGTAGAAAAAGTTGGAACTTGGCTAGTATCTAAAAAGTGGTTGTTGATGTACAGGGGGAGTAGGAGAAGGGAGTTAAGGGTGGGGCGTGTCTCCAAGTGAGGTGGGGTGAGCAAGCACACATACACACTCAAAATTACATTTGTGGGGCTTCCCTGGTGGTGCAGTGGTTGAGAGTCCGCCTGCCGATGCAGGGGACACGGGTTCGTGCCCTGGTCCGGGAAGATCCCACATGCCGCAGAGCGGCTAAGCCCGTGAGCCATGGCCACTGAGCCTGCACGTCTGGAGCCTGTGCTCTGCAACGGGAGAGGCCACACGGTGAGAGGCCCGCGTACGGCAAAAAGAAAAAAAAAAAAAATTACATTTGTGGAAATAGAGAGGGAGGGCGTGCAAGTCACCATGGCTAGAGAGAGGGGCTGGGAAGGACAGTATGCAAATACAGGTAAAGAGGTAAGAGCTGAATGGTGAGCAGGAGTCTGTGGAACAGAGGCCTCAGTACAGAGCAGAGCACCACAGGCAGCTGGACAGAGCATCACTCTGCATAGCTAGACCCACGGGTGTGCTGTGTCTCAAGAACAGGGAACAGAGGGAGCCTGGTTGGAGATGGCTTATCGAGGGAGATGTGGATCAGATCACATACAGCTGTGATGCCCCTCTGTGGAATTGGTACTTTATTCCAACTGTAATAATAAGCCATTGGAAAATTTAGTAGAGCTGTCAAATGATAATTAATGCTCCGAAAAGAGCCTGGCTTCAGTGTGGAGAATAAACTGTGTTTGAGGGGTGAGGTGGCAGGAAGAGGAGCAGGGAAAAGGGTTAGGAGGCGTCTGCAGCAGTTCAGGGCAGAGATGACAGTGGTCTGCGCTAGTGTGGAAATGGTTCTGTCTCCTGTCCTATCACTTACTGGGCTTTTGGTTTTAAAAGGTGCAGGGAGTGCTTTGCATTTGGTCTAGCAGAATGTCCTGCCAGTCCTTGCAGCCTTTAATGTTCAGAGGTCCACGTTGTATAACTCTGGACTAGCTGCCATCTTTATCTTTCAAGCAGTGTATGATCAACCTGTGTTCAACTTGATTCCCTCTTGCATTTTGTCTGTCTGCAATGGGTTTGTTTGTTTGGTTTTAATTGTTTGGTTCCAGAGACACCATGTAGAAAATCACTGACCGAAAAATATGAAAACATCTTTTGAATAGGTGTCCATAGTTGTTATTTTACTGATTGTCAGAATCAATTTATCAAAGAAGTTGAGCTATTTCCTGCTACCTATGTTTTTGCAATTTGCCGTTCTTAGTCTTTCCTCATTTTATGCTCAACAGTTTGCTTATGTCATTACTCAAAACAAATAGGAACTCCCACCCTCCCCTTCTCACAGATGGCGAAGGTCTCACTGGTCCACCAGTAAATTCTGAGAGGAAGTTAGGATTATTTCATAACTCTATTCAGTTCTTGTCCTTATGGTTTTGCATTGTTTTGAATGATTGTCCTTTGCTTCCTCAATTAATTCTTATTTTATTACACTCTCTTACTCCTAATTCTTGTTTTTGTAACAGTATTCTCTTTGGGTGTCAGTTCCACTTCCTCTACCTTTAATGGGAAAGGCCCTGGGGTCATGGCTTAACTGTACAGTGGCTGTTTTATTTTGACTGTGGTTGTCCTTTTCTTTGTTTATAGTAAGGGTACACTGATAAAGTAATTACTTAAACAAAGATTTGCTTTGTTGATTTTATGCTGAGTAACTGAGTTCCCCCTCTCTCCTATATGAACCGTCATTTGTTTATTTCAGAGTCCTGAAGTGTTTCCTCTAATTACATTCTATTATTCATCATAGAACCAGTAATATTTCAGTTGGAGGTAATAAAATATCGATTTTTTAAAGTATTTATGAGAAAACCTCAAGTATTTATCTTTAAAATAGATTTGTTCCCTGTGTGGGTTGTGTAAATTTTAGAAGAATATAAACCTTATGCATTTGTATCATGACAGGTTTTTCAGTTTTCTTGCCATGTAACACCGCTGGATAAAAGTGATTTAAAGACCAGTAGTGTTTACTAAATTTAAAATATTTTCAAATTAGGTAGTGTGAGCAATCAGATACCGGGTAGCATCTAGGAGTACTTTGTTTATAAAGCAATTTGAGAAAAATTTAAGTAGTTAGAAATGTTGGACTTTATAGTTTATGTTTAGAACATCCATTACGTTTGTAATACTTCATTTAAATTGTTTGCAAAGAATTTAGCTCTTTTTTTTCCCTCTGTATTAATCTTCTTGTCAAGAACAACTCATTTCAAAGTCAGTTCATTATTTTTCCTCTATAAATGTGAATGGGATTTAACTTTGTATCCCAACACTTTAACATATTTTCTTGGAAGTACCTATTTTATTTTATTTATTTTTTTAAACAATTAATTTAAGTTTTTAAAATTTTTATTTATTTATTTTTGGCTGCATTGGGTCTTCGTTGCTGTGGCAGGCTTTCTCTAGTTGTGAATAATGGGGGCTACTCTTTGTTGTGGTGCGCGGGTTTCTCACTGCGGTGGCTTCTCTTGTTGTGGAGCACAGGCTCTAGGCGTGCGGGCTTGAGTAGTTGTGGCGCACGAGCTTAGTTGCTCTGCGGCATGTGGGATCTTCACGGGCCAGAGATCGAAACTGTGTCCCCTGCATTGGCAGGTGGGTTCTTAACCACTGTACCACCAGGGAGGTCCCAGAAGTATCGATTTTATTAAAAAATAAAACCTAGTTCATGAGGTGATATAAGATATTTTTTCAATGTTTATCTCACTTTATAGATACTTTGATATTTTCTATAGCAAAAAATGTGGTTGATATTTCAAAAATTCCATAGTCAAAACCCTATCCCCAACCACCAAAATATATATATATATTCCTGCATTGTGTTTTGTATAAATAACACATTTCACATAATAATTTATAACCATTGCCATCTTGTAGACTATTTATCATTAATAATCTATTTATATATGATGCTATGGTAGATTCTACCTGAAGACAAAAAATTGTTTTACCTACATACCAACTCTCTCAAGACTTTAAAAATTTCTATATGGTATGCAAACACTTGTTTACCAGGTCACCTTGGGTATACCATTGATAAATTTGTAAAGAGAAAGTGTCAAAAGTTGATGACTTTATAGTATGTGAAAGTTATTTACTCAGTTTCTGGTAAGAAGAATGAAAATGGGTTTGTATTACTCAAATGTTTTCTTTGAATAAGATTGAAGAACTGTAAAGGGAAGTCATTCATCCTTCCTTGGCTTGCAGGTTTGTTGTCTGGTGAGAAAAGGGAAGAAACAGATATAACTGTCAGAGTGGAAGGGCCACTTTAGAGAGTACTTTGTTTTAAAGGAAAAGAAAAGCTTTCTATGTATTTTCTGTTCAACATCACTTCAGCATCCCTTTTTCCAAAGAGGGGTTCTTAACTTGGTAGTCATAATAGTTCATGGATTATCTTCAGAAGGGTTATAAATGCCCTGAGATCCTATGCAAAATCCATTTTCTCTTGTGATTAGGTTAATAACATTTACTGGTTTTTAGACCATTACCCAAAAAAGGTTTAGAGCTACTAACTTTGAAAGATTTTCACGTCTTGGGAGCTAAAGACAAATTCTGGTGTTCGTATTTATGATAACCAAGATATGGGCTAGATATGAATATGTGGAATATTCAGTCTATTTGGTGTACAGAGGAAGGCACAATAAGTAGAAGATTGAGGTAGTGGATGGAATATGAGCAGAACAAGTGTAAATTTAGAGACTGACTGGTGGTTTAATGGATTTATGTCCTAACCTCTCACTACTGGAAAGAACGTTAGAGGTCATCTGATTCGAGGTAGATATCTATGTATCAAAGCTACCTTCTTTTCGGTCATACACTTATGTGAACAGAGATGACCAGTAAAAAATACTAACCCTCACTTTTGTGTGTGTGTGGGGTGAACATAATAGTGACCTTTCACCCCTAGTAAACCGATTAATTAATCTCCTGCAGTGCTTTGTGGACCTATTTCAAATGTAGTGCTTCTTACTGGACCAGTAAAAAGGAAGTCTGGAGTTAGAATATTTGAGTTTCAATCTTTGCTATATTATAAGCCTATGACTATTGGAAAAGTCAATTAATGGGATGATGTATGTGAAACCTTTACACATGGTAAAATGTTTATATTATGAAGCTCATATGAGCTTGATAAATAAAGGCAGACTGGGAGAATACAAAAATAAGAGTAAGAAAAAGGAGATTGTAGTCCCATTTACATCATTTACATTAATTTTTAAAATCCTAACTAAATGCTAGCAAATAAAATCCAGCAAATGCATTTTTAAAAACCACAATTACATCATGATCAATTATCTCAGGAATGCAAAATGCTTTATTTAACATTGAGAGATCTATTTCATATTATTTATCACATTAATAGATTGAAGGAGAGAAACCATACAATAATTTCAATAGGTGAGGAAAATACATTCATTAAAATTAAAAGTAAGAAGTTTCCATCTAAGTGAAAAATCTCTGAGGGAGGAAAATGATACTATAAATTAGGGTTAAAGTCAATTCACATCCTGCAAATATCATTTTCTAAAATATACAAGTCATAGGGCTTCCCTGGTGTTGAGAGTCTGCCTGCCGATGCAGGGGACATGGGTTCGTGCCTGGGTCCGGGAAGATCCCACATGCCACGAAGTGGCTAGGCCTGTGAGGCATGGCCGCTGAGCCTGCGCATCCAGAGCCTGTGCTCTGCAACGGGAGAGGCCACAACAGTGAGAGGCCCGCGTACCGCAAAAAAAAATAAAAAAAAAATAATAAAATAAAATAAAATATACAAGTCATAAAGAATTATTATCCATTATACAGAAGAACTCTTAGAAATCAATAAGAAAAAGACTAGTTACTCATTGGAAAATGCAAAGTTTAATGACATAAAGGACCAGTAAATGTATACAAAAAAGTTCATACTCATTATTAAGATGCATTACAATTTATACTAATGAGGAAAACACAAATTAGCAACAACAAAACAAGATAACATTTTGGTCTTAAAAATGGCAAGATCAGAAAGTCTGATGCAAACCAAGTGCTGGTTAGGATATGGGGCAAAGGGACGTTTAGACACTGCTTGTCCCCAAAAACCTCTTGCACATATGTGAGAGGTATGCACAAGGTATGTATTGCAACATTATTTACAATAGTTGAAAAATTGGAAGCAAATTTCTATCATTAGGAAATGGATGAGTGAATTCTAGTATATTCATAAGTACACTATTCAACTGCACTTAAACTTGATCAACTAAATCTCTCTATATGTATTAACATAAATATAGATACTGAAAATGCAATATTAAGTAAAAACCAACCAAATTTCAGAATTCAAGCAGTTTCAATGCAATGAAATTTTAAAAAACATATAAAGTCATGATATGTTGTTCAAAGATATGTTTTTAGTGTAGTATTAAAAAATAAACATAAGCCAGATTTATAAGAGTGCATAATTCTGCAGCAGGAGAGAAGAATGGTAAGTACTTTTTATCTGTAATGTTCTATCTTTTTGTATAAAAAAATAGGAAGCAGAATGATAAAATGTTAGCATTTGTTAATAATGGGTGTTGTGAAAACATGTATGTTACATTAATACACTTTTAAAATCTGGTTGATATTTTTTATTTTTGAAGTTCATTTTAAACACTCAGGAATATGAATACTATAATTTCCAAGATTTCTTCTACCTCTAGTATTCTGTAATCATTGTCCTCTTATGGCATCCCTGGTGACAGGTAATATAGGTTTATTTTGTAAGTAAACTAGCACTTTTCTTTTATTGTGATAATTTGTTTTTTAACATCAATATTAGAGTATAATTGCTTTACATTGTTGTGTTAGTTACTGCTGTATAACAAAGTGAATCAACTATACATATACATATATCCCCTCCCTCTTGCATCTACCTCTCACCCTCCCTATCCCACCCCTCTAGGTGGTCACAAAGCAGCCTGCTGATCTCCCTGTGCAATGAAGCTACTTCCCACTAGCTACCTATTTTACATTTGGTAGTGTATATATGTCAGTGCTACTTTCTCACTTCATCCCAACTTACCCTTCCCCCTCCCCACGTCCTCAAGTGCATTCTCTGCGTCTGCGTCTTTATTCCTGTCCTGCCCCTAGGTTCATCAGAATCATTTTTTTCTTTATAGTCCATATATGTGTGTTAGCATAAGGTATTTGTTTTTCTCTTTCTGACTTACTTCACTCTGTATGACAGTCTCTAGGTCCATCCACCTCACTACAAATAACTCAATTTTGTTTCTCTTTATGGCTGAGTAATATTCCATTGTATATATATGCCACATCTTCTTTATCCATTCATCTGTCGATGGACACGGAGGTTGCTTCCATGTCCTGGCTATTGTAAATAGTGCTGTAATGAACATTGTGGTACATGACTCTTTTTTTTTTTTTTTTTTTTGTGGTACGCGGGCCTCTCACTGCTGTGGCCTCTCCCGTTGCGGAGCACAGGCCCCGGAGGCGCAGGCTCAGCGGCCATGGCTCACGGGCCCAGCCGCTCCGTGGCATGTGGGATCTTCCCGGACCGGGGCACGAACCCGTGTCCCCTGCATCGGCAGGCGGACTCTCAACCACTGCGCCACCAGGGAAGCCCGACTCTTTTTGAATTATGGTTTTCTCAGGGTATATGCCCAGTACAGGGATTGCTGGGTCATATGGTAGTTCTGTTTTTAGTTTTTTAAGGAACCTCATACTGTTCTCCATAGTGGCTGTATCAAATTACATTCCCACCAACAGTGCAAGAGGGTTCCCTTTTCTCCACACCCTCCCCAGCATTTATTGTTTGTAGATTTTTTTTTGATGGCCATTCTGATGGTGTGAGGTGATACCTCATTGTAGTTTTGATTGGCATTTCTCTAATGATTAGTGATGTTGAGCATCCTTTCAAGTGTTTGTTGGCAATCTGTATATCTTCTTTGGAGAAATATCTATTTAGGTTTTCTGCCCATTTTTGGATTGGGTTGTTTTTTTTTTTTTGATATAGAGCTGCATGAGCTGCTGGTATATTTTGGAGATTAATCCTTTGGCAGTTGCTTCGTTTGCAAATATCTTCTCCCATTCTGAGAGGTGTCTTTTCATCTTGTTTATGGTTTCCTTTGCTGTGCAAAAGCTCTTAAGTTTCATTAGGTCCCATTTGTTTATTTTTGTTTTTATTTCCATTTCTCTAGGGGGTGGGTCAAAAAGGATCTTGCTGTGATTTATGTCAAAGAGTGTTCTTCCTATGTTTTCTTTTAAGAGTTTTATAGTGTCTGGACTTACATTTACGTCTTTAATCCATTTTGAGTTTATTTTTGTGTATGGTGTTAGGGAGTGTTCTAATTTCATTTTTTTTACATGTAGCTGTCCAGTTTTCCCAGCACCACTTATCAAACAGGCTGTCTATTCTCCATTGTATATTCTTGCCTCCTTTATCAAAGATGAGGTGACCATATGTGCGTGGGTTTATCTCTGGGCTTTCTGTCCTGTCCCATTGATCTATATTTCTGTTTTTGTGCCAATACCATATTGATTACTGTAGCTTTGTAGTATAGTCTGAAGTCAGGGAGCCTGATTCCTCCAGCTCCATTTTTCTTTCTCAAGGTTGCTTTGGCTACTCGGGGTCTTTTGTGTTTCCATACAAATGGTGAAATTTGTTGTTCTAATTCTGTGAAAAATGCCATTGGTAGTTTGATAGGCAGTGCACTGAAGCTGTAGTTTGCTTTGGGTAGTATAGTCATTTTTGCAATGTTGATTCTTCCAAATGAAGAGCATGGTATATCGCTCCATCTGTTTGTATTATCTTTAATTTCTTTCATCAGTGTCTTATAGTTATCTGCGTACAGGTCTTTTGTCTCCTTAGGTAGGTTTATTCCTAGGTATTTTATTCGGTTTGTTGCAATGGTAAATGGGAGTGTTTCCTTAATTTCTCTTTCAGATTTTTCATCATTAGGGTATAGGAATGCAAGAGATTTCTGTGCATTAATTTTGTATCCTGCAGCTTTGCCAGATTCATTGATTAGCTCTAGTAGTTTTCTGGTAGCATCTTTAGGATTCTCTATGTATAGTATCATGTCATCTGCAAACAGTGACAGCATTGCTTTTCCTTTTCCAATTTGGATTCCTGTTATTTCTTTTTCTTCTCTAATGGCTGTGGCTAAAACTTCCAAAACTATGTTGAATAATAGTGGTGAGAGTGGGCATCCTTGTCTTGTACCTGATTTTAGAGGGAATGGCTTCAGTTTTTCACTATTGAGAATGTTGTTCACTGTCGGTTTGTCATACGCGGCCTTGATTATGTTGAGGTAAGTTCCCTCTATGCCTATTTTCTGGAGAGTTTTTATCATAAATGGGTGTTGAATTTTGTCGAAAGCTTTTTCTGCATCTACTGAGATGATCATGTGGTTTTTATCCTTCAGTTTGTTAATATGGTGTATCACATTGATTGATTTGTGAATACTGAAGAATCCTTGCATTCCTGGGATAAACCCCACTTGATCATTGTGTATGATCCTTTTAATGTGCTGTTGGATTTTGTTTGCTAGTATTTTGTTGAGGATTTTTGCATCTGTATTCATCAGTGACATTGGCCTATAGTTTCCTTTTTTTGTGACATCTTTGTCTGGTTTTGGTATCAGGGTTATGGTAGCCTTGTAGAATGAGTTTGGGAGTGTTCCTCCCTCTGCTATATTTTGGAAGATTCTGAGAAGGATAGGTGTTAGCTCTTCTCTAAATGTTTGATAGAATTCACCTGTGAATCCATCTGGCCCTGGGCTTTTGTTTGTTGGAAGATTTTTGATTACAGTTTCAATTTCAGTGCTTGTGATTGGTTTGTTTATATTTTCTATTCCTTCCTGGTTCAGTTTCAGAGGGTTGTGCTTTTCTAAGAATTTGTCCATTTCTTCCAGGTTGTCCATTTTATTGGCATATGGTTGCTTGTAGTAATCTCTCATGATCCTTTGTATTTCTGCAGGGTCAGTTGTTACTTCTGCTTTTTCATTTCTAATTCTGTTGATTTGAGTCTTCTCCCTTTTTTTCTTGATGAGTCTGACTAGTGGTTTATCAATTTTGTTTATCTTCTGAAAGAACCAGCTTTTAGTTTTATTGATCTTTATTATCATTTCCTTCATTTCTTTTTCACTTATTTCTGATCTGATCTTTCCTTTTGCTAACTTGTGGGTTTTTATTGTTTTTCTTTCTCTAATTGCTTTAAGTGTAAGGTTAGGTTGTTTATTTGAGATTTTTCTTGTTCCTTGAGATAGGATTGTATTGCTATAAACTTCCCTCTTAGAACTGCTTTTGCTGCATCCCAGAGGTATTGAGTCATCGTGTTTTCATTTGTTTCTAGGTGTTTTTTGATTTCCTCTTTGATTTCTTCAGTGATCTCTTGGTTATTTAGTAGCATATTGTTTAACCTCCATGTGTTTGTATTTTTTACAGTTTTTTTCCTGTAATTGATGTCTACTCTCATAGCGTTGTGGTCAGAAAGATACTTGATACTATTTCAGTTTTTTAAATTTACCAAGGCTTGATTTGTGACCCAGGATATGATCTATTCTGGAGAATGTTCCATGAGCACTTGAGAAGACAGTGTATTCTGTTGTTTTTGGATGGAATGTCCTATAAAAATCAATTAAGTCCATCTAGTTTAACATATCATTTAAAGCTTGTGCTTCCTTTTTTATTTTCATTTTGGATGATCTGTATTGGGTGCATAAATATTTACAATTGTTATATCTTCTTCTTGGATTGATCCTTAGATCATAATGTAGTGTCCTTCTTTGTCTCTTGTAATAGACTTTATTTTAAAGTCTATTTTGTCTGATATGAGAATTGCTACTCCAGCTTTCTCTTGATATCCATGCGCATGGAATATCTTTTTCCATCCCCTCACTTTCAGTCTGTATGTGTCCCTAGGTCTGAAGTGGGTCTCTTGTGGACAGCATATATGCGGGTCTTGTTTTCATAGCCATTCAGCCCGCCTCTGTCTTTTGGCTGGAGCATTTAATCCATTTACTAGCATTGATGCATAGCATGTTAGCATTGAGATGGACATCTTGGGAGAGCTCTCACCGATTGATTCTATGTGAGGCCGGGAGGTCTCTGGCAGTCAAATGTCCTGAACTCAGCTCTCCCTCCTCAGAGGCTCAGGCCTGACACCAGGCTGGAGCACCAAGACCCTGTCAGCCACACGGCTGCTAGCATTGGAGGGTATCCTGCAGAGGTGGCGGGTGCCTGTGGCTCACTGCAGGGACCAAACTAGCACTTTTTTAGTAGATAGCACACATCTACAAAATACAGTGTAGGGTATCACCATAGAGATAATTGGGTTTAAACTCACCCTCTTGGGTCTCTTGCCCTACCACTGTTGACTATGCATTTGCAAAAGCTCTGGAGACCTCTCTGATAGAAGTTATGGATGATAGTCCATAATTATTCACCATGTTTTTAATGAAAACTGTATCTTCCACTCTTCTCTGCTTTCAGTTCTTTCATTTTTTAAATGAATTCTAGATAGGTTACAAAAGTAGAAATAATCATCTCCATTAAAGGAGTGTAATTCTCAATTTCTCGTCTAAGTGGAAGTACACATCTGTCTTCACTGCCAAGTTGACATTATTCTTGATCTTAAACTATCTCTTTTTATAAAGCTAAAGATCACTACTTCTATAAATGCCTTACCTTCTTTCTGGGTATTGCCATGTTGGCATATTTTTTTCACATTTAGAAAGATACATTTTTGTGGTTAGCAGAAAAGGGGGACAGCCATCAGACCACAAACTTTCTTTGATATTATTTTCAACTACTGATCTCACATATCCTTCGAATTTTACAAAGATATTGTATGCATGGCTTCCACCATTGATTTCTTCCCCCGGTTGTCTTTGACCTTTGCTGTAATCTGTTTTGATTATTGTAAGTCCTACCTTCATGCTAGGTCATTGTACCTAATCATTTCTAATAGATTTTTTTAAAGGCTGAATTAAATCTCTCCAGTGGTATAAGAACTCCCCTGTTTTGCTTTCTCAAAACGATTTTCCAACATCTGTATCTTCTTTCTTCCATATCATTAGTTGACAAATATTTTCAGTAAAGGGCTACATAGTAAATATTTTAGGTTTTGCAGGCCAAGAGACAAATTCAAGAATATTATGTAAGAACTTCCAAGAGAATAAAACAAATTTCCACATATTTTTATTGACAAACTTAAAAATAAAAATAATAGAGGATTTTTTATATGTAATACAGATCTACTAATAAGAATAGAATTTTTGGGGCTTCCCTGGTGGCGCAATGGTTGAGAGTCTGCCTGCCGATGCACGTGCCCCAGTCCGGGAAGATCCCACATGCAGCGAAGCGGCTAGGCCCGTGAGCCATGGCCGCTGAGCCTGCGCGTCCAGAGCCTGTGCTCCGCAATGGGAGAGGCCACAACAGTGAGAGGCCCGCGTACCGCAAAAAAAAAAAAAAAAAAAAAAAAGAATAGAATTTTTCTTTTGGGATAACGGTTTGCTTAATTGGGGTTCAAAGTTAGTGTCCCCTATCATCAGTATTAATTGCAAATAAGTCTTCTGTCAATGTTGATCTGTCTTGAGATTTTACATATTTCATCTTTAAAATGTCTTTTCACACAGATAGGCATTGTCAAACACTGGTATCAAGCTACTGGCCTGTATATATATTCTTATTTATCTTTGGAAGTCCTTTATAGGATTTAGTAGATTTTTCTCTTTATTTGCATTTGGAATGTCATTACGTTGCAAATTGATTACTTCCAATCAAAGGTTGGGTGGAAGCTCCTTGATGCACAATTAAATGGATTTTTAAAAACATTTTTATTGAAATGTACTTCACATATCATACAGTTCACCTATTTAAAGTGTATAATTAAATGTTATTTAGTATATTCACAGGGTTGTAAAACCATTACTACTATCTAATTTTAGAACATTTTAGTTCTCTCTTAAAGAAATCCCACACCCATTAGCAGTCACTCCCTGCCCCCTCGACATCCCTCCCAGTTCTAAGAAACCATTAATCTACTTTCTGCCTGTATAGATTTGCTTATTCTGGATATTTCATGTAAATAGAATCATACAATATGTGGTCCTTTGTGACTGAAATGAATTTTGAAATATGAAATTTCTTTTGCATTGCAATCAGGGTCCAAAAAAAATGCTGACTGAATTGTAGTTTGAGCTCAGAAAGAATATCAGCTTCAAATTTGTGTGGGAATGGATATTTTACTTCTAGTTTTAATTTTTAACAGCACAAGAAATTTATAGAGCGGCTTGACATTACTTGTGATTCAAATGGTAGTTGTCAAAATGATTTTACTGTAGTATAACTCTTGAATACAAGTGCTGTCTTGTCTGTGATCTTAGGTTGAATTCATTAATAAACATAAGGTTTTCAGCAAAATCTAATTTCCAAAGGTTGGTTAAAGGTGGTTCTTGTCATTCAGAAAAATTTCAAACTGATCTGAGCTAAAAAAATTGCAATTAAATTTTACCACTACTAGCCCATCACACTACTGTGTACTGTGTGGTAAGGTAACTTCTATTCCTGACAAAATGCACAGAGCTAATCATAATTCACTTCATGAAAGCAAATTAATTCCACTGTTAACACTACTCGTTCAATAACATGATAGATTTGAATATTTTTCGTAAAGTACCTGTTAATGAATAAAACAGTGAGTAATCCTAACCTTTAAACACATTAAATTTTCACTAGCTTTGTTAATTTGACAAACTAAACCTTTTTCTATTCTACATATATTTTTACCACAAATCCATTGTAATATATCTTAACATATTCCACTTCAGGTTATACTGAATTTACGTTTTCTCAACGTCTTTAAAAATATTCTCGCCTGTCGTTTATTTCATGCAGACTATTCATACGAGGCTACTTTGCCTATCACTTCAAATAGCATTGACTCCTCAAAAAAATAACAGCAATTAATTAGTATCTGTACATCTATTGACATGTAAAGAGCTAAGGAAAATGACTTGAAATCATTTGCCTTGTTTTTAAATTAATTGACTATTGATGTTGCTTCCAATTTCTTCAGCTCTTTGGAGCAGTGTTCTTACCAAAAGGCTTAGTCTTATATAAGCTTATTCTCTCTAGAAACATATCTTTGGCAACTGCAGTATAATATAATTTAATTAATATGCAATTGGTAAACAGCTTTCTTTGCTTGTCTAACAAATATGCCATTTGCAAAATTAAGTTTTGTTGCAGCCTCATTTTACTTTTTACATTTGTGAAGAAATTCTGCTGTAATGGGATATTCTGTTTTAAATCTTCTAATTTGACTGACTATTGCTTTCCTATGAGTTGGGAGTATTGTGATAAGTGTATAGGCTGGTAATGTTGACATATACTGTATTCTTTTAGCATAGCTATCATGTTACTACATAACAAAATGCTTTGCCATCTAATTCAATAGCAAAATAATCCACACTGCACTGTGCCTTCAAAGCATGACATTCCAAGTTCATTTTATCTCCTTTTGCGTTCGTAATAAGAAAATAAAGTGCACGGTATGGCGATATATATGACACTTGAAATACTGTTAAGTTATAACAGTAACTATCATTGTGATTCATCGAGCTCTGTGCAACAGTGGGAATCAATGAAAATGTCACATATAATCCCTTATCACAACAACTCAACTCAGCCATAATGAGCAAAAGCAGTCATACACAATGCGTAAATGATGAGCATGACTGTGTTCCAATAAAGCTTTATTTGTAGACAATGAAATTTGAATTTGAAGTGATTTTCTTATTTCATGAAATATTATTCTTCTTTGGATTTTTCTTTTCAAACATTTAGAAATGTAGAAATCACTCAGCTCATGGGCTGTAAAAATAGTCAATGGGCCAGATTTGGCCCACGTGTCAAATAGTTTGCTGAGCACTGTCCCACATCATTGATTTTTCCCTTTCCTGGATCTTTCTCATCAGCATACAAACCCTCTGTTATCGCTCTTTTCTTTAAAAACAACAACAACAAAATAAATACAAAAACCCTCATATGGCCCCATTTTCCATTGTAGCTAGCATTCCTTTCCTCCACTCTCCTTACAGTCCAGTTCTTTGCAAAAGTTGTCTATATTCCCCATTTCTTATTTCCTTTCTTTTCATTGTCTCTTGAACACACTTCAGTCAAGCTTTCCCTCTACCTCTTCATTATAACTGCTCTTGTAAAGGTCACCATTGGCCTTGATGTTGCTTAATCTAACGGTAATTTTTTCACTCTCACATTACTTAATTTCTTAACAGTATTTGACATAATCGATCACTCCCTTTTGAAACACTTTCTTCACTTCAAGGACACCATAGTCTCTTGATTTTTTCCCTTTCTACTCTGGATATTTCTTGTATGATTCTTTCTTAATTCCTCCTTTTTTGAGTTACTTCTTTTGTTTTAACTCTCAACGGCCTTGGTCCTCTTCTCTTCTCTGTTTATGTTCTTCACTGCTCTTGTCATCTTACTCAATTTCTAGCAAATAGTCTCTACATACCATGGATTCTCTAATTTATATCACCTGCTCTGGCTGTTCCATTGAAATCCAGACTGGTTTATCCTTCTGCGTAATACTTCTCTACTTGGATGTATAATAGGCATATCAAATACTCCACTCTTTATATTTCCCTCTAAATGTGTTCCACCCATAGTTTTTCCCATCTCAGTTGATGGCCATTCCATTTTTCCAGTTGTTTAGACAAAAACTTTGGAAACAACTTTGACTTTCTCTTTCTATCATACTACATTCTTAATTTTCATGCACTATTGTTAGTTCTACCTTTAAAATATATCCAGAATCCAGCCATTTCTCATCATTTCTCCTGATACTGCTGTGAACCAAGCCACTATCATTTCTGACCAGGAATCCAGCAATAAAAGCCTAACTATTCCTCCTGCTTCTGCCCTGGAGCCTTTGTGGAATGATCTCAAGAATGAAGCCAGAGAGATCGTTTTAAAAACTGTGATCTGACACATTACCCTTCTATAGTGGCTCCTCAGAATAAACGTTAAAAGACTTATAGTGGCCTGAAGCCCCTGCATAACCCATGACCCTCTCCTCCCTGCTGTTTCCTCTCTGATCCATCTCCCATTACTTCTGCCATGGCTCACTCAGATCCAGCTTCCGGAGACTCTTTACTGTTTCTCATTCACATCAGGCCCTTACTCACATTGTGACCTTTGCAGTAGCTTCTTACTCTCTCTGGGTGCATTCTTCCTCCTGATATTTACATGTTTAACTCCTGTCTGCTTCCAGGCTGTGCTCCAATGTCAGCTTCTCCTGGTGGCCTCCTCTCTGCAAGCACCTCATGAAATGCTACCAGCTCTCATCCCTGCACCACCATTCTTCATCCTTTCTTTTCTCCTCTATTTCCCATAGCCTTATTATCTTCCAATAATGTTACATTTTATTTATTGTATTTATTTTATTGTCTTTCTCTCCCTGCAAGTTTGTAAGCCATGAGGACAAGGATTTTGTTCCATTTGTTCATTAATGAAGCCTGAGTGCTTGACACATAGTAGGAACTCAGCAGATATTTGTTTTAAATACAGTCCTGAATATTATTTTGTAAATCATTTTTCTGGATCAAGTTTGTAAGAAGTTAGAGCTGGAAGGGATTTTATACTGTCGGTACTTTCTAGATTTGTACTAGTAGCTACATGGAACTATTTAAATATAAATTGAAAATTAAATAAAATTGAAGATTCAGTTCCTCAGTTTCAATAGCAACATTTCAAGTGCTCGTGTGACCAGTGGCTACTGTGTTTGACAGCCCAGGGATAGAACATTTCCATCATCACAGAAAGTTCACGGAAAGCTCTATTGGACAGCACAGCTCAGAGTCAGGTGGGTTCCTCCAAGGCCACACAGGTTGTTAATCCAGAGTTGAGATGGAACTCAGGGGACTTAAATGATTTATGAAAACTATAAAACAATGCTTTCAAGGCCCAGGGCATCTTGTTAACATTGCAGATTCTGATTCATTAGGTCTGGGATGGGGCTCAAGTTCTGCATTTCTACCAAACTCCAAGGGAACGCCAGTGCTGCTGGTGTGGGACATCACATATTCAGTAGTAAGGCTAGAGAGTACCCTCTACATGTGAAGAAATACTTCCTTTTAATATTATTTTAGTAGAACACTTATTATTATCACAAAGGTGTACTTTTGTAATTAGGATGTTTACTAAATAAAACGAGCTGGTATCTTAAATACTGGTCTCACAGACAGCTACATATATTAAAATGTGTTCCCTATTCTCAGATGAAAGCTTCATAAATAATACATAGTCAAGCAGGAACAAGCAAGAAACTGAGAAGCTGTAGAATATTCATTTTAGGAATGTACTTGCCATAGGATGCTTTGTGCTGCTTTGTATTTCTAATGGTGTGTAGATGTAAAGTAATGGCCAGTTTGCTGATTCCTAGAGCAAAATAATGAACGTTTAGAATAGTAGGAGGAGAGAAGAATTTTCTTGTTGAAATTGGCATGTTTTTTGTTTTTGTTCAGAATTTGTATTTGGTTTTAGGAAGTTGGAAATTAACTTTTGAATGATAAAACACTGGGGATTTCTATTCCAAGTCTTTGTAAATTATTCAGCAGGATATTATTCTTTGTTATAATATAATTTGTTGTCAAATTCTAACTTTAAAGCAATTGGAAGTTTATTAATCTTATCCTTACTTGCTAAATGACCAGCCATCACTTACCTAAAACAATTTATTTCCTTGATGATGTCATAATTAGAGATCAGAAAAAGACACTGCTGTGAAGCCTCTTAAATTCTCCAATTTAACAGAATATTTGTCCATTTTACAGGCTGAGAAACGAATGTCATTGACTCTGCCTACACTAGGATTATTCACAAATTTATAGAATATCATGGAATAATAAATATTATGTAACAGTGAACTTCAAAATGAAAAGTGTACATGCTATCATATGAACTTTCTTTGGCTCTGTACTGCTAGTTATTCCTAAAGCTGACTTAATAACATCAGAAATGTATGAGGCACCTATTAAAAATAGATTCCTGAGTCCAGCCCTAAGAAATTCTGATTCACTAATTCTGGGATGGTCCCAGGAATCCGAATTTTTAACAAGAGGCTTGGGTTTTCTGGTTAAATGAATTAATATAAAAATAGAATGCTTAGAACAATAACTGGCAGGTAGTAAGCACTAATACATATTAGCTCTTCTTCTCTCCCACCTTTCTATAGTTATTATTATAACTATTATCCTTAGCCCATCTTGACCACCGTTTGCTTAGCTCTCCTTTTTTTTTGATGAAAAGGCTAAGGAAATATGAGAGAATAAGATTATTCCCTAATTGCACAAATATTCACTGAGTGCTTTCTAGATACTACACGTACTATTCCAGGTCCTGGGGATGCAAAGCAAACATACCATGTTTTTAAGTCAAGGAATTACAGACTAGACAGGCATAGAAGTAAAAGCCCTTGTCTTGCAGTGTAGTAGTTGCTACATTAGAGGTGGGTGCAGGTGCTGGGACAGCACACAGGAGGGACAGGTAGGCTATTTGTTAGGAAGGGTTTTATTAAGAACCCAGTCAGGCTTCAGGTGAGATCTGAAGGTAAGAAGGAATTAGCCAGATGTGGAAGGGGCTACTGAAGAGTTTCCAGGCCTGAGAGAACCAAGACTGCAAAAACATAGCTCTTCCATTGAATCGAAGTGACATTAGTAGAAGCAGAAGACACAATTGATCCGTGAGGAGGACTCAGTCACAAAGCGCTGCATCTGTAATCAAGGGCAGGGAATTTGGGCCTTTATCCTGCAGGCAGTGAGGAGTCATTGAAGCAACAGTGTTTTACATTTTAGAAAATGAATTGCTCTCCTTGAATGTAAAGGTTGGAGAAGGGGAGGGGATCATCATGGGAGGAGGAGGAAAAAGTGAGGCTAGAAGAAATGGTAATTTTTAAGTGTTAGCCTAGAGAAAAAAGTATGTAAGGGATATGTGTGTGTTATAAATATGTGTATGCATCTTTTTATTATGGAAAAATTCAAACATAAAATAATGGACAGAGTAGTGTAATCCCCTCATGCCCATCACGGAACTACCAATAGTCAGTGACCTGTGACCAATTTTGTTCCATCTTTATTCTCATTAATTTCCCTTCTCTTTATTATTTTGAAGCAAATTCCTGACATAATTTCGTCTTCTAATACCTCAGTATGTATCTCTGTAAAGACTTTCTTTTAAACATAACCAGAATATATTCTTGCACCTAAACAATTAACAATAATTTCTTAATATCTCCATGTATCTAGTCAGTGTTAAAATTTCCAGTTGCCTCATAAGTGCCATAGTTCACAAGCTTGTAAGTGAAATAACCAAGATTACCCAGACTTCTGACTTCAAACCTCCCTCAGTTGCAATTGCTGCTTCCAATTTGGAGAAAGAAGATAGTTACTAGCATGACTTTAAGTAGGTAACAAACATTTCTACAACCAACTTTTTGAATGTATTTTGAAACTAATGCATCCTGAGCTGCCCTGTGTTTCCTTTAGTGCTCACAGTGCTACAGTAGGCAGTTGTGTGGCGTTATATTTCTAAGTATGCTTTCATCTTTTTAGGAGTAAGAATTATACTTGAAAATTTACATCTTCTACTTGACTCTGAATTTTATAGCTCTGTGGCTGACTATTGACAGCCTCAGGGATTTGGAGCTCACTGTCCGAGAGAGCACTGAGATAGTCAAGGATATAGTACAAGAATTTCTGATGGTATAGGTGTATAAAATATCATTTGTAAATCCCGGCTGCTAGTGTTATGCAAAACCGTGATGCTAGGTACTCAAATATTACCTATGGAAAACTTATATATCCATTAAGAAAGAATTGAAACAAGATTACTGCTAATTCTTGATGGTATTTAGAACCCTGAATAGGGAGATGTTTGGGACTTGTTATTTATACCTTTATCTTCTTGACACAATTTTTTAAGTTAATATTGTTTTAGGGCTTCCCTGGTGGCGCAGTGGTTGAGAGTCCGCCTGCCGATGCAGGGAACATGGGTTCGTGCCCCGGTCTGGGAAGATCCCACATGCCGTGGAGTGGCTGGGCCCGTGAGCCACGGTCGCTGAGCCTGCGCGTCCGGAGCCTGTGCTCCGCAACGGGAGAGACCACAACAGTGAGAGGCCCGCGTACCGCAAAAAAAAAAAAAAAAAAAAAAAAAAATATATTGTTTTATTGCCTCGTGATACCCATCCAAAACATTCCTGTGCTCTTTCCTTGAGAGATAATTAATATCTCAGATTTTATTGAATCATTTATTAATATATTTTCACCACAAATATATGTATCCCTAAACAGTATTGATTATTTTTGCCTAATTTCACCTTTATATAAATGAAAACATATGTTGTATATTCTTTTCTTTTAAAGGGAGGTTGCAATTTTTAATTAATTTATTTTTTTATTATTTATTTATGGCTGTGTTGGGTCTTCGTTTCTGTGTGAGGGCTTTCTTCAGTTGCGGCAAGCGGGGGCCACTCTTCATCGTGGTGCGCGGGCCTCTCACTATCGCGGCCTCTCTTGTTGCGGAGCACAGGCTCCAGACACGCAGGCTCAGTAGTTGTGGCTCACGGGCCCAGTTGCTCCACGGCATGTGGGATCCTCCCAGACCAGGGCTCGAACCCGTGTCCCCTGCATTGGCAGGCAGACTCTCAACCACTGCGCTGCCAGGGAAGCCCCTGTTGTATATTCTTTTATGCCATGCTTTTTAAATTCAAAGTTAAATTCCTGAGATTCATCCATATTGAAGTGCATGACAGCAATTTGCTCATTCTTATTGCTGTTTTGTAGTTCATTGTATGAATAAACCCCATTTATTATAATAAAAAATAAACCCAGACATTAATAAACCCAGACATTATACTATTGATAAACATTTGAATTGTTTCTGATGTTGTTGTTTACTGTTTCTATTACAACACACAGATACTGGAATTTCTCCAGGGTTTATATCCAGGAAGGTATGATGCTTCATAAGAATGTGCATCTTTAGCTTGGCTTCGTATTGCCAAATTGTTTTCCAAAGTCATTGTGCCAGTTTATACTTGATCTCACAACTGATGAAAGTCCTTGTTGCTCCATAACCTCAAGAGCACTTTGTAGTACTTTAAGTGTTTGACCAATCTGGTGGGTATGAAAAAAAATCTCGTAATTTAATGTGTGCATGAGGTTGAACATTTTTTTTTTTTACATTATGGTTCATTCATGTTTTCTTTGAAGTGCCTTTTCAGGTCTAGCACATTTTTTCTCTTTGTCTCTTGGGTTACTTGTCTCTTCCTTATTGATTCATGGGAGTTATAGTTTTATACTCACAGTACTAATCCTTTGTTAGTTATGAGTGTTGCCAATATCTTTCCCCAGTTCATGGTTTTCCTTTTGTTATTTTTATGATGTTCTTTTCATGAAGAGTTTTAAATCTCTTTAATCCATTGCAATCTGAGTTCTGCCCCCACCATTCTACTGATACAGCTGTCTTGAAAGTAAGATCTGTAATCAGGGGTAGACCTAGGTTTTTGGACTCTGAAGCTTATGCCATGTGGGTGTAGTCTTTAAGACGAAGAACCATAAATTGTGGATATAAAATTAGGTGCAAAAGAAAATGGTTAGAAAAATCAAAACAAATTACAAATTTAGAAAGCTGAAAAACACTACAAAGGCACACAATTTTAAAATATAATATGGTATTAACTGCTTCATACATCTGTAATATGTTTTTAGTATTGATAGTTTGGATGCGTGAAACATGTCTCTCATACCAACTTGCCTGTAGCACTCCTACAAATTTGTGTCCTATAGACAAAGGCATGCTGATAAATTCTATGTCATATTTCTATAAAAAAAAGTATGATGTGTCTTTAATTGTTAAACTGATTGAAGAGAACTTCCGTTTTGACCTAAGCATAGCGAATAAAATCCCTGTTTAAATGCTTTGTGTTTGATGATGAGAAGGAGTTTTCCACAGATAAATGTCTGCCTCCCTACATTTCAAACCTGTTTTCTCTTGCATGGCATGCGTATTTCCCACCCTGAGCTCTGTAGGACATGACGCTGTGTGATACAATCCTTGTACCTTATGTCATGATCCAGGTGAGTCATTTCAGGAGGAAGTAAGACATTCCTGGAAGTTGTTCCTACCCTGGGGCCCTACCAATTAGTTAACTATACTCAAAAGTGACGGTAAATCTCATCGACATATCCCCCCAAACTCTCACTTCTTATATCACCAACTCAAATTCTCAGATCTGAAAAATGTTCACTCATGGCTGCAATAACAATAGCTGACCCAGTGATGGGGAGAGGTCAGAGTGGAAGGAGAAAGTGGTGTTAACCAGTTGCAGTTGAAATATCTTATTTCTGCAAAAACGTGACCCTGTGAGTACATTCCTAGGACCTTGAAGGGAGCCAGTGCACATGAGAAACCCTGACATTGTTTTCAAGGTAATGCTCTGCCTTCTATCTGTTCACCCTCTACAGCCCTGAACACTGCTCTCCCTGCTGTCTTTCCATTCTCTCTACCTTTAGCTTTATTGCTGTCTCGCCCTTGATGGCGTCTCTGGACCCTGTCTTCTCAGTTAGGGTATTTCTCCATGATCTGCCTTCACACTTGTTTTCCACCCTGTACGTACTCCTTTGACCTCATTGTTCCCATCCCTTCAGCTGCCCTTATGCAGGAGTGACTCCAGAATTTCTGTGTTTAACCCTGATCTCTCTTACAGGCTCCAGAGTCCCTTTTCTGATTGTGAGCTGGGGGCATCTCCTAAGAGACATTGCTTCTGACATACCTCAAATTAAATATTTCCAAAAAGAAAGTTTTTATGTTTTCTCCAGAACATTCACCACTTCATCTTCCTTCCTTTCTCAGTTACTGTTATCTCTATCCTCCTAGTTGCTTAGCCTCAAATCTTGGTCATCTCTGACTATTACCTCATTTTTTCGCACGTCACTTTCCCCTTTGCACCTTTGTTATCCCACTCTGTGGATGACACCTTATGTGTCACTTACATCTGCCTTTTCTTCCTCAGTCTGAAACAGGGGAAAGGAGCTGAGGAAAAGAACTGCCATGGGGTATAGACAAGGGGGAGTGAAGACTCATGTGACTGGAGGTTTCCTAAATGCTAATGTAAATCCATAAGCTTACCTAAATCTTCAGTTTGCCCAACATCTCAAAATTCTAAATTCTCTAAATACCATTTTCCATACATATTACGTTTATATTGGTCATAGCCCTTATCAAATTTATAGTAATTATTTGTCAACATAAGATTATAAGCGCCTATGAGATTATAAACTTGTAGTTGACAAGGAATCTATATTCTCATTTTGGTGAAGAACAATGCCTTGCATATAGTAGGCACTAAATAAGTAGGTGTTGAATTGAGTCCTTCAAAAGTGCTTTTTGCTGCCACTTTTTGTTTTCAAGTGTAAACATGTCTTCTTACACCTTTACCTATGGTCTAGAACCTGCAGTTGGTGTATAGCAGAATTTGACATCAAACACGCCTTCCTGTTTCAGGGTGACTTGGATCCTCTGATGAATGAACAAGGAGAAACCACAGCGCATAGGACAATAAGGGCAAGCAGGGCCTGCTGGCTCCTATTAGCTCTGGTTCTGAGTCTCCTAGTCGAGTCCTGAGAGTGGTTGGTCTTGGGATATTTTATTTTAAATTTCCTCTTGTAGAAACGCCATTCCATTTTTAGCCTGCTCGTGATATCAGTGGCTAACCGCAGGTGCACAGAGAAGTTGGTGCTTGGAGCTGGCAGGGATTCATTGCTTCCTCAGCTGACAGGCCCAGCAGAGCTCTTCTTCGGTTTCACTGGATGCTTTCTGCCTTGTGAATACCTATAAGTGTGTCTCTTCTTTCATCTCTGCCACTTCTCTTAGAAAAATAGCAAATACAAACTTTTTTTTTTCTCCCAAGGTTTAAAATTGTAGTTCACACTCACTGATATGTTTGTGGTGTTATGGAAAAAGCACTGTACTTAGCCAAAGCCGAAAGTACAACTGCAGGCAGGACACGTAAGCCAACTGTGCCGCATTTGCCACATCTTGAAAATGTTGAGATAAGCCCTGCAGGGCCGCTCTGAGGATCAGATGAAATGATAAAGACTGCTTAGGAAAGTATGCAGCAGTACTTCTTAAAATTGAGAAATACTCAGACCACCTTTAAGGGAGAAAATTGTCATGGACTCCCTGCTGTTGACTTAACATTATAATATACATAAACACGCAGTTATACTTTCCACATGCTTTATACGTATTCCCCTCATGCAGTTCTACAGCTATAAAACAGAAACAAATTTTAACATAGGTCCCAACACAGTTACACAACCAGTAACTTGACTACAAATTTACAAGATCAGTTTAATGCAATGAATATTTTTTTTTTCCTGAAACTAAATCAGTGTAGATGAATGTTATCCTTGTTAGTCTGCCATTGGTCATGTGATGACTCAATTCTCTCAAGCCTTTCTCCATTCAGACTACTGAGAAACCCTGGTTATATAATGGGGTTTCATCATTTAATATTTACTTTCTACATTAACATCTCTGTTCCTTTCCCTTTAGCCCTTGGCAATTGGTAGTACAAAACCTTGCCATGTTGTACCATTATCTTGATCTTAAAGCAGTGTTTTAATTTATTTAAGAATCTAGAAGCTAGACATATTCTATTAAATGGTGTAAGACATGGATAATCACTCAAAAAGGAGTTTTGTCTTTAAAACCGGGTTTTAAAAAAACTCTGAGTATAGTGATGATCACTGTGTATTGGATTCCAGTTTCAGAAACACTAACACATAATGTTATAATATATGAGGTGTTATATATAACACATAATGTATAAATGCAAGGGGTGGGTATTAGAGGTATCAGACAACAGTTACAATTTGTTCGCTGTCATTTTATATGAATGTAAATGCTGTAAAGAAAACCTTTTCTTATTTTTTGAAAAGCACAACTATTGATTCTTTTACCCTTAAATATTATTCTCTCTTGATTTCCTAAGAAAATTTTGGTCCTCATGTTAATCAAATATTCTAGGAAAACCTGGTGCATTTCAGATTTGTATTCATTAGAGAAATAGACACTCTAGAATATATTTTTATCTAAGTATATTGACTGAAGTATGGGAGTATCTGCATGTTTTAAAGGGAATGGAAATAATTTTGTGACCCAATACATTTTGAGGAAGTTTTTCATATTCTAGTTTGAATCAGGCTTTGTAGTCCAGCAACATGCTCCACTAATGGGAAGAGAGAGTCCTGAACGGATTACTATGTAAAAAGATTTTCTAAAAATAGGGTAAACTTAAACGGTAACATGCTTTTGCTAAGCATTTTTTGTTCTTCCTTTTACTTTTAATGTTATAAGGCGTTTCATATGTATAAAAGTATGATGTATGAGAACTATACTTCAGTTACACATAATTTAAAAATTCCAAAAAGACCTTGGAATATAGAGTCTCACATTTTCAATCATCAACTCAGAGATTACCTTTTACTTATTGATTTGGCATTTTGCAGAATATTAATTTTTAAATTGTCCTTTGATTTCCTTATTAATTAATACGCACCTACTGCTTATTTATGAGCTCTTTCTCATGAGGAAAATAAAGGCAAAAGTATTCTGAAGATTAGAGTTCTGTTAGGGAATGCTGAGTCTAGTATTGATGTGAAATTTTAAATACATTTTCTAGTATTCTCACTGTGTTTTTTTCTTGTTATTGGTCTTCCTGTATGTTTATTCTTCTACTGTACTCCATTCTTGCTACCATTTATTTTTAGAGGCTATGCCTTTGAGGTCAGCAATAAATAGAACTGTGCTTTTAAGCTTGTTGGACTTAATTTAAGAACTATAGAATGAAGGATCTAGTGACAGCTGAGGTACACAGAATCCCATATTAATGTTACCACCTGTTAGTATCTTATGATAAAGATGTACTAATACATTTTCAACTAGTAATTAAATATGACAATAAAAATAAATTGAAATAAGTTAGTTTCTTCCTAATTATAAGTATACTTTTTTAGTGTTAAAATGTGCAGTTAAAAATTGAATCACAGTCATTAAATTTAGGGATTATTTACTTACTAGTCCAGAATTCACACACTTGTCTTGGTTTTCTCCTTTAATTTTACAATTTTGAATGAAGCATAAGATTTCTTCCTTGTGTGATAGGAATACATTGTAACGGAATCCTCCATGCATCACTGCATGGATTCCTTATTATTTGTGCTGAGAGAGGGAAACGAAGTGATTATCTTTTAATCCTCAGTGGTGTGATTCAAAGCAACGATAAGTGAAAAAATGCACAGCAGCTGAAGAACAAATGTTACTGCCATCAGTTATCTCTGACAGATGAGGGAGTATTCTGAAGCCGACCTCTAGAATTCCCGTGTTTCCAGCTAGGCAGGGCATACTAAAATGATTTGTGCAGGTATATTTTAAGTGCTTTTGTATTCTAAATATGTAATAGGATCTTTAATGACAAGTTTTTATAAACTCCAAACTTCTAAGACAAGTTTTTATAAACTCCAAACTTCTAAGGGTTGAATTATTTTGGTATTGTCAGAGAGTAAAATACTGAAAAGAATAACAATCCTTACAGTGGCCTACTTTGATTATCCCAATTGGAACATCTTTGTCTAGTTGTTAGCTTCTAAATGAAGTGTCTTTCTATCTGGTCTGTCACTATTGAGTGTGAGGAAGCTTGCTTGGCTGCTGAGGAATTCAGCTGCCACTTTCCAGGCACTGCAACAATGTGCTCATTTGTGGATTAAGTAATCGATGACCTTAAGTCTTCTAATCCTCCTCTTCACTGGAGGTGATGAGGTTTCTAACTGGCCCAGGTCGCTTTGAATTACTGTCCTACTTTTGCCTCCATCTCAATATTTAAATGCTCTCCTGGCCACTCCTCACCTCCCTATGGGACTTAGAAGAATTGCTTGCTTCTCTGTGCTTTGTTTTGGTTGCATTTCCTCATTTACTTCCAATCTGGATCCCTTCCCTGACTTTCATCCCTAAAGTTATTATTTCTTTTGACCCTGTTGTTGACTCCTACCTACTGCTGCCCCCTATTTTCCTTTGTTGCTTTCTGTTGTCATTTTAACCCTGGCCCTACGCTTTCCTGTTGGCAGTCTCCCTCCTCTTCTCTACTTTCTGCCAGTGTCCATGTGACTTTTGTGTTGGCTTATGAGGCTTCATATCCCTCATTATAGTAGAATCTTCCCTATTATGTTATTTTGTAACTAAGTACTTTGATGTATATTGTAGAATCTATTTTGTTCTATTATATGTAGAGGAGTTTTGAGGACTCTGTTGGTCAGAAGAGGCTACTCGTTATATTGTTATAGTTCTAGAGTCATGGTATAAGGCAGATATGTCAGATGAATAAGAGCAACCAGTATGCCATAGAGTCTGGGAACCTTACTGTAGGATAAGGAGAAAGTGAAAAAAATTGGTCGTATATTGGAAAGATTGATTTAGTAACAGCGGTGGCCAAAGACTGAGTGGCCTGCCTTACTAGTGAGCTTCCTGTCATTTTATACACACACACACACATATGCACATGTGGTTAGACAGGTAAAGGTGGCTGAGAATCAGATATATGGGTAGGGTAGGTGATGTTTAAAGTCTTGACTTGCAGTGTTGAGATCATATGATTTAGCAATTAGCATTGGTGTTTAGTCTAGAATGAATTGAGTGGAATGAAACAGATTTCTCATTTTTCATCATTTCCTCTTATTTTAATATTTTTCTGTATTTGTTACCAAAATGTGGCATACATAGCTGTGATTGGCAATCCAGGATTTATTCTCTTAAACTAAAATACATTGTTACATATGATAGGTGTATATTCAAGGCGGGGTCAGTAAGAAGCAGAATGGAGAGCCTACATGTTTCGACAGCAACTGTTAAGAAGAGGGAGTAAGCATCGTAGTGGCAAACAGGACTGGCTCCGGATTAAGGCAGATATGGGGTAAACTCCCAGCACTGCTGCTTGTGGACTTGTGACCTTGGAAAAGGTATTTAACTTCCCCAAGTCTCCTGGTCCTCACGTTATAATGGAGATACAGTAGCTAGTACATAATGAACACTCGAGGATTGGTAGACAGCAACGTCATCATCATCGTTATGAAAGGTAATTGTAGTAAAGGAAAAGCTAAATGTTTATTGAGTGTTTGTGAGTAGCTGTCGTCAGATCTCACACTGTGCCCCTTCACTTATGCTGTCCTTTTAGTCCTGAAATCTCCTTGTGAGGTAAATGGTTTGGGAGGAAGAAATTGAGGTTCAGTCAGAGAAGTTAGGGAAGGCCTGTGATGGGAACTTAGAACTAACTGATCCCAACATCTATGTTTAGTTTCATTGTCCAGCAGCCAAATGACATCAAGCCCTGCAAAACTCTGCACGTGAAATGCATGTTTTAAAATTGCTTCTGATCTTTTTTCTTTAATGGTGAATTAAAATTTTTTTCTTTAGAATTCAGCAATCAAATAAGGTTACCTTTCTCAGAGGTAGTTTTAGAAAAAATCCAGTAGGAAAGTTTTAGAGAAATGTATAAATAAGATCTAAAACCAATTATTAAAAGAAACAAGATATACCAATGATAGTATTTCTCTTTTGACTTACGGTCTGCATCCTATCTTAACCCTGTTACTAAAGTCCAGTTGTGTGCCTAAGAGTGGGAGGCTGCTGGTGTAGGAATGGCTGTCATCACACTGCAATTCTAGCCTGCGTCCTAGCCTTTTCCTCTGCCTTCACCCTCAAACCACACCCACCAGCATCCAGATAGGATAGTTTTCCTGTGGCTGGTGAATCACAGGCAAGAGGTATGGGGGTGGAAGTTGAGGGGAGATAAGCAGTGCAGTCAAGGCCCTAGCCCTGGGGAGAATAAATGCCTGGCAGATTCAAGATAATGAGAATGACTTTCTTGCCTGGCTAGGAAATTGTCCCCAAAGGCAGGTACAGAAGTGTTCTGAGCCATGACAGCATCGGTAGAAGAAGAATAAAGCTCTTAGTGAGGTTCTGTGAGGGTCTGAATCTTTTTTATGATCCTCTGTTGTGTTGATTACAAGCCCTTTGTGTAAAGGGAAAGGTAAAATTATAAATGCAAACTATGTACACAAAGGACAAGAGCCACACTCATTTTGAAATGTTAATTCTGACTTGTTCCTGTGAAAGTTAGTCTCTTTTATTTTTTAAAATAAGCTTTTATTTTAGGACAGTTGTAGATTTACAGAATTATTACAAAGATAGTACGGTTTCTGTATAACCCATACCCAGTACCCCCTATTATTAACATCTTACATTAGTATGGTGCATTTGTCACAGGAACCGATATTGATACATTGTTATTTACCAAAGTACATACCTTATTCAGATTTCCTTAGTTTTTCCCTAATGTCCTTTTTCTCTTCCAGGATCCCATCCAGGTTACCCACCTTACATTTAGTCATCATGTCTCGGCTCCTCTTGGCTGTGACAGTTTTTCAGACTTTCCCTGTTTGTTTTTTTAAATAAAATTTTGTTATGATTATGTGTACAGTATTATATTTTGACTTCTGTATATACTACAGTGATCTCACTACTCTATAGTCACATGAATATTCAGGTTTTTTTCAGTAGTTGACAAAAGGAAGAAAAATAAAAGGTATTTTCTAAGGGCTTGTATGTAGGATTTATAGCCGCAATGGAAAGGATTGATTTTGTAAACTCAGCCTCAAACCTGGTGCCTCAGGTCATTCAGGGAAGTATCTGAAACTTTCTGACATTGAAATATCAGCATATTGAGACATCAAAGGATAAAAAATTCCATGCAAGAATGTTGACTCTGCAATTTAAAGACAGATAGATCTTGCATAACATAAGGGTATAAGGTGAAACTTCTTAAAGGTGATGAGAAAGCAGAAAGACTTTCTGTTTTGCAGGCAACAGAATGAGAAACTTGATCTTTGCAGGAAAATCTTTCTTGATAAAAGCAGATATGTGGATAGGATTTTCAGTCATCAAGCGGTCATTGCCTAAGCTTCCAATAACAGACCTTCAAAGCTTCCTTTGAAAATCTTTTGAAAGAATTTTTTTCTTAAATCCAAATCTTTGCAATCTTGAAGGGACATTTAATCTTTAAGAATTTTTAGGATGTAATGCGAGAAATTCATGTATCATGGTATATTCTAGAAATACGAATTTATGCTATTCTCCTTGAACTGTATGCAGTAGAAAGCTTTCAAGTATAGATTGCTAATTAATTAAATATGCGTTTGTCTAGAGCATAAGGCATTGGAGCACAATTAGGAATTATGGGAAATTGTTATTTATGTAGCAAATTCAGGCTTGATTTATATCACACTTTCTAGGAGTAGTATTTAAACTGCAGGTAAAGAAGATTTATACTCTGTCCTACAGCCTTGAAAAATCAGTAAGAAAATGCGTCCATTTCTAAGGACTCAATAATGGTCTATTGATTCAACAGATATTTTTTGAGGCACTCTGCCAGGTCCAGGAAAGAGCTGTCAAAGTCTGCATCATCTCTGGCCGTTCCTGCAAAGGACCAGAGGTCTGAGCACACTTCCCAGAGAGCTCCTGCTTCTTTATAGAGGCCATTTTCCCATAACAGTGTCATTTAAAGTGTGAATGAAGAATGGGGCATAGAAGTAGAGTACCCCTTTTGTTGGAGATGTTAAGTCGTATTTAATGAAGAGAAAAGAGGCCTGAACTTTTTTCTCTAGATTCCACAATTTACATTATAACTGTGATGTTGGGAGTTGAGAAATTTTAGAGGACTTATCTAATACAGGTGATTAGTAATACTCAACTCCTAACTACAGGGCTATAGAAGAGATTAAAGTATATAACCTCACTTCCCTAGCACAGTCACTAGTACGATGTTGTATTGCTATATATATTTCTATATATGTTATATACTCATAATTATTGCATAGAAGTTACTATCCTTTCTTTCACTTAGATTTCTTTTTTATGGATTTACCAATTTGCTCCACAGACTTTGTAATTAATTTTAAAGAAAGCATGCTATTCCACTAAATGGATTTATAAGAACTTCATAGTCTTATCAGTGTATGTTACAATTATTTTGTTTGATAAATACAATTATTGAATATATACATATATTGAATATATGTATATTCAACATATATATAAAACTAAATTCTAGATAATTTTCTGAGACCTATCATCTAATTCTTTAATTTTGTCTTCAACTCTGTTGAGCCTAGAAATCAACTTGTTGGTTGAGTTATTTCAATGATTGTGCTTTTCATCTAGAATTTCTGTCTACTTCATTTTGACCTCTTTTACTTTTTTTTTTTCCTGCAGCAACCTTATCCTTGCCTAATAGTTTCTACTCTTCCCTTACTCAATTTGAAGGTTTTAAACCTACTTACCTTAAAGTCTTTTTTCATGTATTCAGCTGTGTCCATTGCTTGGGCTGCAGAAATCTCATTTGTGGTGACTGTTGCTTCGTGCATGTATGTTTCCTTGTTCTTAACCTTGCACTTTCTTATGGTTACATGCATCCTTACTGGGATTGCGTTCCACAAACATGCCTTGTGATCCAGGTTGGAGAGCCATACTTACAAAGAAGCTAAGCATTACCTAATCCCAGACCAGTCATCATATCCAGTTTTTGCTCGGGGTCCACGAATCACAGAGTGCTATGAGTCTGGACATCCCCATCCTGAGCACAGTTTAAGCCTTGGTTTCCAACTTTTTGGAATGATTCTCTTTCTACCATCCATCAAGGCTGATGGCTTCCCCTCTTACCTTTTGTGGGGTATTGTTTAGTCCTGCAAATGGAGCAGCCCTCTGTGGCCTTGTGCATTTAGCTCAGATCAAGATCTCCTTGTGATTGGATCCTTTCCCCTCCCTTGATTGCCCTCAGCTATAATCTGTATCTGGCCCCTTCCTTGGAGACCCCTCTTTCTCTGGATCCTGGTGACTTCCCTCTCTTGGTTTCAAGCTTAATTAGATAGCAAAAATATTTCATTTCATTCAGTATTTTTTATGTGTTTGTGTATGATAAATTTTTCATATCAGCTGAGTTCATCATATTGAACGGAAGTCACTAAATTATTTGCAAAAATGGTTTATAATTTACTATGCCGTTAGCAATACATGAGACTATTAGTTTCTTCATACTGATATTAACATTCACTGCTATCAATTAAAATGTTTTTACTTGATTTAATGGTTGAAAATGATACCTTATTATATGTACTTTTATACCACATTGCATGTAATTTTATAGAATTAGTTCACAGAGAATAAAAAAGTAGGTAGAGTGGGCTTCCCTGAGCAGAGGTGTCCAAAATGTACATATAAGAGTATATGTTCTTTGACCTTGAACCATTTTTTTTCTCTATTTGTATTCATGGGTCTGTTGCCAGAACTTGGGTAAAGGCATAGGATGAAAATCAAGGCTCTTGCATAACTAGTTTTTTTTCTCTTCTCATCCACCCTCACAAGCCAGTCCAAGAAAGGGATAAAGGTAGGTTATGTAGACAAAGGGCACATTTAATTGTCCTGCAGGAGCCCTTGTGATTTCTTCAAAACATCTCCTGTCAAGCCCTCTCACAGACATGGCACCTGGACAGTAAATTTTTTTCACTTTCTTAGAAGCAGAGGTGATTGTCTTTCAAATGATGCCATGTCTTTCTAGAAAGAATAAGGAGGCAAGAGACAGAGAGAGAGGGAGGGAGAGAGAGAGAGAGAGAGAGAGAGAGAGAATGAATATGAATATATGCCATGGAGAGCTATATCCATGTAATAATGCATCATGATGCCACAGGACTTCGGTTCATGGCAGCTGACTATTCTCCTGGCATAATAATTTGATATTGACTGTCTTTCTCTCTTCTTACTCTCTTTTATTTCTCCTCTCTCTCTCTTCCTCCTTCCTTCCTTTCTTCCATCCCCTCCCTTCCTCCCTCCTTCCCTTTTTTTCTATCATTTCTATTGTGTTATTCCCCTGAAAGATATAGACAAATATAAAAGCCTTTGTTTTCCTAACTAGTAGACATAAACTGCTACAAGCTGCAGTCTCTCCATGCATATTTATTGGGAGAAATTTCTGAAAAAACTGTTTATATCCTTGCAATTTTATTTCCAGTTGATCTTACCCTTGTTATAGAATCTTTAAAAATGATCAGATTTCTCTATTGCTCCAGTAATTTTAGACTAGTTTCAGTAAATAGCTTTTTTGGTTCATGCTTGTCTTCCTCCACCTCTGTTTGCTGATGCAAAAACAGCTTAGCAATTTTTTTTTTTTTTACGCAATCTAAGGGTCAGACAGTTTTTCAGACTGATAGGTGTGGCTTTCACAGAGAAAAGAAGAAAGGACAGCAGTTGCCCTCCGGGTGTACTGTCTTCTTTGCATCTCATACATTTCACATAATTGAAATGAAAAGCATTTTCTTAAATTATTATTCTTGAGTGTTTGCTCTAAATGAATGAGGATGGTGTTTAAGTAACAGGCACAAAGCTACTAGTATGACTAGAAATTATTTTCTCTTAAGATAGGAACTGCCAGAACATAATGATTTACCAAGTTTTTGTTTATGTTATTCTTGGTTTATTAGTAATCGTATATGTTTAACTTTAGTTTCAGTTGAGCTTCCTTGTTGGAGTGTGCTAATGAAGTCTAATGTATGAACCGATTTGATATTTAATATTTAATTAAATGTCTACATTACTATAACTGCCCTCTAAATAAGCAGTTCACAAAGTAGCTCAAGGGAGAATTGCATTTTGCAGATTTGAATGCCTGTACCAATTTCTATTCTTCTGGCACAAACTATTTCACATTGAATCTCTAGGAAATGTTCAAAAATGCTTCAATTGAGGTTTTTTTTTTAACTCAATAAAAAGTTTGCTGTGTAAAAAATAGTGTACCTTTTAGAATTTAAGGAAAACAGCAACTGCTTTTATTTAAATATATACTGGCTCTTTACCCCAACTATTTAATATCTTAGGCAAAATTTACAGAAAGAGTACATTTTGCTTCTTTGCTCCTGCCACCCCATGACATCCCAGTTAAGCCAGAGACTCTGGGGTCCAAGTGCCTTTAGTAGTCTCCCTAGCCTGCTATGTTTGGATGCAGCAGAAAAGAGATCTGAGAAATGATCTAAGATCTGCCAGCTCTCACGTCTGCCCCTCCCTGGTCTGCCATGGAACCTAAAGTTTTGCTGTTAGATTCATGATTTCAATTAAGATGTGTCTCCAAAAAGACAGGTGAAATTCAGTAAAAACCTGGCAAGGTTAACACACTAAGCTACTGGCATCTCAGACACATTAGCACAGGCTCTTTAGACTTAAATCACTCTGGAAAGCAATAACTTTGAAGGTATACTTATGGTGGTGATAAAAGGGAACCAAGAATTCAAGAAATGACAAGGGGAAGATAAAAGGGAAGGAGGCAGAACACATAAGACAAACTTTTCTTCTTTTAAAGTTTGCCTAGGTTTTGCTCCACAAAAACTTTAATCTTCAGGGACGGTAGACTACTGCTAAAGACTAAAAGCAAATCCTGAGTGTTAAATGGGCTGTCACCTTCAATGATACAGGTAATAATAGCCACTGTTTATTGAGTATCTACTGTGACTGTCAGATACCATTGTCTATGATTTTCAGTTTCTTGATCTGATTATCTTAGCCTTGTTAACAATTTTCTTCATGTAATTACTCAAAAATCACTTGGTTAGGTAATGTCTTAAAGCATCTGCCAACATTCATTAGTGTGAATGCGTCTTCCATTGAATTAGATCCAAAAGTTTTACATGAGAGAACAAGGAAACGTTAGGTTATGAAAAAGTCACTTTTAATTTAAAAATGAGCGTTTAATCGGAACAAATATTATTTCTTTCATGGTATTTTCCACTTAGTTCTCTATTTGTCCTTGCGTTTTGTTTTTTCTTTACTCCTCCTCCTCTGTATCTCCTTTCTCAACCCTGGTGTTTAAAGAAATTCTTCCTGGTAGGGTGTTAACTGCCAGCCCTAGTTTTTGCTACTGGGTTCTTGTCTTTTTCCTTTGTCTTCATATGCATTTTAGTGGGAGCTGAAAGGGTCACATCAGGAGGTGCTGGCCAGAGGTCAGTTTTAAATCAAGCCACTTTCTCCTTTTAAAAGAACACTTATTGAACAAATAGATATTGAATTTGATTAAAGGCCTTGATTAAACAAAAGAGATAAAGGTAGTTTGGCATCTAGTTCTTTAAAGCATCCTTAAAAAGAAGCAATAAGAAATTTCCAAAGAATAGAAAGGAATTAGGCATTCTAGATGTTTCTAAATATTTAAAATATATTTAAATATATATAATACTAAAATAGAAAGCATTATAAAGACGTATCCTGGTAAACAGAACAGATTGAGGACTTTTAAGTTTGAATAGCTCACCTGACAGAATTTGTGAAATTTTTGTAACTTAACATTCACTGATAAATATAAGGTATCTATAATGAATATAACATTTTAAATGTACTCCATCATCTCTGCAGTGTGTTTTCATATATTAATTGTATTAACACTGCATATATCCGTTTTGCCTAATGGTTCACAATTGTATATACTGCTTTTGGGCTTCCATTTAAAATATATTTTGATAATTACTGTAATTTAACATGAGCTTTAATGATAAAGGTAGATTTATAACTCAAGTTTTTTATATTCTTAGAAAGCATTAGTTTTGTGTTTTACAGAAATTTTTTCTATTTGAAATTTTCCAAGAATTTGTCCCTTGTTTTCCTTTAGTGCTGCTTAGCAAAATTATGGTAGCAGACAGCCTGTGGGATTTCAAGTTATATTTGACTTTTGTAATGTGCTTGTGTCACTGATATTTGAATAAGTTAGAAATAATGATTTAGTTTAATTTGAATTTTGGCTTTATTGTCTAATCTCTGATCTTTGAATTTCTTATTCAATGTTCATTATATTTTGATGATTGTATTCCATGTCCTTTTTAAATGCCTATTTCATACCTCAAGTTGAAAGTATCTTTTCAGAGCTTTGAGTAAAATATCTTTGAACAACACATTCATTTGTCATGGTGGTTTTTCAGATATAGAATATTAAATGTTTGTTTCCTGAAAGTTACCATTTTTAAAAATTATTCTTAAAAGCCCATTGGGGAAAAAAAGAAGAATATTTGAAAAAACTGATATTTAATTTTGATGTTTTCACTGATTCAGCATTATTATATTACTGAGCACCTACTATATATAACGTAGACTGGTCATGGTTCTAGGGATATAGCGGGTTTTGGAGCTTACATTCTCATAGGAAGCAACAGATAATAAATAAATATACATAGCAGGACAGTGGTGATAATGGTTATTGCCAGAAGAACAGAACCAAGGTAAGAGGAAAGGTAGATAGGTAGATGTAGGTAATGTGTGTGTGTGTGTGTGTGTGTGTGTGTGTGTGTGTGTGTGTGCGCGCGCGCACGTGCGCGCGGGTGCACGTGTGAGCTCATGTGCTGTTTTTGGAAGGCTTTGTGCATGATGGGATGGTTCAGAAGAGCCCTGAGTGAAGCAGGGGAATGAGGCATGTGAACACCCAGAGGAGGAGACCTCACTCTTCTCCAGGGAGAAGGGTGAGCAGGCACAAAAGTGCTGAGGCCAGAGTATATTTGTGCTAAAAAAAAAAAAAAAAATTCTAAAAGCTTTGGCTATGTTTAATGCCAATTTATTCATTGCACAGTTCTTATTCATCTACCATATCTAATTCATATTAAATAATACAGTAAAAGAGAAGTGTATGGATTCTGAAAGAAAGGACATAACAAGAATACTCCATGTATACTCATTGTATTTTAATAATTCCGTGTGTCATCTCACTGAGTGGCAACTGGAAGAGAGCACAATATTTTTCACCTAGCAGGTCAAGGTTCAAATCACTACTTGGCTGTTATTTACCTACTGGATAATGTTTATAAGATAAATGACATAAAACAGCACTAAGAAGTAAAAGCAGTTATTATTTGTTGCTGTAAGATAGAAAATTCATTTGTGAAATGTTAGTATAAATCCTAGAAATATAATGCCCTCCAAGCTACATATGCAAGTTATACTAAGTCAGCCAACCCTTTTTACTCATCATCTTGTTATTTTCTAAATAGGAACTGTCTCTGGACCAAATTCAAGGCTAATGTGTTACACAACTCCAGAGGGTGCTGTTTAGGTAGACAGCCCCAGGTAGTACATTTATAACATATTCCCTGGCTTTGGGCAAAATGGATTGCCCTGACTAAACTAGGTGATCCCAGAATAGATTGGAATCTCTTCTGTGCTTTTAACAAAATACCGCTGTAGAGTAGATAGGAAAAGATTTTGAATAATGATGATAATCACTAACACTTAGCTGAGTTTATACTGCATTCCAGGCTCTACTCGAAATGCCTTGCATGGATTAGCTCACAGAATCCTTGGGAAAACACTGTGAGGTATGTACAGTTGATGAAACTAAGGAACAGATAGAAAAATAAAATTATAATTGCTATAAAGCTCTAGTTTTTCACTAGTTAATATTAGGATTAAATTATTTGATATAGCCATTAATTGAACAGTATCCTTTCTGATGATGGAAATAGGATATGAATTCTTCTCTACACAGATTCCATCATCCAACTATAGGTAGAATAATTAGTCTTGAAAGATAACTCAATCTTTCAGTCAGTTATTGTCAGAAACAGTTCAAAAATCAAACACACCAAAACTAAGCTTTTCATGTTGGTTAGATGCTTGGCATTCTGATGGACAGTAATAAAGACTTCATTCCTCCAATGAATCTTTCATTTACCCAGGGTACAGTTTTCTGAAGAATCCATTTTTGTAATGAAGGGAAATTACTTTTTAATTAAAAACTAATACTATTTCAGGTTAAGGTCATCTGTTGACGTATGTTATAGTATAGTATTGATGGGAATTTAGTCATTTGCTTGATTGAACTTTTGAGCAAATCCAGAGCTGCTTCCTGATGAATCATATAATCATGACCCTGCTCATGATATTGTTTAGGCCACCTGTGTCCTGAGATGAACTGGCCCTGCAACTATATATGTTTATTAGTAGTGTGTTTTTATTCTCACAGAAAGCCACCAAAATTACCATTTAAATCCTCGTGTTCAAATTTACAGACTTTCACCTAACACTTAGCGGCCACATAGCAGTTTTCTTGATATCAATGTGTATGCTAGCTAGTTATTAGAAGGTCAGCAAAATATGTTGATATTCCAGAAAAGGAAACAAAGGGACACATTAAGTGTCCTGTCTGAAGTCACATCTTCAGAAAGATACAAACCTGGACTGCATTACTTTATGTCCTTGTAAAAAATCTCTTCATAAAATTAGTGTTGATTTTTAAAATAGCCATATACTAGATGTATGAGATGTTATACAAAATTCATACTTATTTTTAAGTTTTATTTATTTTTTTATACAGCAGGTCCTTATCAGTCATCAATTTTATACATATCAGTGTATACATGTCAATCCCAATCTCCCAATTCATCACACTACCATCCCCACCCCTGGCTGCTTTCCCCCCTTGGTGTCCATACATTTGTTCTCTACATCTGTGTCTCAATTTCTGCCCTGCAAACCTGTTGATCTGTACCATTTTTCTAGGTTCCACATATATGTGTTAACATACGATATTTGTTTTTCTCTTTCTGACTTACTTCACTCCGACAGTCTCTAGATCCATCCACGTCTCTACAAATGACCTAATTTTGTTCCTTTTTATGGCTGAGAAATATTCCATTGTATACATGTACCACATCTTCTTTATCCATTCGTCTGTCATGGCATCTAGGTTGCTTCCATGACCTGGCTATTGTAAATAGTGCTGCATTGAACATTGGGGTGCATGTGTCTTTTTGAATTATGGTTTTCTCTGGGTATATGCCCAGTAGTGGGATTGCTGGATCATATGGTAATTCTATTTTTAGTTTTATAAGGAACCTCCATACTGTTCTCCATAGTGGCTGTATCAATTTACATTCCCACCAACAGTGCAAGAGGGTTCCCTTTTCTCCACACCCTCTCCAGAATTTGTTGTTTGTAGATTTTCTGATGATACCCATTCTAACTAGTGTGAGGTGATACCTCATTGTAGTTTTGATTTGCATTTCTCTAATAATTAGTGATGTAGAGCAGCTTTTCATGTGCTTCTTGGCCATCTGTATGTCTTCTTTGGAGAAATGTCTATTTAGGTCTTATGCCCATTTTTGGACTGGGTTGTTTGTTTTTTAATATTGAGCTGCATAAGCTGTTTATATATTCTGGAGATTTATCCTTTGTCCATTGATTCATTTGCAAGTATGTTCTCCCATTCTGAGGGTTGCCTTTTCGTCTTGTTTGTGGTTTCCTTTGCTGTGCAAAAGCTTTGAAGTTTCATTAGTTCCCATTTGTTTATTTTTGTTTTTATTTCCATTACCCTAGGAGGTAGATCAAAAAAGGTCTTGCTGTGATTTATGTCAAAGAGTGTTCTTCCTGTGTTTTCCCCTAAGAGGTTTATGGTGTCCGGTCTTACATTTAGATCTCGAAGCCATTTTGAGTTTATTTTTGTGTATGGTGTTAGGGAGTGTTCTATTTCATTCTTTTACACGTAGCTGTCCAGTTTTCCCAACACCACTTATTGAAGAGACTGTCTTTTCTTCATTGTATATCCTTGCCTCCTTTTTCATAGATTAGTTGACCATAGGTGCGTGGGTTTATCTCTGGGCTTTCTATCTTGTTCCATTGATCTATGTTTCTGTTTTTGTGCCAGTACCATATTGTCTTGATTAGTGTAGCTTTGTAGTATAGTCTGAAGTCAGAGAGCCGGATTCCTCCAGCTCCTTTTTTTTTCCCTCAAGACTACTTTCGCTCTTCGGGGTCTTTTGTTTCTCCATACAAATTTTAAGAGTTTTTGTTCTAGTTCTGTAAAAAAATGCCATTGCTAATTTGATAGGGATTGCATTGAATCTGTAGATTGCTTTGGGTAGTATAGTCATTTTCACAATATTGATTCTTCGAATCCAAGAACATGGTATATCTCTCCATCTGTTTGTATCATCTTTAATTTCTTTCATCAGTGCTTATAGTTGTCTGCACACAGGTCTTTTGTCTCCCTCGGTAGGTTTATTCCTAGCTATTTTATTCTTTTTCTTGCAGTGGTAACTGGGAGTGTTCCCTTAATTTCTCTTTCAGATTTTTCATCATTAGTGTATAGGAATGCAAGAGATTTCTGTGCATTAATTTTGTATCCTGCATCTTTACCAAATTCATTGATTAGCTCTAGTAGTTTTCTGGTGGCATCTTTCGGATTCTTTATGTATAGTATCATGTCATCTGCAAACAGTGACAGTTTTACTTCTTCTTTTCCAATTTGTATTTCTTTTTCTTCTCTGATTGCCATGGCTAGGACTTCCAAAACTATGTTGAATAATAGTGGTGAGAGTGGACATCCTTGTCTTGTTCCTGATCTTAGAGGAAATGCTTTCAGTTTTTCACCATTGAGAATGATGTTTGCTGTGGGTTGGTCGTATATGGGCTTTATTATGTTGAGGTAGGTTCCCTCTATGCCCACTTTCTGGAGAGTTTTTATCATAAATGGGTGTTGAATTTTGTCAAAAGCTTTTTCTGCATCTATTGAGATGATCATAGGGGTTTTTATTCTTCAGTTTGTTAATATGGTTTATCACATTGATTGATTTACATATACTGAAGAATCCTTGCATCCCTGGGATAAATCCCACTTGATCATGGTATATGATCCTTTTAATGTGTTGTTGGATTCTCTTTGCTAGTATTTTGTTGAGGATTTTTGCATCTATATTCATCAGTGATATTGGTCTGTAATTTTCTTTTTTCATAGTATCTTTGTCTAGTTTTGGTATCAGTGTGTTGGTGGCCTCATAGAATGAGTTTGGGAGTGTTCCTTCCTCTGAAATTTTTTGGAAGAGTTTGAGAAGGATGGGTGTTAGCTGTTCTGTAAATGTTTGATGGAATTCACCTTTGAAGCCATGTGGTCCTGGACTTTTGTCGGAAGATTTTTAATCACAGTTTCAATTTCATTACTTGTGATTGGTCTGTTCATATTTTCTATTTCTTCCTGGTTCAGTCTTGGAAGGTTATACCTTTCTAAGAATTTGGCCATTTCTTCCAGGTTGTCCATTTTATTAGCATAGAGTTAAGTTGTAGTAGTCTCTTAGGATGCTTTGTATTTCTGTGGTGTCTGTTGTAACTTGTCCTTTTTCATTTCTAATTTTATTGATTTGAGTCCTCTCCCTCTTTTTCTTGATGAATCTGGCTAATGGTTTATCAATTTTGTTTATCTTCTCAAAGAACCAGCTTTTAGTTTTATTGATCTTTGTTATTGTTTGTTTCTATTTCATTTATTCTGCTCTGATCTTTATGATTTCTTTCCTTCTGCTAACTTTGGGTTTTGTTTATTCTTCTTTCTCTAGTTCATTTAGGTGTAAGGTTAGATTATTTATTTGAGATATTTCCTGTTTTTTGAGGTGGGCTTGTATAGCTATAAACTTCCCTCTTAGAACTGCCTTTGCTGCATCCCATAGGTTTTGGATTGTCATGTTTTCATTGTCATTTGTCTCGAGGTAATTTTTGATTTCCTCTTTGATTTCTTCAGTGATCTCTTGGTTATTTAGTAATGTATTGTTTAGCCTCCATGTGTTTGTGTTTTTTACGTATTTTTCCCTGTAATTGATTTCTAATCTCATAGCGTTGTGGTCAGAAAAGATGCTTGATGTGATTTCAGTTTTCTTAAAATTACTGTGGCTTGATTTGTGACCCAAGGTGTGATCTATCCTGGAGAATGTTCCATGCACACTTGAGAAGAAAGTGTAGTCTGCTGTTTTTGGATGCAATGTCCTATAAATATCAATTAAATCTATCTGGTCTATTGTGTCATTTAAAGCTTCTGTTTCCTCATTTATTTTCATTTTGGATGATCTGTCGATTGGTATAAGTGAGGTGTTAAAGTCTCCCACTATTGTGTTACTGTCAATTTCCTCTTTTATAGCTGTTAGCAGTTGCCTTATGTATTGAGGTGCTCCTATGTTGGGTGCATATATATTTATAATTGTTATATCTTCTTCTTGGATTGATCCCTTGATCATTATGTAGTGTACTTTCTTGTCTCTTGTAACATTCTTTATTTTAAAATCTATTTTATCTGATATGAGTATTGCTACTCCAGCTCTCTTTTGACTTCCATTTGCATGGAATATCTTTTCCATCCCCTCACTTTCAGTCTATATGTGTCCCTAAGTCTGAAGTGGGTCTCTTGTAGACAGCATATAGATGGGTCTTGTTTTTGTATCCATTCAGCAAGCCTGTATCTTTTGGTTGGAGCATTTAATCCATTCACCTTTAAGGTGATTTTCAATATGTATGTTCTTATGACCATTTTCTTAATTGTTTTGGGTTTGTTTTTGTAGGTCCTTTTCTTCTCTTGTGTTTCCACTTAGAGAATTTCCTTTAGCATTTGTTGTAGAGCTGGTTTGGTGGTGCTGAATTCTCTTAGCTTTTGCTTGTCTGTAAAGCTTTTGATGTCTCCATTGAATCTGAATGAGATCCTTGCTGGGTAGAGTAATCTTGGCTGTAGGTTCTTCCCTTTCATCAGTTTAAGTATATCATGCCACTCCCTTCTGGCTTGTAAAGTTTCTGCTGAGAAATCAGCTGTTAACCTTATGGGAGTTCCCTTGTATGTTATTTGTCATTTTTCCCTTGCTGCTTTAATAATTTTTCTTTGTCTTTAATTATTGCCAGTTTGATTACTATGTGTCTTGGTGTGTTTCTTCTTGGGTTATCCTGTATGGGACTCTCTGCGCTTTCTGGACTTGGGTGGCTATTTCCTTTCCCATGTTAGGGAAGTTTTCGACTATAATTTCTTCAAATATTTTCCCAGGTCCTTTCTCTCTCTCTTCTTCTTCTGGGACCCCTGTAATACGAATGTTGTTGTGTTTCATGTTGTCCCAGAGGTCTCTTAGGCTGTCTTCATTTCTTTTCATTCTTTTTTCTTTATTCTGTTCCTCCGCAGTGAAGTCCACCATTCTGTCTTCCAGGTCACTTATCCGTTCTTCTGCCTAAATTATTCTGCTATTGATTCCTTGTAGTGTTTTCATTTCAGTTATTGTATTGTTCATCTCTGTTTGTTTGTTTTTTAATTCTTCTAGGTCTTTGTTAAACATTTCTTGCATTTTCTCGATCTTTGCCTCCATTCTTTTTCTGAGGTCCTGGATCATCTTCACTATCATTATTCTGAATTCTTTTTCTGGAAGGTTGCCTATGTCCACTTCATTTAGTTGTTTTTCCTGGGTTTTATCTTGTTCCTTCATCTGGTACATAGCCCTCTGCCTTTTCATCTTGTCTATCTTTCTGTGAATGTGGTTTTTGTTCCACAGGCTGCAGGATTGTAGTTCTTCTTGGTTCTCCTGTCTGCCTTCTGGTGGATGAAGCTGTCTAAGAGGCTTGTGCATGTTTCCTGATGAGAGGGACTGGTGGTGCGTATAGCTGACTGTTGCTCTGGTGGGCAGAGCTGAGTAAAACTATAATCCCCTTGACTGCTGATGGGTGGGGCTGGGTTCCCTCCCTGTTGGTTGTTTGTCCTTCGGCAACCCAACACTGGAGCCTACCTGGGCTCTTTGGTGGGGCTAATGGCGGAATCTGGGAGGGCTCACGCCAAGGAGTACTTCCCAGAACTTCTGCTGCCAGTGTCCTCATCCCTACGGTGAGCCACAGCCACCGCCCGCCTCTGCAGGGGACCCTCCAACACTAGCAGGTAGGTCTGGTTCAGTCTCCCCTGGTATCACTGCTCCTTCCCCTGGGTCCTGATGGGCACACTACTTTGTGTGTGCCCTCCAAGAGTGGAGTCTCTGTTTTCCCCAGTTCTGTCGAAGTCCTGAAATCAAATCCCACTAGCCTTCAAAGTCTGATTCTCTAGGAATTCCTCCTCCAGTTGCTGGACCCCCAGCTTGGGAAGGCTGACGTGGGGCTCAGAACCATCACTCCAGTGGGTGGACTTCTGTGGTATAAGTGTTCTCCAGTCTGTGAGTCATCCACCCAGCAGTTATGGGATTTGATTTTGCTGTGATTGCGCCCCTCGTACCGTCTCATTGTGGCTTCTCCTTTGTCTTTGGATGTGGGGTGTCTTTTTTGGTGAGTTCCAGTGTCATCCTGTCAATGATTGTCCAGCAGCCAATTGTGATTCTGGTGTTCTCGCAAGAGGGAATGAGAGTACGTCCTTCTACTCCACCATCTTGGTTCCAGGACCTCAAAATTCATACTTTTAAAGTCAGGAATTTTATGATTTTTTGTAAGAAAACAGTCAGAAATGCACACACACACCAATACTTATCACTAGGATATTCATCACTATATTATGTAATAGAGAAAGCGTGGAAAACTCTAAATGCTGAATCGTAGATGTTGGTTAAATAATGGGACACCCATATATGCAGACACTTTAAAATATTTTAGGAAATATTATTATGATATAATAAGTGTAAAAACAAGTCATAATAGTGTGTATAGTATGATCTGTATTTTATTTAAAATATATATGCATATAATCATATAGAGTTATAAATATGAATACTATAAAATTATAGATACTACTATATATCATTTTTTTGTATTTTCCGTATTTTCACATTATCTTAAAAAAAATAGTAATGTAAAAAGAGACATAGTTCCTCCAAGACCCAAGAATTTTAATTCTGAAGATACTCATTCACAGATATATTAACATGTACAGGCATTTTCACTGCTATACTATTTCTAAGAACTAACTTTGGAAACAACCTTGAGTCTGCTAAAAACATATTGGATTAATAAAATATGACATATCATATGATAAAACATCATATATAGCATTTCAGCCAAAAAATTAAATCTTTATCTACCAACATAAGTAGGTCTCAAAAAATGCTGAGTGGAAAAAGGCACAATATAGAACAATGCATGTTGACTATATGGGCAAGTAAAACACTTTTACCTAATAGTGTAAACGGGACTAGAAGGACGCCTGCCCATCTAATGACTGTTGACGCTACTGGGAGAAGAAATAAGAAAATGGGGCTAGTTAAAGGCAACTTCAGTATTTGTACTATTTTTTTCTTTAAATAAATAAATAGATAACTAAATAAATCATATACACACACATAAATGAAAGTCTAAGCAAATACAACATCTTAATTATTATTACTAGATGACAGGAATATGTTTCATTCATTATTCTTTTACTTTTCTAGATTTTTAAAATTTTACAGTGAAGGAAAGCAAAGAAAAAAATTGTAAGGTTTCGGGGAATGGGGTGTCAAGAAAGGGATTTTTTGTTTCTTTGTTTAAGATGGGAAATATTAAAACTGCGTTTTCAAACTCGCTTGACTCATTAATAGGTTGTAGGTCAGTTTAGTGGGTCATTAATGCCTCATTTTCATGGAATCTGTGCAGAAAGGAGTTAACATAGCAGGCTTGAGCCCACCATCCTTGGAAAGTCCGACTTGCAAGTTGGACCCTTGGCTGACATATGGGAACTTGAGTGGGAAACATTTTCCTACACTGAAGTAAAATGTTGCCCAAATGGTAAGGTTGGGTCTCTGTCCCTAAACTGTTTGTGCACAGAGTACAATTTATCCTGAAAACCTGCCTATCTTCTGGGAGTCTGGAATTTGGGTTTGTGCTAGGCAGAGGCAGCTAACATGAGCAGTCCCCAGTAAAACCTTGGGCCCTGAATCTCTAATGGACTGTGAGACTTCACATGCATTGTCTGTTGCTGGCAAAATTACTTGCCCTCTGTGTGACTCCACTGCGAGAGCATTTTTGGAAACTTGCACCTGTTTTCCTCTGAACTTCACTCCATGTGCCTTTTCCCTTTGTTTATTTTCCCTTTTACTGAAATGTCTTAGCTGTGAATACAACTAAAGAGAAAAAAAGACATGGCCATGTGAAAACATCTTTCAAAAAATATCTTTGTTGACTCTGCCTTTCATGGTATTCAGTGTTTTATATGAAGAGTCATACAGGTTTTCTTAGAATTTCATGTAGAAAAAAATGTTTCTCTCAGTGAGTTGGTATGCTTTTCTTTACTGAACAGTAACAGACGTTCACCCCACTGCTTTTCACATTTGTCTTTGCACTGGGAAACACGGAGTTAAATTTCGGGATTAATTGGAGTTGTCCTGAGCAAGATTAGACAGGGGTTCTTTTTTTTTTTTTTTTTTTTTTTTTTGCAGTACGCGGGCCTCTCACTGTTGTGGCCTCTCCCATTGCGGAGCGCAGGCTCAGCGGCCATGGCTCACGGGCCCAGCCGCTCCGCGGCATGTGGGATCTTCCCAGACCGGGGCACGAACCTGTGTCCCCTGCATCAGCAGGCGGACTCTCAATCACTGCGCCACCAGGGAAGCCCATAGACAGGGGTTCTTTTGCCTTTATTTTGCAGCTTTATTTTATTTGTATGTCTTACCATAAGCTATAAGGTATAGAAAACATGTACATGGAGGCATAAAATGATAAAAATAACCTACATGGAGTAAAAAGATTTCTGGGTAAGTAATGTTGTTTTAGGGTGTGTACACATTTCCCTCTACTTGATACTACGATCATGTGTTTTGTAGACCTTTAAGCTCAAGTGTATATAATCCTATGATTGAAATAGGGATTAAATTCTTTCCTTAGTTATGTATATATGAATGTCATTGACTTTTGGGGAAGTTACTATTAAATTTTAACTGAGTGTATATTTTTACAGTGTGGGCATCAGTCACATTAATCTTTCTATTCAAATCGTATTCAGTGGTTATTTTGGCACAAGCAAAGCATTATAAATAGATTAACACATTCAGTGGTAAAAGGTTAAGATAAAACATGTAGAATTACAAAGCCAGTGATACAGAGAAGCATTTATTCACTTTACAAAAGAGGTTACCACTTATTTCTTTTAATCAGATTTTCTGATGCTTTTAAACATATGTTTACATGCAATCTTCTAATAGTACACAGTAGAATTAGAGTTTTTATAAGTGTAACCACTAGTCATTTCTAATGCTGGCTATTCAAGAGTTTGTGATAGAGTAACTTGTAAGTATTAAAGAAAAGCTTTATATTCTTTATAGAAGCATGGTAAATTGGCTCCTTTCTTTGGCATTAGCATCAATTAATGAAGAACAGAACCGAAAAATGCTACTGCATATATCTGTATTTTGTACAGCGTTTTTAATAATTTCTTACTCAAGCCTTCCATTTTACACTTGAGGAAAGTTACAATTATCTTTATTTTCATAAGATCAAGTGACTTGCTGGAAATGCAGGGGTCACTGGTATTGTGTTAAAAATTAGAATTATTTACCCTTTTTTCCCAAAACTTGGTCTAATTCATACCTCATTTTGATACAACAGAATGAGCTCATTGTCTTATTTCAAGGACAAATCTCCTTGAGTAGAAGAATTTTCATTGAAAACATAACATCTTGTTTGTTTTAGTTGAAGGCTTTCCAAACACATTAGCATTCACAAAACTTGGATTTCAACTCAGAAGGACAATGAGAACTAGGGAGAAGACAACAGTGGACCAGAAATCCAGACCCATTTTCAGAAGGAGAAAATGGATGGAGGGATAACTGACTTAGAGCTAGTTGAAACTTGGATGACTAAAAAAAGGAAAGAGGTTAGTCTGCACCAGTGAATCTCAGAAAGTCTTTGGAACAGGAAACCTCAGAATATTTTTAAGATGGTGGTGTATTGTGGGGCTGAAGGTAGCAGGATTAGTTGAAAATCTGAATGAAGAGTAGGAACTCCACCCCCCTCACCTTTCTGAACCTTACACAGCAAGGTGATTGCCCCTCTCCCAGAGTAATAAGATTTCTAGCAGGGATGCTGCAGGCCCAGTGTGATGAGATAGAGGCTCTGCACTGACAGTAGGGATCTGTGGGCAAGTCCACCAAAGGGCAACAAATCCCCAACACCCGGTTTGGCCACAGGCTCTGTCACTGGCTATTGGACATATGCTTCCAGGCATAAAGCCAGAGGATTCTTCCCTGGAGAATGTGTATAGCTCCAGGGAAAATACCTAAGGTTACTGGTACTTGGTGATTTCCCAGCAAAAAGGCCGGCTTGCCACCTGATTTTAGGAGTGCAGTCAGCCGGTGAGGCTGGCTCACAGATGTCCCCATCAGCTTCTTACTCTCTCACTCTGAAATGTGGATTGCATGACTCCTCCATGGAGATGTTCTTCAGCAAAACAGGAGAAACGAGGCAAGATAGTGGTTAACATGAACTCCAGGAGGCTATGGGCTCCGACAGAAGGCAAAAGTATTAGGCTTAGCAGCAGCCCATATTGGAGCAGGACAGAGGGCTCCAGAAAGTATGCTCTGAGAAAGAAGAAATGGAATTTGATGAACTAGTTCATCTGATTATGTGCAAAATAATCTTCAAGAGAGGTTTGTAATTCAGTTGCAGAGTTTTAAGAAATATTAGTAATAGGGATATAAAAAGCTAAAAAATAAAAATAAATAAAAATTATAAGCCCTAGAAATGTTAAGAGTTATGTGAGAGGGCTTCCCTGGTGGCGCAGTGGTTGAGAGTCCGCCTGTCGATGCAGGGGACATGGGTTCGTGCCCCGGTCCGGGAAGATCCCACATGCCGCGGAGCGGCTGGGCCCGTGAGCCATGGCCGCTGAGCCTGCGCATCCGGAGCCTGTGCTCTGCAACGGGAGAGGCCACAACAGTGAGAGGCCCGCGTACTACGAAAGAAAAAAGAGTTATGTGAGAAATGAAATGACATTGTAATATAATATTAGGCTCACTAGTAAATAGTAAATATCACTTACCTAGTCACAATATTTTAAAATGAATTTTTAATTAACAAAAACGTGTGTTATAACTACAGAGAGGAGGGAAATAAGTAAAATGATGAGAAAAGTAGGAGAGTTCTAAATTCTAATCTTCGAATATTAGGAGCATAAGCATATTCTCTAGAAACAAAAAGGTAACAAAAGAAACAGTTATGTTAAAAACTGTTTCCCTCTCAGAATAGGGGTCAGAGTTGGGTTTCTGTTGTTATTACCTACCTTGTAAGAATCATTTGATTTTTTAAAATAACAGGCAAGTATGATATTGATAAAAATAGAGTGAACAATCACATATAGGTGACTTCCCTAACTCTAATTTTTCAGTTGCATAGACAGTATTGTATCGCTCTGTGACCCTGGGAAAGCTACTTAACTTTTGAGAAGCCTTAGTTTCCTCATTTGCAAAATGGAGATGATGATGATGATTATAACAATAAAAATAACCTTATATGAATGTTATAAAGAGAGAACAGAATGATGCATACAAAGCATTTGGTATAGTGCTTGGTACAATAGTATTGTCCATGTTGGGTATTATTAATACTACTTTAATACAGATGTATTTGCCTCTCTAATCCATTAAGTTTTTGATAAGCTATGGGAAAGCAGATTACATCTGAATAGCACTTAACTGAATAGTTACCTAATTAACCTTTAAAACCAGAAATGATCATGTCTGGATATTTAATCAATTTCTAGCCAAAGGTCCTATCACTAATAAAGTTTTTACTTCTAAGGCCAGTTAGAGTCATTTATGAGAACTCTTTAAGTTTGCTGTTTTAAAGTGAAGAATTAGCTTGTGTATTCTATTTTAAAATAGAAAAAATAAAAAGCTTGTAGCGTATATCGACTTCTATTGCTAAATGTTTAAAAATTCTAAGGTGGACTTTCATGATTTCCGCTGTCTTTTGTATAATGATAACTATTCCTTCTTGTCATGTATGTGACAGATTGTGAATGCTCACTTGATGGTCAAGAATGAGTGCAAATAATGACTACAACTTGCTTTAGCTAATTTTGAAAATGTTATTCTTACTGTATTATGTGTTTGGCAATGCAAAGCTCTGGATGTTTACAGCTTTTTTAATCCTGTGCATGAATAAACAGGTTATTAAAACCTGTCTCTGAATACCTCTTAGAGATGTACTGAAGAAAACCTCCAGAGCATTTAGTACTAGTGCATGTATTTTGTGGACTATTTTGTCACTAATATTCTGCCTTGTATTCTTTAGTTAACTTTTTACTTGGGAATGCTGTATCTCTTCAACTAGACTGAAAACACTTTAGGGAAAAATACAAAAAAAATGTGAATATATGAATATATCTGCCTATTTTTGCAAAAAGAAGCATAGGAGGGATACACAAGACAGTGAAATGGTTACCTGTAGAGGCGGGTGGGAATGGGGTGGAAGCTAGAGTAGGAGTAAAATCTGAGTATGCCTTTCAATGTAGTTTTGACTTTTGAACCATGTTAATGTTCTACTTATCAAAAATAAAATTCAATCAAAAAGAACTTTAAAAAAAATTTTTAAAGAAGTAAGCCTGAAGATAGAGTATGAACAGAAGCAAAGGGTATAACTATTTATCAAATTGCATAGACACAGAAGAATGAGTTCAGGCAACTTTAAACACAGTACTCTGAGTGTATGCTTAGTAGGATATATTATGAGCAGAAAGAGAATTTCAGACAAATCTTTATCTTGCTGTAGTGGTTTATTGTTAATTTATTGATACGGTAATTAGGAAATTCTTATTTACGTACTGGAAGATAAAGCAAATAAATAAATATGTTGATATCAGTTTTCTAACCATGGCAGAAGAGAGTTATAAGTACGGAATGAGGGAAAGTGAGAAAGAGCCCTTGTAGCATTGGGTTATAAGTGGAAGCATCAGTATGAAATGCTGATTTAAAATAAAGAAAAAAATTAATAATATATGTATTTAAAATACATTAAAGTTATAATATATACATGTATAAAATTATATATATATTTAATAAGTCTGATGACTGAAAGGGCCTAGAGACAATGATGCTCAGTGGTTTTTGATACCCAGTGGTAAAACTACTGAGTAAAGTGTTTTGGGGGAATAAAATATAGTCCCATAGTCAAGTATCAATCAGATTATTGATTAATTACAAGGGAAAAGTACTTTTAAAATAGAGAGAGCTGGCACAGGCATCACCATAACCAAGTGATCAAAACTGCCACCGCCAACAATGGAAAACTGAAAGTACAAGCTTCTTGATCTGACACCATGGGAAGCACACACCACCCAAAATGTTTAAGTCATATTTGTTTATGGGGAAATAGCAAACAATTCCAGATTGTGAGACATTCTGCAAAACAACTCGCCTGAATTCTTTTTTTTTTTCTTTTTCGCCTGAATTCTTAAAATGTTAGTAACAAATTATTTTATTTAAAAAACTAAAAGGTTAAAACAGATGAAAGAGAAATGACAACAAAATGTACTATATGATCCTTGACTGGATCCTGAGTGATTTTTAAAAATCAACATTTTGGGGACAATTAGGGAAATATGAATATAGAATGTGTATTGGGTAGGAATATTTTATCTATGCTGTTTCCTGATGAGATGATTATATCATGATTAAGTAAAATAATGCCCCTGTTCTCTTAAGTGGTTAAGCAAAAAAGAAGAAAAAAGTAAGAGGCGCGCGCACGCGCGTGTGTGTGTGTGTGTGTGTGAGAGAGAGAGACACAGAGAGAGAGAGAGAGAGAGAGAGAGGCAGAGACTTGAAATGTTTCATTAATTGAAAGCTGGAAGGAAATAATTTGAGGGACAGATTATGCCATGCATTCTTTTTTAAAAAAGTGCTTTAGTAAATTCTTTGCCAGAACAGATTTAGTGAAGATTTTAATACTGCAAAAGAAATGATGTGGATTGGAGGCAATTAGCATGTTTCCTAAAATGCGGGAGAGATGTTACTTAAATGTTTTGAAAATATTCGATCAAATAATACTGAGAAATTTAAATGAAAATCTCTCTAAGTTGGTAATTCAGGTGGGCAGTCCTCTCTTTCCCTTTGAGAATTGCCTGTCACCATCTGTTTATTGGGAAAATGAATAATCCTTAGCTAAAATAATGTATATTAAAATAATAGTATATTTCCATTTTGCACATGAAATTGAAGTCACTGATTGCCTCCTAGCTCAGTCAGCTTTGTGAAGAACCACACAGCAAACCTGGGCAAGCACCATACGTGCTGTGAAGGCGCTCCACCTGCCTCAGAAGCCAAGGGCTGTTCTGTCTTTACATTGCTTTTCACCGCAGCACTGCTGTGCTTTTCCTGTGCTGACTTCCCACCATCAGCAGGGCTTTAGACAGAGCTGTTTACCGTAATGGTAAACAACTACCAGTGCAATTAAGAGACACCCTCTGGCTTGGGGTCAGACATCTGCCAAGGCTTTGATTATTCTATTTCAATTTATTTCAACAAACAAATACAAAGTGCTTACTGTATGCAGGGCAGGGTCCTGGTGCTCCCTAGGATATAAAGATAAATCAAATGTGGTATGTGCCTAAGAGAAGTATAGAATCCAGGGAAAGAGGGCTTGAGACAGTTACATCAATATCCGTTATTAAAAGGTAGGGAATGAGAAGTGATTTAAGAGGCAACAAACAATATCCTATGAGCATTTGGTATTCAGAGGTCCCTTGTCTTTAGTACTATCGTTCAGGTCTTTCTCAAAATGGAGCATTGGAGCCCAGTCATCCAGATGGTTTGGGACATTTACAGAACCATGATTCATAGATGTGAGATCTGGTTGTATTTTTTTTTAATTGCCCTGCTTTCTGATGTTAATTATTGCAGCTAGGCTGCCAAGCAAACATCTGTTCAGGGTTGGATTCTGGATACAGGCTTGTTGCTTTGGCTCATCTTGCTGGAAACTATTCTTTCTTCACATGGAGTATTATATAACCTTCATGAATACTGAATAGTATGTACAGGTCATCAAACTCTTTCAAGTCAGCACATAGCTAGAAGATTCACAGGAAAGGAGAAAACAACAAATAAATATACTGACGTATATACGAAAGCTTACAATTAGTAAAAAAAAATGTTTAAACCACACATATAAAAAGAAAAATATTGCCATTTTTGCTTATCACATTAAAGGCAAAAGTATCGGAGGTTTTCTTTTGTTGTCTTACTTTGCATGCTTGTTTTTTTAATGATGGTACTAATCAGAGCAAGTTGTGGTGAAATGGTTACTATCACGGACTGTAAATAAATACGGCTTTTGGAGAGCAGTTTGGCAGTATATGTCAGGAGTCTTAATAATAATCATGTTCTTTGACCCAATAATTCCAATTCTGGGAATCTATCCTAAGGAAATAATCTGAAATACAGAAGAAGCTTCATGCATGAAGTTATTCATCACCACATTATTTATAATAGCATAAAATTGGAAGGAGTCTCCACAGGTTAACTGTGGGTCCTCTACTTTCTGAAATATTATACAACATTCTGAAATGATGATTATAAGTGGTAATAACATGGAAAATGTTCATGTTGTGTTATATGGAAAGGCAGGATGCCAAATTGAATTTAGTGTGCCTGTAGAATACAGTATATTCTAGAAGGATATATATGAAGCTGTTAATATTGTTCACATTTGGATGATAAGACAAAACCTAATTTTTCCCCTTTTTCTGTTTTCCACATTTCCTTTATAAAATCATTTATGCACAAACACAAGAGACCCCAAGACTATTATCAAACACTTCCCTACACTCCAGGGCCCCAGTATGATTGATATCTGATTTCCAGTTAGTTCTAGCAAGTGAGAAATAGGTCTACCAGACCTATTTCATTTAGGGAGAAAAAATATGTTTCTATTCTTCCTCAAAATGATGATATTATTCAACAGTTAACAAAACTTACATGGTTCCATTATATATAGTAAGGATCTAGTGAAATTTTGGTCAGCCAGTAACACTATTGGCAGCTAGTGCATTAAAACACAAACAAAAGCAAAAAAAAAAAAAATCAGTGCCCCGTAATCGGAGCAGCCTAGGGACACTTTAGAGGAGTTGGACTAGGAAGGATGGGCTGACCATTAGAGAGGCCCAGAAGTGTTTCCTTTCCTACATCCCAGCCTTTTTTCTTTCCATTAACATGTTGGGTACAGTAGTTGAACCTGTGTCCAGTCAAGGATGTGTCTCTTCCCCTTAAGGAAGGCTGGGCTTCCAGCCCATGTGAGTTCTCTGCCCTGGTAGTTATAACTGATCTTTTTATCTTCTTAGAGCTATTGATCAAGGCTAATTTGATTGTCACCCCCCTCCCTCCCAGAACCCCTTAGAATGATCCAGAACAACACATTAATTATTCTTCCTACAAGCCTACATTATACACTAGACAAAACAAATAAAATCACATTTCCTCCCGTATAATTAGTGCCTCCCCTGGGCTAGTGGCCCCGTGCTCCCCTTTATCATCTCTATCTGTGCTCCCTGCTTGACCCTTAGCCTTCTGTGGCTACAGATCCATTACCTGAAAACTACCTGGAAAACCAACACTAGTTATATTAACCTCTTTTGGAATTTCAGCAAATATTCATTAAGCACCTACCCTGTGCCAGGTAGTGAGTGAGGTATATGAAATGCAAGAATAAACAAGGCAGAGTTTCTGCCCTCAAAAAAATTTATAGGATAATGGAAAATACAAGCAATCAGTCTGTAATGGGATAAATAAAATGACAGGAATGAGCACAGGCTGCTACAGATTTGACGTCTACGCTAAGACCTGCAGAATTTAGGCAAGACGCATGTGCATGAATCATGTCCCAGGTAGAAGGAACAGCAGGTTCTAGAGGCAAACTAGTGTATGACTGGGGCATAGCTTGCGATGGGGCAATGGCAATAGGGAATCCAGAAAAGCCATCAAATCATTAATTGGATCTTTATTTCATATACAAAGGGGTTTTCACTTAATCCTGAAGCACAAAGTTATCATCATTGAAATTTTAATTAGTAGAGTATCATGACCAGATGTGTGTTTTAGAAAGAGTACTCCAGAGCCTGGGCTGACTTCGTGGCAGTGGAGATCAAAAGATATAAATGGTTCTTTGAAGTATGAATAAAATGGAATTTTGTTGATTGATTGGTTGAGGGAGAGACAGGCAAAGAAAAGTCAGGAGAGAGAATACCTTGTTTTCTGGTTTCTGTGCCACTCACAGGAATAAGGAACATGAAGGACAGTGGGCTGTCAGGGAGAGATGGGGAGGTGATGAGTTTGGTTTTAGGCTGAGTTTGAGGTATGTGACTGAAGACATCAAGCAAGTAATTGCATGTAGATATCAGAAGCTCAGTAGAGAGATTTGGGCTGGAGGTTTACGTGGGGAAGCCTTCTGCATATGTGTGGACTTGAAACCATGGGGTGAAGGAATAACTCTCAGAGAACAATCTATAATAAACGGAGCCTTGGAAACCCAGGAAGATTTAAGAGATAGACATAGGAAGAATTCACAAAAGGGACAGAAGGAAGTACTGAGAACCAAGAGAATGTGATGTCCTAGGGGTCAAGAAAGAAGCAGAGGTCAGCAGGGTCAGTGCTGCAGAGGAGGCAAGTAAGATAAGGATTCATGAGGGCAGTTAGGAAGGAGAAGGTCATTGGTAATTTTGTAGAGAGTGACTTAAAGTGGAGGGGTGAGACAGATTGTAGTGGGTTTTTAAATGTGGACACAGAGACAAGAACATTAATCTTTCAGTTAGCTTGGGCTGAAAAATGGAGGGAAACTAAGATGTAGAGACTAAGGCATATAGGGGTCCTAATGAGTTTTTATTTCATTTTGCTTTTTTGATGGGAGAAACTTGAGCACATCATATGCTTGATTGTCTGAAGTTACCAGAGAGAGTTGAGATTCCTGACAAGGCAGGTAGAAATATTCATCTTGGGAAGCTTGGAAGGTCTTGCTTTCCACCAAGGAGGAAGGAAGGGTGGAAGAGAATGTATGGGGAACAGAAAGTTGAAGGGGTTCTCAGCTGGACACCTTGTATTTTACCGTGTCAAGTGGGAGTGAGGTTGTTGATTGCGTGTGTATCAGTCACCTGAAAGGAAAGGTTGGGGTGAGGACTTGAGGAGGAGGTGGAAATTAGAACTGTTTCATAGGTAAAGAAGGAGTGACCTAGAGGGACCCAGAGAAAGGCTGCTGCTCAATGATGACAGCCCCGATGCGCTTCGGACCATCTGCTTGTCTACAGACTGCTTATGCTCATCCAAGTATCATGTTTCGAAAGGCATGTACTGCTTTTCATTAGGCATTTAAGAATTCTGGGTGGCCTCTAGCAACATGGCATTATTATTCCAGGTGACTAATTTTGCCAAGTCTGGAGAGGCATCTGCAGGGGCTTGCTTAGTGACAATGTGTCCAGGCTCTGGCAGTGACTGGGTTTGGATTAAAGCTTCAATAAATATTAGCTGCTGCTGTCATCATCACCATCATTCAGTTCGCTGTGACAGTACCAGAAGTTTCAGGAAGGTTTACAATTTAAGCCTTTACTATAGAGCACGAACATGTCATCAGAGCTCCACTTTTCTGTGGTAGAAAGAATGACAAAAGGCACTGGGCATTCCTGTTTTGAGAGGGCAAAACTAAAACAAATATTAAAAACCTTTCTCACAAAAAAAAAAGAATCAAAGTTAGATGTTTATCAGTTGAGTCTTTTTAGTAGGCAGGTTTCCGTATGCAATCCCTAAACGCTCTAAGAATCGCATTGCTTTCCTGGATGACCCTTGATTTCATGGAAGAACAGGTGGGTATGTAAATGATTTAACTGCCCAAATCTGTCTCCCTTACTGGATGAAAAAAATTAAAACAAATACAAAAGAACCACAATGTACTCATAATACAGTAGCATTTTTTTCACATGCAAAGAGTAACAGTAAAGTAATAGTAATAGTAAAAGATAATTTCAGGATCCCAGGTTAGGATCCCCTGATATACATATATATATATATACACTCTGAGTAGTTCTAAGAGGATTTAACTTCTGGAATATAATGGCAAAATTTATTGTAATTCAATATAAAAGTGAGGTAAGAACATATAATAAAACTGGAAATAGTACTAATACAAAACAGTATTAGTATATGTATATTTTTATATAGTATTCGTAAGTGCTTTATAAAAAACCTTTAAATTATTATTCTCCCTTTAAAATTTTTCCTATTTTTTTTTTTTTTTTTTTTTTGCGGTATGTGGGCCTCTCACTGTTGTGACCTCTCCCATTGTGGAGCACAGGCTCCGGACGCGCAGGCTCAGCGGCCATGGCTCACGGGCCCAGCCGCTCCGCGGGGCATGAACCCGCGTCCCCTGTATCGGCAGGCGGACTCTCAACCACTGCGCCACCAGGGAAGCCCAAGTATAAGGGTTTTTAAAAACAACTTGAATTTCATTTTTACTTATGATTATTTTCTCTGTTAGAATATGGTGATGTGTTCTACTCTTTCCATATAGCTCACAGTCTTCTGTTGTGGTCTCTGTTTTACCATCTTCCTCTATACTTTGTCTTAGCTAATTTTCTTAAGTGATTTGTTATTTCAATGAAAACAATCTCATTTGAGCAGTCTCCGTTCTAATGCAAGAGCAGTATTTACCTTGTTGGCCAGCAGCAAGGTCAAGAGGTTTTCATCATTGTACTGTAGTCTCCTAAAGAAAAGAAGCTCAGTTGAAGCAGGATGGGGGTTTTCTCAAGTGTATGTGCAGTAAATCAAGACATTTAACACAGTGGGTATACCAGGTATTCCAACCCTTTTTCACTCTAACCACAAAACTTTTCATTCACCAGGCTAGCCTTTTTGGATACCTCTCTAGCTCAATCATATTTTTAAAAGAGATTTCTATATTCCTAGGCAAAGATTTCTCCCTACTTTGGAGGTATTAAAATTCAAACATCAAAAGAGAAGACACTTTTTATAAAAAAAAAACACATTTTTTTCTCTTTTCATATTCATATACATTTTAACTTTATTCCTGGGAGACAGAAAGGAAAATTTGGTCACTCTACACTAAACAGTGTTTTGTATCTGGAAATAATGAATAGAAGCCAAGAATGGAATTATATTTTTCTTTCTCGAATCTAAAAACTCCAGGTAATGAACAGACTATTCCTAGAATTGGGTGCATGGTGCACAAAGATACTTTGTTTTTGGCATGAAAAGGCTCTGTTGAAATTGCTCTTTTTAAGTTAAAAAATGATGTTAACTTGGGTTAAAGTCTAGGAAAGCACTGATGCTTGCCAGTATTGAAAGACCAAAACCTGTAGGGGAAAAAAAAACCCACCAAATATTGAAATGGCTGTGAATAAAAATACAGAACATGTATTTTTAAAGTTTGTCAAACTTGGACTACCTCCAGGTTTACAAGCAGTATCGTAAGGAGTGATTTTGTTGTTCTATTTGTTAAACAAGTTTCAAGAAGAAAGGTTTCTGGATATTATTTTTTTTAAAAAAAGCAAAAAACGAACTATTTTGACATGAGCTCCATGAAAGGAATGTTGCTTTTTGTGAAGTAGCTGTGATGATGGCAGGACTGTGTGGGATGAGATTCCCACAGGGTTTAGTTGACTTACGAAATGTCTGTTTTCTCCATGGCACCCTGCAGAGGGTTAGGACAGAGCCCAGAATCCATCAGTGCAATGGTAGAGGCTATAAACTTAGACCACCAAGTGTGTTCAGAAACAAACTTAAATAATGTTCATAATTTAGTTTTGATAAGTAAAATCCTGGACCCATAATTCTCAGTATTCTCTCTTGTTTTCAAGACCAATGCAAAGTTTTGGTTTACTGGTGTTGCTATCCACTGTATCTGTCACCTATTAAGAGTCAGAAAACACTGATGCAAAAAAAAATTACTGAATGATAAAAATTGTAACAAAAATACTAGAACATTGGGCTTCCCTGGTGGCGCAGTGGTTAAGAATCTGCCTGCCAATGCAAGGAACACAGGTTTGAGCCCTGGCCCCGGAAGATCCCACATGCCGCAGAGCAACTAAGCCCGTGTGCCACAACTACTGAGCCCACATGCCACAACTACTGAAGACTGTGCGCCTAGAGCCCATGCTCCGCAACAAAAGAAGCCACGACAATGAGAAGCCCGCACACCGCAACAAAGAGTAGCCCCCGTTCACTGCAACTAGAGAAAGCCCGCGCACAGCAACGAAGACCCAACACGCCCCCCCAAAAATAAATAAATTTATTTAAAAAAACCAATACTAGAACATTAAATAAGAAAAAAATAATTCCACAACCTGAAAAATCGTTTTAATAATTCTTTCTTCTTCCCTCTCAGTTTATGTTTTTTCATATATGCTTTTACATATTTATAATATACAAATACAGTGTTTATTATGTTTTCTGACCTAACATTATCAGATATGTATTTCATATTATTTTTCATTTTTTTTTCTATTTAAGAAATAAGACATAGTCAAATCTACTCATTGCGATCCTTTTCATTCTTCATAGTTTAACTAAAATACCTTCTTTTCCATGAGCAGTCAAACCCAGTTCTCCTTTGTGCTTCTCCACCTGAACCATGGTTATTTATGCCCAAGTCTCTCTCCCCTAATAAACTGAAAATTGCTTGAAGGTAGTTTATTCATTTTTAAATTTCCCCCAGTAGCTAGTAGAGTGCCTTGTCCATGGTAGACACTGAATAAATATTTGAGTATTTAATTAATCCATAGAATCATTTCCAGCAAAGTGATTTAAAATGAAGTTTAGGTGAGAAGAAATGAGCAGAGCCATAGGAGGAAAATGACAATAAAAAGAGGAAGTGGTAGTATTAATTTCTGATGAGGTTGAGGTAGAATTTAAATGTAAAAACACCAGATAGAGAGAAGACTATTTATGAAGATATGTCACAAGCCTGTATGCACCAAGAAACACTGCAGTCAAACATATAAACCAAAAATATAAAAACTAGAAGTGCAAAGATAATTTGAAAAAAATTATAGTAAGCAATTTCAGTATTCCTCTTTCAGAATCAGATTGAGTAGATAAATTAATGAGCCCATAGAGAAGTTGACTTGAATCATCAAAGCTGTGATTTAATAGAAATCTATATAGAATCTTACTTCTCTTGATTAAATATTTTTAATATCCAAAAAACATTTTTAAAAGATTATGTAATTGGCTAGAAAAGAACCTTAATACATCAAAATTAATAGTTTATACAGTCTACCTACTCTATTCATAATCAAGTAAATTTTAGAAAAAAAGTTACCAAAGAAAGTTTTAACTGCATAGAAATTAAGAAACACTTAAATAGGAAGTAAAAACAGACAATAAACTGCCTAGAAAATAATGAAGAGACAACATTTCATACCAAAATTTTGGGAACGTAGCAAAAACTGTATTCATTACTAAAGAGAAAGCAGAAAACAAAGTGATCGTAAGAAACTAGAAAAAGAATAACAAAATGAGACAAAAGCAGGGAGAGCATAATACTAAATGTAAAAATCAAAAGAAAGGAAAACTAAAAGAGAAAAAAGCAATATGAAAGATAAGTAAGCCCAAAGCTAATTATTTTAAGAAACAAAAGATTAATTGTTTGGGGAGCCTGATTTAGGGACCAAAGTAAAAGTAATGAAAATGAGAAAGAGACAAGATAAGGAAAGAAATAAAAACCACAGAGAGAAAGAGAATATTATTTTTCATCAAGAATATTCTCAGTGAGAGAATATTCAATTGCAACAAAGGTGAAAATCTAGGAAATAGATGGCCTTCCTAGAAGAAGACATACCCTCATGTCTTCTAATATACTTGGCCCATTCACATTTTCTACTTCTTCTTGGGTTAATTTTGGTAACTTATAATTCCTGAGGACTTTTTTCTTTTCCTTTTCCTTTCTTTCAGTTTACTGTGGTTGAGGATAATCCTGTTTCCCCAGTAGCCAGACCACACCTGCATGATGGCTTTGGTTTCTGGGTATCACACTTTTACAAACCAACGTAGGAAGAAGGAAAGTCTTCAAACAATAGGTGAGGAATAGTTAAAGAAGTGGGATGTTTTCCTGAGAAAAAAGACTGAAGGGACATGACAGCTATCTTCAAGCATTTAACAATCCCTTACCAAGAACAGTGGGTAAACATGCTACAAGACCCAAGAGAGAATTAAAATTACCTTGGGGTGTACAGGGGAAAAAACTGGAGGAGCTACTACATTACCCATGTCTGGGCTGACATGTCTGTTTTGCAATAATTTTCCTTGAATCCAGTACCTTAAATATACCCACACTTGAGTCAGTGGCTCTAACTGGGCACTAATACTCGTAAATCCTCAAAATCACCTGTATCTGCAAAATTTTGCTTTCTTATGTCACTTTTCAGACTTGTTAAACGAATTTAATATGATTTGTGGAAGGGCAAAATACTTTTCCATAACTAAACCACCAATGGCTTTTGCTTTTGTTTGCTTTTGGCATTTTTAGGATATTTAAGCATAGTTTGAAAGCCAAGGGAAAGACACCAATGAAGAGGGGGAGAGAGAAGTTACAAAAGGTCTCTTGTGAGCTTTGTAATATATTTTTTTAAAGCTTCCAAAGTTGTTTCTAGTCTCTGAAATTTTCACTTGCCCCTTTTAACTGAAATTAAACCTCTGAGTAAAACAAAATTTAAGGTTTCCCTCTCCCACTAGAGTAATACTGATTATTAATCTGTGGTACTGGATTGACTAAAATATTTCCAAAGCTATTTTATGTCTGTTAATGTGAACTATATATGTACATTTCCATAATTATGCATCTGTATTTCCATTCTTGGTTAAATTTATTTTTAAAATGGGGACACCTTTGATGTAAATGTATATGATTTGTTTTTCCTTTGTATCTCAGCATTCAGTTCTACAGTATATTCATGTAATTTGTACTTTTAGTTATCTTCCTTTACATATACGCTTTTGGAGGAAGAACACTGAATTATGAATGAGAGTACTGAATTATGAATTACGGATGATTACAGAATTTAAAATGTTCTCCTTGTATAAGAAATAAGCATAAAAGAGTTTCTAATTTCTGAAATTAATTTTGTGAAATACTGCTTTCTGAATATCAACAAAGGTAAATATTAGCAAACTTTTATTGAGTATCCCTATCAGGTACTATTCCAGGTATTTTATGTAAGTCAACTCATACAATCCTCTAAACAAAATTCTATTGGTAAATTCCGATTTTTACAGATACAGATGCTGGGCAAGAGAAAGATTTAGCAACTAGTAGTAAGGAGCAGAGCCAATTTGAGTCTGGAATCTACTCTTTTAACTATTAACCTCTACAGCTTTTTAAGCTAGAGCTAAAGCTTTAGAGCTTACATACACTTTTTGTAAGTTAGAGCATATATTATAATTATACAATTTTAGCGCCAGTAGGGAATCCTAAAGGTGAATCTGTCCATCTCTAAGAGATTTGGTTGTGTGTGTCCCTGGAACTCAAGGACATGCAGCCACATAAATATTAATAACACCAGAATCCTATATCTGATTTCCATTCCAGGGTTCTTTTCATAAATTACCTATGTAGTATCTTTATTTTCTGATTGTAATAAATTGGAATATCTGATTTAAATGAGTGTAATGATGAAAAAAAGAGTGGACAACATTTAAACAGAGTAAGCTCAAATTTTTTTCTTTTAGAAATATTTCCCTCTCTAGTGTATCCAAATATCTAGCCTGTTCTAAAATTTCTACCTTTCAAAAGGTAAAATTGATTATAGTTAAATGAATATGTACGCATTCTGTTTATCTGAGCACACATTATGCATTTCTCTCTCAGTCTAAATACTTACTCAGTGATTTGCATTGAAAAAGCCCTCCTTATTAATATTCTTTGAGGATGGATTAGAATTTGGGTGTTATCTTCTTAAAGAATCAAGATAAGCTATAGAATCCTAAAAATTGTTTGCTTAAACCTAATAATATATCTCAGTGTGCTTTTCAAGGAGAAAAATTGGATTAAGTTTATAATTCTTTCCACATATTAAGAAACAGTTTTTACTGCTTGAGTTCCCAAATCTGAATGTGCAATTCACCTATTGGATAAAATTTTACTTAAGTGGATAAGGGAGCATGAAAGTTTGGGTAGTGAGGAAAGAAGAAAGAAATTTAAGTAACATAAAGGAGGACTGTCTATAGAAAAATACATTTGGCATGATTGAATAGAAAATTAATACTGTACTAATTGTATAGTTATTGTTTTAACTATTTAAACATTATTTTGCTGAATCTTTGAGAGTTATGAGAGCTCAATTAATTAATTCCTTCAAAATTCCATGTCATTTTGGTTTTAATGTTCATTTCCCTGACAACTCATGAAGTTAAACGTATTTTCATGTTTGTTGGTCACTTGAACATCCTCTTGACCATTTATCTGCTGGGTTGGTTGTCTGCCTTTTTTTTTACTGATTTGGGAGGGCTCTTTATGTATTCTGGATAAGCAAAACCTTATTCTTTACATATTGCAAGTATCTTTTCCAATTCTCATTTGCATTTTCATTCTCTTAACAGTATCTATTGATGAACAGAAGTTTTAAATTTTACTTAGTCAAATTTATCACTTTTTTAAAATGGTGAGTTTTTTTAGTGTCATGTGTAAGCAATCTTTCCCTTCCCTAAGGACATGAAGATATTCTTCTTGACCATCTTTAGAAGTTTTATTGTTTCACCTTTTATAATTATAGCTACAGTCTACCTGGTTTGGGGTAGGAATCAAACATATTTTTTTAATAGATATTTAAGTGACCCAGCACACTTTATTGAAGAATAACATTGTCCCCACTGCTCTATAATTTCGAAACATCGAGTGTTCGTATGTAAGTGGTTCTGTTCTATTTTTCTGATATCTATCCTTATCTATCCTTGTGCCAGCATCACACTATTGTAATTAATATAGTTTTAGAATCATCTTCTAATTTTGAATTAGAAGATGATTCCCCTCGAAAAAGAGAGAGAGAGAGCAAGAGGGAGAGTGAGAAAGAGAGAGAGAAAATTGCTGGGAATTTTATTAAGATGGCCTGGAATCTGTAGGTCAATATGGACCTTATTTACATCTTTAATGAATCTTCCAGTTCAAGAACTTGATATATTTCTCCATTAATTTACTTCTTTCCATTTTCCCAAAAATATTTCAGATATTTCTATACAGGGGTATTGAACATTGTTTGTTGCATTTATTCATATTTGATGTTTTTAATATGTCATAAGTGATACTATTTCTTAAATATTATTTTGAAATTGCTTGTTACTAGTGTATGGAAGTAAGTTTGATTTTTGTGTATTGACCTATTCAGCAAATTTTCTAAATTCACTTATTTATCCTAATAGTTTATCTGTAGATTATGTTGGATTTTCTGCATATATAATTATGCAACCTGCAAAAAATGGAGGATTTTATATCTTCATTTCTAATTATTTTATTTTCATTTTTCTTTTTCTCTTCTTGCATTGGCTAGCTCTAGTCAATGTTTAGTAATGGTGGCAGTGCGTACTCACCCAATTTCCAGTCTTAAGAAAAAAGTTTTCAATATTTCACCATTGAGTGCTAGGTTTACTGTAGATTTTCTTATATACACTTGTTATTAGATTAAGGAATTTTCATCCTAATTTGCTAAGATTTTAACATGCATGAATGTTGAATTTATCAAATAACCTTTCCTCTTTCTATTGAGATAATCATATGATGTTTCTCCTTTATTTTATTAATGTGTGAGTTATAGCAATTGATTTTTGAATGTTAAACCAATCTTGCATTCTTGGAATAAGCCCACTTTGATTATGATGTATTATCTTTTTCATGTATTGTCTAGATTGGTTTGTTAATGTTTTGTTTAGGATTTTTGCATTTGTGTTTACGAAGAGATTAGTCAGTAGTTTTCCTTTCTTGAAATGTCCTTATCAGGTTTTGGTATCATGATTATGCTGGCCTCATAAAACAACCTGAATAGTGATCCCCCCCTTTTTTTCCCCCCCCTTTTTATCACTATTCACTAAGAGTAGTTTTGTAATATCAGTGTTATTTCATCCTTAAATTCTCAGTAGAATTTACCAGCAAGGGACCTGGGGCTGAAGTGTTCTATGTGGGAATGTCTTTTTCCTCTGTTGCTTTTAATATACTTCCTTTGTATTTGGTACTTGGCACTTTTACTTGATGTGCTTAAGTGGATGTTCTTTATATTTTTCTTGCTTGGGGTTGAGAGAACTTCTGGGATATTTGACTTGATGGTTTTCATTAGTTTTTTAAAAAAATCAAAGGCATCCAGCACAATGCTCTGTAATACCTGCTGAGTAAACAAAGAAGCATATTTATCAGTAAAGCAGCCTTATAGAGAAATGTAGAACCTAAAAATGACTGTGCCTCTCTGCCACAAAGTAATTAATGCACAGAAAGTGCTTCTAACAGTGCCTGGCATGGAGGAGGTGCTGCATACATTTCATGACTATTGTTATTGCTTTTGTTGTGGTATTCTCTTCTCCTCTGCCATATTAATATGTTCCTTTTTAATGATAGAGGAAATCTGAAATCCCTTGGTATTAAGTGAACAAAAGGCCAAGGCACACTGTAAACTATCATGATCAACACTTAAAACCAAGATCAAATTCATAAACCATGCATTTGATAAACTGAGCTTCAAATCCAAGGTTTATATTTTCTCTCTTTTTTTGTTTTTTGAAAGTTAATTAAATAACCTGTCACTTTTCCAGTGGTTTCTCTCACTTGTGGCTGTGGCATTAAATTACTTTTGAGTTCTCCCAAGTGACAAATTAGCCATCTAGCTTGAGGTAGTGGATAATTATCTAGTGGATAATTGTGTCTCTTACTAACACCCTTGGAGATTGTTTTAGAATTAAGTAATTTTGTCTTACAAGAATGGACATGTTTTTGTTCAGAATTAGCATATTTTTCAGTGATATAAATAGTAGTATTAGCATTGACCGCAACAGAAATTTAGACCTTTGTTTTAAGGATGCTAAGTACATAAAATCCTATAAATAGAAGTTAGATGATGTTATTGAAACTGTTACATTGAAATTAAAGAATTATTGTCATTTTAGAAAATATTTGGTATCGTGATTATGTTTTTTAAAGATTTCTTATTTTCTTTAGACCCATACTGAAATACTTATGAATTGATGAAATATGTACCTTGTTGAATAAATAAATGAATGTACTTTGCTTAATCATGATTATTGGTTTTTAGTGATCTTTTGAGGAAGTTATTCAGAAATTGAGGAGATTATTCGGAAAAGATAGACATGTAGAGGCCAAGAGATTGCATAGGTCATGAGTAGCATTTTATTATGAAAAAGGGGATATTGTTAGTATGAAGAAGTATGAGTAATTCAAAGGATTGTATGAGTAATTGTTCCAAACTGCCAAATATTAGCTTACCAGCAATAATTCAAATTGTATAAGCCGTAGGTGGGCCAGGAAATTTGAATTCTCAACAAACACTTCAAGAGACTCATGCAGTTGTCCTGGAAGTAGATTCAGGCCTTATGCTGTAAAAGGAGGGAAGACAGAAATAAACTAGGAGGTTGGGATTAACATATACACACTACTATATACAAAATAATCAGCAAGGACCTACTGTATAGCACAGGGAACTCCACTGAATACTCTGTAATAACCTATATGGGAAAAGAATCTGAAAAAGAATAGATATATGTATCTGTATGACTAAATCACTTTGCTGTACACCTAAAACTAAGACAATATTGTAAATCAACTATATTCCAATATAAAATAAAAATTAAAAACAAAGAAAGAAAAACATAAAAGCTAAAAAAAAGGGAAGACTTGGGACTTCTGTGGTGGTCCAGTGGCTAAAACTCCGCGCTCCTAATACAGGGGGCCTGGGTTTGATCCCTGGTCAGGGAACTAAATTCCACATGCTGCAGCTAGGAGTTCACATGCTGCAACTAAAGATCCCTCAGGCCGCAACAAAGATCCCAAGTGCTGCCACCAAGATCTAAAGCAGCCAAATAAATAAATAAAAAAAATTTTTTTAAAGCTGTAAAAAAATCTGATGAAGAGAATAGATCAAGCTGCATGATCCTTAAAAAAAATAACAGGGAAGAATACAAAAAAAAGGAGGGAAGACAGAAAAGATGGAGACAGACATAGATTGGGAGAGTTTGTAGTGGGAAGATAAAGGAATGTGATCATATTGCTTCTGTCTGTTTAATAAAATATGAGATCATTTGGCTCAGTGTAGTGGGGTAGGGATTTTGGAGCTTTCAGAGAGAAGGGAAGGTATGGAATACGCAAGATGCAGAGGGTGTGAAGCATAAGGAAATTGTGTGTGCTATGGAAATAGAATAGACTTACAGGCAGATTTAAGAGACACTGAAGAAGAAAAGGCACTTGGTTGGACGTTAGATGGTAGGTGTCCCAGTGTGGTGTGGTAATGAACACCCACTGCAGGAAGAGTGACCAGATTACTCTCTCCCTTGAGCTGCCTTGGATGGTTCTGGTCCCTATACCACGGTCCATTTCTATACGACCCGACTCTCTGGGTGGTTGTGAAATTACTGCTTCCATTGTTATTATTTATATACTTAAAATAAATAAACTTAGAGGCAAGGGAGGCCAGGTTAAAACATTGACCTGGGAGTAAAACATTCTAGCTCTTACTCCCCAAAGTATGCAGCTCTTCAATAAGCGAGAGTCCCTTGAGATGATCCAAGTGGACTCCTTCTATGTGGAGTGAAAAGAAATTGTCTTTCACACGCTGAAAACGGAAGTTTTCTCTTTTCTTAGGTGTCTACTTCAGACTCCTGACATGGCTGTGTGCTCTGCCCTCCTGCTCTGAGCCCAGTTCATCTGTACAGCCTCTGCCTTCAGCCGTAACTGAAAATAATTTATTACAAAACATAATTTGGGTTATAATAACTCTGTAACAAGTATAAAAATAAAATCTGATTGTAACTATAAGCAGACTCATCAAAAAAAGTAGAAAAAATTGCTTTGGGCTAATATTTGAAAGACCTCTCTGGACTATGTTTTGTACAATTGTAGCATAAGATGATAGAGCAACTTATATTTCAGCAGGTCAGTACTAATAAAATGGTTTACCCAAAGCCAGATTTTTTCATTTCATTATCCGTCTGGTTCATGTTCTTTACTAGTATTAAATATATTGTTCCCAGGCATCCTTCAGCCTGTAGCTTCTTCACTACCTTTCCTCAAGTCTGTGCCAGATACACAGCAAAGTTAAAAGAAAAGTTACTGTGAATTTAGGGGTTTTGTTAATTGCTCACTGCAGAGATTGTCTTCCCCTGGATCACGTGGCTTTTCCTCATTCCTCCCTCCATTTTCATAGCGCGTTTTTCTCATTAAGGTCAATGTGTTTTGCCTTCTCAGAATGTCAGGTTCACCCAAGTGAAAAAGAAATGGTTTAGTGTTGTTTGCCTTTTGGAGCTTTCACTACCTCCCTCTGCTACCTACCCTAAGATGAGCAAAAAGAGATTATGATGCTATGAATATAAAGAGTTCTTGCTCACTACTTGTGGAAAACAATTCCAGGTCCTCCTTCTTTCAAAGTAGCTTATTTTCTTCATCTTTTAAAATTTAATTGTGGCCACACTTTGTACTTGAATCTTATACTGTAATTTTTAATGCTAACCATTTGTAGAATCCCCTACCAAATAAATGGTAAATGTAGCATTCCAGTATATTCCTTCTCCTCTCTCCTAATCTAACTCTGTAGTTCTTTGAAGAAATTCATGTTATAAATTACCTCAGTAGTAGCCAGATCTCATAGGGATTTTTTTAAAGCGTTAGGATTGGTTTAGTTTTCTTACTTGTTCCTATGATTCTGATGACATGGGAACAGTTATATGTTCTTTGCCTGGAAGAGTCAGGGAAAATAGAGGGTTTTTCTAGCAATGTTTTTTTTTTTGCGGTACGCGGGCCTCTCACTGTTGTGGCCTCTCCCGTCGCGGAGCACAGGCTCCGGACGCGCAGGCCCAGCGGCCATGGCTCACGGGCCCAGCCGCTCCACGGCATGTGGGATCTTCCCGGACCGGGGTACGAACCCGTGTCCCTTGCATCGGCAGGCGGACTCCCAACCACTGCGCCACCAGGGAAGCCCTCTAGCAGTGATTTTTAAACTACTAGATGTAGTATATATAAGTACTTTCAAAATCCTCTTTTTTTGTCTTTTTAAGGTAGTTAAATGTGCCCTAGGTTTACTGCTGAGTAAGGTTGTAGTAAGGAAACTTTGTAGTAAGGTTGAAAAATCTGAAACACATTTTCATCCCAGCTGTTCCTTTAGTTGGCTCATTGTCTGAATGCTATCTCATCCTGCAGTTTCCAGAGGATGGAATGAAAATTTGCTTCCTAGGTGAGCCTGTGGCTTAGGTCCATTTAAGTTCTCATATTTGATTATCATTATATTTAATGATAGAGAATGCTTAAACACACTATCAATCATTTTGGAAACATTATATAGTATTATTTATTTGGTACTGCCTGATATAGGTACCAAAGTGATTATCATTTATTATGTTAGGAATCATGAAAAATGACAGATAATCCTTTACAGTAATCATGAAATAAGCAGTACTGTATGAAAAAAGAAAAAGAAAAAGGAAGAGAAGCTTAATAACTGGCACCTTTTTTCTCTCCCATTTGCTCTTTCACACAGGTACAACTTGGCCAAGTGGAAATCAAATGCCCTATCACAGAATGTTTTGAATTCTTGGAAGAAACAACGGTTATCTATAACTTAACGCATGAAGACTCCATCAAATACAAGTATTTCTTGGAACTTGGCCGTATTGATTCCAGCACCAAGCCATGTCCTCAGTGCAAGCACTTTACAACCTTCAAGAAAAAAGGACATATTCCCACCCCTTCCAGATCAGAAAGCAAATACAAAGTAAGCATGTTCACCAGAGTTGTGGGTTAGATGGCACATGGTGGGAACAGCCAAATTAGGCCAACTTGTGGTAGGCATTAAGTGGGCTTCCTTCCCTTATCGAGTCCAAGGTGAGTATACAATGGCTATGATTCTGAAAATGTATGGTCTGGGGATGCTATGACTATCATCGTTAGAGCACTATTGAGGATTTAATTAAACTTCTTTGGCTTTAACCTGTGTAAAATTCACTGATTGAAAGACTAATCTTTAAAGTAATTATCATTGCTATTACTAAATATTAAATAAATACTAAGTCTTTTAGTACAAGCTTAAATTTTTCAGTGAACCCAATGTGAGTCCTCCCCCGGTTCTGTCTATAATAAGTGAAAATAGTATAATATGCTATTTATTCAGCAAATACAAAATGCCAGTATATGCTAGGCAGCGTGCTAAGTTTTGGGGATACAGTGGCAAATGTGACACAGTCCTTGCTCATAAAAATGTCTAATGAAGGTGAGAGAGACATATGTTCTAAAATGACAGTTCAATATGAGTAGTCAAAAAACAAAAACGTGAAACCCAATACACTTGTGCTTTGAGAACACTGACCGAGGAGGGGGGCTAGCGTGTCAGGAAAGGCTTCATGGAGAAGATGCAGTTCTCCAGGCAGATAAACAGTGGAGAGCATTTCAGAGCAAGGTCAGACCTGGAGGCTGGAGGCTGAGGCAGGCGTGTTGGAAATGAGTGCTTGATAGAGCTAGGGAGAGAGAGTAGCGGGGAGGCAGCTGGTCAGGTATTTAAGAGCAGATCATGTTGAGTCTTTTACACTGTGCTCAGGCTTGAGTTTAATTCTGTGGGCATTGCAGGAAGATCATTCTGGCAGCATATAGAGGATGTCAGAGGAGGGCAAGACTGAAGGCATGGAAACCACGGCAACAACTGTGGGAGCAAATCCTTGATTCACAGCCCTAACTGTACATTAGAATCACCTGGCGAGCTTTTAGACACACCAGTGTCTGGTTTCCAGCCCACAACCCTCTCGCCCCAGAACAACTGTCCTGCAAATAGCTGAACCTCACCAGGTGACTCTAATATGTAGCAGAATTGGGAACCTTTGCAGTAAATGAAGCAGAAATCAGCACAAACTAGATGTTACTGATCATGAAGCAATTGAAATCGTTGGTAATAGGTGAGGGATGAAAAATCTCAACCTAAAGTGAAACTATTAAGCAGCTCTCAAGAAAAATAAAGCTACTGCAGAATTTGGGGGTGGTTATTGTTGTGACTCTTATTTACTCTTACAGAAAAGATGATCTATAACGGAAGAGGTAAATTATCCATCCTCCTGTTCTATATTCTGCATAGTTCTACACAATTCCTGAAGCAATGATTTTTACTGTTTATATGTTTAGTTTAATGTTTAAGTAGCATTTTCATCCTTAAACTCCAAGTTCTCACATTAGTATTAACTACCTGATTCACATGCCCATGCCTGTCTGGGTATTATGAGTAAAGGGAGCGCAGGCATGGATACTCCAGCAAAGCCCCTGTGATATTCGTGATTACACTGTAGCACCCTAAACTGAGACTAATACCATCATTCTTTGGGGCTAAGCCATGGATATTTTTTAGGTTTGCTGTATTTTTTAAAATTCAGTTTTCCCAATAACAGAACCCACTTCCAAATTGGTATAGTTTGTCGTAACTTTAAGAGCAGTGAGTTCAATTACTTGAAGAAAATAAATTGAGTCATAAGGCAACAGAAATAGAAAAAAAGTTTACTGCTAATGTGTAACATGTCTGAGCAGTTTAAACTCTCTTCATAATACTGCTTAGAGCCTAAATTGTATCTATTAATAAAACCCTTGTAATGGATATTTCAGTATTATTCTTTGTGTGTCGAGTTACAATGTCCTGATCCGAGATGTCATTCTTTGAGCATTTATTACGGTTTCTGCTGTCAATTCAGAAGCACTTAACATACAAGGTTAAAATTGCTTGAAAATATTATAGCTATTTTATAGGAGGAAATACCTTTGAGTATATCACATATGAAATTTGAGATATAAAATATCATGTTTGGGTACTTCATTTGAATAGGTTTTTGTAAATTTTTTGTACACTGCAGGTGGAAGAGGGATACGCAGAATATATCAACAAGCAGTAACAAGACCTTTTAGGTGCCAGTTTAACCTTCTAGGTAAACTTATCCCTCACTCAACATCTTCTGGCAAAAATTTAGTAAATAGAGCTTTTCGTTACGTTCTGAATGCAATAAAACTCTTACTATGTGAAATAGTACAAGCATATTCCCGAATTGAGAAATTTACATTGAGACAACCTTGCCTTTGGTCAAATCCAGTCTTTTTCATTCATAACATTTGCCTTCTCATCCCTGCAACTCATGAAGCCAAAAAGTTTTACCACTCCATTTCTACAAGATTGATTTGTTTCCATTTAGAAATCTAATTTCTAACCTGAACAGTTCCTACACTTTATTAATGCAGCTCCAAATGAATGTTAATACAGAGAACAAGTTAGCATCGAGAAATTAAAAATGTTGAAGTTATGGTTGTAATGGTCCTCAGGTGATGCCTGGAGACAGACACATCACCAGCACCTGAAGGTTTTCTCCATGGCAATTATCAGCTAAGATTTTATGGTGTATTCGTGTGGTTATTTGCTTAAAGTCTCTCCCACTGGTCTCTAGGAGACCAGGTCCAGACTTGCTTACTGCTGATAACCTGTGTCAAGCACTTTGGTAGAGTATTCTCTCAAAATATATGTCTTGAGGGAACGAATAAATGGGCCAATGCATAATAAATGTGGGTGGAATATGCTGAGAGCACAGGAGAAGAAAAGACAGGAGAGATTGGGAAGGCTTCAGTAAAGGGCAAACACATTAAACTAAGCCTTGAAATGTTGAATTTGCTATGCTAGAAAAGGTGGGTCAGAGCACAGGCTTCAAACCAAATTTAAATTCTCATCCTGCCGTATGCTAGCTCTGTAACTCTGAGTACAGTTTCTGCATCTTTTACTGGTGGTAGTAATAATACCTGTCGTAAGAGTGTAATAAGGATCAAACAAGTTCACACATATAAAGTACTTAGCACCATGTCTGATATATCCTAAGTGCTCAACACGTGCTAGAAATTATTATGCTTATTATCACTATCAGGCAAAGGCAGCAGAATGAACAACCCTGGGTTATTAGCGAAGGGACTGAGGAGTCAAAAAGAATAGAGGTGGAATAAAAGATGGGGTGACTGATGGATGGTCAGAGTAAAGGGGGGTGAAACAGACTGTGTCTTGAGAAAGAGGAGCAGGTTTGGGGAGTAGAAAACTAATCATTTGAAATGTGGGATAAAGTTAATTTTGAAGACCCTTTGGGGCATCAAAGAGATATCCAAGAAGCATGGATCTAACGCTAGGAGTGATCTGATGGAAAGCATTAATATTTGAGGAGGGGAGGAGGTCCCTGAATTCACAGAAATTAGAAATATATGTTTTGGGAGGTGGGAAAGTTTGGGGAGGAGAGACAATGCATTCAGTTTGGATAGTATTACATTTGTTTTGCCCATGGTAAATCCAGTTTCTGATAACCAATGTGCTGTTGGAATGTAGAGCTCAGGAGAGGGGTCGAGTCTAAACATATAGGTTTGGGATGCAGATCTTATGAAGACCAGGGCAGGCAATGTTACTACTACCTCATGAGAATAGATGGAGAAAATCCTCTTTATGGTTTCCTTGAGGCAAAACTAATAATAATCCCCACTCTTCTCCCACAACTATTAAGCAGAACCTTGATAATTCACAAAACAGTGCTTTGACTCATCATAAGGTGAAAAAAGCCAATAAAATGTCCTGAGGAAACTCCATGTTCTTACCTTGTATATTATGCATTACTTTTTCTCTCTTGTAATCATAAATTTTCTGGGTTGAAATCACAGTTTATATTATAAAACTGCACAAATACATTATTTCCTCAGGCGGAAAAGAACTTTTCTAAGGTCTTTAAGAGTATAATCAAGTCAGTGGGTTTGTTGTTCCTAATTGGTGTACTTTAAAATATGCTTAAGTGAAAGGCTGGAATTCTAGTAATACCCAGCTTACCTCTTCCTTTGTCAGTTATTCAAACCTCGATGACCTGTCCTGAACTCCAGAAAGATACCTCTTTGGACTGCTTCCCCGACTCCCTTACCATCTCAGTCTCTGTTTGGGTTCAACCAAGGGTTGGCATTGGCAGGGAGGATGGAAAGGAGAATAGTTGATGCATTACTTCCTTACTCCCTTCCTAATCCAGTGCCAAAGCTCTGGCAGTAGCTATGTCCCTCATGACTGTGGCTTCCCCCTAGGTAGTCCCCCCCCCACCATGTTTCTAATTCTCACTAGGCTCCAGAAAATTCTTTCTTCCCTTGTCTCTTTGGCCCTAGGGATGGCAATGGTTTCCCACTGTTTCTGCTTCTGGGGGCCTGCCTGTCCTTTGTTTATTCAAATCCCAGCTGGACCTCTTCAGTTGTACTTCCAATGAGCAATTTTCATTTATATAGAAATAGATAAAAAATAAATGAATAAAATGTGCCTAAGCTTCCTTCTTGTAAACATGATTTGAGGAATTTTTTCCATCTATAAAAGTGTTTAAAGCTTTCGCATGAAAGTGTAGTTAGCATGCTGCTCTGCTCTTCTGTTTTCCCTCGACACCATCACTTCAGGTTGACAGTGTTTACACATTGGGAGTCAGATTGTGCCTCAGCCTGGCAAGATCAGTTTAGCTTACGACACACACTGAATTCTCTTGGCAGTAACGCATCATTGATGTCAGGAGCCGATAGAAAACAAGTGTAGTTTCTTAAATGATTGTTGCGAGCATAGATTTGTGAGGGAGATAAAGATAAAAGTCCTCTAGCCCAGTTTAAAGAAGCCATTTTGTGGGGGAGGGATAAATTAGGTTGGGATTAACATATACACACTACTACCGTATAGCACAGGGAGCTCTACTCAATATTCTGTAATAACCTAAGTGGGAAAAGAATCTGAAAAAGAATAGATATATGCATATGTATGACTAAATCACTTTGCTGTACACCTGAAACTAACACAACATTGTAAATCAACTATACTCCAATATAAAGTAAAAATTAAAAAAAAAATAAAGAAGCCATCTTAAACAAAGGGTGTGTTATATATGTTTCCACTAAACAAATGTATAGCGCTCAGCTATGATGCAAGCCTACTAAGTTTTATTAGGATGTGTTTCTCCCTGTAGTTACTAATGAGATGCTTTGCTAAAGTTGTTCTTTGTTTCCTGTCTTGATGCATAAGTTAGCCGTAATATTTTATAGAGTCTTTACTTGTACTTGGAACTTCTAGCAACAAAAGCCAAATATTGGAATTCATTTGAAATTTTAGCCTTCATCTGACCTTAAAAGAGAAAAAACTACAATAATTGTAATAATAGAGGCTCATGGCTACCATAAATTGACCAGCCATGGGATTGAGAACTGTTTGTCTTTTTCACTTCATCACATCATCCCTTGTATCTTCAGCACAAGAGACAAGTGAAGAATCATTTCTCTTTGACAACCTGCTGAATAGTGGGTAAAAGTAAGCCAAGCCTTGCGCCCATTATAAAGGGATCTGGAAGATGTTAGGACTGTGCATTTCTCACCTAGTTTACTCTGTATTTCTACTTTTCCATATCTGCCATCTCAGAACTGTAAGGGAACCCCATGCATTAGTCTATATGCCTACACCAGGTGACCATTCAGACACTGAACACTTCCATTGTTAGGGAACTTGCTACTTATAGAATCATTCCCTTCCATTTTGAAAGATTCATTGTTACATTCAGGCTGAGATCTCTTTCTCCTGCTTCACCTATTGGCTACAGAGAATACTCCCATTTTCTCACGTACACTCTGTACTTAGCCCTCTTGCTTCTTTCCGTGGGTATCTCTGTGAGATGTTAGCCTTTTGTGTTGTGTTCAGAATAGGGTGTCCTTTTGAAAACCGGATGATGCCATCCTGCTCTGGCTAGTGAATTTGGTTATGCAAATCAGAGCAGAATCTTCCAGTACACTTTATATTCATCTATGAAGAGGTGGAAGAAATAGACTCAGATATTCCTCTGGGCCTTGCTCTCTAGGTTTAGAGGAAGAGTCTATAAATGCTTAAAGATGATTCCTGGCAATACAAGCAAGATGGGTTAGTATGGAACAGTGATTCTCAAATTAGGAAGAGAGGAAGGACTCTTTTCAAAGAACAAAACCTCCATTCCCAAGTTCCTATATACTGCCCTAGAAAAGCATGCCTCTCCGTTGAAAATAAAAGCTAGCATTGAAGTGAATGTATTGTGCAATAAGTAGTGTGTTGCACATGTCAAAGGAGCCTGGAAACCATAAGAGGGATGTCGGTAAAGTTATTTAGATGAATAAACACTATCTCCATTTAGGTTATCTTGTCATGAGTTACTATGCATTCTTGTCCTTATTTGGTCCCCAACCTTTAGGAAAGTTTCCCTTTCATTTTCCAGTTTAGTTTAAGCTATGCTGTGAGAAATTAAGGGAAGGCTCACTTGACCACGTTTGGACTATGTTTAGGGAGCAGTGCCTCATGAAGCCCATGTGTTATTGGCACTACATTCAGGGAGAGGTTCCCAAGTAGGAGGTAAAATCTTAGGGAATAAAATCAAGGCAAGAAGTCAAGTCATCTTTCCCACTTGGAGAACCTTCCGCCACTGCCACTCTTGCTCTAGGATTTGATCTTAAAAGGGAGCAGATCGTGCTTCCTTGAAAATATTTGAAGTCACGCATAAGAGACTTCTTTTCTCCTGTCTGTAACACCCAGCACTTCCTCACAATATTCTTCTCTTCAAGAAAACCTCCTTAAGTTGTTACAAAACTTTTTATAACTACAAGATGTCGTGATTATTTACATGTATATTGATCAGTTTCTTTAGGACATACTAGTCAGACAGCCACAAGTTCTATATGGTTCGTATAAGAAGTTTCTGGACCACAGCGTGTTTTGAAAGACACATCAGGAGTATAGGAACCTTAATGTAAGGCTAGTTGGACCCTGTTTTTGGGCACGTCTACAAGGCTCAGGGTTGACGCAGCTGAAGTGACACCTCTGTTCGGGCCCCACTGGAGCACTTACTATTTCCCCAGTGCACCGTGTGCTCTCAGGCCTCGATGGTGGCTCAGGCTGGACTCTGCCTGAAGTGTTATCCTGTCACTTGTCCCAGTGACATCCCACTTATCTTCCAAGGCCGTATTTTCTCTGACTTCTACTCTTTAGCCTTCCCTGAGGCACATTTCTCATGGCATCCTCTTGTCCAAGCGTCTACTCTAGCAGTTGTTACATGGTTTTATAGCTCTTGCGGTTTATTATATCTGTCTGCCTTCAGTAATTTTTTTGAGGACAGTATTTTCATTCTTTTCGATGTGCCTAAAATCAGTACACTCAGTATCTGTTACTTGAAGGTGCTCAATAAGTATCTGTTGAATGGTCAAATGATTTGATGAATGTTTCATTCTTGAGTATTTGTCTTAATCTGAATTTCTAATAAGGCAGATTCTTCTTGGAAAATCGAGTTAATTCATACTCGATTTTGTCGAGTATGTTGTCTAATATTTTGAGTTTGATAAGTAATGATTTTGTGATTTATTTAAAATAATTATGAATATAGGAGTGTATAGTATTTAGGCAAGAAAAGACTTATTTGGGGTGCTCTTTGGTTTTGAAGTCTGTTTTTGTTATGTGGGTTATTTCTTTATTGGCATGATGAACTGTCAAGAGAAAATACCATTTGCTTCGGGCAAGTGGGTTGGTTTAATTTGTCATCTGAGTGTCACTGTAGCCCAGAATTCTAGAAAAACTAAGGGAATTCAGAAGTAAAAAAAATGTAATATGAGGTTCTTTTATTGTTCATGGATTATAGAACAAGTTAGTCAAGATTCCTAACTCTGATAACTTTATTTCTGAAACACTTGTAGCCTTGCCTCTTGTAGAAGAGTTTGCACATTAATCATGATGTTCAGTAAAATGTTATGTGGGTAAAATATTTAGTAAACATCATTTGGTAATCTAAGAAGCAATGATACCATCTCAGCCACTGGTCATAAATTAGACATGTTGGGTTTTCTTGGAATTTATGTAATGTTAGCCAATATGCAGTACTTGCTCTGTGCAAAGTAATTCATTTTACAAAGAACTTACTGAGTGCCTACCGTGTGCCACAAGTTCTGTGTTACTTAACTCAGGAAACAGAGTGAATGAGAAGCAGCCTTTGCCCTCAGTGAACCTGTAGGCTGTTAGGGAGATTAGATAGCTACGTGTAATGTAAGTTCTGCAAGATACTGAATCTGGTTGGGAGAAATAGGGAAGACATCTTGGAGCAAGTAGCATTTCATCTGGTTAAGATTTCAATAGACAGATTGTGTTCATTGGACCTTCTCCAATTACAAAAAGCAGAGCTTTGCTGTCTTTCAAGCCCCCTCACTTAATGCGTTTTACTATGAGGTTGCACGGGAAGTAGTAGGAAGGGCAAGAAAGCAGTCCCAGCTGCCACCCAGGTGGGCCTCGTGGAGAACCAGACACTAGCTCTGAGGACATGAGAGCCCCTCTGTTGTGTTACTAGAAGTGAAAATGACTGCTGTTCCCTTCTCCAGTGATCTGCACTGTGTTCACTTAGCTTTTCTCTGTCTTTGCCTCTGCAGCCAAGGTAGAGTGCACGTGTATCCCTTTTTCATTCCTCAAGAGAGAAAATCTGTCTTGGCTAATCTCTGTTCAACAAGGAACATGCTCTGCCCAAAGCTCCTGCCAGCCACCTCGTAGGCTTCTTGCCCACAAGTAGATCCCTGCTTTTAGCCTGGGGACTCATCCCTGGTGTAATCAGTTGTGGCCAGTGCTGTGGGGTCACGTGATACAGAGCAATGCTCTCAGACTTTAACATGGGGACGAAAATGCAGGCTCTGGTTCAGTAGGTCGGGGGCGTGACATGAATTCTTTGTCTCCAACAAACTTCCAGGTGTTGCCGATGCTGCCGCTTCCCCAACTACACTTTGAGTAGCCAGCGTAGAGTGTGGTGACCGCTGTGTGAACATAATGACTCAGGAGGCAGGCACTCTGTGTGGGAGGGCTGTGGCTGTGAGATGGCATTTCATGTGGAGGAAGATGCAGTGTTCATGTCTACAATTTTGAATATGGTTACGGTTGGAATGAATAAGGCATCTTCAAACCAGAAAGTCAGTATTTAAACAATTCAGGTACAGTCTTTGAATAACAAGGTGGTTGGGATTGGTGATTAGTCCTTGTATTATTTTAATCCAAAGCAAGGCAGTAGTTATTTTAATGTTTTCAGTGAGACAGTAAGCAGGCGAGTCTGAATTTAAATTATTTATCTTCACTTGAGAGCTTGCTGCAAAACTCCTTTCATAGTTTGCAACCAAGTCTGTGTTGTCTGTGAGGATCGGCAGTGAAACTTAGTTGTTTATTATGTGAAGTTGGGAGCCAGAGTCCCTGGGAAGGACACCAAGTATTAGATTCCTTATCATTCTTAGGAGAACCTACATTTCTAATTGTCTTCATTAGAGATCCATAGATACGATAGTTCAGCACTTGGTCACAGAGATCCTTGAACCATTATAATGTCTGACATCCTTTGAGTTAATCCCAGTTTCAAAGCCCCCATTACAGTCATTCTTCTACTATTCATTTCATAAGTATAATCTAAGACTGACTGATTAAAAACCAAAGAGGTTTGTTTTTTTTTAATTTAACAGTGCTAGAGTTCAGTAATTTAGAATTATGTATAATGTCTAATAGAAGAGAACTGAATTAAATATTCCAGCCCTTCTGACGTAGTGGCAGAAGCAGGAGGAAAAGTGAGTCTTTTCGACTTCCTCGTTTCATTCATTACATTCAAAAATTACATTCATGTAGGCCCCCATGTAATATTCACGTGTATTCTTCATTGTTTTAAGTGATCTTTTTACATTGTTTTATTATCTGGAGTTTACCCATTTCGACTCATTCTTCTTACTTTAAAAATAACTTATTTTGGGCTTCCCTGGTGGCGCAGTGGTTGAGAGTCCGCCTGCCGATGCAGCGGACACAGGTTCGAGCCCTGGTCTGGGAAGATCCCACATGCCGCGGAGCAACTAGGCCCGTGAGCCACAACTACTGAGCCTGCGCGTCTGGAGCCTGTGCTCCACAACAAGAGAGGCCACGATAGTGAGAGGCCCGCGCACCGCGATGAAGAGGGGCCCCCGCTTGCCGCAACTAGAGAAAGCCCTCGCACAGAAACGAAGACCCAACACAGCCAAAAATAAATAAAGAATTAAAAAATAATAATAATAATAACTTATTTTAACTTTAATGATCAGAAAAGGCAAAAATGGCTATTTTAAATGACTAAATAGTATCATCCTTTAAAAAAAAAACAGGGTCTCCTAATTTATGGGAGTAAAATCTTGAAAGGGATTTTCAAAATTCACCTTATGTTGATAATCATATAGAATTCTGATTTACTGAATAGATTAACCACATGACCTTCTTTGACTTTTACACTTTGGTTTTCAGTCATCAAAGCAAGAATGCTGTTTAGTATGAGGAATTGTTTTGGCACAATGAAAACGATGCTGGCCTTGAAGTCAGACAACTTTACTTGCTATGTTTCTTTGGGCAAGTTATTTAATCTCTGTGAGCATTAGTTTCCTCATCTGTAAACTTATGATGTTCATATCGACTTTACGGCATTATTTTGTTGATAAAGATAAATTATGCATGTTATACAGCCGTATAAACGTTACCATATAACAGCATTTTAATAAATAAGCATGAAGATTTTTAGAATTTTATGACAAAATACTATTTTGTTTTGCTATAAAGTAAAAGAGAAAGTATTTTTGTTACTCATATTTGCCTAGGAATAACATTATCTATCCTTGACATAGATGAATACTGCCGTGCTTTGAGGTATAAACATAAAAGCTGATTGTAATTGCCACTCAGTTAATCTATAGATTGGAACCACCATTGTCAAAAAAGTGGTTTTCCAAAAAAGAAAGTAGTGATATTGTATACAGTTTACCAAAAGAGATTCTAACTAATCTTCAAAGTGTAGTCAGTAAATTCAGTCATGCTCAGTGAAGTAATTTGCAGGAGCACAGAGAATAGTCAGTTGTTTATAGTGAGACATTTTATTAACTCACTTTAATCAGACAGAACTGGGAAAGTCAAGTTATGCTCATATGTTTGTAGAGAGTGAGGACCAGAAATATGGTGAGAGAATGGGATGCCGCACTGTTATTCAAAATACAGGAAGTCAGATAAAGTGTCTTTCATGTCAAGTGGAAGACAGATATTTTCAAAACATATACATGCACTTTTCACATACACCTCCACATAGTGAACTTACGAAGACATCTTCTGATGGTTTCCTAGGTACAGGCCACAGGACCACCATATGTATATATTTCTAATAAGATCCTTTATATTATTTTTATAATTAACCTCCCTTAGATTAATAGCAAACCATGGATATCCATTATCACAGCAAATGCTGGTATAGTAGTTTATTTGCCAGTGCATTTTTCATTTGATGAAGCATCTGTGGAGCTTTGATTTTATAAAAGTGAATGAAGCTGTTGGTAAGAAGAGCGATGGAAATGCCTGGAAAATTGGTTCAAGGGACAGGCGAGTTCAAGGGCAGAAGCCTGAGTGTGGATCTGGGGCATTGTGAGCCTTCAGATTTTACTCTGTGCTTCAATCTAGGGGGTTTTCTTAAGGCCAAATTGATTTCCAGAATATCCGAAGGGTTTAATTCTAGTGTGGTCTACAAACAGTCAAATCACCCATGCCAAAGCAATTCTTTCCTCCTTTAATAACAGAACAGTCATATCTTATTCTAGTTTCAGTTTTGTATAGGGGGAGGTATTTTAAATTTGGACCAATTATAGCCTTTTAGCTAATTTCCCTAAGCATCACCATTCTTATCTTTTTAAACAATTTAATATACCTACTAGTACTTAATATTACTTTTCCTTATGCAGATCCAGTGCCCCACTTGCCAATTCGTCTGGTGTTTTAAGTGCCACTCTCCTTGGCATGAAGGTGTTAACTGCAAGGAGTACAAAAAAGGAGACAAATTATTGCGTCACTGGGCCAGCGAAATTGAGCATGGGCAGAGGAACGCCCAGAAGTGTCCGAAGTGCAAGGTGAGACAAACTTCGGGAGGGAAGGAAACAAACACGTGCATCTGGCTATCACTGAACGATACTATTTACAATATTGAAGTGAAGTCTCTGTATAACTTTCTTAATGCAGAGGTGGAGAAAAAGAATATTTGCTGTTTCATTTTAGAAGAGTAATTATATTACATAACTAAAATGAAGATTTTTATATATAAACAATGTATATTCTTACATTACATTTCAGAATTTAAGGAGGCTACGTATAAATATGGATCTTAAACTTCAAAATTCTAATTTACCATTTAAAAATGGAGATGTGTGTACAGGAAGAAGCTCATATGAAAATGATACAAAGTATTATTTCTAGTTTGCCAACATGGACTATAATCACTTCTCAATTAGGTAGGCTCTGAATCCTTGTAATCCTTTGGGATTTTTCCCCTCTGCCATTGCTTATCACTTTAGGATTACATTAAACTGGTCATTTCCCTTTTTGTAAATCTGGTGACGTAGAAGCTAAGAGCTAAAATCAGGACTTTATGAATCCCATTTTACTTTCATGCAAGTAATCAAGAGTTAGCAAACATTTGAGCAGAGACCTAGATGTTGAAAGTCAACCATGCAGACAGCCAGGGAATGATCTCCTATAGACAAATCAGCACGTAAATCCAGCCAGAAAACTTTGGATTTGACTCTTATAGGATAGGGGTCTGTTGAAGTTTGAAGTTTTTTTTTTTTAAAGCTCACTTTAGAAAATTATATGTATGTAAATGCACATGTACACTCCACCATGTGTGGTTTCCATTTTGTGCCAAATTTATTTTTGATAATCTTGTCTAAACCAGGCCTAATTTTCTTTCAAGAATAATTTTGCAATTCCCTCCAGGATGCTTAGCACCAAGATAAATGAAATTTGAATTATCAGGAAAAATTTTTAAATTAATCATGTGAATGAAGCTTGAAGTAGTATATTCTGAAGCCTATAAATGAGAATAAATATAATGTACAGATTCACTACACCAAATTCACATACTAGTTTATATGTATAGTAAGTAAAGCATTGCCTGAAATAACATGTTATGTTCTTAGCAATTGGAACATGTTATGTTCTTAGCAATTGGAACATGTTATGTTCTTAGCAATTGGAAGAAATTTTTGAAATAGTTTGGATGGCCCGGCTGTCTTAAAAGTGACGTCTACAGATGTTTGAGTTAAAGCTTTCTTTGTTTTCCGTGTAGAAGGCAAATTCATTTACAATTATCCCTTTGATTTTTTTTTTAAACATCTTTATTGAAGTATAATTGCTTTACAGTGGTGTTTTAGTAAGGCTGCTTCAGATCACTGCATCAATTGCTCCGTAGATTTTTATTTTTTACCCATTGAAGAACAATGGGAAGATGAGGCCTTTCCCCCTTTCTGTTGCCTTTCCAATTTACTCAGAGGTACTGCTCAGTTTCAAACTAAATAAAGGCCAGTAGGAATTCAGGAGCGCTGTTTAAGTCATTCTACTTGACACTTTGTTCTTAGGTATACTTTATATCCCTCTGGAAAGCTGTGAAACAATTACCAGTCGGCCTGGCTCTAAGAATGAGTGCTAAATGAGGGCTACTGCAGCATTATATGTTAGGGATTTTCTGAATGAGTTGAGGTAATACATAAAAACATACGTTTGTTACTGTAATCCCTCAATCTAACATTAAATGAACTCAATGAACATTAAATGAACGATGTATTGAAAGAAAAAGCACCCAGCTGTAAGGAATTTACTGAATGCACTAACAGCTCCCACAGTTTTTACAAATATAGATAAACAGCTAAGAGGATGCATACATGCTGGTTCTCTTTTGAAATAATAGCTAAAAGGTTGGGGTTTGAAAATGAACTACCTTTTAAATAGCTGAAGGGGAAGGAGCCAAAGAACCCTGGAATGAGTTTACATGACTACCTTGTAGTGGAGAATCTACTTGCTCGTGAGATCCAGGTTCCATAAAATTTATGTCAGCTTAAGTCGTATTTTATGACTCGTTTTGAATACAGATAGTTTCAGGGCTTTTATAAGCATATGACTTTAAAGTTTTGCACTTTCTTAATTGTGATTTTTTTGTCATTGTTGTTGGACCATAAAATTATATTTTTGCCCATGAAGCCTCTCTAATACTAGAAATCCACAAGGAGATGTTATTCAGTGTATTAATATTTTATATTCCAAGGCTTTATTTTTATAAATAATCTTTTAAAATTTATAAATATGAAAAAGGAAGATGCTAGGAATTTATGAAAAAAATTTCACACAGTGCTTCCAGGTGAACAAAAGAATTATCATATATTTTCCTATGAATATGTTTTCAATAATCAAATATGTTTAAAATTTTGTTGTGACCAAAGTATATTTATGTACCCTGCACAGGTATATTTGCTTAGATTGATTCATAATTTTAATAATTATTTTGATTTTGATTTTTTATTTTATTTTATTTTTTTGCGGTACGCGGGCCTCTCACTGTTGTGGCCTCTCCCGTTGCGGAGCACAGGCTCCGGACGCGCAGGCTCAGCGGCCATGGCTCACGGGCCCAGCCGCTCCGCGGCATGTGGGATCTTCCCGGACCGGGGCACGAACCCGTGTCCCCTGCATCGGCAGGCGGACCCTCAACCGCTGCGCCACCAGGGAAGCCCTATTTTGATTTTTAAATGTTTGTTTTGTTCATAGAGGTCATATAACATATGATAGAAATTTGGAAAAGAGAGGGAAAGAATTCACCAGAATCCTGCCACTCCAATATACTCACTGTTAACATATTAGTGTCTCCTCGGTGTCTCCCCTATTTAAGTAGCTTTAAAAAAAATAGAATCGTAGTATGGGGATAATTTGATATGCTTTGTTTTTCCATTTAACACGTCAAACCTTTCTTACGTTACTAAATACTTTTCGTAACATTTACTAACTAAGTAATATTTGCTTAAATATCCTTCTGCTGTTAGTTACCAAAGCTGGCTTTGTTGGTGTTCGGGTTTTTTTTAAAAATATCTATATATTATAAATAGTGTATTGATATTCATCTTGAATATGTATTTTTCCATATTTTGGACCCTTAAAAGCATATATTCCTGAAGACAGAATTACTAGGTTAAAGGATATCAGTGTTTTCAGTATTTGGTACATAGTGCCAATTTGCTTTCTAAAAAGACTGAAACAATTTATAATTCCACCAGAAAAATCTGAGAACCTATTTCTGTATGATCATTTCTTATTAGCAGTTCAAGTATTTTTAAATGCATATTTAATACTTTAAAAATATTTTGTTCTTATATTTTGAATTGTCTTGTTTGCTTTTAGATTGAGTACGAATTCATGTATTTGTGAGTTTGAAATGCCCCTTTTTGAATTATCTGTTCATATCCTTTGCCCACTTGTTTAGGTCAGGTTGGGGATATTTTTTATTATCAAACCATATGAGCTCTCTATTTTCTATTTGAAAATATTAATTCCTTTTCTGACATATTCTTTCCTATCTTTTATTACTTTCTTTTATATCAGTGATAATTTTTTTAAACTTAATTGGTTTATGTGTGTGCATTTTTTTAATTTTTAAAAATTTGTGTTTGACCAAATATATCATTCTTTTTATTTTTGGAAAGAAAGAACACATAAACACATACATATATATGATATGTGAATATATTTATATTTATATATCTTTTATAAATATTTTACTACTAAGCCTAAAAAGTTATCTATCATCCAGAAGCTTGATAAATGGTCTATTTTCTTTCTTTCTTTTTAGTATTTAATTTCTAAATATTTTAACTCTTTGATCTACCCATTACTTATTTTGATGTTTATTATGCATTGGATACATACACTAATTTTTTCCAAATTAATAGCATCTAATCTAAATGTGTCCCCCTACCCATTGATTTGTAATTTTTCTCTAAACATATGTTAAATTTATATAAGAGCTCTTTTCTGAGCTCCCTAATCTTGTAGCTGCTAATTTTTTAAAAAAACTTCTGTGCTTGTACTGGTGAGTGTTAAATGATTATGCTTTTGTAAAATTTTCCCATCCATACAAGGTTTGATAATCAATTCATTATTTCAATTAGTATTCCAAATAAACCAACTTTTCTTTCATTAGCTTATAATTATTATTTATCCTGTAATGAGTTTTTATTTTTATCTCAAGTGGAAAGATCAGTTTAATAGATGGTATAATATTATGAAGAGATTTGACTTATGCTGAGAAATCAAAATTATTATTTATAATTGAATTTTGGCAGATAATCAGACTGAGTATTAAAACATTTTTTCTCCCATATACAATCAAGATACTTATTCATAAGTGTGTTTTCTTTAATACTAGTATAAAAATATACAAGCATTTATGGAAGTCATTTATTTATAGGACATTTTTATGAAAAATTAATAGTAGCATAGTAAGATCAACTTTTCTTAGCCATTTTTTTTGAGTCTCATTGCTTCCCTAATTCATAGTATTCTTCAGTCACTTGTGAGACACCAATTTTTATCTTAAAAATGTGTCTTCTATTTTGTATAAATTCTTAACCTACCAGAAATATATGCTAATTTTAAAATGTCTCTCTGGAAAATAGTTACCACAAGACTAAATCTAGTTCATGATAATTTTAAATTAAATTTAAAGCAAATAGCAGATTTAAATTTTGTTGGAGGTATTAGAATATTTGTTCAGTTTTATGCAAAAATTCATTTGAGACTTGTGTCTTATAACACAGATTAGACACTAAACTCTGAGTTAATAAGAAAAAAAATTGTCAAAGAAAGTGAAAAGTGAGATGCACACCTAAAAATTAACAAACATGAGATTATACAATACAAAACAAATAAGTAAGCAGTTGTAAGCAATTTCATTTGTATACTTTAGATTTAAATTGTTCATAAAAAATTTTGGAAACAGTATTAAGTGCAAATTTTTTAAAATATATATTATCATTTGAAAGCCTGAAATACTTAAACTATTCCAAAGTATACATTGATAGTTCTTTAAATGGTACAGTAATACCCCACTAACTAAATTAAAAGCAAAAAACAAAGAAATTATTTTATCATTTCCTTTTTTCCAGAAAATGGCGACCACCTATAATTTTATTGTTCAACGCATACTTTATAAAAAGTCTTTTTGTTTTTATTTGGCAGCACTGTGCGGCTTGCAGGATCTCAGTTCCCCAATCAGGGATTGAACCTTGGCCACAGCAGTGAAAGCCCATAATCCTAACCAGTAGGCCATCAGGGAACTCCCCGAAAGTCTTTTTATTATTTATTTTAGTTTATTAATAAATGTGTGTTAGGTCATAGCAAACCCCAGCTGGATGATTCTAAAGGCCTGAACGATTTTAGAAGAATTAGAAATCTCTAATATTATTGTCTAATATTATAATAAGCATCATTAAAGCTAAAAACAATCATGAACCTTCAGGAATGTAAATGAGAACTCTGTAAGAATGGTTAATGATCCAATCTTCTGATTGTTCCTCAAAAGGTTTAATACTAGTCAATTAGTGTTAGTTAACCAGGTTTTATCTTTTAGCTATATCATGTTTTTCTATTTAAAATGTTTTTTAAAATGGGGTTTTAACATTCAGAACTCGACAAAGGCCAGATTTCTGCCCTCTGAGTATATTTTTTTAACGTACGTACTTTCAAAACAGAGCTGGACACACCTTCAGGCCCTTTTACCCAATAATTTGAGGCGAGCCAGTTTAAAGCCAGCAGGAAGTTAAAGTTAAGAAACAATTTTATAAAAAAGGCAGTATAAAAAGAAAATTTTATCTCTTCAAAAATATTTCTGAAAGAAATATTGTAATATGTTAACATTATTAAATATCAGTGGTAAATCCATGCATGTCTGTTACACTGTCATCTTTAAATCTTAAATGTTGGAAATACTTCATGAGTAAAAATAAGTAAAACCTAACAAGAGAACAGAAGGACTCTAACATCACAGCTTTGTGGAGCTGCTTACACATCTCTGTTTGCCTCTGCAACCTCTAAGGATTTGACTATTACATTTTCTTTTTCCTTCCTCAGGTAAAAGTTCAATGTTTCTAAGAATACTGGGCTTACTAAAGCAAAGTTGGTGTTAATATTTCTCAAAATGGTTAGCTTTTCATAATTTAGAAAATTGAAGGGGAATTCCTCAAACATCCCTACCCCAAACTACATTCTTCCTTAATGTCAGATAAGAGAAATACTTATGTGAACATTTATATAATGTGGTACAAATATAGTCATAGCCAACTAGATGACATGCAGCTGACCACTTTAATTTTTCTCTTATATAAGTAATAACATATCTCTAGTTAGGACATTTTACAAAACATTGAATAGGGATAATTAATTAGGAAGTTATACATTTTCATAGGCTAATATATAAGTAATGTGATTTATGAATTAAGGGTAATTAAGTCATTTATTTTATTCCAAGGTCAACATATATCCTATTTTTAGGAGGCAGGACAGTCACTTTTTTTTTTTTTTTTTTAAGAAATGCCAAGATATGAGCAGGGAGTGCTGAGTTCTAATATGCCAGCTTTATTTTATTCATAAAAATGCCTTTGTACAACGCTCTGTCTTTCTTTGTAGTGTTAGCACAGTAATAATAATGGCAATACTATCTACATGTACTGATATTTACTACATATTACTCTCCATTGCAGTTTTACACGCATATTATCTCATCAGATCCTCAGATGTGATACTAAGATGCTAAGTTCCAATGTGCCCTCCAAATCTTAACTATTAAATGGCTTTTGATAAAACTTTAAGGTGTTTCACAGTAATAATAAAACGATAGGTTCAATAGTATGTGAGTTCCATTTGTTGTCTCATTTAAATCTCAAAGGAAAGTTGTGAGAAAGGGGTAATTACCACCACTTAAAGATATAGAAACAGTTTAAGAGAGGTTAAGTAACTGAACCAAAAGGCAGGCAGGGGAAAGTACATTATATTCATAATTTGTTGAGAATTTGGAATTTAAGGAATTTGCTTGTCAAAATATTTCCTTTCAGATATTTTATTCTCTTAAATCCTGTAATAGGATGCTTTTGGCAAAAATGTATTGATTCAGAGAAAAGATTAATTTGCTCCTGTTCACATCAAATTAGCACAAACCCTGTCTGTGGGCTCTTATATCTGAGCTATAGCTATAGAGCCTATGGTTACTGAGGAAAGAACTTAGGGTATTAATGTTGGATTTTATAGATAATCCTGCAATTCTCTAGCACTTCACACATTGCTGCAAAAGTATGTTCAGCAGCTGGTGACTGCTTTTAAATAGTGCCCGTTGCAGAAAATAAAAGAGCTTCTCCTTGACCACTAATTACCCGCTTTAACTCTCCAGATTGCTTGAAATCACTAAATTTGAAGCAGCGGTTATCACTGCTACTGTTTTCTTGAAGTGCCAAAACCTAGACCTTAGTTGTGAGAAGAGCCTGATTGTTTGGTGACAAATGTTTTATAGGATATAAACTGTATTTCATCCAATGCTCCATTTTTATGACTAATAACTTCAATATTTGTTTACTGTCTGAGATTAAATGTATAATGTGAGTACGTATAACATTTCATTAAAAATCAATACATTGTCCTCGTAATATAGAATAAAAATAAGTGCAAATATAATGAAATAATATGTATTTCAACATGTAAATGTTCAGGTACCATGACATTAAAAGACAAAAAGTAGCAGATTTTTGAACCCATTTAAAATGCATAAATTTGGATTTAAGAAACCATGAAGTGAAGCCTAAATATTATCAATAGCTATCGTTTTTATCTGACATTTTAAAATGAGGACAAAATTAGTGTATATGTATATATGTATGTGTGTATATATATGTATGCTTATATATGTATGCATATGTAAATATGAATGTATACAATTTTATTGCTAGAAAATTCAAGATACATTAAAATCATACAGGGGCTTCCCTGGTGGCGGAGTGGTTGGGAGTCCGCCTGCCAATGCAGGGGACACGGGTTCATGCCCCGGTCCAGGAGGATCCCGCATGCCGCGGAGCGGCTGGGCCCGTGAGCCATGGCCGCTGAGCCTGCGCGTCCGGAGCCTGTGCTCCGCAACGGGAGAGGCCACAACAGTGAGAGGCCCGCGTACCGCAAAAAAAAAAAAAAAATCATACATACATCTTTGGGGCTTATATATAAAATGAAGTTAGATTCTGAATACAATCACTCTTTCTCAGTTTACACCGTAGCTATACAGTAACTAAAAAATTATCTAGTAAAACCATACAAACATTATTTGCGTTTATATATAAAATGAAATTAGGTAACATGTTCAGATATTTATAAACAGATTTTCACCTATATGAATGTCTAGTGTGTCAGAAAATTGTATGGGTGGAACCTAAATCTCTTCTGTGTGGGATGTCCCAAACATTGAAGAACAGCCCAAGATGCCAGTATCAGTCACCTTTGTGACAACTGAACATTCCCCTACCAAAGAAATTCTGAAGCATCTCCAGGGGCCTGAGAGACCCTGTGGAGAGCCCCTGTTAGAGATGAGGGCTTCTGAGAGGAATGAAGGCCAATGAGCTGTGTAGACAGGGAATAATTGAGTAAAAATCTGCCCATTTTCCATTTGGATACCTATGGGGCCAGTTTTGCTAAAGGATCTAAAGCTTTCTAAGATGGTTCATTTATTTTTCTTTTCATTTGATTTCAGGCTTTAAGAATTGCTTTTTCTTTCTGCAGCAAACTCAACTTAGAACTCCAAACAGGATACAAGTTTTGCTGGTAGCAGCAATCAGTAGGCAGATCAACAAAGTTTGGAGAACTATGAGAAAAGGTCTATATCCAAATTCCTAAGCAATGTCTTCATTTGCCTTAGTGAGCTTCTCCAGCACAGTGCACTCTCCTGTCCCCAAGATGGGCTTTCTCATAGTTTCTCCGTCTCAGTACATGGCAACTGCAACCTTCTAGCTGCTCAAGTCAAGAATTTGACCTCTTTCTCTCACACCCACACATACTGTCAGTCATTAACTTTTGTAGATTGTACCATCGAAATATATGTGGAATTTGACAACATCTCAGCACCCTTGCTGTCACTAATCTGGTACAGGACATCATCATCTTTCTCCCTCTAAGATTTTTGCAATAGCCTCCTGACTGGATTCTTACTCTTCACAATGTTCCTAACCCAGCAGCCCAGCAGCCAGAATGAGACTGCTAAACCTAAGGCAGATTACGTACCCCTCTGCTCAAAATCCTCCATGGCTCCCATCTCACACAAAGCAAAAGCTAGTCCGTACAGTGACCATGTGCCCCATCACACTCTGCTCACGCCCGCACCCCGTTATTCCTCCGACCTCATCTTGTACTTCCTTCACCCTCCTCCAGCCACACTGCCCTCCTGGCTGTGCTTCAAAAACATGAGGCATGGGCTTCCCTGGTGGCGCAGTGGTTGAGAGTCCGCCTGCCGATGCAGGAGACACGGGTTCGTGCCCCGGTCCGGGAGGATCCCACATGCCACGGAGCGGCTGGGCCCGTGAGCCATGGCCGCTGAGCCTGCGCGTCCGGAGCCTGTGCTCCGCAACGGGAGAGGCCACAACAGTGAGAGGCTCGCGTACAGCAAAAAAAAAAACCATGAGACATGTTTCCTTCTCAGGGTGTCCATGCCTGCTCTACCCTTTGAAATATTCTTTCCCCAGATATCTACACACCCAGCTCTCTCCCTTCATGTCTTTGAGCAAAATTCAGCTTCTCAGTAATCACTTTCCCCTACCTCAATAGGTAATATGCTCCTGATAGGCTTTATTTTTTTCCATAGCTCCATATTGCTTATCACTATTTAAAATAGTGGATATATTTTGCATCATGAGAGCAGGGATATTGATCTGTTTTGATCCTTGAGGTACCTTGTGCCTTTAGAGCAGTTCTGGGCACTGTTTAGCACTAAACAGAAAATGGTTGAATGAATGAATGTCATTTTTCTTTCCTCCTTATATGTACTTTTAGTGAGAATCCATTATGTGCTCTGTACAGCATGGTCCTTTTTCTCTTGAAATCCACAGAAGGGGAGACGCAGTGGTTACACGGAAGATGATAAAACACTGTTGCACTTCAGCAGGGCTTTGCATAGAGTATTATAAGAGAGTTCATGGTAAAGGGGACATCTCCGTTCATCTCGGGGAAAGCAGGGAGAGCTAGGTTGTTGAGGATTATTGGGTGGATTTGGCATGATGAAAGGTATCCAGGAGTGGGAGTATTACACTTAAAGGACAGGGCACAGAGCCAGGAAATGAGTGCTGTGTACCAGAGCCACAAGCACTTTGTGGTTCCCTTAGAGTAGGGTTCACAGAAGGAAGTGGTGAAAGGTGGGGCTGTAGAAACAAACAGAAGCCTGGGCTTTGCATGCAATGTTAAGAAACTTGGATTTCATCCTCCAGACTGAAAAGTTATAAACAAGGGAATGGTGGTAACCAATTTATATTTTAGGTTGGTTGCTGTTGATTATGTGAAGGTGGTTGTAGACATCTAGAAGGAAATGGTGATTGTATGAGCTAAGGTAATGCTCAAAGGCTGGAGAAGAGAAGTATTCGATAAATATCTTGTGGCTAAAACTGTCTGATTTTGTTCAGTGGCTGGAGGTGAGACGTGAGAAGAGGATAACAACAGGGTATTTAGCTTGAGTATCTAAATAGGTGGTGATACCATAAACTGTGATAAAATCATGTAGATGGAGTTTTCTTGTTGTTGGGCTAGGGAGCCTTGGAATGGTTATGAGTTTGGTTTTGCTTATTTGACTTTGAAATGGCTATAAGGCATTACAGGTGCATATGACCCCCAACCCCTTGCTACATGACTCTGCAGCTCAGGAGCCAGGTCTGCAGTGGAAATTAGGAAATGAGATCCAGTGGAGGGAAGTTGAAGCCATTTGAGTATGGAAGAGATCACCCAAAGGGTATGTGCAAAGTGGTGATTCATGGATGGGATTAAGAGGTAAGTGAAGAAACGAAATTGAGTTATTTGTAGTGAGGTGGACAGACCTAGAGTGTGTCATACAGAGTGAAGTAAGTCAGAGAGAGAAAAACAAATACCGTATGCTAACACATATATATGGAATAAAAAAAAATGCTTCTGAAGAACCTAGGGGCAGGACAAGAATAAGGACGCAGACGTAGAGAATGGACTTGAGGACACGGGGAGGGGGAAGGGTAAGCTGTGATGAGGTGAGAGAGTGGCGTGGACATATATACACTACCAAATGTAAAATAGGTAGCTAGTGGGAAGCAGCCGCATAGCACAGGGAGATCAGCTCAGTGCTTTCTGACCACCTAGAGGGGTGGGATAGGGAGGGTGGGAGGGAGATGCAAGAGGGAGGAGATATGGGAATATATGTATATGTATAACTGATTCACTTTGTTATAAAGCAGAAACTAACACACCATTGTAAAGCAATTATACTCTAATAAAGATGTTAAAAAAAAAAGAGATAAGTGAAGAAATAGGAACCTAAGAGAGGTAAGAGGAGCCGCTGGAAAAAAGGTGTCACTGAAGCAGGAGTATATGGAAGGTCAGAGGGAAGTAGTGGTCAACTGATTAAATGACACTGAGAGATACAATAAGATAAGAATTAAAAACACGTTCATTGGATTTGGCAATTAGAGGGTCATGGATAATACTCATTTGTTCTTTTAATATTTATTGAGAACATGCTATGTGACAGGATCAGTGCAACTCCCTTTAATAAAATAACAAACAAGATGTACATGATCTGGGCCCTTTCAGATCTTATCAACTGGGAGAGGGTTTGAGCAGAGACATATAATTAAAGAGTTTGAAAATAGAGAGTGAGAAATACTCACTCAAGCAAGTACAGCTTGCTTCTCATTTCATGGATACAGTGCCTTGAATATGCTGTGCTGGGAATGGCCTCCCTACCTCCGAGTCTTCTTAACTGGTGAACTTAACTTATTCTTCATTTCTCAGATCAACTGACACTTCCTTAGAGGAGCTTCTTCTGACCCTTAGACCAGATCAAGCTTCTTAAGTATTCTCTTCATACCTTATCCTTTTCCTTCATAGCTTATGAGTGTCTATTTATTTGCAGAATTGATTATGTCTATCTACAGCTTAGACTAAAATCTCCTTAATGGCAGAAGCTATGTCAGATTTTTTTTTTTTTTTTTTTTTTGGGGGGTACGCAGGCCTCTCACTGTTGTGGCCTCTCCCGTTGCAGAGCACAGGCTCTGGACGCACAGGCTCAGTGGCCATGGCTCATGGGCCCAGCCGCTCTGCGGCATGTGGGATCTTCCCGGACCGGGGCACGAACCCGTGTCCCCTGCATCGGCAGGCGGACTCTCAACCACTGCGCCACCAGGGAAGCCCGCTATGTCAGATTTTATCAATGGACAAATAAATATTTACTGAGTGAATGAATGAATGTTTCCTGGAGAAAGACAGTTGATCTGGATGTTTCAGTAACATGGGGTTGTCGGTATATAGCTCATCAGTAGAACATTTGACTGCAGTAACATGGGGTTGCTGTCAACTGAGGAAGAATTGAGAGGTGAGTAAGAAAAGCAGTGAAAATATTCTTTTAAGAAGCTTGGTTAAAATGGAAGGGTGGGAGTAATCATAGGCTAGAAGGTCATGTGGAATTAAAGGAAGGATTTATTAGGATGGGGAGACACCTGAGCTATTAGCTGGCTAAGTCGTGCAGTCACAGAGGGGAAAGGGTAAAGATGAACGGGAAGGAGGGGAAAACTGACATCTGGAGATTTCTGAGAACATGGGGTGTGGGGCTAAGGGAAGTACGGTAAAGAAGAAGGAAGAAAATTTGTAGTACACTCTACCATGAGGAATGAGAATCGGACTGTATTCTACACCCTTCTTCAAAGAATTTGTCATCATAAATCAATCATAAGACTGAAATATGTACGAAATTTCCTATAACTAAGAAAACCAGGACGTTGGAGGACGATTAGAGTATTGGCTTTAAAAAGCTAACATAGCAGGAGACACCAAATGATTTTGAAATCATCTTATATATTTTTTGCAATATAGTTTACCATAATGGAGGCCACCATGTTTGACATGACAGACGAGGATTCATTCTGCTTATCTATCCCTTCCCTTTCTTCTCCTTCTAATTTTTGATAATTATTATTTTAGCTCTTCTTTTGATTATCTTTTACCTTTAAATAATATACTGTAACCTTGGTTCAATAGTCTAACAATTTTAGGTGATATATGAGGATCTAGCCCTCCTACAACTCTTTCCACTTCTCTATTTCCCATTTTCTGTAAGCTGTAACTTTGTTTTTATATTGTCAAATTTAATAACATTCACATTCTATTCTAATATATTTAATACTTCTTTTATTTCTAAAGGATAATTCTAACATGGGATAACCAATTGGGTATTTACATAATCAAGAACATATAATTATGGAGCAAAGATTACATTTCCTTTTCCATGAGATCACAACTTCTAGGAAAAATGCCTTTTGCATCTTTGCTCACTGTCAATTACTTAATCATGCTGTAGTTTGTTACGCCTCATATTTGGAACTTACATGCCTTTTATTTTGTTTTGTTTTTCCTGAAAGTCCTTACTGTTTTTCTTTCTTCCTTATTGGGAATAGAAATACCACTTTATTTCTCATGTTATTTAATATTTAGCTCCTCAGGAATTCTGTTGCTTGGTGTATATTCCATTGTTATTTTTTGAAGATGTTCTTGAAACCAGCTGACTTCCTGTTCTAAATTGGACTGATTGCTTTTCAGCCCTTTCGCTGAAATTTCTCACAATTTTTTTGTATGTGGTAACACTGTCTTTTCTTGACTTGCGCATTCACTTAATGAAGTGCTTCCTTAAGTCATGGCACCAGAAAAGGAACAGAGGAGTCTTAGCATCTCTGGAATTCTTTCATTTTTACCCCCATATATTAATTATTTTGTAATTGGACAACAATTCTAGGTTCATATTTTTAATGAGGTCTTTGAAGACTTTGTGTAGATGTTTGCTTTTTAAATATCCCTGTGTTGAAGAACCTAGGGGCAATAAAGGAATAAAGATGAAGACGTAGAGAATCCGACTTGAGGACACGGGGAGGGGGAAGGGTAAGCTGGGACGAAGTGAGAAAGTGGCATGGACATATATACACTACCAAATGTAAAATAGCTAGTGAGAAGCAGCCACATAGCACAGGGAGATCAGCTCAGTGCTTTGTGACCACCTAGAGGGGTGGGATAGCGAGGGTGAGAGGGAGATGCAAGAGGGAGGGATATGGGGATATATGTATATGTATAGATGATTCACTTTGTTATACAGCAGAAACTAACACACGTTGTAAAGCAATTATACTGCAATAAAGATGTTTTTAAAAATCCCTGTGTTATGGAGAATTGGTATAGTGAGATAAGTAAGGAACTGAGAGTTACTCGTGGGATTTTTTAAAACTTTCCTCATAATTATTGCTTCTAATTAATCCCCCCATATCAAAGCCATTGAGGCAAATACATATATTAAAAGGATTTTATACATAGAGTAAATTATTTGTTGGGAACAATAATACATAACAGTTAATTTAGTTATCATTTCCTGCATAAAGAATAAAATAAGACTTCAATTCTTGGTGAAAGTGGAGATAAATACTTGTGGGCAGATGTGTATTGATTTAGTTATAAAATAGGTTGGATATTTAGCAGTTCATTTATTGTTATTCTTCCACCTTATAATTAAGCAGAATCTGTATGAAAATAGAAAGCTGAATTCTAGTTCCATTTTTTTTTTGTTTTTTTTCTTGTTTTTTTTTTTGTTCTTTTACATCTTTATTGGAGTATAATTGCTTTACAGTGGTGTGTTAGTTTCTGCTTTATAACGAAGTGAATCAGTTATATATATACATATGTTCCCATATCTCTTCCCTCTTGCGTCTCCCTCCCTCCCACCCTCCTATCCAACCCCTCTAGGTGGTTACAAAGCACCGAGCTGATCTCCCTGTGCTATGCGGCTGCTTCCCACTAGCTATCTATTTTACGTTTGGTAGTGTATATAGGTCCATGCCACTCTCTTGCTTTGTCACAGCTTACCTTTCCCCCTCCCCATATCCTCAAGTCCATTCTCTAGTAGGTCTGTGTCTTTATTCCTGTCTTACCCCTAGGTTCTTCATGACATTTTTTTTTCTTAAGTTCCATATATATGTGTTAGCATATGGTATTTGTCTTTCTCTTTCTGACTTACTTCACTCTGTATGACAGACTCTAGGTCCATCTACCTCATTATAAATAGCTCAATTTCGTTTCTTTTTATGGCTGAGTAATATCCCATTGTATATATGTGCCACATCTTCTTTATCCATTCATCCGATGATGGACACTTAGGTTGTTTCCATCTCTGGGCTATTGTAAATAGAGCTGCAGTGAACATTTTGGTACATGACTCTTTTTGAATTAAGGTTTTCTCAGGGTATATGCCCAGTAGTGGGATTGCTGGGTCATATGGTAGTTCTATTTGTAGTTTTTTAAGGAACCTCCATACTGTTTTCCGTAGTGGCTGTACCAATTCACATTCCCACCAGCAGTGCAAGAGGGTTCCCTTTTCTCCACACCCTCTCCAGCATTTATTGTTTCTAGATTTTTTGATGATGGCCATTCTGACAGGTGTGAGATGATATCTCATTGTAGTTTTGATTTGCATTTCTCTAGTGATTAATGATGTTGAGCATTCTTGTATGTGTTTGTTGGCAGTCTGTATATCTTTTTTGGATAAATGTCTATTTAGGTCTTCTGCCCATTTTTGGATTGGGTTGTTTGTTTTTTTTGTTATTGAGCTGCATGAGCTGCTTATAAATTTTGGAGATTAATCCTTTGTCAATTGCTTCATTTGCAAATATTTTCTCCCATTCTGAGGGTGGTCTTTTGGTCTTATTTATGGTTTCCTCTGCTGTGCAAAAGCTTTGAAGTTTCATTAGGTCCCATTTGTTTATTTTTGTTTTTATTTCCATTTCTCTAGGAGGTGGGTCAAAACGGATCTTGCTGTGATTTATGTCAGAGAGTGTTCTGCCTATGTTTTCCTCTAAGAGATTGATAGTTTCTGGCCTTACATTTAGGTCTTTAATCCATTTTGAGCTTATTTTTGTGTATGGTGTTAGGGAGTGATCTAATCTCATACTTTTACAGATACCTGTCCAGCTTTCCCAGCACCACTTATTGAAGAGGCTGTCCTTTCTCCACTGTACATTCCTGCCTCCTTTATCAAAGATAAGGTGACGGGGCTTCCCTGGTGGCGCAGTGGTTGAGAGTCCGCCTGCCGATGCAGGGGACATGGGTTCGTGCCCCGGTCCGGGAGGATCCCACATGCCGCGGAGCGGCTGGGCCCGTGAGCCATGGCCGCTGGGCCTGCGCGTCTGGAGCCTGTGCTCCACAACGGGAGAGGCCACAACAGTGAGAGGCCCGCATACCACAAAAAAAAAAAAAAAAAAAAAAAAAAAAAGATAAGGTGACCATATGTGCGTGGGTTTATCTCTGGGTTCCATTGATCTTTCTGTTTTTGTGCCAGTACCATACTGTCTTGATTACTGTAGCTTTGTAGTATAGTCTGAAGTCAGGGAGCCCGATTCCTCCAGCTCCATTTTTCATTCTCAAGATTGCTTTGGCTATTCGGGGTCTTTTGTGTTTCCATACAAATTGTGAAATATTTTGTTCTAGTTCTGTGAAAAATGCCAGTGGTAGTTTGATAGGGATTGCATTGAATCTGTAGATTGCTTTGGGTAGTATAGTCATTTTTGCAATGTTGCTTCTTCCAAATGAAGAGCATGGTATATCGCTCCATCTGTTTGTATTATCTTTAATTTCTTTCATCAGTGTCTTATAGTTATCTGCGTACAGGTCTTTTGTCTCCTTAGGTAGGTTTATTCCTAGGTATTTTATTCTGTTTGTTGCAATGGTAAATGGGAGTGTTTCCTTAATTTCTCTTTCAGATTTTTCATCATTAGGGTATAGGAATGCAAGAGATTTCTGTGCATTAATTTTGTATCCTGCAACTTTGCCAGATTCATTGATTAGCTCTAGTAGTTTTCTGGTAGCATCTTTAGGATTCTCTATGAATATTATCATGTCATCTGCAAACAGTGACAGCTTTACATCTTCTTTTCCGATTTGGATTCCTTTTATTTCCTTTTCTTCTCTGATTGCTGTGGCTAAAACTTCCAAAACTATGTTGAATAAGAGTGGTGAGAGTGGGCAACCTTGTCTTGTTCCTGATCTTAGTGGAAATGGTTTCAGTTTTTCACCATTGAGGACGACATTGGCTGTGCGTTTGTTATATATGGCCTTTATTATGTTGAGGAAAGTTCCCTCTATGCCATTTTCTGGAGGGTTTTTATCATAAATGGGTGTTGAATTTTGTCGAAAGCTTTCTCTGCATCTATTGAGATGATCATATGGTTTTTCTCTTTCAATTTGTTAATATGGTGTATCACGTTGATTGATTTGCATATATTGAAGAATCCTTGCATTCCTGGAATAAACCCTGCTTGATCATGGTGTATGATCCTTTTAATGTGCTGTTGGATTCTGTTTGCTAGTATTTTGTTGAGGATTTTTGCATCTATGTTCATCAGTGATATTGGCCTGTAGTTTTCTTTCTTTGTGACATCTTTGTATGGTTTTGGTATCACGGTTATGGTGGCCTTGTAGAATGAGTTTGGGAGTGTTCCTCCCTCTGCTATATTTTGGAAGAGTTTGAGAAAGATAGGGTTAGCTCTTCTCTAAATGTTTGATAGATTTTGCCTGCGAAGCCATCTGGTCCTGGGCTTTTGTTTGTTGGAAGATTTTTGATCACAGTTTCAATTTCAGTGCTTGTGATTGGTCTGTTCATATTTTCTATTTCTTCCTGATTCAGTCTTGGCAGGTTGTGCATTTCTAAGAATTTGTCCATTTCTTCCAGGTTGTCCATTTTATTAGCATAGAGTTGCTTGTAGTAATCTCTCATGATCTTTTCTGTTTCTGCAGTGTCAGTTGTTACTTCTCCTTTTTCATTTCTAATTCTATTGATTTGAGTCTTCTCCCTTTTTTTCTTGATGAGTCTGGCTAATGGTTTATCAATTTTGTTTATCTTCTTAAAGAACCAGCTTTTAGTTTTATTGATCTTTGCTATCATTTCCTTCATTTCTTTTTCATTTATTTCTGATCTGATTTTTATGATTTCTTTCCTTCTGCTAACTTTGGGGTTTTTTTGTTCTTCTTTCTCTAATTGCTTGAGGTGCAAAATTAGGTTGTTTATTCGAGATGTTTCCTGTTTCTTAAGGTAGGATTATATTGCTATAAACTTCCCTCTTAGAACTGCTTTTGCTGCATCCCATAGCTTTTGGGTCGTCGTGTCTCCGTTGTCATTTGTTTCTAGGTATTTTTTTATTTCCTTTTTGATATCTTCAGTGATCACTTCGTTATTAAGTAGTGTATTGTTTAGCCTCCATGTGTTTGTATTTTTTACAGATCTTTTCCTGTAATTGATATCTAGTCTCATAGCGTTGTGGTCAGAAAAGATACTTGATACAATTTTAATTTTCTTAAATTTACCAAGGCTTGACCCAAGATATGATCTATCCTGGAGAATGTTTCATGAGCACTTGAGAAAAATGTGTATTCTGTTGTTTTTGTATAGAATGTCCTATAAAGCTTGTGTTTCCTTATTTATTTTCAGTTTGGATGATCTGTCCATTGGTGAAAGTGGGGTGTTAAATGTGTTACTGTCGATTTCCCCTTTTATGGCTGTTAGTATTTGCCTTATGTATTGAGGTGCTCCTATGTTGGGTATAAATATTTACAATTGTTATATCTTCTTGGATCGATATCTTGATCATTATGTAGTGTCCTTCTTTGTCTCTTCTAATAGTCTTTATTTTAAAGTCTATTTTGTCTGATATGAGAATTGCTACTCCAGCTTTCTTTTGGTTTCCATTTGCATGGAATATCTTTTTCCATCCCCTTACTTTCAGTCTGTATGTGTCTCTAGGTCTGAAGTGGGTCTCTTGTAGACAGCATATATATGTGTCTTGTTTTTGTATCTATTCAGCCAATCTGTGTCTTTTGGTGGGAGCATTTAGTCCGTTTACATTTTTGGTAATTATCAATGTGTATATTCCTATTCCCATTTTCTTAATTGTTTTGGGTTCATTATTGTAGGTCTTTCCTTCTCTTGTGTTTCTTGCCTAGAGAAGTTCCTTTAGCATTTGTTGTAAAGCTGGTTTGGTGGTGCTGAACTCTCTCAGGTTTTGCTTGTCTGTAAAGGTTTTAATTTCTCCATCAAATCTGAATGAGATCCTTGCTGGGTAGAGTAATCTTGGTTGCAGGTTTTTCTCCTTCATCACTTTAAATATGTCCTGCCAGTCCCTTCTGGCTTGCAGAGTTTCTGCTGAAAGATCAGCTGTTAACCTTATGGGGATTCCCTTGTGTGTTATTTGTTGTTTTTCCCTTGCTGCTTTTAATATGTTTTCTTTGTATTTAACTTTTGACAGTTTGATTAATATGTGTCTTGGCGTATTTATCCTGTATGGGCTCTCTGCTTCCTGGACTTGATTAACTATTTCCTTTCCCATATTAGGGAAGTTTTCAACTGTAAGCTCTTCAAATATTTTCTCAGTCCCTTTCTTTTTCTCTTCTTCTTCAGAAACCCCTGTAATTTGAATGTTGGTGCGTTTAATGTTGTGCCAGAGGTCTCTGAGACTGTCCTCAGTTCTTTTCATTCCTTTTTCTTTATTCTGCTCTGCAGTAGTTATTTCCACTATTTTATCTTCCAGGTCACTTATCCATTCTTCTGCCTCAGTTATTCTGCTATTGATCCCATCTAGAGTATTTTTAATTTCACTTATTGTGTTGTTCATCATTGATTTGCATTTCTCTAATGCAAATCATCTTGTTTCATCTTTAGTTCTAATGCAAATCATCTTGTTTCATCTTTAGTTTCATCTTTAGTTCTTCTAGGTCCTTGTTAAATGTTTCTTGCATTTTGTCTATTCTGTTTCCAAGATTTTGGATCATCTTTACTATCATTATTCTGAATTCTTTTTCAGGTAGACTGTCTATTTCCTCTTCATTTGTTAGGTCTGGTGGGTTTTTATCTTGCTCCTTCATCTGCTGTGTGTTTTTCTGTCTTCTCGATTTGCTTATCTTACTCTGTTTGGGGTCTCCTTTTTGTAGGCTGCAGGTTCGTAGTTCCTGTTTTTGGTGTCTGTCCCCAGTGGCTAAGGTTGGTTCAGTGGGTTGTGTAGGCTTCCTGGTGGAGGGGACTAGTGCCTGTGTTCTGGTGGATGAGGCTGGATCTTGACTTTCTGGTGGGCAGGTCCACGTCTGGTGGTGTGTTTTGGGGTGTCTGTGGCCTTATTATGATTTTCGGCAGCCTCTCTGCTAACGGGTGGGGTTGTGTTCCTGTCTTGTTAGTTGTTTGGCATAGGGTGTCCAGCACTGTAGCTTGCTGGTCGTTGAGTGAAGCTGGGTGCTGGTGTTGAGATGGAGATCTCTGGGAGATTTTCGCCATTTGATATTATGTGGAGCTGGGAGGTCTCTTGTGGACCAGTGTCCTGAAGTTGGCTCTCCCACCTCAGAGGCACAGCACTGACTCCTGGCTGCAGCACCAAGAGCCTTTCATCCACATGGTCAGAATAAAAGGGAGAAATGGAAGAAAGAAAGAGAGAAAGAGAGGAAGGGAGGAAGGGAGGAAAGGAAGAAGGGAGGGAGGAAGGAAGGAAGGAAGGAGGGAAAGAAGGAGGGAGGGAGGAAGGAAGGAGGGAAGGAAAGAAAGAAATAAGAAAATAAAATAAACTAAGATAAAATAAAATAGTTATTAAAATAAATAATTATTAAGAAAAAAAATTTTTTAAAGAAGGAAAAGAAAAAAACAAAAAAAAACGGACGGATAGAACCCTAGGACAAATGGTGGAAGCAAAGCTATACAGACAAAATCTCACACAGAAGCATACACATACACACTCACAAAAAGAGGAAAGGGGGAAAAAATCATAAATTTTCCTCTCAAAGTCCACCTCCTCAATTTGGGATGATTCGTTGTCTATTCATGTATTCCACAGATACAGGATACATCAAGTTGATTGTGGAGCTTTAATCCGCTGCTCCTGAGGCTGCTGGGAGAGATTTCCCTTTCTCTTCTTTGTTCGCACAGCTTCCAGGGGCTCAGCTTTGGATTTGGCCCCGCCTCTGTGTGTAGGTCGCCGCAGGGCGTCTGTTCTTCGCTGAGACAGGATGGGGTTAAAGGAGCCGCTGATTTGGGGGCTCTGGCTCACTCAGGCCGGGGGGGGAGGGAGGGGCATGGAGTGCGGGGCGAGCCTGCGGCGGCAGAGGCCGGCGTGACATTGCACCAGCCAGAGGCGCGCCGTGCGTTCTCCCGGGGGAGGTGTCCCTGGATCCGGGGGAGGTGTCCCTGGATCCTGGGACCCTGGCAGTGGCGGGCTGGACAGGCCCCCTGGAAGGGGTGTGCGGATAGTGACCTGTGCTCACACAGAGGATTCTTGGTGGCGGCAGCAGCAGCCTTAGCGTCTCATGCCCGTGTCTGGGGTCCGCGCTTTTAGCCGCGGCTCGCGCCCGTCTCTGGAGCTCCTTTAAGCAGCGCTCTTAATCGCCTCCAGGTACGTGGGGGGTTTCTTGCCTTTTGGGACGTCTTAGGTGTTCTGCCAGCGTTCAGTAGGTGTTCTGTAGGAGTTGTTCCACGTGTAGATGTATTTCTGGTGTATCTGTGGGGAGGAAGGTGATCTTTGCGTCTTACTCTTCCACCATCTTCCTCCTAAATGGTCTAGTTCTATTTTTTAAGATAATTTGTGGGCATTTTATTAAACTAAATGTAAACAACTTGAAGAGGGCAGATACATATATTGAGTACTCTCTTATTACAGGTGTTGATATGTACTATAAAGAATGTCATAGGCCCAAAAACGATCCGTGCTGTCATTTCTGTCTACTACTATGTGGACTTAATATCAATCTCATTAAAGAAATATCTGGCATATCCTGAACATTTTATCTCATGGCTTGTAAATGTAGAGCTATATAAGCGACATTTAGTGCTTAAATATTCAACTCCTTACGTATCAGCCATCCTTATTCGGTATAGATGGAGAGAAGAAACCCTGTTAGTGATAACAAATCAAATGATGTTTGTGGCTTATGGGTAGTCAGTTTAATCTAATGGGTTAGACATATCTCATCTGTCTTACTCTGTCTCCATTGCTTAAGTAAGAACAGAATTTTTTGTTGTTGTTGCGGCACGCGGGCCTCTCACTGTTGTGGCCTCTCCCATTGCGGAGCACAGGCTCCGGACGCGCAGGCTCAGCGGCCATGGCTCACGGGCGCAGCTGCTCCGTGGCATGTGGGATCTTCCTGGACCGGGGCACGAACCCATGTCCCCTGCATCGGCAGGCGGACTCTCAACCACTGCGCCACCAGGGAAGCCCAAGAACAGAATTTTGGTGCTGAATTACAGCCACTTGGGTGATTGGTATGTTTTTTTAGCAGAGCTAAACTGATGAATGTTTTGAAGCTATAATAAAATAACTTATAAAGCTTCACTGAGAAATAAAATGGACTTAACATAAATGTAATTTAAACCTACTTTTTAAGGCTCTATGTTTTAAAAACAAAAATGGCATTGTCAAAGTGTGACCTTTAAAGATATATTCAGGGAAGTCGTTTATCATATGAAATTTATTAGCCTCTGGGTGTTAGGAGTTCAAAATTACAACTTGCTTCTTCGCAAATGTGAAAAGTAATGTCTTCTGTTACAAGTTAACTTGCATTATATCAGTTCATTTCTATTTAGCATGAAGTTATAAAATATTCATATATAATCAATATATATTTGCAATAGTATTAAAGGAAGCACTGTGTACTTGATAGTTGGAAATTATGAAACCATTTTCATGATTAAATCATCGCTATTATATGAGTAAAATATTCAAATTAATCTATAGAACTATATAATCCTGCAACGTACAAGGTTCCTGTAGAGTATTGTCAGAACTTAGAATTTTATCACTTCCTGTGCAGAAATATTTTTGGACTAACAGTATTTTAGTTGCCTGCTGTGTTTCAAATATTATTTTAGAAATGAGGAAAGACTGTTAAAAGAGGCTAAAAATTGCAGTCTTCACTATTTAAATGAAATAATAAGTATACCACGTAAAGATTTTAGAACACAATGAAACAATATTACAAGCAGATATAAAATGACAGTAAAAATGATACGTGAAATTTTGAGGCAAATGAACTGTCAGTGACAAGTTTAACTTATTAGAGCAAGTTTCTTGTCAGAAAAATTTTTGACATTATTTTAAAAGAAGAATGTGAACTGATCCAGAGAGCGGCTAAAACAAGCAGAAAGACTCGAACATGCCTTGTACAGGAGGGCAGACATGACTACTCTGTCAGTTAGCAAAGAATACAATTGACCCTCTGGTTTTATCTTAAAGTTTATAATAAGAGGCTGCTTAGTGTAATAAAGAAACAGACAAGAATCAAAATACTTTCTCCATTCATTCAAGCAGATTACTTTTCTGAGCTCTGGTTATGAATAAGCATGCCAGTCTCGTGGTGTGGTCATGAGGCTTGAAGGCGCTAAGCTAGGTACAGTGCTTGGCATTTAGTAGGCTCTAAACAAATATTAGTCCTTTTCCCTTTACAGGTCACATACAACACTATGCTATGTGGCCAGGAAATCTGTTAAGCTTTAATTACCTCCATATTAAGAGCAATTACAGTATACAGTCAAAAAGTTGAGCATATGATTAAGTAACCTTTATTTTGGGTGCTCAGCTGCTGTCTCTGAACACGTTCTCTCCTAGTGCTCAGGTAGTTTAAAGCATGAGAAATAGTTCAAAGGTTCAGTAGGGCCTTAGCCTACCTCATTCCTTAATACCATCTGCTGTGCTAAATGGATGTGGTCATAGGAATTGTTCTTCAGAATCATTCATAGAAACAGGTGCAATGGGGAGACTAAGGGAGAAATTACCAGGAAGCTAAAGAGCTCAAGCTGCAGAGACCCTCACCTGCTCAGGTCTCCTTAGGCCTTGTATCTAATTTGCATTTGTAATTTACATGCTTCTCCTTTAAGAGGGCCTCCGAGTTAGATAACCTTCAGGCCCAACAAAACCTGGGTCGACTCTCACTGGACTGTCTGGTAAAAGAATTCAACGTAATTGAAAAAGATGAGGTAAAAAAAAAAGAGGTGGCCAATAGCAGAAAAAACAAATTTTGCTTCTACTGACCAAATATTGATTGGTAGTTACCCTTGACCACAGATGCTTATATGCCCTTAACCACAAGCTAGCCCTCACCTATCCAGGAAGGTACTCTAGTCTAGCATCAGCCTAAGAATCACCCAATTGAAGAAGTGAGAAAGGAGATCACCTGGCAATCAGGGAGTGTCAGTTGCATTGCCCTGGTATTTAGTTTCTCACATTTTTAGGTGGGTGAAGGGGAAGGGATAGATGGAACCAATATTATACTGATCTGACTCAATATGTGCCCCCAAAATGTTTTAGTCACTGTATGTATATTATCACATTTTTATTCTCATGTAAGTAATATCATCTAAATTGTAGCTTGGGAGATAAGAAGTAACCTCCGTACTTACCTGTAACTTGACAGCAACAACAGAGGGAGGTGCTTAGTTGCACAGGTAGCATTGCATACACAGTCCTGTACAAGCATTTGCAAATGAAATTAGAGCTGGAGACTAAAATGGTGCTGCAAATACACTTACACCTGCTATCATTTCCTTCCACAACAGGATTTCTTTTCCTTGACATTTATTTACAAAAATTTCACACAATCCTTTCCTTTAAGGAATCCTCTTCATCTCTTCTTATTCCCCAAGCCACCTCATTCTTGCTGATCATAGCATCAACAAAACATACCTTCACAGCATTTTTTTAGTTTGAATTTTATTAATTTTTCATACAGTAGGTTCTTATTAGTTATCTATTTTATACATATTAGTGTATATATGTCCATCCCAATCTCCCAATTCATGCGACCACCACCACCAACCACCCCCACCCCCGCTTTCCCCCCTTGGTGTCCATACATTTGTTCTCTACATCTGTGTCTCTATTTCTGCCTTGCAAACCAGTTCACCTGTACCATTTTTTATAGATTCCACATATATGCATTAATATATGATATTAGTTTTTCTCTTTCTGACTTACTTCACTCTGTATGACAGTCTCTAGGTCCATCCATGTCTCTACAAATGACCCAATTTTGTTCCTTTTTATAGCTGAGTAATATTCCATTTTGTATATGTACCACAAGTTCTTTATCCATTCGTCTGTCAATGGGCATTTAGGTTGCTTCCATGACCTGGCTGTTGTAAATAGTGCTGCAATGAACATTGGGGTGCATGTGTCTTTTTGAATTATGGTTTTCTCTGGGTATATGCCCAGTAGTGGGATTGCTGGGTCATATGGTAATTCTATTTTTAGTTTTTTAAGGAACCTCCATACTGTTCTCCATAGTGGCTGTATCAATTTACATTCCCAACAACAGTGCAGGAGGGTTCCCTTTTCTCCACACCCTCTCCAGAATTTGTTGTTTGTAGATTTTCTGATGATGCCCATTCTAACCGGTGTGAGGTGATACCTCCTTGTGGTTTTGATTTGCATTTCTCACCTTCACAGCATTTTAAATTGCCTCCTAATCATTGAGTTCGATGCATGTCTGGAAAGATAAGTGAGTTTTCTTTGGGATGTGTTTGTTTATATCTGTATTATTCAAAATAAGTCAACAGCTTGAGCACCTGAAATGTTATTGAGCTTTACACATGTTTAAAATGTTTGATACAAAGGTGGCCTGGGAGAGCATGATAATAAGCAAACTTACAGCCTCAGGAATGCTTTGTAAGGCTTTTATTTTGGTGAAACTAGTAACTGTTGTTCCATACATTTGCCAGATTCTACTTTATAAAAAATTTAGTAACCTTTTTTTTCTTTCCCTCTTTCGCTGGTACAGATCCATATCCAGAGAACGGAAGGGTGTGACCATATGACCTGTTCACAATGTAACACTAATTTTTGTTATCGATGTGGGGAGAGATACCGCCAGCTCCGTTTCTTTGGAGACCACACATCAAACCTCAGTATATTTGGATGCAAATACCGCTACCTCCCAGAGAGACCTCATCTAAGGAGACTAGTGCGAGGGTCAGTCTGTGGTGAGTGTCTGACGTGACTTATACAATCTTCCCCAGGAAGGAAGCAGTGATGACGATAGAACTTAGGAATGTAATAGAATAGCCATGACAAATCTCAGCACCTGCCAGGTATTCTAGTAGAGCCTTTAGCTCAAAATAGGAGGAAGATGTTTTCTCTCCCTTTGAGTTTAAAATAAAAAACTTGTTTGTTAGCAGGGCACTGCTTACATGAGCAAGCAGATTTTGTTCGAAAAACAATTTATTACACTGCAGAAATATGAAGTCATTAGTCTTCTGAAAGCCTATTGTAAGCCACTTGATGAAAGGGGACAATGTCACATTTCTTTTGTAGTGACAGTACCTAGCATTGGTCTTAGGCATATCCTCTATTCATCCATGGAAGGCAAACAGTGCAATTTTAAAAATCCTTATGTTTCAGAGTCTTGTAATGGAGTTCCATTGTACCTATATAGTTGATAAGCCATTGTATATATTTGTATGTATTTTCTGTTGTATTAGTAGTTAATATTAATAGCTAACAGTTAATTAAATGAGCATCAAATGCCCTCATTGCATACAAACCCAAGTTTAAATATCCAAGTGCAATGCTTTTATGCCACTAGAATTTTTTACCCCTTTCTTCATCCTCAACAACACACAGTCTCATACACAAATATGCAAAGATAAACACGGATTCCTGCTCTGGCCTAGTGTCACCACCTTTGAGTGATGCAGTGTTCTTCTGGCCTAATAGTTCTTCCAATGGCTCCCTACTCCTCTGGAATATACCTACTGTGAGATTTCTTTCTTTTTCATCATGCAGAACTCCATTATTTCTTTCTCTGGCAGTCTTTCTCATGTATACACAATACTTTTTAACATTGTCTACGTTTCTTGCTTTCTACTTACTTGTGCCTGGTTACTTCATGAGACTATCTTTATATCACTCTTTAGCCCTCCATCACTTCATTACTGTTGTAAACCGCTGTCCTCGCTAGAATCATGTCAGGCTAATCAGAACAAAGCTGATGGTAATAATATACTTCTGTCAGGTAAACAATAGAACATATATTTTAAATTTCATTTTATCATGGGGAAACCAGTGCCATCATTTTCTAAAATCTTATGTGATATCTATAAAAACACCCTTACTGAGCTTTAATGAAACATAATTTCCCACAACCAACAGCATTCAATATAGTCAAGATTGGTTTTAATGATTTTCAGTGCTTTTCTGTTTAGTTGCTTATAACGGTATATATTATATTTATATAACCAATATATACTTACTAGTTAAACAGACTTTAGAGGGATAGCTAGGGAATCTAACCACTATTTATAACAGTATTACCATGAGAAAACTAACTGCAAAATTAAGTTTTGAGCGGTAACCTATTTGTAAGTCTGTACATACAGAAAGCAACCTAAAAACCAAAATCCTTACATTTCCTGCACTGGTAGTCCTTTCCTTTCCTACTTCAATGCCATTTTGTGGCAAAGTGTTTCCTTTCATTTTTGTTTTAAATAATCTTTGATTTGACCGTGCTTTTTTTTTTCCTTTTCGTTTTTCTGTTTAGTCATTCTTAAATAAGGAAAGTCATTTCCTGCCCTATTTGTTCAATAATATTTTGGGTGCATTCTCTTTGAGTCCTTTCACCATTTGCCTAGATGCCACTAGAATTCTCTTTCCAGGTCATAAAGTAGAGTCAAGATATTTAACAGCCTGTAGAATGGACAGCCCATAAACATTGTCAGCAGGGAAATATTTTCTTTGTACAGTCTTCTCTGTTTTTATTTTTAATTTTATGGTCAGCTTTCTATAAATGGTTTTCTTTTGGGCCCATTTTCTTTTCTGTGTATGTGTGTGTACTCGTGTGTGTCAGGATGAACCTGACAAAGGAGGGAGCGGCTGGCCCTATGATAAGCTCTCCCTCCTACACATACTTTTGCACCTCCAGCACAGCCGCCTCGAACTGCTGTTGGACCATCACTCCAAGTATAGCAGGGAAATGTGGACTTTTTTCCTGTGGACAAACAAGGAAAAAATACAATAATTCATGTTACCCATTACATTTTACAAAGTCAGACAGAATGATTTTATAAGCGATGTTTTTAAATAAAAAGAGCAATTTAATTTCAAACATCTCATCCCTACAAAAGGCAGGAAAAGGTGTTACTCTGTAAGTCCCAAGGTTACGTTCTCCCTGCCATGGAAGAGAGTAGATGGATGACAGCAAAACCCTCCTGCCCTCCATCCTTGCATGATGGAACCCAGTTTGCTCCTCAGTTTGGGACCACAGCCTGCAGATGTCCTTGGACAGAGACAGAGAAAGGGCCTGCCCTCCTCTCACAGCTGGAGGTTGGAAAACAAGGATGGTCATGTGACCATCTGCCCAGCCACAGATCAGAGGTTCTGCCTCTAGAGAATAAGGGAGAACAGCGATTTTAGGGTAATTAGCAGCCTCTGACATGCAGGTATCTCCCTGGTAGGGAGTAGGTAGGTTATTCAGTGAATGGTGTTGGGAATAAAAGTGACAGAAAGAATGCTTTGTTCTCATATAATTCCATACAAATATTGAAAATATTACATTAAAACATATAATAATAAAGAACATACAGGTCCTTAACTGATTTCTAGTTGGCAAATAATTTATATGAACAAAAGCAATGGAAGCCCCCCCTCCAAAAATAAATATCACATTTTTCAAAAAGAAAAGAAGTCTGGAACCAGAATTGAAGAAATACAGATAGCCAATAAACATGTTTTAAAAGATTCAGTGTTATTAGTAGTCAGAGAAATGTAAAAAATGAAATTTTTTTCTGGATATTGATTAGCAAATATTTTGTCGAGTTAATACTCTATGCTGGACATCCATACTCTATTGAACGAACTGGAAATTTTGTGCAATTCTTTTACAAAGAAATTTGATAATAATGTGAAGGATATTTTAAAACATGATAAAACATCTAGGTTGACAATGGTTTATTTGCAAGTATAATTTAAAATAGCAGAAAAGGGAACAAAAAATAAATACTAGAATATTTAAATAAGCTAGAATATATGGATATAATAGAATACTATTTCAGCTATTGAGAATGGTATTTTAAAAGAATTATTATTGATCTAGGAATTAGAGAATCTGTGCTTAAATGTCCTCAAGACAGTTTCAAAGGTAGACTTAACGTGTACTGAACATTGCTTGCATGATTGTAATAAGTTTATTACTTCCCAAAGAGAGAGAGCACATATCTGGTTATTTGAGTTCTGTGATATTTGAAAATAAAAAAAAATAGTGCTGTTACTTTGCAGTCATGTTTCATCACTATTATGAAAATATATTGATAATTACTTAAAAAGGAAACATGAATGAGCACACTGAGCTACATGTGTAGGAAAAAAAACCAGATTCTTTTACAATATACAAATCAATATAGTATAAACTCAAGTGTAGCTTTAAGAATGTACAAAATGTAATTGTTCAATGCGATTTAGTATTACTTGATTGATTCTGTCATTGGTGAAAAATGTAAGTAAACCCCATGGTTAGACATTGTGTCAATTGAATGGCAGTTTTTTCAAAATTAGATATTAAAAACTGTATTTTTTAATCTATGTTTTTTCTGTGGTTCCAAAGCCCCTTTCTTAAGAATAAAGAAGTTAATATTTTTCTGACAAATTTCCAACACATGGCTGCATTATGTTTCTGTTTTTTAACGTAATTGGTTCCAAATTACTGTCCTTATTTATAGAATGGTGTTGCTGCTTTATTTTCAACAGCTAAGGGAGTCTACTGCAAAGTCCCTCCATGCCTTCCTCTTCTCTTGTTGTGTTTGGGTTGTACAGCTATTGCTGTCACATGTCTTAAGATCAAGATTACTATGTAATGACAAGATATTAACTACTAGCCTCTATTTTTGTGCTTGTGCCTTTTAACGCTAGTAGGATTCCAGTTGTGAACTCTGTGCTATAACTAGAGTTTATTGTAATCACTGCTCAGTTATTCATTTAGAAAAAAAAGTGCTGGTTGATGCCATTTGGCATCCTTATAAGTGCTTCCTTTCTAAGTTTGTTAAAATGATTCATTTGAAAAACCTTCAGTATATTGTATGTTTATTGGGAATTTTTTCTAACAATGGTATTGAAACATCCCATTTGTAATTCAGTGTATTAGGTGTTCATATAGTTAGTTTATTTTGGACCCAGGAAATAAATAAATCACATTTTCAGATGTGGACTTGGGCACAGCCCTCTGTAGCACCTACTAGCTCTCCATTTTGTGACCTAATTAGATTTTCTCCTGCCAGCTCAGAATGTCACTCCTTTCTTAATCTTTCAGAATTTTAAAAATTTAAAATGGAAGAGATCTAAAGGAAAAACACAAAGATGAATGGTCCTGGTGGAATAAAGTGAACCAGTAGCTTTGGAATTTTCTTGCTTGTAAAGGATGATTTATGCGATGTATGACACGTGTGCCCAGGACTTGAGTGAAGTTACTGAACTTACATATGTGTATTTGTTCTACACCTGATACATTTCCTTAGAGAAATATTGCCTTAATTTTAATGACTCCTTAAAAAATAACATACATTGTGATATTAAAAAGCATTGCTGAAATTGTTTTTAGTTTTAGTTTAAGACTCTCTAAATGGTTTGCCTTTTGTTTTCCAGCTGGAAAATTATTCATTGCACCTCTAATTCTGGTCTTGGGATTAGCACTAGGGGCCATAGCAGTTGTAATCGGTAAGAAATACTTAATGTATCTGAGATGAGAATTCTCTGAGTGCCACAGAGAGAATATGAGTGTAAATGTAATAGTGAGTCAGTATTAAGTGTAGATGGTACCTGTTCCATGCTTGCTCGAAATAAGCAATCAGCACATGATTTATAGATTCAGAGGAGTGTGTTTCGTACAGGGTGTATTTGTGTGACACTTTCTCAGTCCATGAACACTTTGATTCATGTTTCTTATAAAGCATTATTAGTCCCCTTTTAATACAAAAGTTAATGTAACTAGTATCTTAGCAAAAGATTCCAGTAGACGAGGACCCAGATCTTCCAATTCTGAGTTCAGGTTGGAACATTGAAGAAAAGAGGCTCTGTTACACCTTTGGGTCTTCGGTTAGTTCTAGTAAAAGGGTTCCCTGGGTCAAAAAGATGCTTTGGATGTGGATAGGAACACGTACCCAGCATATACTTGAGCACTAACAAATAGAAAATGTATCAGTGATAAATATAGTTTTATTCATACAAGTATATTAAAATATGTATTTTCGAGCAATGGTTCTCAGACTCTGGAGTGCTTTATAAGAACCTTGAGGGTTGGTTGAAAAACAGGTTCCTGGTTCCTACTCACAGTTTCTGATTCAGTGTAGGGGCCTAGTTCTAAAAAGTTAGGTGATGCTGATGCAGGCGGTCCAAGGATCACACTTTGAGAACCACTGCTGTAGAGGATTTAAAATTAAACACTAGAGCTAAAGGCTGCTTTGATGATTGTTCCACATAGTAGATTGGATTTCTCTTTTTTCCTAAATAAATTGATTTTTATATGTAAAGTTCTGTTTAGCAAGTAATTTGCATGTGCAGGACAGATAGAATTATAAGGTAACTAACATTTAAGTTCTTACAGTGAATGAGGCTTTATGAAGTAAATACTATTATTATCTGCATTTTACAGTTGAGGAAATTAAGGCTTTACTAGGACCTCACAAGTGGTAGAACTGGGAATCAAAGCTGACATTTGGTCCACTGCCCATTTTCTTAAGTAACATGCTGTATGGCCTGAAACCGAAGCATGAATATCAGTGTGCAAGTGATATGACTAGGGATAATAAAGAAGATTTAAGTTTTGATATTTTGATAAAAAACATTCATATCCAAACTGGTGTCACAGACTTCATTAAAAGGGGGAGAAGGAGCTGAAGAAAAATAATAAAGAATGAAATCTTAAAGAACTAAGTACATTTCATAGCATAGGTGTCTTCCCTCTTTTCATTTTCATGTATTACTAAATAATGATTATTTATAAATAGCTTGCAAAATAAAAATTTGAAAATAGAAAATTTTCAAATCTATGATACTAAAAGCCTGTCCTCTTAATTAGCTTTAATCTTTTTTTTTTTTTTTAATCCCCAGGTTTATTTGTATTTCCTATCTATTGCCTTTGTAAAAAACAGAGAAAACGATCACGGACAGGAATGCACTGGTAAATGCAGATGATTTCATCTGACTACGCTGGTCCGGGTAGGAGCTACACAGAATTATACACCTGTCTGAGGGTCACTTCTTGAAAACTGCCAAGAGGACCCTTTTGCCATCTCTTCTCCTGTGTTCTGTGCAGGCCACAATGCCTCTAGCTCCGGTGCATTCCCGACATGGTATCCTGTCCTTTCCTTATACAGATTGCTGCTTTTACAAAATGGTCACTTTCATAGACTATAAACATCTATATCATAACTCTGATCTTCTTAATGGTTCTTGGAAGAAAGTATTTTAATTAGAACCAGTTATCCTCAGAACTGTCTGAGCATGCATCTCCTGAGCATTGCTTGGACTGTCTTTGTACCTGAATCTCCCTCCATGCCCTCTTCTGAGACTTGGTGTGAATAACTGAAGGTCCCACCTGTACCAACAAGCAAGGCCACTTTTCAGAAGATGAAGGCTCACCATATGCACCAATTTTCATCCGTGACCCAAGCAGTATAATTCCTTCATCCTTCAGATGCTATAATTGTTAAAAATCTCAATGCCCAAAAGGGAACTAATGAAACTAAAAGAATGAGAAGAATCATAGTTACTGAAATGTATATGTGTAGGGGTGTGAATGTGTGTGTATATACATATCTGTATTAAAACTAGGTCCAATACCTTGTACTTGTCAAGTTCCATGCCTACACTATTTTTCCACATTTTCATAGACATATTTAAAAATGATTGTTCCTTTGTGGGCATAATTTGGTAATGTACTGAATTAAAGTCAACGTACACAACAGGCTATTTTGATGTTGACCATTTCTATTTCTCTCTCTCTCTCTCTCTCTCTCTCTCTCTCTCTCCCACATACACACACACACACACACACAGAAATTTGTGCAGTGTCACCTCAAGGATTATCAAACTTTATAAACTGATAAAACTAATAGGCTGCTTCTAGGAAATTCTCAAGACCTGAACGTTCTGTCTTCTTTTTCAGATTTCTTATATGTTGGCATACTTGCTTCACTCTATAATTAATTTAAATAAGTGTGCTGTAGAGAGAACTGCTGAGGCCTTTAAACATATCCCTATTCTGCTAATTTTTTAACCAACTTGTGATTACAATAATTATGCTTTAGGTTAAGCATATGATATTATTTAAAACCCCACCCTCTCACCTCTCCTTTCCCTCTCTCTCTCTCTTTTACTCCTCAAGTTTTTCATAAAAACAAATACTGTTTTTGAAGGATTTTTCTTATGTTTATTGCTCAAATGCATAATAATGTGTTGGTGTCTTCTTATGGAGGGGTGATTTAAAACAAAACATTTTGTGTTCATGGGTTTATCTAAAATATAAACTGCTTTTGGACAAGGAAACAAAAAAAATGAAAAAATATTTTCAGGATGTTTTACCAAGCTGAGAAATCTTTAAAAATAAGAAAAGGACAAGTAACTAAACTGTTTTTTTTTGTTTTCATCACGAATGTTCATCAGCAGAAGGGAATTCAAGACCTCTAAGAAGCTTAAAGTTTCCACTTGTCTCCAGGTCCTTAACATTAGCTATTGGCGTAGATGTAGCATTTATTCTTCAATAACCTTTTCTGAATTGAAATAGATTATGTGATAAAACATGCATTAACATGGATAGTTTGTCTTGTTGGGCTCCAGAGTATAAGAACATTTATCATTCTTATTTGATCTGGAAAGTCTGTAATAGTGAAGTTTGCTTTCATGGATAACAAGCCAGCACTTCCATTCTTTTCTGAGTAACGCTCAGAAAAGCTATACTTTGGACTAGTCTATTTCCAGTTAGAGGAGGGTGTGCCATTTATGGCCTGGAATAGCATATTTCTAAAGCATAACATGATACAAGAAGAATCTAGTTTCACAAATTCATCTTTCCATTCATCCAACCATCTATCCATCCAACAAATATTTATTGAGTGCCTATTCTACTTGCTCTAGTATTAAAACTGAGAGAATGGGAATTTCTAGCCCTAAATCCGTGTAATTCTGTTATAAAAGTGCTTAATTTATGTAAATTGTCCTTTCCTAGACTTGGGTGTTAGTTTGACAATGTGTGAATATGATTAATTCTAAATCTAGTGGATGTGTTTATGTATGATATGTGTATGTATATATACTTAGACATATACATAGCTGTATATGAATACATATATACCATCTAGCTAAATAATATACTCTCTGGTCCTGGATAATCTATTTTCCTAGGTTATTGTATCTGTTGTCTTTGGCCTACTCAGGGATTTTTATTCCTTTCTTTGAATAATTTATCTTTTGGAGATATTTTTATATTATTTGGAAATGTTCCAATTTTCCACTTACAGAGCGGCGTTTGTTATCAGTGGAGGCTCTTTCATCAGCACTCGCGATAGTGTGCACAGTGCTGCACAGGATTTTCATTTTTCTATTGCATAGATTAAAAAAATTAACATGCATTGTTCGCTTTCAAAGTTGGTATATATCAGGCCTTTCCCTGCTAGTGACTTAAAATAGTTATTTGTGAATTTTTTTTGCTAAGTATCGTTAAGATCTTAAAAAGGGAGAAGAAAAATAAAAGATCATTTATATGTTAGTGCTAACTTGAAGGTAAAACAATCGCACCTTTTGGGGTAAATTCTAAAAACGACTTTAACAAAAGCAGCATTCATGTAAGATGAATATCTTTTTATCCAAGGCTTGTCATTTTTTGATATGTTTTCATTGTAAATTTAATATATGCTCCTTTTAAAAAAATCAAAGTATATTGAATTATAAAATACAACTTCCTCTGCTTTTCCCCACCCCTTATTTTCTAGGGGTAACCACTGTTAATAATTTGGTATGTGTCTTTCCAGATACTATCTATAAATATACAAATAAGTATGCGTGTGTGTGTGTGTATCTGTGTGTGTATTCATTTTGTATAAATAGAATAATAATATGCTTACTGTCCTGTGACTATTTTTCATTTTACTATGAATTGGTAGACATCTTTCCATAAGAGTTTAAATAGATGTATCTCATTCTTCTGTCAATTACTACATATTCCATTGTGGGGCTATACTTTATTTAATCAGTCTCCTATTGAATGAACATCAAGTTTGTTTTCACTTCTTTATTACAAAGCATTAGTGAAGATCCTTCACATATATTTTTGTCACTGTGTGAACATTTTCATAAGTTTTTAAATTCGGTTTTTATATTAGTAATAAAATTTTAATGCACTTTCAATGAATGAGATCATAGAGATAATATACTTAAGGCCCTTTTCTTGGAGAAAGACTTGTGTAAAAGTGCATACTTTTTAAAGAAAAGCATCTTTTGCAGGATAATTTCCCCCCCCATGCTTGATTAGCCAAATAAATATCTTGCCAACACTTACAAAAGAAAATTCATCTTATTCCAATAAAAATAAAATGCAATGAGATGTCTATAAGATAATGTGAGAAAGATGCGTTGACATTTGGATTGCCTAGTTTTAAAACTTGAGGGATTTACATGAAATAGCCAAAGTGATCATGTTTGTCACATTTTTTAAAACACCCTCCATGTTCATGCATGTTGCTCCACAGAGGAACTTAATTATGCCTTTGTGAAAAGTAGGAAGCAACATGTTGGTAATTATGAATGACCACATTCTCCACAGAAAAATAATTTTGACTGTATGTGAGGTTTGGTGGTTTGTTGGGTTGCTCATAAATTTGGAATAACATGAAACCTTTATTTTACAATGAATCCCAGCATTTCCCTAAGAACTTCTGTATGTGAAGTTAAGAAAAGAGGGGTCAAACCTTTTGGCACAAACAACATTCTGTTGCCACCAACCTTGATTTTCTGATAAGTGCTATTGTATCCTAAAGGTAGAACAGACTGGAAAACAATCAAAGATAAATTAAACACTGGTCGGGTTACAACCTGGTACCTTTAATTGTGCTTTCCTTGCTGTGATATCAGGATTCAGTGGTGCCTGTCAGGAAATTCCCTGTCTTGTGTCACCCACCATCTCTTGAGTCCCAAGGCCACAGGTAGTCTTTATCTTTCAATCCTATCACCCAAATACATGGCCCATGGATCCCCTAAAGGACCTTCAAAATACTCTTCCAGTCCCCAAACAATGCAACCTCATTTTTCTACACTCCTTTGAGATTCTAACCAGCTCCTCTACACTAGAAAAGAGGAGGAGAGAAAGGAGTGGGTTAAAAACTCACTCAGGCACGTGCAAAGCACTAGCATTCCTTCCAGACCTTTGTCAAATTGAGTACACGTGCCACCAAATGGATCTGCTTTCTCCCTTGTTAAACAATGCAGTTGTTTTTAACACTAGACTTTTATGAGCTCTGTTAAATTCATAATTATAAAAAGTTAGTGACCTAAATAATATCCATTGGTATACTTCATTAAGTACCAAAATAAAAATTCATGGCAAATGCCATTTTATATTTGAATTTTATATGCAGGCTGCATATATGCCTTAATGTGAGTCTTCCCATTGGATTGTATGCTTAACCTTTCATATTTGTGGCTGAAATCTATCCCAACTATTGAAAGTAATCTTTCCTGTGGTCAACTTTATTGCTTTGTGTTAATGCTTAGTATAAATATAGCCTTAAGATCCAATAATGCACTTTAAAATACTTGTGCCATTTAAGCAATTTGACAGAGTTGAGGAAACTAATTGCAGTATTTTGATGGAGATAGTAGAATAACAGTATTAGCAAATATATGTCACCTCTTTAAATTTGGCGGGGAGGGGGGGCGGGCAGGGAGGGGGGTGGGTGGAATCAAGCTGAAAATTTAAAACAAGTAAAACATACCTGGAAAAGATGTAGCCAAGTTTCTGAAATTATAGTAATCCTAGAAATTGGTATCAGGAGCTCAAACGTAGCAAGTAATTAATGCATGTTACCTAATAACCTAGTTGGTGTTTGTTTAAAATATTAAGTTAGTTTCTACTGAAAGTTTTAGGAGCATTTTTATTTTTCATGAAATCTATAAAAGAAATTCCACTGATTAGTAACATAGTAAATCAAAACTACCATCAACAGCCAGTTTGAGCATATTTTGTTTTTCCAATCATTGTGTTTTAATTATGACATTTTCCTCCTCTGGAAAATAAGTTGCAAGTCCCAGTTTAATATGAATGTCTATAATTATTACTTTAATAAAACTGAAATAATTTTATAGAGGCATTAAACTATGGTCTGAACAAAATCAGAGTTCCAAATTTGGGGAGTATTCAAGATTGTGAAATGCTACCTTTTCAATGCAAACCTTTATAAGAGAAAGGCATTCCTTCGTAACTCTGGTTTAGAGGATGGAACTAATACTCATTTCATAGCCAACTGTTGAGTGGGGCTTTTATTGTACATCACTGTTCTGAGGCTGGACTGTAGTCATTTTATCGAAATCCAAGAAGCAGAGAGTCACAGAAGTGTGAGACTTGTAATTGTCTATTTGGGGCATTAGCTGAAGTCTTCATATGTCACATACCTTACATTTTCTCATACATAGTGCCAATTTTAGCAGCATGTAATTATGCATATTATAAACTATATTCTTTTTTGACTAAAGAAGTGACTATTTTGAGAATAACAATATGGACTTAAAAGGCAATAAATTTAAAAGAAAACATAAAAAATTACTACTGCCTTTTTTCTTTGGCCACTTCCTTTTAGCTTATAAAAGAAATTTCATTAGGTATATTTACTTACTGCATTACTTAGATTACACAGACTTACTAGCATAGAAAAATTTTTTTTGTTTTTCAGGTCTATCCCACATTTTTGTCACTCTGTTCCATCATATTAAATGACTTTCTTCCCTGCTTGTGAAGTGATACTCACATGCTTCAACATCAAGTTTCTGTTTTCTTTTTAGATTTCCTGGTTATCTTGCTTTTTCCCTCTGCAGTCCCCTTCCCATCTTGACGAAGTGTAGGATAAATTCTCTCACCATTAACTTTTTTGACTCAAATGAAATTCAAACTGAAAGGACTCCAGAATTAGGCCCTGGTAGTAAACATAATATACCTTGGCTTCTTTTATCTGTAAGTTAAAACATCTCAGGAATACTTGGAACATGTCCCTCTTCCTGATAGGAGTTGGAGAACAATGCCCAGCCCTCTGACAAGAAGTAAAATGAATGAGACGTTATTTGAATCAGAGAGCATAGAAATACACTGAAACCAGGCTTCAGAAATTGTTTCATGATTATTATAAGGTCAATATTGTGTTTGCCTATTAGTTGGACAGAAAGCACGTGTGGACATTGATCCAGTCTGACCCCAGATCATCCTTGATTCATCCAAAATGACCAGATGTGTGGTTTGGGGGTCTTTGTTTCAACAAAAAGTACCACAGCTTGGACTTAGGGCTGGATTTATAATATATTGTTGGATTTGTACTTGACTGTGGATTCTTAGTTCTGGGAATGTTACTAGACTTCCTGATAATCTAAAGTGGATGGTATTACATGTAACTAATATCAGCCCTATTCTAGAGAAACCATGCATCATTTGCAAATGTTCAACTTTTTCATTGATATGATTTAGACATAAGCCACACTCAAGATATATTTAGCATAGGTTTATTACATGATATGGAAAAATTCAAGGGATAGTCAAACTTGGGTGTTAAAAATCCCCTCAAATTGCTGAGATGATGTTACTTCAGATTTTTCCTTGCAGCTGGCAGACCACATCGGTCATCAGTTCCCTGTAAAGTTAGGTGTTCACCTCATGCCCCAGCTAGAAAAATCATGTCAATAATCCAGTCAAGTTCTTAAAAATAATATTTTTTCATTAACATATTACTTCCTCTATGTCCAAATATAACTTTATTGTTTCCCTGGAGTAAATACTGTCTAAATATTTGATAGAAATATCTGAATTTTTTTCAGTTTAAACAAAATTACCATGCTTTATGTTCCTTTATAAAGAAAATTCTAGATAAAGTATGACTTTATCAACTGATTACAAACCCTTTCTCTAAGACCTATTTTTTTAACATCTTTATTGCAGTATAATTGCTTTACAATGGTGTGTTAGTTTCTGCTTTATAACAAGGTGAATCAGCTATACATATACATATACATATATCACCATACCTCCTCCCTCTTGCGTCTCCCTCCCACCCTCCCTATCCCACCCCTCTAGGTGGTCACAAAGCACCGAGCTGATTTCCCTGTGCTATGCCCCTGCTTCCTACTAGGTATCTGTTTTACATGTGGTAGTGTATATATGTCCATGCCACTTTCTTACTTCGTTCCAGCTTACCCTTCCCCCTCCCCATGTCCTCATGTCCATTCTCTACGTCTGCATAAGACCTATTTTTTTAATTCCACGCAGCAACAGCTTAATTTTGTTATTTGATCATTTTCATCATAATTTAAATTCTGTAGATGGTCTTGAAAAAGGTGAACCAACCTTATATTTTGTATGAAACCTAGAACACTAATTGGTATATATATATGATATATATATGTTGCTTATGAAATTATTAATTTAATAAGTAGTAAATTCCGAGAGAACAGAAATAGTTCTGTGTAGAAGGAACACAAAAACAGTGGCATAAAAATGTTGTTATGTTAACACATTTTAACATAACAACACATTATTTATTAAGAAGCCACATCAGTTAGTTGTTTTGTTTCTATTGTAAACAAAATTGGTTATAAGATATATTCATGAAACAAATTTATTTATATGTATATATATATTGCAAAATTGTGGGCCTATTAAATTACTGTATTCACATTCTCCTTTTACTCAAAGAATGTAAAGTGCTAAAAAGAAAAACATTTGGGTGTTTACGCTGTCATTACTGTATATTTAGAAATTGCAGTTCTAAAGAATAATTGTTACCTCCTGTTTGAATTACCAGAATATATCCCATTTTATCAATAATTACATCCTCACAAACAATAGCAAATGAGAGGAATTTCTTAATTTTAAGATGAATGACTTTCACTAGTAGTTTGTACTAGATCTTGTCCATAGCTTCATTACATTATACGTTTTTCATTTTCTGTAAAACTTGTAGCCATTTTCCAAATAATGTCATACTACTTTTCATATTTATATATGAGCCTGGTCGAAAAGAGATTTTCTTTACATTTTCAATGATATTGAAAGTATATAATTTTACTTTTTAACTTTGTCTACATTTCATTAGTTATACTGTTAACTTTGGTATTCATAAAACTATGTGGAGGAAACCATTATGAATATATTTTAAGAAAGAGGCATGTAGAAATAAAATAAGAAAATAGAAAATATTAATACTCTTTTGTAGAAATTCCTAAAAGAAAGCTGGAAAGGAAACAAATTCTTTTGTGATGAAAATGTTGAAAAATCAGGAGTATTTAAGACCTTAATTTCTTACATTTTTAGAGCAATCTGCTTCTTATCTCCAAATGATTATTTCATGCTGTTGGTTCCATGAATTGTGCTTTTAGCAGAATATATAATTTCCCCCCACCATTTTAGTGTTTATACATTAATCACTTATAAGAAAACAAGAAATTAGTGAATAAAAGTCAGGGAAACTGGGCTTATTACCATTTTCCAATAGCACTAATGTATAGTCCCTTTAACCTTCCATACGGTGCTTTGTGTGATGAGAATATAAAACATTTATATATGTTCTTAGTGCCTTATTTTTTTCACTTGACTTTATTTCTTATCTAAAGAGCCATATATTTTTTGTGAGTGTTCTTTTGTCCTATTTAAAGTGCTGATGAGACAGTGTATCTCTAGGAATATATATATATAGGCTGCATTTGCTACTTTCATTCACTGTATCATCTCTAGAACAACAGGTTAGCCAATATATTTTTCTTAAATTCATTGCTCATTTTTAAGCTAAAGTATTTTAAAAAGGATCTTAAACACCATAAATTGAAGCCATTATAATTGAAATGTATTTTTTTTTAACCACCAAAAAGAAGGCTGATTATTAAAGTTTAAAACAGGAATTGAAATGGTTATCAGTCTTTATCTATAGCTCCAATTAGGGCAAAATTACTTTACAAAAAGCATTAAAAATAAAAGAAATTATATGCTACTTCAGGAATTCGACCAGTTCACTACCAGTTGTCTTTGGTAATATTTCATCTGTAATCTGCTTCCACACAGATGCTGAAGAATGATGGTGTTTGCTATTTACGTAGAGTTATTAACTCACAGTGGGCTTTATCGACATCGAGACATTTTGTACAGTATATTACCTTGCTCTTCTTGGTCCTTGCCTTTTGTGTTATACAAAAAGCTGGTTTTGTTGTATTCTTTATGTACTATAGTATGCAATTCAATGTTTCCTGATGAATGTATAGTGAATAATTAAAATAAATCATGTGCTTAGAAAAGACAAAGACACAGGTTGTATATGCAAATATGTGTAAATATTTGACAAAGAAAAAAAGAGGAAAAGAATCTTCCTGCCAACAGATATGTCCTGCTGGACAGGACATGGAAATTAACAGGTTTTTTTTTTTTTTAAGCAATGAGATTTAAAAATCTATTACCTCAAGAATTTTCAGTGGATATATATCAGTGTAATGATCCTTCTTCGTAAATACAATCTCACTTGCTGCTGGCGGTAAAAGCAACCCAAGTGTCAGATCACACAAATTTTAGGGGCTACCCTAAAATTTAGGGGCTAGTCTTTCAAAAGATTGATACTTTGTGAAATTTTGGAGTCCGATTTTGGGCTTTCAGTAACATCCCTATGGCTTTTTGTTGTGGTTGGGCTTCTATTTTTTTTTTTTATTGTTTTTGGTTGATTGTTTTAGAATGGAAGGGTAATCTTAATTGTGAGATCAGATCATGGAGGGGTGTAATGACATTCACTCTACTTGGATGCAAACTATAATGGGAATCAACTACTTTGATTGTCACTGTATGAACTGTTGTATGGATTCCTGTGGAGTGCTGTTTACTCGCATGATGTGTGCAAGACATCGTGCAGCGTCATCTAGCAATGCCTAATAAAAGTTTTTAAAAGAGAAGACTCGGGGTTTTTGTCCAATAGATTTGGAATTTAAAGAAATTAAAAGATAAAATTTGGCAGTGCCAAAGTTACATGTACATAAGTAAATTTGGAAAGTTATCGAAGTCATTTCTGCACTAGATTCTAAGAACGGAGAAGCAGGAATGCATAGAAATTGATGAGTGTGTGTTTTGGAAGGTGGATTGTGTTGTGTTGCTGTGGCATGTTTTGAGGAAAGCGCGCAGAACAGTGACGATCATTCTGCATGGGGTGTGATGAAGAAGCAAATACTGTGAAATGAGGAATTTGGCTTAGGGTGGTGATTGCTCTTTAGACAGAGGAGGCTGGACTGGAGTGGGGAAAGTAGAAACCAGTAAACCATTAGAGCTAAATATATATGCCTTCTCTTTAACCTAGCAATTCTTTCCCTAGATCTATAATCAGGGAAACAAGGGCATTTGTTGACCAAAGGACGTGTATAAGGATTCCCATCAAGAGTAAAGTGGATAAGTATACTGGGGTAGATTTATACCATGGAATACTACAGAGCAACAACAATGAAAAAATAATTCTTAAAAATCTACAGAGCAGTGCACAAAAATATGGTTGAATCTCACAGACCTGTTGAGCAAATGAAGCCAGACACGAAAGGGGATGTATTTATATGATGATAAAACTAATCGATGGTGACAGAAGCCACAACACTACTTTAGGGGTGTGGGTTATTGACTAGGAAGGGATGATAAAAAAATATTGTATCACTTCATACGGGTGTTAGACAAGGTGCTATTAGGAATTTAATATAAAATAACTAGATTATTAGAAATGAAACTTACAATAGGCCAGGTTTTAATCCTCAGATCGCAATTGAGGTAGGTTTGCAAAGAAGTTAAGACCACAGCTGGGTGGCTAGGCTGCTGTATTCAAACCCCAACTCTGCCTCTTGCAGGGTGTGTAACCTTGGCCAAGTCACTTAACCTCTCTGTGGCTCAGTTTTCTGTACTGGGGAGGGCAGCACATGCCTCCAAGTGAGCTGTGAAGGTTAACTGAGTTTTAAAAACACGTAAAGCACTTAAAATAGTGCCTTGCTCTTAACAAGCTTTCAATAAACGTTAGCGCTTATTATTGTTAGTGACTGTTTCATTATGGACACATTGGCCCATACAATATGATTCATTGATATCACTCATAAGTACTGGAATATGCTAGCTTGGTATCATTCCTAGACATCGTGTTTTGCCAAAAGGCAAATTATTTTAATGGATAATGCTTGACATGAACCTGTTATGTGTTCATACAGGATCTCTGTTCATCCAGTATGTTCACATGTATTCTTATGTAATCCTTACAGCCACCCTGTGGTGTTATATTATCCCCATTTTATAAGTTTTACAAATGAAACAAAACTAAAAATACCAAAAGTTCAGTGATCTGTTTGAAGTCATGCACCAACGCCTTCATTCAAACTCCAGGCTGCTGCCTGCAAGTAGGTAGTTCCTTCCCCTGGGAAAATTCTGATATCTTTTGGGAAGAAAGAAGGAGAGGAAGAAAGGAAAGAACGGAGGGAGAGAGAAGAGAAGGAAAGAGAAAAGAAAAGAGAGGGCAGGAAGGAAGGGAAGGACGAAAGGGGAAGGGAAGGGAAGGGAGAGGGAAATACCATTTCACAGTTTCAACATCCTTCTCCCCAATCCGCAACAAAAACAAATTGGGGTTGCCTTTGTCCAAAGCAGAGTGGGCGTCTCCGGACAGGAGCTTACACCCAGAGACCCGCTCCGCGCATCCTCTCCCAGCGCAGCCCGGGACCAGGTACACCTGGTCCAGTGGGAGGCGCCCCAAGGACCACTACAGTCCTGAGATCCAGGGATTGCAAAAGCCTTCCTTCGGGGGAGGCGGAGCCAGTGCCCACGAGCATCTTGGTCCCCAGCAAGCCCCGCACGAGGCCGCCGGCTGCCCTGAGCGAGGCAGTCGGACTGGCTGCGGGCGGTGACCGCCTTGCCTCCGGGCGTCTGGCGGGGACACGGGTGGGGCGCTTGCGGCCCGGACGCTGCTCGCCGCCTCCCTCCCCCCGGCCACCTCAGCTGTTGCCCGCTCCTCTGGACAGGGGTTCTGGGAGAAGCGAGTCTCCCTCCGCGAGCACAAGGGGAGGGACAGCGAGGCTGCGACGTCTGTGCGCCAGCAACACGTCCCATGCCTGCATGTTTAAAGGAAGAAAGTTGTTTTGTTTGTTTTTTTAATTGAAGAGGTGAATTTTTAAATTAAATTAGACTAATTTTATGGGGAGGCTAGAAGACAGTTGCCTGCAGTGTTCTGATCGCAGCTTCCATTTGCCAGATCACTTCTCATAAACCTGGCTGATAAAGTTTCTACATCTCATTAAAAACGTTACCCAAAAGAAAAGGAACAGAAGGAGAACGGGATGAAAGGGAGAAGGGAAAGGAAAGAGGAAAGAAAGGGACATTTAAGAAGCTAGAATAGGAAAAAGGAGCCGAAGAAGTGAAGTCAAGACAGTTGCAAACCCCATCTGATTTCAGCCCCAAAGGCAATTTTCTTTCCTCTACATTCGCGTGTCCTGGTTCCCCCCAAACATTAGAATTACCACTGTTACATTATTTGTTAGCATTGACTGAGTCTAAATAACTTGCCCCGTCATACAGCCTGTCAGGGACAGAGCTGAGATTTGAACCACAGCAGTGGATCTCCTTCTCCGTCTCCTCTTATTAACCAGGGAATCCGAGGCAAGTTACCCAAGTAGTCTTTCAGCATCTGCAATTTTTTACAAAGGAACATTGGGAAATAGGGAATAATCACACATAGAGAGTTGAGGCTCCCATCAAATGAGACAGCATGTCTGCGAGCACACAGAATATTGCCAATTATTTTCTCTTTGATTTAATCATTTGTTGCAAATCTATTTGATATTTTTTATTCAGTTAATTCGTTTTTTGGTAAACATGTATTGAGCTCCTCCTACGTTATAAGAAATATAGCGTATATGCATTTAGGAGAAGGCCAGGCCCCAACACTGGTCTAGTGGAGACAGTGCTAGGCAAAGGTTCAAGGTGTACAGCATAATGGGGTTTTTTTTGTTTTTTTGTGTTTTTTTTGCGGTACGCAGGCCTCTCACTGTTGTAGCCTCTCCCGCTGCGGAGCACAGGCTCCGGACGTGCAGGCTCAGCGGCCATGGCTCACGGGCCCAGCCGCTCCGCGGCATGTGGAATCTTCCCGGACCGGGGCACGAACCCGTGTCCCCTGCATCGGCAGGCAGACTCTCAACCACTGCGCCACCAGGGAAGCCCCCATAATGTTTTGATTTACATATCAGTACATCAGGAAATGATTATCACAATAAGTTTAGTGAATACCCATCATCTCATATAGATACAAAATTTTTAAAAATAGAAAAAATGATTTTTCTTTGTGATGAGAACTTTAAGATTTAGTTTTTAACAACTTTCATATATAACATGCAGCAGTGTTAATTATATTTATCATATTGTACATGACATCCCTAGTTCTTATTTATCTTATAACTGGAAGTCTGTACCTTTTGACTGACTTCATCCAATCCCCCCTCCCCCCCCACCCCCGGCCTCTGGTTGACCACAAATCTGATCTCTTTTTCAATGAGTTTGTTTCTTTGTTTTTGAAGTATATTTGGCCTAGAACACTATGTTAGTTCCTGTTACTCAACATAGTAATTCCATACTTCTATACATTTCAAAGTGATCACCATAGTAAGTCTAGTTACCATATGTTAACAAAGATATTCCACAGTTATTGACTATACATGCCACACTGTGCATTTCGTACCTGTGACTCATTTATTTTGCAACTAGAAGTTCACAGAGAGGTCTAAACTTCCAGTTGACTTGCATTCTTAACCAAGAAACTTACATCACATGAATAAGGTGGTCTGGGGTAATGAAAAGAGCATGACTTGAGTCCAAAGGCCTGGTTTCTACTGCCTGCTCATGGGTGCCTGGCCTTGGAGGAGGTGTTCCATCTTTCTGTAGCCAAGTTCCCTTCCTTGAATGTGGGGGGACCAGATCGCTAACACACACATTATATGAACAGTAATATGTAATAAAGTTAAACTACGGCAGTTAAAAACCTCTTTCACAATTGTATAAAGTTAAATTTGCTTTAACAACTGCACAATGGGAATAAACATACTGTGGATACTGTTCATGCAGGAGGTTCGAAGTAGTGTTCAACGAATGGAATCTCCCTTCTCCCTTCCCTCAAGCAAATCACACTTGACCCAGAGAATGTCCTTAACAATTGCTGGGTTGTAATAGTGACCCCAAATTAGTAAGCTTCTTACCCTGGTCATTAATTCAACCTTGAATTAACATATTGGCTTGCCAAGTTAGACATCATTGCATACTGTAAGATGCTTTAATACTTGTTTCTCTTAGCGGATCTACTATTTAAATTGGGTACAGGAAGTGCCTGCATGAGGACAGCCCGAGAAATCATCCAGGCATTCCATGAGGGAGGTTGGATGATTCCCCACACACACACACACACACACACACACCCCTGCAACCAGCAGCACAGAGGCCCTTTCAACATCCAGAAATAGATCTCCTATTGAGCCTCTGTTTATCTCCTCTGACCATAAAAAGCAGCTGGCCCTGCAGGAAAGACTGGCAGCTGCAATTAACTCCAGGAGGCCATAAGCCCAGTCCCAAGCAGCATGAATAAAGGCTGCTCAAAGAACTTTTGGAGTCATGTTGCTAGCTCATTGCTGGAACCATTTGGTCCTCTGAGGAGGAAATCTGTGAGCTAAACACCACACACATCACTGCAACATTTCCTGTAACCACCAGAGGCACTCAGAATCATTCCATTATTCTTGGAGTTGCTTCAGAATGACGAGCAATATCTACAACATGACTAAATGCTGATGGTGTTTTGTTAAATGAAAAGCATAAAAAACAGGATTGCATGATCCCACAGTTTTTATCTTCCATGACTATGTATTCAAACTTTGCTCAGTGTTAGACTAAGAGTAATTGTGAAGAGAAAGCTGAATCATTTTTTAAAGCCTGGAGGGAGTAAGAGGTTTGTATTGGAACACTTTACACATCATTGCTAAACAGTTACCAGGTCATTAGGAAACAGCGTCAAACATCTCTCATATCTTTGCTAAGAGCCTTTAAGAGCACTATTCTTGTTGCTTATTTTCTCTACAAATGAATTAATAAAGGCCTGGAAAATTGCAATAATCTAATTCATTAGGCATGGGTTCAGGAGCAGAACCAGGAAGTATCAAGTACAGCACAATAACCATCTGAAACTTATTTCAACTATGTTAACTTGGTATTATTACTATTAAATAAGCCAAGAAAGGCTCCAAGTCTTTATCCCCCAAATGTCTTTGGGGCTGAGCAAATGTGTTTAAAACTACAGGTAACCATTTTTTATTATAAAAGTCTAGCTCTTTGCTTTTATTTCATCTAAAATTTGTTTTATAAAACAAAAATAAATGTTTCTAGGGAGCATTTGTTCTGCTATGGTGGTATAAACTCCCTATAGCTGACCCTTTCCTGTGAGTACAACAAAAAAAACATGTACCAGAAAAGGTTGAAATAAACAAGAACAGGCAGGTTGTGGTCAAAAATCAAACGTGGAGAAGCAACCCCCATGGTGGGATGGTCTCTGTTGTTTACCTCTAATGTTTTGCTCCAAAGGCATGATTGTAGAGGACACAGCTGCTAAAGTTCCAGTAGAACCCTCTGCTACCTTTACCTGCCTTCAGAACCACAGAAAGAAGACAGGGCAGGAGGGGAGTTGTGGAGGGGAGAGAGTGGAGAAGGAGAAATGAATGAAAAGAGGAAAGCTCAGCAGAGAAATAGAAACTATTTTAAAAAGAATCAAATGAGGGCTTCCCTGGTGGCGCAGTGGTTGAGAGTCCGCCTGCCGATGCAGGGGGCACGGGTTCGTGCCCCGGTCCGGGAAGATCCCACGCGCCACAGAGCGGCTGGGCCCGTTGAGCCATGGCCGCTGAGCCTGCGTGTCTGGAGCCTGTGCTCCGCAATGGGAGAGGCCACAACAGTGAGAGGCCCGCGTACCACAAAAAAAAAAAAAAAGAATCAAATGAAATTTTTTAAACTTGAAAAATGCAATATCTGGAAAAATTCCCTGGATGAGTTCAAAAGTATAATGGAGATAGCAGAGTAAAGAGTCAGTAAACTTGAAGCTAGATCAGTAAAAATTATTCTATCTGAAGAACAGAAAGGAAAAGATTGAAGAAAAATGAAAAAATCTTAAGAATCTGTGGGACAATATCAGAAGTTCTCATGCATGTGCACTTGGACTCCTAGACAGAGAGAAGAAAGAGATTGGAGGATAGATTACAATTGGACACAAGAAAACTTTTTTGAAAATGTTCATTAACTTGATTGTGGTAATGATTTATACACATGTGGGAACTCATTCAATTGTACATTTTAAATTTAAATATAAAAGTTTAATGTCAATTGTACATCAATGAAATGGTTTTTAAAATTTATAATTACATACACACACCAAAATAAAAAGGAAGAAAAGAAAATGAAATGTTCTTACACTCAAATAAGATTTTTGGTTTTCTTTTAATAGTCTTTTTTGTATTTTCTAAATTCTGATTATATACACGTCTTTCTTTTGTGGTTAAGTTCTATGTTTTAAAATTGGGAAAAATTAAAATTATTTGTTTCTAAATAAGTAACTTAGGTAAAATATAGTATTACTCATCTGGTTATGTATTTGGGTACTTTCTATTAAAGATTTAAAGAAAATTTAAGTTTTATATATGTCTTATCTTTTGGATATGTTGTGTATTTAGAGTGTTTCTTCTTTCATTTTATTTGAATGAGAATGCCTCCTATTAAGTTTTGATTTGTGGTTATTTGAAAGAGAAGGAAAACACAGAAATGTATAAATCAAAAAGAGCTGTCTTACCATACTTAAATGTTTTAAACCTAAGCCAAAAATAGTATAACCCAATTTATAACACAGGATGTGTAGGGGTTAAAATTACCTTCTGAGTTCATTATTAATTTTTTTACTTACTGATGTGAAAATCAGCATAGTCACCATGTTTTGCTATTATATTATGACAATGGTTTCCATAACCATTTTAAACCCTGCATAAGAATTTTGTGTGTTCTTAAACATATTACTTCTGGTATATGACTATAAGAACTCATAGTTTGTGAATGTGGGCAGGAGAAATAGATAGTTTACTGAGTAAATGTATATTTCTTTGTCTTTGATAGTTTGCTGACATATAAACCTTAAATAGAAGAAGCCCAAGGCAATTTTGTAAACCATTGTATTGCAAGTATTTTCTCCTTTTTATAACGCCATTTGGGTTTTATCACATAACTGTCTTTTTCTTTATTAGAAGTTACAGTCTAAGCCAAATGATCTTAATTTGAAGTTAAACTAAGGAGAAAGCAAATTAAGTGTTTTGTAGACAAAAATTTTTGTAGACAAAAAAACACCTATTCGTTGTTGCTGGTGGTGATTACATTTCATCAGTTCACTCTCATCATATAACCTTAGCAATAAGCCTAGAGTCTCAGGCTGTGCCCTCCAAAAAAGCAGAGCCCAAGATCTTGCTTGAAGGTAATAATTTAATTTGGGATGTGAACCCAAGAAACAGTGAACCCAAGTGAACAGCTGGGAGAATGAAACAGGAAAGGACCGTAGGCTTATCTAAGGATGCATTATCAAGGCACAGTTGTCTCTGTGGGAACTGTACCTCAATCAATCCTCGAGGTCCCTGAGAATAGCCATGTAATCTGTTTCTCAGAATTGCCCACCCCAAAGACAGAAGAGGACAAGTTTATCCACCTGCTCTGATGCCCATTAGTTGAGGGTTGCTCCGTGGAACAATAACTCCTTCATACTTCCATGTACATGAATTTCAAGGGCTCAGAAGTCTGCACAGGGCATCCAGTGAAGTAGAGGCAGAGAGCTCCCAAGATGGAAATCTGAGGAAGGTGCTGCCAGGTTACCTTTGCCAGCAACTGATTGCCTCTGTGCAGCCAAAGTAAAAGCCCGGGCTGAGGAGACGTGAGAGCATAAGCGGTAGCAATGCAGCGTTGTAGGGATAAATATACCAACAAAGAAGAGAAATAAGACAGTTTGTTAGGCTAATCACATTAGCCTCTGATACACACACACACGTGAGCACGCACGCATGTTTTGACGCTGGCTTCCATCAGATTTCAAGAATCAATTATGTTCATCTCTTCCAGACGCTATGTTCAGTAACAGCAAGTTAGTAGTTTCAAATCAGCAAAGATGTGAGTGTTTACACTACAGAAATTGGCAGTCTCTACACACCAGAGCATTTTTGTTTGTTTGTTTGGTGGGAGTGGGGCAGAGAGCTGGTTTGCCAGCACATGACTACTACGTGTATGTAACCATATATATGTGTGGGTGCCTATACAGAGACACACATGACAAAGGTTTAACTTATCTGTAAATTGTATTTTGGTGAAATAATAAAAATCAATTAAATTTAAAAATAGTACTATCTTGATTCCAAAATAGAAGCTATCATAGGAGCCTTTCTGTGAAGGACTAAACTTGAAAGCATGAGCAAAATGTTAAGGCCACCACCTACCAACCCACAGATTAAATGCGTAAGAAAGAAAAGACCTCTAGCTGAGATAGTAGCCATATGACAATCTGTTACGACCTGACCAGCATATGCATGAAATTTATCAGACATTCAAGAACAGGGCCACGTAACACGAGTAGTCCTCCAATCCTTTCAAAGCCCCTTAAAAAACAAGTGTGCTTTAAAATTCAAACACAGCCATTTGGGGCCTAAATTCAAACTATTGAACTCATCATATTCCTTATAACTTCTTGTGGTTTGAAAGATCTTACTTATAACTTAGGATCCACAAGCTTCAACCAATTTAGAGGACAATCTGGTGACCAAAGATAACAAAGCTTGTCACAGAGAAGTATTTGTTCAGAGGGCCAGAACATACAAAAGGGGAAAACTTCTGCAAAAGCCAATGCTTCAATTCTGTGATTATCTTTGCTGTCAGGGACCAGGGCTATTCTATTGACATTTATCCCAGGTGATTTATTACTAAAGTAAATATTCTAATGTAGGACTACTACTGCACTTAAAAAATAATAAATTTATTTATTTATTTATGTATTTTTGGCTGCATTGGGTCTTCGTTGCTGCGTGCGGGCTTTCTCTAGTTGCAGTGAGCAGGGGTTACCCTTCATTGCTGTGTGCAGACTTCTCATTGCGGTGGCTTCTCTTGTTGCAGAGCATGGGCTCTAGGGCACACGGGCTTCAGTAGTTGTGGCGCACGGGCTCAGTAGTTGTGGCTCACGGGCTCAATAGTTGTGGCTTGTGGGCTCTAAAATGCAGGCTCAGTAGTCGTGGCACGTGGGCTTAGTTGCTCAGCGGCATGGGGGATCTTCGCAGACCAGGGCTCGAACCCGTGTCCCCTGCATTGGCAGGTGGATTCTTAACCAGGCAAGTCCTTACTATCGCATTTGAAATTTCACAATTTAAATTTCTTTCATGAGGCTTCCACTTTAGTATAAACTTTAAAATAGAAGCTTCTTGTGGGGAACACTCTGGTGAGTGTACAGCATTTCAGCTGCTGGTGAAACGCTGTCAGCAGCATAAATATTTGTTGAACCAAGACATGGTTATTAAAGCCATAATCATTATAGTGATTACCCTGGAATCTCTCTTTGGGTCTCTATCTCTCTTTTAATAGATAACTCTCTTGGTACTGGTACAAAGGTGTATAACCCTTGCATTTCTAAAATAACCCAGAGTCACGTAGCCAACAATGACTTTAGGTTAGGATTTATTCTTACCTTGATACGTGTCACTTTATTAAATCATGAAATGCATTTAGTATACAATGGTGAATTTACTTAAGTTGCTCGTTTCCTTGCTTCTTTATTTTTGCTGATAAATATACATAAGAATATTGTAATAAACATCCAACACTTGTATCAACATTGTTATACCTTGTGTGATGATTGCTTTTAACACTTTAACCTAATACCACACTGTTATAGGAGTGATGTAATGAATATGCTAAACGTTATGTATTTAATGCACACGAAGAGAAAGATGTGCTGTGAAATGCTTGAGAAGCTGTTTGACTGCATGAAATCAGAAGCTTTAGTTTCAGACAGACGTGTCTCACCAAAAACTGCCTTACCTTGTAATTTTGGGCATTTTAATTAATCACTAAGCCTCAGTTTCTTCATCTGTAAACAAGGAATGCAATATAACCTAACTCACAGGGTTCTTGAAAATTAGAACTAAGATGACCTATATCAAAACCTCTGCACAGTGCATGGAACAATGTTACATTCAAAAGATCAAATCGAAACAAAACATTGTTACTATCAGAAATAACCTCACCTAGAAAACGGAGATAATAATAGCTCATTTCAAGGGATATCGTGAGGAATAAATCAGTTTATGTATGTAAATTGCCTAGCAAAATGCTTAAAACAAAACAGATAATCAAGAAATGATAGCTATTATCATCATTGGATTTGTTGCCACTGAAATAAGGTCTTTTACATGCTTATGTTTTAAAGTGCTTATGATTTGGAGCCCTCTGGTGTTCCTATTGGGCACTGCAATTTTGAATCAGTTAGTAGTGTTAAGCTAACCAAGATCAGTATTTCCTCAAACTATCATTTACATACTATTTTGTCAATCCAAAAGAGCTGTTACTTACTTAATATTTTTATTTAACTTGACTTATTTCTTAAGGGAAAATCAATATATTTCCAAAACCAGTTTTCTATCATTATGATAAATGTTAAACCAGTATGTTTTTAACATTTGTTAGATACATAACTGTTAATACAGAAAACTGTACTTTGGGTACCAACCAGAATTATACCTCATACAGCACTTGAGAAACATTATTTTATATCAATAGATTTCATTATATGAAGGGTTAGGAGAGTTTTTGAAAGAGGAAGCAATTTTTAAAAATTGAATCAAAGAATTATGAGACATTAGTTTGATGGACAAGAGGACAAAGGATTTTCCCAACAGAGATTCCAGTACATGTAAATTCAGAGGGCTGTGGAAGCACTTGCCTCATGGTGGAAACTTCAAGCGGTTACAAATAGCCGGACCCCGGAGTACAAGTGAGTAATTGGCCGGTACAGGGAGAGAGGTGGACGTGGCCACATCAGGGAAGGCCTCCTGGGTCGTGGGGAAGACTGTGGACTCCTTTCCTGTAGAGTCATCGTTTTCCCAAGAATTGAGTTCCATGAGATTTTAGTAAATACTTCTCCTCACCACCCCTCAGAAGTGTTTATGTGTGTGTATGTGGTGTCGAGTTTGCGAAAAGCTGAGTTAAATCAAATTACACAGTATTTTGTTATTGCAGAGGTTGTCACAGCATTGTAAAACTCTAAGAGGACATTATAATATGCAGATTTCCTAACATGTTTGATCTTGGAGTAGTTTATTTTTTTAAATGTTGTCTTACTTGTGAGACAACGCAAGTAAGAAATGCCCTTGGGTTATGGAGAGTTCTTTTTTTTATAAAGGCAGTGATAACATGATTAGAAGAATCATTAGTAACAGCATGGTGGCTGACTTGGAAGAAAAAAAATACTAGAGGCTGCCAAATGAGTTAGATTATGGCTGAATCGCCCATAGTACATGTAGAAAATGTAACATGATCACTGCATATGTCATGAATTTTAAACTATAATAGCTGAAAATAATTTTAGGGCAGTACAAATTTGAAAGCAGTAATTTATGCCTTAAAAAAAAGAGACATTAATTAAAGTAATGGAGCTTATTGGAAGGAATGACAAAACCTAAGAGACATAAAGAACTGACAGAAGGAGAGAATTCTTAGAAAAATAGAGAAATACCCCATGCCAAGAAATTAGTACAATGGCAGGCAAATCTGAGTAACAGAAAATAATCATGATGATAGAATAAAAGGTATGATAAATGCTCAGCAGTAACAAATTATAGAAAAAATTACTTCCTTTTTATTTGAATAATTATATTGTGTACTTCAAAAGTTTCTTGCTGCTTTTATTGAAAATGACAGATGTAGGTGGAACACTTTAGCTTATGAAATAGAAATCAATTGTGACTCTTATCATTATGAGTTATCAAAACCAGACTGTGAACATATGTATGTTAGTACAGGGTAGTACTTTGGCAAAAGTGGGCAGGAGATAAAGAGAGGTGGAATTTTTTTTTAAATCTCATAAGTAGAAAGCAAAACTTCTTGAATATTTAAGAGAAGTAAAAAGGGAGGAAAATCTTTTTTCCAGAGGATATTGAATTATTCAAGCAGTTTGATGGATCCTGTTTGCTGTCAAATTGATTTTATTAACTAGCATTTAAAGCAGCTGCTCTACTCATTTGACAGTTATGGTGAATAATTACACATTTTCCTTACTGAACTGGTTTGAAATGTCACATTGCTTGAGAGTTCCTTCAGCTTGTCAGATTGTGTTAATTTTCTTCATTTTTCTAGTGAGTGTTTTAAACTGTTGACCCAGCTCATAAATAGAGCAGCCCTTTTCTTCCTCTTCTGGAAAAGACAGGTGATTGGGTAACAGATATCGTTGGATATGCAGAAAGCGAAGCATCCTGGTCTAGAGGTAAGTCAATGTTTTTAAGAGAAAGTCAACATAATTATTTTCTTTTTTCAAATTCTTCCATTGATATTATGCAACATTTATTTCAGGAGAATTTAATCGATTAAATTTTTTTTTAACTTATATTTTCACTGAATATTCCCTAATCTTATTACAGAATGAATTGTGGTTGTAATTTTTTTAACTGTTCCCAGGAATGGAGGGAAAAAAAATTAGAAACTGGAGGCAGTCTGACATCTGTGTTAAGAACACAGGTTGAGGAGTTTAATCTGGGTTCATAGTTCAGCTCCACAGTTGTTAGCTGTCTGATCTAAGCCAGTTAAACAACCCAAGACTCAGCTTTGTCTGTAAGGTGAATGAAAATACCTCTCTTCAAAGAGACTTTATGTGTGTGCAAGAGATTATTTTATCATTGTGGCACAGTCTAAAATTAAATTGTTAATATTAACTTAAATCAATATTATTACTTTGGGTTTCATTTTTCAAAATGAAAATTAGAACATGACCTCTAATAGTATGAACCATTTGGCATCTCAGATTCTCCTTGAGTTCCACTGATTTATCCAACCTTATCTACAACTTATTCCCAGAACTAACCCACCATTTCTGTGTGGCTGGTCTTGCTGACCAGCCTTCCTAACTTCTATTTTCTAGAGATTCCAACCGGATGGTCACCTAGAGGTGGCACTCTGTCTTCACTTTTCCCAGTCAACACTTATCAAGCACAGGTCCCTAATTCTCTTTTAAGGTATCCATATATATGATCATAAATTAGTATATTAACCATTTGTCAGAACACATTTACTTTTTTTTTTTTTTTTTTTTTTTTTTTTGCGGTACGCGGGCCTCTCACCACCGTGGCCTCTCACGCTGCGGAGCACAGGCTCCGGCCGCACAGGCCCAGCGGCCATGGCTCCCGGGCCCAGCCACTCCGCGGCATGCGGGATCCTCCCAGACGGGGGCACGAACCCAGGTCCCCTGCATCGGCAGGCGGACTCCCAACCACTGCGCCACCAGGGAAGCCCACATTTACTTTTTAACAACTGCCTTCAAGTTATCTAGAAAACTGCCTAGTGAGAGAATGTCAATCATCAAGAGTCAGGAGTAATTTTTGGCAAAAGGCTGTATTGACAGCTCCAAGCGGTTGCCTGTCCACTCTGCCCATACATAAGATCATCATAGATCAACAGGATAATACTTACATGTGAAGTCTATTGCTCCTTCGAAGATTAGAAAGTAAGGAAAACTAGGAATGAGAAAACCTTGCATTAGTAAATTTACATTTGGCAAATGAAAACCTCAAATCTCTAATTCTCATAATATGATAGACCAGAGATCCTGATACCACCCCACTAGATAAAAATGTACATATTCTTAAATTATTGAAAACTTTAAATACACTTTTTAAATGAAGAGAAGAGGCTAAAAAATAGTAAGGGAGATATGAGGACAGGGGTGACTTATGAGCAGATATCTGGGGAAGTAAGATACCTTGGAGGCATATGCAGATTCTTATTTCCATTCAGAAAGAACTAAGAAAAAAGGTCTTGTAACTACAAAAAAATGGGGAGTCAAATGCAAGAATAGTCTTCATAAAGTTTAGACTCAACAAAAAATACAAGGAACCTAGGAATGAATGTAACAAAAGAAGTTCAAGGTGTTTATTGTATTAAGAATATGATAAAACTTAATTGAAAGATATTAAAGGAGACATAAATGAATGGAATTAGTTACTCTGATCATGGATGGGAGATTCAAATTTTTAAAATTTTATCTATAGGTTCTATGATACTTTGATCAAAATTCTAGTAGCAGTTTTTGTAGAATTTGTCTTGCTAATTCTGAAATGTCTGTGAAAGAATAAAGAGCTATGTGTAGCCAAGACGCATTTGAAGAAGTACAAGCTAGAAGATGTTCCTGAGCAGATTTACAATTTAGTATCAAATATCATTAATTAAGATTCTGTAATATTGGCCTAGGGATAGATAAACTGATCAGTGGAATGGAATAGATATTCCAGAAATTAAACCACATATGTATGGGAATGTCATATATGACAGAGTTGGCATTGCAAATTTGTTGGAAAAAAAAAAAAAAGATGTACTAATAATTGACCTGGAATGGTATGGAGGAAAATGCACTTGGATTCTTTCTTCACGCTATAAGCAAAATTTAATTCACTTAAATTGAAAGAATATTTTATTTAAATGTGAAAGACAAAATATTAAGACCTTTAGAAGAAAATATAGGGAGAATATATTTATGATTCCAGAGCAATAAATGCTCTCTCTTACTAAACAGAAAAGCACAAAAAGTAAGTGAAAGTAGAACAGTTCACCATATTAAAATTAGAATGCCAATCAATTAAAAAATATAGAAAACAAGTGAGAAGAGAAGCTACAAAGTGGGGGAAAATGTTTGCAATATGTGTAACTGACAAAAGACTAGTATGTAGAATGTGTATAGAGCTCCCAAATGTTAACCATGTAATGCAAAACAACCCAATAGAGAAGTGGGCAAAAGAAAAGAACATGTGTATTACAAAAGAGGAAACAGAATGGTAAATAATCATATGAAAATATACTTAATCTTGTCATTGTAGGAAATGCATATGAAGACTGCAATGAAATACAATTTTACACACACTAGATTGGCAACACTTAAGAAACATTCTATTTAAGTAAAAAGTTCATAAAGAAAATCATATATTGATGAAGTTTGTGCAGATAATTATAAAGATTAATATTGATCACATTAGCCCATTTCATTGTATAACCTAAAAATTTACAAAGGATTTTTACATGTTGGCAAGGGTACAGAGCAAGAAGAATTCTTATATACTAAGAGAGTATGAGACAAAATGGAAACAATTTTAAAAATAATTTATAATTATATCATAAAATTGAATATTTGATACCATTCAAGCCAGCAATTCCACTCCTAGATATACACTTTAACAAAAATGTTACACAATTACACCTGAATATATTTACAACAATGTGCATAATAGCCCTGGTTCATGATAGCAAAAAAAGGAAACGACTCAAAAAATTTGAGGGGAAGATGGATACATAAATTATATTATGTATTTAGTCCGACAAAAATGTGTTCCTTTCCTTAACATAATTTTTAAAATTTAAATATTTATTTTATTCAATGGAAAAGTAATATGTGTTCATTAAAGCACAACTGGAAAAACTCAGAAATCAAATCATTCTCAGTCCCATAACTCAAACAACTATTATTAACATGTCGTATTTCCTTCAGTCTTTTAAAAGCATAGGTCCCCTGCCTTTAAACATGGTTGAAATGTATTTTTCTGTATAATTTATACCTTGATATTTTTAGTGAACCTTATAACATATTCTTTTTCATAGTACCACATATTTTTTGTTTTATCATCCACTCTTTGGAATCATAACTTTAAAGGACGTTTAATGTTTTCTAAGTAAAGAAATCAACTTATTTAATAATTCACTCAGATCTTTTGGGTTTTTGCAAATTTATGATAATCATTTTCCACAAATACATTTTTGTGAATATTTTTTTCTCTGCGTGTATATATATATATATATGTATATATATATAACACATATATATAACACGTATATATACACAATTGTGCAATATCTTTAAATTCCATGTTATTCTAAACTTGAGCATTTTTTTTTATTGTATTTATGCTTTACCCCTTACAGTCACCATTCATTTTCCATTCCATTCTGCATTTCTGACCTTACATCTAGATTCATTTTCTTTTTTCCTGAATAACATCCTTTCCTATTTCCTGAAGATTCGACAATCTCACAAGTCAGTACAAGCCAGCTACAGTACTCCACTCCCTTTTCCTATTGTTGGTGTTGTAAGTTATTTTCCATATTACTAATTTTGATTATTTTTGATGGATAGAAGTTTTAGTTTTTGAAGCCAAATATGTTCGTTTTTCCCCTTTCTATCATATCTAAACTTTGAAAGTACTCCTCAAACTGCAAAACCTAATAAATACTCAGTTATATTTTCTTTTAGCTTTTCTATGGCTTAGAAATATTTGATATTTTAATTTCTGTGGAATTACTTTTGATGTATAAGGTGAAAATTATACACCTTATACACCTATATAAGGTGATGTATAAATTGAAAATTTTCAGACTTCCTAATCAGAACCTTAAAAGAACTACTAAAAACTCTTGGATTTTTTTCCATTTTAAAAATAAACTTCAAAAAATGTTTTGTTTAGTCTTGGTAAAACCATTTCACAGATTTTCATAATAGATTTTTTAAGTTTTGAAATTAACTGAGAACAACTCTGTATATATGAACAAAAAAAGAAAATTTACAGATTTTTTTTACATAAACTATGTGTTTGGTTGAAATTAGTGAATGTAAAATGCAGTTAATTCCAAAGTTAATTATGAGTTAATACTATATGAGATATATTTGACTTGCTAATTTTTCCTGTACAATTTGCTTCATCAGCTTATCATAGGAAAGTTCCCTGGAGAAACAGATTTCTCCTCACTCATGAGGAAGTCTTACTACCAAAAAACAAAAACTTCTGAGAGAGAGCTCATGAAAATGTTTTCCTCTGAGCAATTCATATATGCTCATTTTTATTCAAAAGTTTAAATATTATCATTAGAATATTTGATCAATTGAAGTTTATAGTGCTTTAAGAATTTTTCAACTCCAAAATGATTCTTTTTAATAATTACTAATTTGGGGTTTATTTTTTCTTCTTCCACAAATATGTTGGCACTATACAGTGTATATTATATATACACTGGGCAACATACAGCATTTCAAATCAAATTTAAATGGCTTTATTCCATTTTATAGTTTGCAAAATGAAAAGTTAATACTATTCACTCATTCACAACCCTAGCAGAGCTGATTTTCTGATTGAGTCTTAAACTGAGACAAGCCTACCTACCAGCCCAGGTCCTTGAATTTGACATAAGCTGGTGTAACACAGGTTACGTTGACATGTTCTTATTGACCTACTGCAGTTTTAATGATAAACAATCCTTTGCCATTTGTGGCATTGTCTGCGGTCTATCCCGTGGCCGTGGATGATAGACGTGGGCTGTCATTAAGATATCACCCAGATTTATGTTAACAAAATGAACGAGCCTCCTGGCTCCTGTAAGACCTTATCAATAATCTCTGTGATGTTCTACTTAACCTTTCTCTAATTTTTCAATGTCACTTGTAAACAACAAAGCCAGAAGTGTACATTGTGTTTGAAAAAGCAGGGCCGATACTTGCTTTTCCGCTTTTGTTTTACGAGAATGGTGTGGTCATATCCATTTATCTAGAGGTCAAACCCTGGCTAAGGCGGCCACTGGAGACACAGCCACTAACCACAAGAGCTATCTAATCAGCAACAAGCCATCTTGGAGCCTTTTGTAAAGAAATTGCACCTTTGAACCAACCTGAGGGCCCATATAAGTAATGTCTTCCCCATCCTCCTTGTTACCCGTCTCCCAGGAAAAGAGATTGGGCTAAGAACACTGTCACTGTAAGGTCAAGTGTGTAGTTGGGCAGAACTTATATGAACACGTTCAACCTCAAAAAAGAGAACGAGGGCTTCCCTGGTGGCGCAGTTGAGAGTCCGCCTGCCGATGCAGGGGACACGGGTTCGTGCCCCGGTCCAGGAAGATCCCACATGCCGCGGAGCGGCTGGGCCCGTGAGCCATGGCCGCTGAGCCTGTACGTCCGGAGCCTGTTCTCCGCAATGGGAGAGGCCACAACAGCGAGAGGCCCGCATACTGCAAAAAAAAAAAAAAGAGAACGAACTTCTAGCACTTTCCTCATACAGAGTTACAGAGAAAAACCACAGGGATCATTCTGCCTTCTCCTTCTCTTCCCCTCTCTCTTTAGGAACGAGGTAAAGCCCCTCTTAGTCCTTTTTCGGATAAGGCATCTGCAGATGAGGAGTGATGATGATAGGGGAAGAATACGACAGGAAAGTTCCAGAGCAGCTGTGTGCGGAAATGTTGGGTAAGGATCCCTCCGTGGCTAGGTGCAGAGGGCTCTGTATACTGTGGGCCTCCCTGTATTACACACGGTAAGCATTTCTATTCATATGATTCTATTCATAATGACCTTCAGGAAAGAGTTAAAGTCATGGTTCTCACCAGGGGGCAACTTGGCCCTCCAGGGGACATTTGGCAACGTCTGGAGACATTTTTGATGTCACAACTGAGGAGTTGCTACTGGCATGTAGTGAACAAAGGCCAGGGATGCTCCTATCCATCCTATAGCACAAGAAAACATTAGCAAGTGAAAAATAGCAACAGTGCTGAGGTTAAGAAACTCTGTATTAAGACCTTAGAAAATTACTACTTTTTTTAAAAAAAATCTTGGTTATAAGTAACCAGGGCTCGTTTAGGCAAGACTACTGGGTACACCTTCCCTTTGGACACTTAAGATTTCCACTGCACCCCCACCTCTGTAGAAAGGTCAATTCTGGAGGAGCGAACCAGGTTTTCATTGACTTAACCAAACACCCTCCCGTTGTTTTCCATGTGGAGTATCTACAGGAACAAAGAACAAGAGGGTGAAGATGGTTGTTTTCCTAAGCTTTAAAGATGTGAAGGAAATTCATCATCCTAAGTGGCAAGGAAAAAGGACATAGCACAGTCTTCTTTGCCTAAACCATCATGTGGGGAATAACACCGCAAACCTGGTTAATTCCTTCATCCTGCAAGACTCAGGTGAGGCAAGCATCCTCAAAGAAACCTTCCTTTATCTCCTCCCCTGTCTGAGTTAGGAGACCTCCCTCATTTCTCACATGCATACTCGACTTAACTCTGGTACAGACTTATTATATTGCACCGCTTTATAAAGCATCTCTTTACCCCTCCTTCTCACGAGACCATAAACTCCCCGGGTAAAAAGGATCACGGCTCTACCTGTATCCTCAGCATCTAGCACAGTCCTTGACACATAGAAGATATTCAGTAGCTGTTTCTGAATCAATATCGATATTTCATTATTATGAACAATGATACAAGAGTTTAAGAGGGCAGACCTTAAAATTTTATAAATCAGAAAAATAAGTCAGAGTTTAGAAGAAGTTTAGATGACTCAAGCTAGAACATCGTTAACTATTTTTAGCTCCTCCTAACAGCTAAGAGTCAGCTGTAACCTGGTGTTTAATCTCCAGCGTAGAGAGGACCAGAACGACGGAACAGACTCTAAAAAGTGATTTAATCACCAATTCTGATTCATCACTTGGTGCATCCGTGGTCACTATCACCAAAAACCATTCCTCTATAGCTCACCTATGCCTGGTGATATATAGAGGAATTTTTTTAATATAACTTTATTTATTTTTGGCTGCATTGGGTCTTTGTTGCTGCGCTCGGGCTTTCTCTAGCTGTGGAGAGCAGGGGCTACTCTTCGTTGCGGTGCACGGGCTCTAGGGCACGTGGGCTTCAGTAGTTGCAGCACGCGGGCTCAGTAGCTGTGGCTCATGGGGTCTAGAGCGCAGGCTCAGTAGTTGTGGCTCACGGGCTTAGTTGCTACGCGGCATGTGGGATCTTCCCGGACTAGGGCTTGAACCCATGTCCCCTGCATTGGCAGGCGGATTCTTAACCACTGCGCCACCAGGGAAGCCCTATAGAGGAATTTTAATGGCACTGATTACAAATCAAGGACATCTTCAACATAACAAAAACCACTAATATGTTTATACATGTGCCAGGCAATCATGAGTATTCCTTCTTTCAAGCAAAAATGTAAGATTCTATTAATGTTTATTAGACTATATTCTGAGAGTAACTATAGAACCTACTAGTTAGTTAATTGTTTATTCAATAAATCTTTTTTTAGCTATGAATTTGTATAAGGCTCTTTGGCAGGAAATATGAGAGGCTCAATATAAGACCCACACTGGACCCTGACAGACTTTACCATCTAAGAGAGAAAAAAGACTGAGTAATACAGCAAATCATTCAAGACCAAATGTAAGTAAATACTACATTGTATTTTGCAGATGAGGATGGTATAGATGGGAAGAAAAGGGGAAGATCTGTGACAGCTAAGGACCTGAGGAGGTGAGACAGGTGATATTTCTTAGTCCCTGCCATGCTTTCTAGTCACATTGCCAGGCCAGGCCAAGAATAGAACTGTGAGTTTCTAGTCTTTTCTCTGAAAATATGACTGCTTCATCAACTTACAGATACAACCCATGGGTTTCAGATTAGAAAATATATCCACAGTTGATGCTTTGTATTTGCAGATTCCATATCTGTGAATTTGCCTCCCCACAAAAATTTATTTGTGACACCAGAATCAATAAAGTGCTTTCATGGTCCCTCCCGGACACGGGTAGAGGCCTGAAAAACTTGGGTAGACATGTGCACACCTCCCAGCAAAGGTCTAAAAAGGCTAAGCTCCACCTTCTTGTTTCAGCACTCAGATTAGAAACAAGTGCCCTTCTCACAGACTATAAACAGGCTATTTTTGTGTGTTATGGAGGGTGATTTTGCTATTTAAAATGATCCCCAAGCCTAGTGCTGAAGTGCTGTCAGGTATCCTAAGTGCCAGATGGCAGTCTGTGCCTTAGGGAGAAATGCATACATTGAATAAGCTTAAGAAGTTTCATTCAGGTTTCCTGAGTTAAATAAGCTTAATAGAGCTGTTGACCGGGGAGCTCAATGTTAATGAGTTAACAGCATGTATTAAGTGATGTATCGTTAAACAGAAACACACATAAAACAGTTATATACTGATCAGTTGACAAAAATTTGGGGTCCAGAATGTCAGAGGAACCTAGCACTGTATTTCTACCAGGAGCAATGATTCCTTACTGTAAACCCACCCTCCTTCCTCTCCCCGGGGCATTGGCCCACGGTGCTGCAGCCCATGGATCTTGCCATTGGCCTAGCAACATCATCCACAATAAACTGTCCCATAAAAACAAAAACAAAACACACACACACACAAAAGTTCATCTCCAGTATTCTGACACCAAGTGTCAACTGTGGAACTTTCTTCACCTAGGATATTAATTCATAATTTTTCTTTTTGTTGATGATTGATACCCTTCCCTTGATTTAAACGTACACATTATTTTTATCCCACATGCCCAGTAGTCATAAATTCCAAAGGCACTGGGTCACTTGAGTTCATAAGTGCCACTGTTTAATGAAATATGTATATTCAGGTCTGTAAACTTAAACCCGTGACTTGGAGTGCTACTTGCAGACGATTCTGACAGTTAAGTATTTACACGGACCATGGTGATATCCAAAAGAAAAATGCTTTTAAATTTGTGGATTATTTCATTGAACTATATAAAATGGGTATCAATAAATGTATTCACTAAAAAAACCCCAAATACACAAAACAGTGAAGGCACAGCCGACCTCAAGCCTTCATAGGGCGGATCACGCGCCCAGAGCCCGGAGCGGGCGCCGTCCGCCCGATGCGCGGAGCGGCCGGCAGGTGGCGCCCAGCGGTAGGCTCCCTCCCCGCGAGGCCTGGGCCAGGTGGACTGGAAGGGGCGGAGGTAACCAGAAGCGGGCAGCTGAGGCCGCTCCGCGGTCCCCGCCCTTTCAGCGCTGCGCTCGCTACAAGCTTGCAGGAAGAGGACGCGAACGGCTGTGCCAGCTGCGTTCCGAGCTCGGGCACCGCTGCTGCTTCTCCTCCAAGCGCCGGGCGCCCCCGCCGCGCTCAGTCCGAAGCCGGCCACCATGGAGGCGCAGGCACGAGGTGAGTGGTCGCCGACCTGAGGGTCAGGCCCTGGGGAACGTAAAGGCCCTTTCCCTGCGTCACCTAAGTTTGCTCCCGGACCGAGCTGGTGGGTGACCGCACCACATGCCCGCAACTCCGCTCCTACCCGCGCTTGCGGGGCAATTCCTGCTCCCCAAACTCAGGACTTGCTGTGGGGCTGGGGACCAGTGAAGGACGCATTAAGTGCAGAGGACCCTCCGCAGGAAATGCGCCAGCGGAATGCCCTACTCCTTTCCCAGCCCGTCGCCCACACGCTTCCCGAGCCTCGTGGGCGCCCAGAGAACCTGTTGGGCAGGGACCGGAGTCCGCGTTTCGTTCCCTTTTCCCCGCGGGGTGTAGCGGGGAGCGCTACGCCTCCTGCCCTGAGCGGAGGGCTAGCGTCCCGCAGCTCCCAAGTCCCGGGCTGACCGCGGCGCGCGCTGCGGCGGTGGTTCCGCGGGACCCGGCTCTCCCGGCTACGCGAGGGGTTTGCAGGGCCTGGACCTGCCTTCCAAGGCCGGGAGAGCGTTACCGCCCGCTGATCTTCAGCAGCTCGACACGGGTGTCCCTGTTTCCCACGGTCGGGAGCGACTTCTGCCTCCCCAGGCGCGCAGGGCCGCCGGCCACGGTCTGGTCGCCCGCTCGAGGAGCCCGAGACCGCTTCACCAAGGGCAGCCTGGTGTCTTGGGGTCACACGCGGACGAGGGTTAGGGAATCCTGAAGGAATCGTACAAGAGTGGAAGTAAATGGTCGGTGGAAAGAAACAGAGGTGGGCGGAGGTGGAACAGGAGACTGGTAGGAAGGACACTGACTCTGGAGTCTGTCTTGGGAGCAACGCCAAGAAGGGATGGGGGGGGCAGAGTTCAGCCTTTAAAACAATCACCACCACCTTTCTAACACACTGCGGGAAATTCTGTGAAGGCTTTTTAAAATAAATTAAAAACCCGTTTAAAAAAAAAAAAAAGGAAGAAGAGGTTCATGACCCTATGTGCTCGCCCTTTAGAGGCCTAAGCGTCTTGCATGTGAGCGACTTGGCAGATACTTGGGCCTGGAGCCACCCAGCAGGTTTGCTGCCAGGATTACGATGGTCTGAACAGTACAAACCATCCTCGTTCTTACCATCAGCCAAGATCCTGTGCATAAAGCTGCCAATTCCAGTATTTTTTCCCGCACTCTCTAAATAGGAAAGGAGAATTCAACCAAGGGTTGTTGGTCAAATTCAAAAGCAGAGGTCAGGATGGAGGCTTTCACTCCTAAGCTGAAGCAGGTGGAAACAAGGCTGGAGCTTTCCAACCTGCTTTGCAGATTAGAATTATTTGCAGTCTTAAATACAGGCCCTGGCAGATTCCAGACCAATCAAATTGGAATCTCTGGGGCCTGGGCATGGATATATTTGAAATCTTCCCAGGTGAATCTGTTACTCAGTGAGGTTACTCTCAGTGAGTGAGTAACAGAATCTGTTACTCTGGCACAGCAGATAGGAAACATTCATCAGGTTACTGAGACTACAGATTGGACCCACTAGTGTAATTCGTTTGCCTTACTTGAGAAATATACTTAACAAATATTCCAGTGCTTTCCTTGGCCAAGCACTGTGCTAGGAGGAACAAACATGGCCTTGATCTCTGCTTCATGAAATTTACAGTAGAGGAAGAGATGGACATTAATTTGATAGTTATTTGATAAGTAAAATGTAAAATTGCAAGCATCTTAACGATAAGAAGAGGGCTACAGTGTAGCAAGAGCCTGAAAAATCTCCTGGCCTAGTAGGTGATAATCAAACCAGCAGAGTTTGTTCACTGTGTCCCTGTTTCTGCTCTTTGTGCTTTACATGTGTTGACTCATTTCTTCTTCACAGCAGTCTCATGAGCTAGGTAGTGTTGCCCTTCCCGTTCTCCAGAAAGGAAACAGGTCAAAGATGTAAATTTCTTGTAACATCAAGTTCAAGATCTTCTTGCCCCTTTGCACGTTACTCTGGCTAAATGAATTGCCTCTTAGATTCTAAGAGAGTCCTGTGATTTCCTAAATGCAAGTTTCTATCTTCAACACCGTTTATTTTAGAATTATCTAGAGTGGGGATGGCTTCTCTTTCTGCCTCTTGGTCTAGAGAAAAGCAAAACTGAGTGAGGTTAAGTGGTCAGCTGCTGATAAGATATCCCCATGTACTTTGCAGGGGACCACGCCCCCCACCACAAATGCTATGGATATGATTTGCACACATCACTCCATAAATGCAGCAGCGGGTCCTAGAAACGTTTCCCTAAGTGAAATGCTGCAGATACGTTCTTTGACTTTGGTAGAAGGTAAAACACAGAAGTGGGGTTAGGAGCAGAGCCATTCCACGAAGAGGGCCTGGAGAACAGTATGCAGTGAGAGGCCCACAGGAGGCCAATGTTGCCAGTTGTTTTCCTGGTAGTAGAGAATTTGCTTTCATAAAAATGATATATTAGAGAATTTATTTAGGAATGTAGCATTTTCCTGAAACATATGGCAGTCCTTTAAAGTTCCTGATCTTTTTGAACTACCTTTCAATATTTTATTACTCTAGGAAATAACTTTCTGTCTTTCCCATTGTCTTTAACGTTAAAAGGCAAAATTTCACTTCACACTTGTATGTATTCAGATTAATAATTGTATTAGTGTCCTATAATTGCTGTAACAAATTACTGCAAACTTAGTGGCTTAAAACAACAGAAATGTTTTCTCTCACAGTTTGGAGGCTAGAAGTCCAAAGTCACTATCACTGGACCAAAATTAAGATGTCAGCAAGGCTTCGATCCCTCTGGATGCTCTAAGGAATAAGTTTTCCTTACCTCTTCCAGCTACTGGTGGCTGTTGGTATTCTTTGGCTGCATCTTTCCAGTCTCTGCCTTTGTGGTCATATTGCCTTCTCTTCTGTCTGTCAGATCTCCCTCTGTCTCTCTTTTAAGAATGCTTGTGATTTCATATAGAGCTCCCCTGGGTAATCCAAGATAATCTCCCCATCCCAAGATCCTTAACTTCATCACATCTGCAAAGACCCTTTGCCCATATAAGGTAACATTCAGAAGTTCCAGTGATTGGGACCTGATATCTTTGGGTGCCATTATTCAGCCAAATTACAGTAACTATTTTTTATATTCAGACATTCTGCTCAGGATTCTCATAAGTCCATGAATGACATAAAGTAATAAACATCAGATTAATCCTGTTTGCAGATTCCATTAAAGTGAAAAGGTCATATTTACCTTACTTTCTACTTTGCTCAAAGGACATTTTTTTTTTTTTAAACTATTTTATTTTTGGCTGTGTTGGGTCTTCGTTGCTGCGTGCGGGCTTTCTCTAGTTGCGGTGAGTGGGGGCTACTCTTTGTTGAGGTACGCAGACTTCTCTTGTTGTGGAGCACGGGCTCTAGGCGCGCGGTCTTCAGTAATTGCAGCACGTGGGCTCAGCAGTTGTGGCTCGCAGGCTCTAGAGCACAGGTTCAGTAGTTGTGGCACACAGGCTTAGTTGTTCCGCGGCATGTGGGATCTTCCCGGACCAGGGCTCAAACCTGTGTCCCCTGCATTGGCAGGCAGATTCTTAACCACTGCGCCACCAGGGAAGCCCTCAAAGGACATTTATTTGCACTCATTTTGTTCCAGGAAGAGCTCAGGGCAGTTTATACAGATATATGAAACAAGGTAATGTAAATTACATTACAGCAAGGTAATGTAAATTAGAAACAGATGAAAGAAAACAAGCCAGGATAAGAAAAGAAAATGAAGCAAGGAATGAGCTCTAGAAAAATGAATACAGTTATAACCTTTTTATTAATATTCCATGAAAACAAATTCTTGCTTTGTAAACAAGGCATTTTTTTTTTTTTTTACAAAGCAGTAAAATAATCCCTTCTCTCATAAATAGCAACAGATCAAGTCTCTTATATTGTAGGGATCAGATACCCAAGGAAAAAAAATCTGTTTTCCACATTTCAGGCCATATAATCATAAACCTCAAACTGTGGAAGCTAGGTATTACACATTTTGATTAATGACTTTTGAAAATATTATGAAGAGTATTCTTAGTGTCTTCAGAGCTACCTTCTATTGTTTTATTTTCCCTCTAAATAAAAGTTTTAAAGTAATTAATGATGTTTATATAAGATAAAGTCAATCATTTGCAACAAATCATGTACTATTGTTGCAATTAAAATTCTTATAAAATGGAGTCATAATAAATCATAGATATTATAGTATATTGGAACCACAAATCATAGATATTATAGTATATTGGAACCTATTTTGAATTGCATTCCCTAATATACACCTTGTTTTCTTGATACTCTTGGTAGGCAGAATCTGAGAAGTTGCTTCAAAAAACTTATAAGCAAAAGAGTCCATTTTTCTGGCCAGTCATAAGATTTGGTACTTAGGGAGCTAAGTAAATAATAAATAAGTATTGATACGTTGACAAATAATGATTTGTCAAATAAATATTTCAACAAATATTTATTGATTACTATAGTAATAGCAAATATTCAATAAGCACTTAACTATTGAGAGGTAGCAGGGGATAGTGGTTAAGATTCCAGAATCAAGTCAAACTGCTTGTATTTTGATCCTACCATGGTCACTTATCATTAACATGACCCTGAAAAATGTATTTGATCTCTCTGGGCCTGGTTTCCCCATACATAAAGTGAGGAAAACAATAACAGCTATCTCATAGGATTGTAATGAGGATTTAACAAGTTAATATATGCAAAGTGCTTAAAACGGTACCTGACACTTTGTAAGTACTCTATAAACATTTGCTGATGTTTTTAGTAGCAAAGAACTTTACCTGCATTATCTTACTGAATCTTTTAATGACACCATGGGATAGATACTATTACTTTTAATTCATTTTATAGACAGGGAAAACTGAAGGCCAGAAAAATTCAGTGAGGCAGGCAGAATTCAATTGCAAGTCCATCTGAGTCCAGAGTGTGAGCTCCACCACTATACTACACCATTTCTCAGTATGTGATGGGCAGTATATGCCAACGGGAAGCAAAGATGTGTTTGATTGACATGGGTCATCTTTCCAGGGAGGGCAACCAAGAAGAGTCATTCCTATGGGTAATGGCACATAGAACTAACTACATGATATATTTCCATCTCATTGGGACTTTTTGAGTATTAAAGTACTAATTAGAACTAATTCACAATGAGGGTGATAAAAACAATAATACTGTATTTTTTTAAAGTGCCAGATGCCATGCTATTATGCACTTAAAAAAATCATGTTATTACTGAATACAACAAATCAAGAGGAAGGTAATGCTATTTTCGTTTTACAGATGAAGAAACTAAATGACAGAGTAGTTGCACAACTTCCTTTAATTCATAGATCTTGGATGTGTTGGAGCCCAGAGTTGGAATCAGAGAGTTTGACTCCACACTTTGGGATTTTATTAATATTCTATACCATCTCCTTAAGTTGGTGTGTATAAGTGGTCAGTGTGCAAAGTTAAAAGTAATAGAGTATGGTCAAGGGGGTTTTAAAAGGGCAGAATTTAACCATACTGTCCATTGCATATATGGGCAGCGTCTAGGTCTGGGCATATGACCCAGAATAGCTGAGGTCTGCAAGAATAAGCCCCGTATTATGGCAAGTTGGGGTAGGGGTGCTTATGTAGCAACAGCTTGCTGTTTTAGTTCTGTTTTCAAGATGGGAAATTCTGTAAAATCACAGGCCATGTGATTCTTAGAGCCAGTACGGAATTTTATCAGCAGCTGCAAGGAAAAGCCATTTCAAAGGTGGAATGGTTCAAATATGTTATTCCACTTCGTGTTCATCTATATCTCGTAATCTCAGGACTTTAAAATAAATAAAAGGCATAGGATCTACCTGCTTGTCTCCACAAAGTAGGGTCTGTATACTCTAGATGCCCGCTAAAAAGACTCATCTCAAGGAATGCCCAAAAAAGAAAGATTTTTATAGTCTCATGAGTATTATAATTACTTGTTTACCCCGATATGTTTTAATTTAACCGTCTCCCAGCATGTTAGCACAATACCTACTTTAAGAAGGTAGCTGGTGGAAAAAATTGAATCGTCAGAGGGTTTGTCCTTAAGCTACTGTAGCAATCTCTGTGTTAAATTTTTGTGGTCTAAGATGGCAATTGAAACAAACTTATGGTTACCGAGGGGGAAAGAGGGGGAAAGGATAAACTGGGAGATTGGGATTGACATATACACACTGCTATATATAAGATAGATAACTAATAAGGACCTATTGTATAATATATGCACAGGAAACTCTTCTTAATACTCTGTAATGACCTATATAGGAAAAGAATCTAAAAAAGAGTGGATATATGTATATGTATAACTGATTCACTTTGCTGTACAGCAGAAACTGACACAACATTGTAAATCAACTATACTCCAATAAAAATTAATTTTTAAAAATGGCAATTGAAGAAAAGAGGGTGGCAGTCCCAGTCATCAGCCTGGCTTGCTCTCCATGTATGTGGACGTTCTTCATTACTGCAGTTTTGGAAGGTCCCCAGCAACACTTTGAAGCCACCTTTTAAACTTATGGAGTTAGGATGCAGTTAAGATGACCCCAATCTGTGGATTTTCCAGCCTGTCATTCTACTTTTCATTGAATATTTTAGAAATGAAGTGTAATTTATTTAAAATCTATACATTAAATTAAGAATCACTATTAATGCACCAGGGAAGGCAGTAGGACATTTTAATGAATTTGAGTTGGCTAAATGAAAGCTTTGGGTCCTCAAGGAAAGATGAATTTTAAATCGTTTCTCACAGTGTGAGTCGTTTATAAGTGCTACATTTTGATGCAGAGGGTGTGAAATTCCCAGAATAAAACCACAAATCTCCAAGAGTACCCCTTCTTCACCACCATATTGCTTCTTTCTCAAAAGACAAAAATCTGACACTTGACTATTTGTGCTATAGCCAAATGATGTACCACACACTGAAAATGTGTGTATATGTTACACCTCATCTCCAGACTTATCCATGGTTATTTGCACCTTACGCAAATTACATTTTCCCTGCTGTGTATCTAAAACATAGAATCCTCCAAGCCCTTGGAAATTGCAAAATGCAATTTTCTTATAATTAGACACCTCTTTTGTCAATCAATAACAAGAGCACCTTGTCAAGTATCCTGGAAACAGAACTGATTCATTCAAAAGAAAAAGGTAACTAGGGATTGGGGGCGGTGAGAAGGGATCTCTTCAGATTTCTCAGTTTCAGAGTCTCTGGCTGTTGGATATTTGTTTGTTTGTTTTTCACTGATTTTCCCCCCTGCACATGAATGAGCTGAGAGTAGCAATAATGAGAGTAGAAAAGAAAATTGTTTATAAGTATTTCCAACATTCGGGATTTCAAAATGGATTCATTTCTACATGAAGACATCATGGAAAGATGGTTCCCTTACTTAAGAGTTAGGACAAGAGTTAGGCCAGGAGGAAATTGAAGTCTTTGGCCTCGTTATTCCTCTTTTGATACCCCAGGTCTCCATCTGGAAATTTCGAGATCTTCATTCTTCCTGCAAAATTTATTTTAAGTGATTGGAAGGTTCTTATAAGCACTCACCTATTTCTATTTTCCTCATTCCATGAAGGACATTACTGACAAGGAAAATATCTATTGTGGGCCTACTGTGTGCCAGGCATGGTTGCAGTCATTATGAGATGTTCCATCAGGTTCCCATAGTCCACTCTCAATGACACTGTCCCTGAAAGAAGGAGGATTAGGACTTTGCGTTTTTTTCCCTGTGACAGAGAATGTATACAGATGAGATAAGATGCATAGATACAATGTATAGAGACAGGAACACACATGCAGAAATTTTTTGAAATATGATCTTGCTATTTTGATAAAATCTGCACGTGAAGACGTAAGGGGAGTGTATCCACCAGCCAGAAGGCAGGTGGTCACTTCATGGCAGTGCTCAACGCATATGCTTTACAGATTCTCTTGCATGCAGAAGGCCTGAGACCCAGGCCCCTCCTTTCGAGCAAGGGTTTTGGCCTCCACAAGGGAGAAAGGCCCTTGTACTTACAAATAAAAAATCCAATACATTTGAAAAGCAAATCTCGTATTGGAAGAAAAAGGGAGGTCGGTTGAGTAACTGTAAAAAAACAGCGGTAAAACACGCATCTGAAAAGAGATTCAGGTATACATTTGAAAAGAATTGGAATCACAATATTGCCCACACCACATTAACTTAAGTTCTTTGATTAGGTATGTTATGGGGTTGCTGACTTCCCTCATTAAGAGAACTGGACAAATAATAGTGGTATTAGCACTAACATTTTATAATCTACTATCCCAAATCTTACAATTAGATACAAATATAACTTTTTATGACTTTTGCTACTGTAGAGAAAAAACCCATTTATATTTAGTGTCATCCCACATGTTGTGTACTTACAGTTAAATATGCTTGTTTGCAATGACCCAGGAATTCACAACATGTAAGTACAAAAACTACCTCCTGTGGAGATCTGACCTCAGGAAAAAAAGAACTTGATGCCAGTGTTTTGCTTGGCCCTCTTCCCCATGACGCCCTGTGCCTGCCTCTGCAGAGTTGCCTTCCTCAGAATTTTGTCCTTTCTTCTTATTCCTTCCTCAAGGCTGAGGGAAAATAGATATTTTGGATTAATGTAATGGGACCTGTTATATATGGTGGAGTTATAATGGTCCCATGTAATTGCTTTGAATTTGGGTTCTCTTTGAGGAAAGAGAAAATTAGCTCTTTCTCTTTAAAAAAAAAAAATCCAGTGGTCAGTCCTCCGACCGTCCCCATCTTAGTTGACCTACCAGCATCTCTTGGCGCAGTTACTCATTCCCTCCTCCCTGGAGCATTTTGTTCTCTTGGTTTCCAGGATGCCAAGCACTTTGCCCCCCTCCTTCTTTGCAAGCCCCCCCTCAGTTTCCTTTGCCTTCTATCTGCACTCGCTCTCTTGGTGAGCTCCTCGTGACTTGTGCTTTTAAATTCAATCCATACGCCAACAAACCAGCAACTCCCAAATTTATTTTCCCAGCCTGGACCTGGCCTCTCACCTTCAGCCTACTCACTTACTACGTCTGCATGAATGTCTAAAATCTTGAACTTAACATGTCTAACATTGAATTTCTGATCTTCTTCCTCTGAAATAACCCTAGTCTCCCAGTATCTCCCAAAGTTATTGCCATCTCAGCTAATGGCAACTCCATTTCAAACATGGAAGCCCAAAACCTATCCCAGGAAAGGTTTTTGTTTTGGGGTTCCCCCCCATCATATCCATATCCCATTTCCAGTCTGTCATGCCAACTCTACTTTCACAATATATTGAGAGTGGAACAGCTTCCCACCCTCTCTGCTGACCTTGGTCCAGGCCACCACTATTTCTCACCTGAGTTCCTGCAGGATTTTCCTAGCTGGTCTCCCTGCTTGGGCCCTGGCCTGTCTTCAGTCTATTCCCAGCATAGTAACGAGAGTGATCGTCTCAAAACAGGTAGTATCATGCCATTCCTCCCTGCAGAACTCTGCAGGAACTCCTCCTTTCACTAAGAATAAAGAGGAGGGTCCTTACTGTGGCCACAAGGGTGCTGCGTGATTCCCCTTCCTCCTCGTTGTTTCCCCGACCTTATCTCCTAATGCTCTCCTTTGGAGTTCCCTTTGCTGCCTCTTCAGAGCCTTTCAGCTGAGCCTTCTGAGCCTTCTGCCTCAGAAACTCTCCCTCAGCTACCTTCCCTAACTCTCCCACAGTACCTTCAGTGTTACCCTTAGTCCTGGCAACTGGGCCCCTGTTGTCAGGAGACAGTTCTCTGTCGGTCTCTCAAGTTTCTGCGCAACTGGTCTTGTGAGCAAAGGCATTCACAGCTAATTTTCCCTTGACTCTCTTTTCAAGGATGTTTTGCATAGCAGGCAGCCTTGGAAGACAGAGACTGTCTCCCTTAGGGGCAGGTAGATTTACCGTCCAAGATAATAAAGATCAGAACTCCCTCTGGACCCCACGTCGTGCAGATTTGCTAGCAGCCCCTGTATAAAATCGGAGCATCCTAATCTCGGTGCTACTCTCGGAAACACATCCCACTGTGTAATCAGGCACCACTGGCCCTCAGCACGTCACCCTTGTGGAATTAGGGCTTGGGGAACTGGTGCAATGTTGTTGCTATGGCTACTGCTATTGTTGTGAGTAATACATTTTCTTTCTTCTGTGACCCAGGAGTCTTGTATCTTCTGCCAACATCTATGAAACTGGCAGGCTAATTTGTTTGCTTGCAAGTGGGGCAAAATCCAACACTTCACAATTCTTGACACCTTTCCTGAGCCATTAACTTTAGAGGACCCCATTTTAGCCTTCTGTGTGAGCCTTGTCTGGAATGAGTAGTCTATAGACCTGCCTAGAACCTGTGCCTCTTCTTCTAGACCGAGCTCTGGGTACCCGGGACTCCAGAATTCTCTGCCCAAACAGCCCTCAGTGTGTTACCAGGCTTGCCTGTGCCTTCCAAGAGTAGACCATGCTGCCAGTGTGAACATTCTTCATCCTGAGAGATGACGGGCAGGCTGCTCTTGGAGTTGGCAGTGGGAGTTGCTTGGACATACAGGCTAGGGTGCTGGTTGTCAATGTGGAGTTGGCAGTGGGAGTCGCTTGGACATACAGGCTAGGGTGCTGGTTGTCAATGTGATCCCTTGACCAGCATCATGGACTTCACCTGGGAACTTGTTAGAAGTGCAAATTCTTAAGCCCCGCTCTCGACCTACTGAACCAGAGACTTTGGAGGCGAGCCATCTGTGTTTTAAAATGCCCTCCCAATGATTCTGACGCACATTGTTTGAGAGTTCCGATATAAACTCACTGGGCTAGGTTTCCCCATGCATGTGCCCCTGTTTGTGCTTGTGATGGACAGACCTCTAGGTGACCCCAGGTGATGAATGATTTCCAGTTTTCATACCCCTGTATGGTCTTTCCACCGAGATTTCGGGCAGGACCTGTGACTCGCTTCTAACAGCATGTTACAGACATGATGGGATATTATCCTTCGATTATGTTACTTTAATAATACTCTGTCTTAGCAGACTGGAGTTGAGACTCTCCTGGTGGGTTGATGAAGGAAGCAGCTGTGTTAGACAAGCTCACGTGACCAGGAACTTTGGGCAGCTTCTAGAAACTGTGGGTGTTTTCTAGGACCTGAGGAAGGCAGCAAAAACCTAAGGCCTTCTGCTGTGTAGATGCCAGGAAATTATTCTGCCAACAACCTGAGTGAGACTTGAAGTGGATTCTCCCCAGTCAAACCTCTAGATGAGAGCGCTGGGCTTCCCTGGTGGCACAGTGGTTAAGAATCCGCCTGCCAGTGCAGGGGACACGGGTTTGAGCCCTGATCCGGGAAGATCCCACATGCCGTGGAGCAACTAGGCCCGTGCGCCACAACTACTGAGCCTGTGCTCTAGAGCTCACGAGGCACAGCTACTGAGCCCGCGCGCCACAACTACTGAAGCCCGCACACCTAGGGCCTGTGCTCCGCAACAAGAGAGGCCACCGCAATGAGAAGCCCGTGCACCACAACGAAGAGTAGCCCCCGCTCGCTGCAACTAGAGAAAGCCCGCGTGCAGCAACCAAAAATAAATAAATTAATTAATTAATTAAAAGAAAAAAAGAGAGTGCACTGGGTTACAGCTTACTGCCCTGTGATACCCTGAAAGAGGACCCAGCCAAGCTGTGCCCAGGTTTCTGACCCACAGAAGCTCAGAGATAATAGAAGTATGTCATTTGAAGCAGCTAACTTCATGGTAACATGCCATGTGGCAGTTGGTAGCTAACATGGTGCAGGGTGTCTGTGGGAAGAGAGGACAGGCTGTGTGCCTCCTCTGCGCTCTTGCTGTGGGCCCCGCAAAGGTTAGTGATGATCATGTCGTCGTGGCCTCTTTACATGACACTTCACCCTACACCCTCACCACTCAGGCGCACAGAGACACTTACTATTGATATTTCCCTAACCTGCTTTCCATTTCTCTTTTTAGCCGCTATTCCCCTCTCACATACTGTCTATTTTACCTAATGTATTTTTTTTCCCTTGGCTTTTCCTACGCCTCCTAAAAGTAAGTTCACTGAGGCCAAAATATTTTACTGTGTTCGTCAGTGCTCAATCTCCAGTACCTGGAGCTTACACATAATAGGGGTTCAATCAATATTTGTTAAATGAATGAAGCAAGCTACAATCTTTTGTGAGAGTCTACTGGTTCCTTGTTAGTGCTCCACTGAAATCAACTGGCTCTTTCTACTGACTCAGTTCAGTATTGGATAATTGCATGAATGGTAAAAAATAAATGTGAAGAAAATAGTTTGAAGCATAGTAGTTAAATAAATGAAAAAATGTGTTCCATTCCCTGCGACTTCCCCCATAAAAAGAACAAACTGACCCAGGGTTTGCCATTCTTGCAAGACCAGAGTCCATCTACCAGTATCACCATGAAATGTAACCCTTACTTTCTATCAGCAGGCCTCTTCTTTTTCTGTGGCAGACTGGTGACTGTGCGGTCAGTTTGTAGGTGTGATCACGTGCTCACAGAAGGAATCCAGGAGGCAGAGAGAGTCTGGCTTCCCCACTGGTCTGTGCCCCATTTTCCTCTCTCCCTTCCCCTAATTACCAGGCTGTGCCAGCTCAGTCATTTGCCCCAAAGGACTCTCCACTTTGAGTCAGGCACATGGTCCAAAGGATATCTATAGAGAGCCCTGGCTGCTTTCCCCAATATAAATCTACATTTTTCCCTGGGTAGATGCTTTCTGTTGTTTCTGTCATCTGTCTCTTGATCAAACCCTTTTGGGAGGCAATCTGATGTAGAGAGAGGGCACTGGCCTGGGAGCCCGGAGACTTGTGTCTGGTCTCGGCTTTGAGATCATTATGACTTACCTCTCAGGTCTGTTTGCTCACCTCTTACCTGAGGGGTTGGATCGGATGTCCTTTGAGGTACTGACTAGCTCGTTCTTGAAAGGGTCATTCAAGTTCTTTTATCCGTGTTGCTTTCTAAAAATAAAAAAGTTGTGTATGTATCTATGTATCTATGTACACGAATAAATGTGTGTGTATGTTTATATATATAAAGCTGCTGTTCCTATATATATATATATAAAACAACCATAATGGAACTATGCTTGCTTGCATTTCTATATGGAAAGTTTGCAATCAAGTTAGGTATTTTCATTTCCTAACGTAATTCCTAATATTTTAGTCTGGATACTGGTACTTCTCATTTAGAGATTGACTGTACACCCACATAAGCTGTTTCTCCAGGCTGAGAAGATGAGTGCGGTCATGTGGGGAGAAGTCAGGAGGAAGAAATAGAAGAAAGATAAAGGTTCTGTCAGATAAAGGAACTCTAACCTAGTGGTGGAGAGCACAGATGTTGTCACAGAGATTTGGATTCGTGTCCCAGTTCAGTCATTTTTTGGTTGTGTGACCTTTAACTTAAGCAAGTCTCAGTTTGGTCATCTGCAAAACGGTGAGAGTTGTGGCCACCCAGTGGGTTTGGTGATGACTGAGGGAGATGATGCCCGTGAAGCACTTGGGATGGTGCTTGGGTACTGTTATGGTAATTAAAGGAAAGGTGAGATTTATTTATTAAATAAATGTCATTTCTTTGTGAGCTTACCACCCTATTTTTATTGAAGCAGTTAGGTGTCAAGTTACTATGTTTAATGCATTCTTTTATCAGAAAATTCTTTGGATGTGGTACACCACCTACCACACGATTAAATATAGCTTCCTGGAGCTAAGGAAAGATGAGTAGGTTGAAGATAGAAATAAGTATATAAGTTGATGGAATTTGGACATCTGGCCAGCATGCAAAGTTCTTTTCTGAAGTATAAATTTTACCTACTAAAGCACACTGCAATTTTGCTAACAAGAGGATGTTTTATTTAATTTTTATTTTTATAAATTTATTTATTTATCTTTGGCTGCATTGGGTCTTCGTTGCTGGTGCGGGCTTTCTCTAGTTGCGGTGAGCCGGGGCTACTCTTCATTGTGGTGCGCGGGCTTCTCGTGGTGGCTTCTCTTGTGGAGCACGGGCTCTAGGTGCGCGGGCTTCAGTAGTTGTGGCACACGGGCTCAGCAGTTGTGGCTCACGGGCTCAGTAGTTGTGGCTCATGGGCTTAGTTGCTCCGCAGCCTGTGGGATCTTCCCGGACCAGGGCTCGAACTCGTGTCCCCCGTATTGGCAGGCGGACTGTCAACCACATCCTCTTGGGAAGTCCCAAGAGGATATTTTAAATGATTGCTCTTTGGGTCCTTCTTTCTTTACTTGGGTAAAAGCTTAGAGATATGCAGGCATAACAAAGCAATGTTCATCGTTTGGATGTGTTTTGAGGACGAACAGGTTAAATTTCTTGCTTCCTTTCCATTGCTTCTCTCCTAATAATTTAATAGATCGGGCGGTGGGGAGTGCTGGCAGTGCTTGTCTTTTCAGTTAGCCGATCTTGTTGCTGGTCCCTCGTGGCTTGGATGTTGATTACTACAGTGCAGCCTTGCTGAAGGAATGCGGAGCCTGTGGAGCAAGGTGTGTATTCTGGATGGCGGGCCTTGGAAGATCCCAGTTTCTGTTGTTTAGCAGCATGCTTGAGATTTCTGAATATGCTGTAAAGCTCCTAATGACAAATGCAGATTTCTGCTCTTGCTATTTCAGATGTTTCAAAAAAAAACATAATGCACAAATGAAAACTATTTGGGTATAAATATAAATACGTAAAACCCCATCACAATCTATCCCCTTTACCTTCTTTTTCTTCACAGCACTATGGCATGTTATATTATGCATAACTATTTGTCTTCATTTTCTCCCAACTATCATTTAAACTCCTTGAGGGCAGGGGCTTTGTCTCCTTTATTACCATATCCCCAGTGTCCAGAACAATGTCTGGCCCGTGGAAAGCACTCTGTAAATATTTGTGGAGGAAACGGTGAATGAATGAATGAAAAGAACTGAATGGATAATGTCTTATATAACCCCGGCAGGGTGTAATAGGGGATGAACATTTCAACTTTTATAAGAAGTGAATAGTTTTTAAAATTTTTTATTATAACTTCTCATAAAAGCTCTCCAAATTAAAGAAGTGCTAGAGTGATAGTAAGAATTCTCAGTATTCTTTCATTGTCACAGAATGTTTCCAAGATTGAAATGTTGAAGAAGATATTAAGCTTAGGTGTTGGGGAATGTCGACATAAAAATAGAAGCTGGGGCAGAACTAAGTTGCTCCTCTTAAGAAAACGAGGGTGAGAGGGCTGTGGAGAGGGTAAGGGAGAAATATGGGAAGCAGGGAGGGAAGGACCCACAAAGAGTGAGCCTTAGCAGGAGAAAAAGAAATAGAGCAGGAGAGAAGAAGAGATGCCTGGAGGCTGAGGAGAGAAACTTAGGACAAGAGATGCGTCTAATGGTGCTTTCCCAGGAAATGCTATCATCACCTCTTAGTTTCCCCTGTGATATCTTTATTCCATATAGAATTTCACATTTTTTTCATAGAGTTTTGTTCGTGAGACAGCTCAAAAGAGAAGAGGTCATTGGACACCTGATGTATATTTTCCAAACAAAGAAATAGATATTCAGTTTCTCCCAATCTCCATTAAGCAAATATTGAGCAAATACTTAATAGTCTTCAGTATGAGATGTGCAAATGAACCGTGTGCTTTCGGTGCCCAGGTTTTTCTGACTGTCCTGGGGCGGAGGGTCCAACAGGGCAGAGGAGGGACGAGAAGGAGAGACTGCAGCCCAGTCCCGTGGGGATGCTTTACCTGAGCAGCTGATTTTCAGTGCAGTTGAAAACCTCGGATCAGCAAACCTGTTCAAACTATTTTAACTGGACAAATGAAAGTCTCATTTATAGAAATAAAAGCTACAATAATTTGGTAACATTTTCTTCTGTAACGTGCATGTGACCTGCTCTGCTTTCTATTTTGTAGAGATTTATGAGAAAATATGTCCATATCCTTATGTCCACTATTCTGCATGTTGCAAGAAGTTACTGGACTTGAAAAACACTCATTTCCTTCCCTGAATGTGCCACCTCCCCCAAGTCTTTGCTGATAACCTGTGAGGGTTTGAAATATTGATGAATATGAGTCCATTTTTCTCCCATTTTCACTGACCTTTCACTTTTAGCTTTGCTGAGAATTTAAAGAGGAAATCTCTTACAGAAATATCAGATCATAGAACCGTTTCATAGAACTCAAGATGAAGTCTGTAAAATGAATACTGGAATCACGATGAGCCTTTTATCCTAATAAAGTAGTACAGTATACGGTCATTTTAAAACAAGCGCCCAAGAAATAACTGTGTAATGTAAAAGCATATCCTCCTTCCCAAATCTAATCTTAATACAAATAGATGTAATAATTTTGATAATCAAGTGTTTGTTTAGGTCCTGTGTAAATACTATCATTGTGCTATGAAAATATCTCTGGCGTCCTAGCAGATACAGTAAAGGCTGCTACTAACACATTAGCTTTTTGAGCTATGAGATGTAACACACTGGTGAAGTGCTCTCTTGGCCGCACTGGATGGCTTGCTCATCATTGGACGTTTTCCTGTCCCTTCGTTTTCCAAGCCCACTTTCTACTTCCCCATGTTAGACCCTTCGCTCAGGTGGTTTTGTCCGCCTGGAATGCTGGTTCCTCTCATTTCAACTTGTCAGATCCCATCCAGCTACTAATGAACTTCTGATCTTCTCCCTGGAGGTAATCCCCCTCTTCTGTCAACTTCCATGGCATTTGGAATCTGTTTTATGTCCTTAAGGAACAGCATCATAATTTAGAGTTGGGAGGGACTAATAAATGATCTCATACAGTCTCCTCGTTTTGTGGATGAAAACACTCCAAGAGATCTGGAGGGGGGATGGGGGCGTTGACCCAGGCTAGTTTCTTATGAGTGGAGACACTAGAACAGAACACGGGTTTCCTTCCTGCCTCGCAGCCCTGTGATCCTGTCACGTGCAGCCTTCCACCTTCTGCAGCACATTGTGGTGATTTGTTCCTGTGTCTTTTTGAAAAGACTATGTGGAGGTTTATTTTTTTCATTCAAACATTAACATTTTATTCATGACAGTCAGATTCAGAAAACTTACACTCTTAAGTTCAGCTTGCAAATCTTATTCTATTTATAAAATTAGCAAATGCTAATAATTACTCTTAAAGGAACTTTGAATAGTATGACAGTCAAATAGTATGACATACAAATTTAGCTCATATAGTCAATTTCATATTTGAGTACTTCAGTTTTCCAGTTGACATCCTTCCCAATTACTTAAATCTTGTAAATCTAAAAATTAAATATGTAAATATAGTAAATCTAAAATTCTCTTAAATGTTCTAATATTACTTACAAACTTAGTAAGATTTCCACTTAAAAATCACATTTAAATCAATTTCCTAATTAAACACTTAAAATTGTAATTATAAACCTGATCGTCTCTCAATAGATGAAATTCTCTCAAACATAATATAAAATACCAAATACTCAGATGTCTTCCCACAAGTACCCCAGTTCTGTGGCTTTGGTTTTATTCATTTTTTCATTCATTCATTTCTTTGTGCAATAATTATCTAAAATATTAACACCTGAAACTAATATAATGTTATAAACCATTTTACCTCAATAAAAAAAGAAATCTAAAAAATAAGTGAATAAATAAAAAAAAAATCTATGTGCCAAGACATTGTTCTAGACTCCAGAAAAACACAAGCAAAGAAAATGAAAATTTCTGCCCTCAGGAAGTTCATATTCTAGGGAAGAGGCAAATAGTAAACAACATAAATTAACTGAAGATGTAGTACACTAGTTGTTGGTCAGTGCTAAAGAAAACAGTAAAGTGCTGAAGGTGGTGGGTGGAGTGATGGTTGTAGATGATTCTGCCTCTCTCTGGGATTGATACTGTGCACAGAGCCTTTAACTGAGCTTACTTTCCAGAAGAGAGACGTGGCTTCCTGAGTACACTTGAAGTTGCACAAGGAGAAGAGATTTGGGTTGGGACGCTGCCTGCATTCCCACTGGTGACCCTGGTGAATATTCTGAACTTATAATTGCTGTGTCCACAACTCCGTGACTTCTAAAGGGCAACCTGTAGCCCCCACATCCCTTGATTGGATTTCGTTATTTCTTTGTCTCTTACAAAATACAAACATTCTTTTCGCCCAACCTTAAAGACCTTTGATGTCCCTCTGAAATCCTTCATCTTCTTCAGACCGCTCAATCTTAACAGACGTACCTGACTGCATTCCAGCCATCCTTCATGGTTCTCTCCTGCAATTTGGACATAACTTCCCCAGTCGCTTGCCTGATCAACTTTAACTCTCCAGGCAACGGTGAACTTCAAGAGGAAAAACGCTGTGCCTTAGATCTCTTCCGTTTCTCGTTTATCACTGTGTTCTGTAGAACCCAAGTAGACCCTTAGAAGACAGTGGATTACCCAAGTAGACCCTGTTGCTAAAGGCAGTAAGTATAGAGCTGCTCAAAGAAAGACAGGGTAGTCCCACTCAGCCTCTGGGTTGAAGGCAATTGCTCAGCGGCTGGACTCCCTGAAGTGTGAATAAGAATTATAATAATCCCCACAAGCCTCAAAGACCTTTGTTAACTAAGAACCACGACAGGAATGCTAATTTTCCGTGGTATTTGTGGTTGAATGTTTATTCTGTAAATCCCTCAAAGCACTTCACAAGCAGATCGTCTTTTTCCCTTTCTATTTAGGCTTTAGGATAATGCAAGTTGTACTATTGTTTTGTTTTCACAATGCTGATAATTTTATTGTGTCTGGTATATATCGAAGGCACAAGTTTTTTTCCACAGGATAGCTTCAATGTAGCAGAATGATCTTTCATTTCTTTCTTTTCAGTGGTCCTAACTTCTTTTTTCTAGTCCTTCAATTTACTTACTCAATGCCAGCGATCTTTTTTTGGACAGAAATGCTGAGAAGGCAGCTCTTATTTGAAGTGAGTCTTTTCTGCTCTCATGCATGATAGCATTGTTTGAGAATTCTAAGAAAAATTCGGAAATGGTTTTTAAGAGGGCTGTGTTGCTCTGGGGAGCAGCTTCTTAGAGGCAATCTGGTTAAGGGAGAGTGTTTGATAGCCATTTCAACAAGGAAAGTCACTTTCTACCTGGTGTCTGAATGCACCTGAATCCACCACCAGGCAGAACTCCGATACCATCCTGATCCTACCTTTTCATTACCTCTAATCCATAGCTCTGGTTATTACTGTTCTTCTGTTGACGCTCTATCGTGTGAATAATTATTCTGCTCAGAGTCTTGGTGAATCATCAGATGTTTCAGTTTCTTCTCTGTCTTTTCATAACTGCTGCACAAGTCCTGTTTTATTTTTGTGTAATTATTATTTCATCATATATGATGTCGTAAGCCAATTCGACTCTGTTATGGAGTGAAGGTGAAAGGGAGGGAAGGAAGGAAAAGAAAAGCAGGCTTGTATTATTAAGATTTCAAAGATAGACATTTGAAAGTGAGTCTTTTCCCAGAGTCGCCTACCATCTGCTATGGTTAATCGGCCAGTTAGTGCCAAGCATGGTTTAGAACTTTTCTAAATTGAGCAAAATTTCACTTTAACTTTGAAGGTCGTGACATTACCGACAAATTGGAATTTTCAAATTAAATGTGATACATAATTTTTAAGTAAATAAATAAATTCAGCATATGTATGTGTTATGTATTCAATTTTTCTTTATCAGAGAATATAAAGGAGAGTGTGAATTACCCTATTCTGTAGAATTCAACTTATAATTGAAAACATGAGTGGGACTGTTTAACATCTATATAAAACACTGTTTCCTGTTTTTTCTAATGATACATTCAGGTATCAAAAATGTTTTCTATTTACTTGCTCAGAGTTCTTTTAAATAAAGAAACAGAATCCCACCAGTTTCCAGCTCTGGTGGCCCACAGAATGGCAGCCAAATGACTTGCTATTACCATAGCCCTTTATGCTTGCTGAATGCTATTCAGTACATCTAATTGTGACTATTCACAGTACTTTCTGGTAGTGCGAAGGAGGCTGCCTGGTGTTGCACTTGTGCAGGTTACAAAGGTAGAACCAGAAGAGGGGAAACAATGATGGCTTAAAGTAATCTTAGAAGTTGGGTTCAAGCCCACTGTTTGTTTTTCTCTTTAAGATTTAGAAAGGGTAAAGAATCTGATGGCAGTGAACCAAGCAGTGAATATGATGTCAAATTAATTGATTGATTTATATACTGGAGTGATTAATTTGTAGCAGTGAGGTAACAAACCTGATAATACGTGATCTAAATGATTAGCATAAGTAGCAATGCCAAGACCAAAATTCAGGAAGACTAAGAGGCTGTAATATAAGACCTTCAGGAGGACTTAGGAATAAACAAGAGAACTACATAACAGACCTATCTAAGAGACTCAAGAAACATATTGGCCACAGTACAAAAAGAGTTAACCATTGGGGACTTCAGCGATAGTGTCGAGGCAGACCAGCTATTTTACCTGATTATGTACATGCTATTTTCTAGAGAAAAAAAAAGAGAGAGGAAACCAAACTGAGATTTAACCACATCATGGGATTTAAATATCAGACTAAGAATAGTTATAGGATTTGGGTGTTTTCCACTAGCACTGAGGACAGAACTAGATAGAGGCATATGATAACATTTGTTTACTGACAAGCATTTCCTGAGCATCTTCTGGGCGCTGAGTAATGTATAGATTCTGGGATACAGTGATGAACTAGGAGGGATGCTAAAATGTGTCAGCACAGATAACTGTGAGCCTCCAGGCTTGATCTGTTTCCGTTGATGTGGTATGAGCCATAGATCTCTGAACAATTTCTCTCTTCTCTCAGTTTGTCAAAGGAGAGCTGGAGTGAGTTGTTATTAGGTGGTGCACTGATTTCAGGGTCTGAGGAGTCGCTAGGACATTACAGAGATTCTGGGGCAGTTGGCTTTCATTCGGAATGTTGAGTTTGGACTGCCGCTCTCCTAGTGGCTCTTGCCTAGATCACCCCTTCGGGGCAGTTCTTATGGGCAAGGCTAACTCTAGGATACTTCTGACTTTACGGAGGCACTGCTATGCTCCTCTGCAGCTGTACTTTCTAGAAACCAGTTAAGCATATAATGACCAAGAGTCCCTAGGAAGGCAGATAGGCATAGGTGCCGAGTCAATGCTGGGAGGACTTTATTAAGCCAATAGCTGTAAATGTGTGTTACTTGGCTGGACCTCGTACAAAGCAGTTTAAACAGCATCTAAGGCAGATGTGCAAAGCACACAGAGGCACAGGGGAAGTGTGTAAACCCTGAACAAACGCACAGCGCTGTGTCATTTTTTTTTTCTAGTTTTATTTTTTTTAACATCTTTATTGGAGTATAATTGCTTTATACTGGTGTGTTAGTTTCTGCCTTATAGCAAAGTGAATCAGCTATACATATACATATATCCCCATATCTCCTCCCTCTTGTGTCTCGCTCCCACCCTCCCTATTCCACCCCTCTAGGTGGTTACAAAGCACCGAGCTGATCTCCCTGTGCTATGTGGCTGCTTCCCATTAGCTATCTAAGCACAAGTTGTTTTTCAGGATTCATGAACTGAGGTCGTGAGCAAAGTGTAGGAGTTACGCTTTTAGATCTGTGAGGTGGAGAGCAGTGGCTGCCTCTGTATAGGCAGTCAGGAGAGGATTGCCTGCCGAGGGGGTGGTTCTGAGAGGTGGTTGCAGGTAGAAAGGGAGGGAACCTGCCATTTGGATGGATGATGACATTCCAGGCTCTGGGTGCAGCTTCTTAAAGGAGCCTTTGCTTTTGGAGTACATGGAAAGAAGAAGACATTAAATTAACTTGGCTGAGAACAGCTGAGGGAGTCAGGATGTTATGAGCACTGGCTTGGCTGTCAGACATCATCATCCCTACCATTTCCTCACCTCTGGACCCTGGACCACTGCTCAGAGCATTGCCATATAAGATCCCATTTCATGTTCATCAAAATATAGCTAAGCAGTAGGTGACAGCGTCTTCATTTTGCAGATTAATAAATGGAGGCCTGGAGAGTTTAAGTAATTTGCACACCAAGTACTCAAACAATTACTGTGTGTATGTGTGTGTGTGTGTGTGTGTGTGTGTGTGTGTTTATATACCACATTGGAATACACACACACACACACACGGTGGGGATTAAGAATGCAAGGCATGTTATTTTGAGTACTTCATGCCAGTCACTGTGTTATAAACTCTGAGGACAGCCAAAGAGACAACTTCCCCTTCTTTGAGGAATTTCCAATAGAGCCAATCCTTATACAGTAAAGAAAAATGAAAAGAAAATGGGAATGAAAAATGGGAATGAAAGCAGCATTGAAGATACATATGCAACACTGAAGCATCCAGAAGGTTCAAGGAGACCAGCCTGGGTCAGAACTATATAGGAGAACTTCTTGGAGGGGTGAGCTTGGAGCTAGGTTTTGTATTTAGGAGTGATAGGATATAAGTATTTGAAAGAAGCATAGATGGATGAAGAGTGCCTACTGAAGGGCCTTGAACAGAAGAAGGGTTGATGTTGTTGTTATTTCTTTGTATGACTCCACTGGAAGATCGTAAGGGAAGGACGTTTAATGAAAACAATGAACAAAGCATCACTGGATTGTATGAGAATGAAACTGGAAAATATTTATAAAACCTGTGAAACTTGTGAAGGTGACTATATGAGCCAGGGATCAAGTTTTAGCAGTTGTTTTTCCTGCAGAGCCCAATCCCTGGCAACTTGGTTGACACTCAAATGTTGATTAAATGTAAATAAATCATGATAGTGATTGGGAATGTGTAATATGAGCTAAATAAGGAGTCTTGACATAGAAGAGACATACTGAAAGGGAAACTTCGTCTTAAACCAAATGTACTCAATTATTATCTCAGTAAAATCTGGGAGTCCTTTGTGGAGGAAGGGGGCATGTCATTTAGAGTCCAACGGCAGAGGACAGAATGCACCCATCCATTTTAAACAGGAAGGAATTTGTTACAGAGCCCTGTTAAAAGGCCACAGAATCATAGTGGCCAAAGGAGTAGACTCCAGACTCAGCTTTCAGGAACAACTCTTAAAGCTACTCCCAGAACTGGGGCCCCATATTGCTGCTGCCACAGCTACTATTAAGAAGCATTTGGAATCAGGAAGCCACTGCCATCGGGACCTGCTGCCACCAAGCTGCCGTTCCTGCCGTTGGCTCCAGAACTGAGCTACACCTGCTCCTGTCTGCACCGGCAAAATGGATGGCTCACGTCATGAAGCTGGTGGGGGGCAAACACTGGGACCTCAGCCACAGAAAGCCGATGCTTCCAAGACTGTGCTTGGCTGCAGGAACAGCAGAAGTGGCTGAAGTGAGTCTTCTACCTCTCTGCTGTCACAGATCTCCTGGGAAAACCTCTGGCTGACCAAACCAAAGTCACATGAGGCCCTCCGGCGTCATCCAAGGAGGCCAGCTTCTGGGACTTTGCAGTAGAGGCGGGCATATCCACAGAGAGAAGAATGCAAGCTCTCGCCTTACAGGGACAAAGGAGGAAGTGATGTAGGATTAATGGATCTGGAAGGAAGCAATAGTTGGCTTTGTATAAGATAGCCAACATTCGATTTTGTCTGATTACTAGTATTAGGCACTTTGTCTTCAGAAGATTTTAGTACCACTGTTTGTGAAGGAAAGGCAACAACTTATAGAATTGAGAAGAGTAGTGGAAATTTCAAATTAACAAGAGAAAAAGGAATGAACAGAAAGTCTACCAAGCCAGCAAAATAACAAAGAAAAAAAGAGGAGAAAACAAACTAAATCGTAACTATAAAATTAAAAAAATCTAGTATACCATTGTTACATTACAGTGTAAAAGATCTAAATAAAGAGACTGTTGCAATAAAAATAAAAGCATGGAGAAAAGTTGCTACAAGAAATATACTTAAGCAATATTTTTTAAGTTTGAGGGAGGAAGGGGATAGGCAAAAATATACAAGGCAAAGAGCAAACAAAATAAAAGCATGAGGACAATATTTGTATTGGAAGGAAAGCACAAAACAATAAAAAGAGTCACACTTTGTGATATCATAATCTTCATAATGGCATAGCAACTAGAAATGCATAATCAAAAGCTATCACAATTGCATGGATAACTGTTTAATAATTCAGTTTTATAGTGATGTATTTTAATGAGGAGATAGTAGATAATAGGTAAAGACAAAAGGGCCTTGGGTGATTCAATTAAGTTGACTTAATAGGATATATTATGGAACTTTCTATAGAACTTCATGTTCTTTCCCTAACTCTCTTGGTGCCATGAAACATGGGGAAGGTTAGTGAAGTACTTGGCCCAAAAAAGAGCTTAAAAATTTCAGAACAGCTTTTACAGACCACATACTTTTTTTATGTTGAAAATGAGGAATTTATTACATGCTCTGACAGTAACGTTACCTTTTTAGCTTATGTGGAATGGGATTTTTTTTTTTTACTTTTTTGAAGTTTAGTTAATTAACAATGTTGTGTTAGTTTAAGGTGTACAGCAAAGTGATTCAGTTATATATTCTATTTCAGATTTTTTTCCATTATAGATTATTATAAAATATTGAATATAGTTCCCTGTGCTTGTTGTTTATCTATTTTATATATCATTGTGTGTATATGTTAATCCCAAACTCCTAATTTATCCCCCCATCCTCCTTCATAACCATAAGTTTATTTTCTGTCTGTGAGTCTATTTCTGTTTTGTAAATAAGTTCATTTATGTCATTTTTTTAGATTCCACATATAAGTGATATCATATGATATTTGTCTGACTTCACTTATTATGATAATTTCTAGGTCCATCCATGTTTCTGCACATGGCATTATTTCATTCTTTTTGATGGCTGAGTAATATTCCACTGTATATATACACACTACATCTTCTTTATCCATTCATCTGTCAATGGACATTTAGGTTGCTTCCATGTCTTGGCTATTGTAAATAATGCTGTGGACATTGGGGTGCATATATCTTTTCGAATTAGAGTTTTCTGTGGATACACACCCAGGAACTGGGATTGCAGGATCATATGGTAACTCTATTTTTAGTTTTTAAGGAACTCCATACTGTTCTCCATAGTGGCTGCACCAATTTACATTTCCACAACAGTGTAGGAGGGTTCCTTTTTCTCCACACCCTCTCCAGAATTTATTATTTGTAGACTTTTTAATGATGGCCATTCTGACAGGTGTGAGGTGATACCTCATTTTAGTTTTGATTTGCATTTCTCTAATAATTGAAACAGGCACACGTGAAAAGTGTGCCTGTTGGTCATCTGTATGTCTTCTTTGGAGAAATGGCTGTTTAGGTCTTCTGTCCATTTTTTATTGGGTTGTTTATGTTTCTTTTGATATTAAGCCGTATGAGCTGTTTGTTTATTTTGGAACTTAATCCCTTGTCTGTAGCATCATTTGCAGATATTTTCTCCCTTTCCAAAGGTTGTCTTTTTGTTTATGGTTTCCTTTGCTGTGCAAAAGCTTTTAAGTTTAATTAGGTCCCATTTGTTTATTTATGTTTTTATTTTCATTACTCTAGGAGGTGGATCCAATAAAACATTGCTGTGACTTATGTCAAAGGGTGTTCTGCCTATGTTTTCCTCTAAGAGTTTTATAGTATATGGTCTTACATTTAGGTCTCTAATCCATTTTGAGTTTATTTTTGTATATGGTGTTAGAGAATGTTCTGATTTCATTCTTTTACATGTAGCTGTTCAGTTTTCCCAACACCTCTTATTGAAGAGACAGTGTTTTCTCCACTGAATACTCTTGCCCCCTTTGTCATAGATTAATTGACCATAGGTTCATTGGTTTATTTGGGGCTTTCTATCCTGTTCCATTGATCTATATGTCTGTTTTTGTGCCAGTACCATACTGTTTTGATTACTGCAGCTTTGTAGTATAGTGTGAAGTCAGGGAGTATGATCCCTCCAGCTCCATTCTTCTTTCTCAAGATTGTTTTGACTATTCAGGGTCTTTTGTGTTTCCATACAGATTTAAAGTGTTTTTGTTTTAGTTCTGTAAAAAATGCCATTGGTAATTTGTTAGGGATTGTGTTGAATCTGCAGATTGCCTTGGGTAGTAAGTCATTTTACCAATATTGATTCTTCCAATCCAAGAACACGGTATATCTTTCCATCAGTTTGTGTCATACTCAGTTTCTTTCATCAGCAGCTTACAGTTTTCAGAGTACAGGTCTTTTGCCTCTTTAGGTAGGTTTATTCCTAGGTATTTTAATCTTTTTATGCAATGGTAAATGGGATTGTTTCCTTAATTTCTCTTTCTGACATTCTGTTGTTAGTGTATAACAGACCACATTTTTTATTGTCCAACAAAATTAGAAATAAATATTAAAATATAACCCTAAATTTGGAAATAAACATACTTGGCCAGAGAAAAAATCAAAATGAATTCTGAACTGTCTAGAAAACAATGAAGAGGAAAACACTCCAAAATCTATGAGATACAAAGTAACCACAAATAATAAAAGTTAATACTTAAGAAACTAGAAAAAACACACTAAAAGAAGAGAGAATTTTAAAAGATGGAAACAGAAATGAATGAAAACAGCAACAACAAAAATAGTAGAAAGGGTAAATCAAAAGTTAATATTTGGAAAGATACACACCCCTTGAGAGCCTATTTCCAGAGAAAAAGAGAGCAAAGTTAGAAGTAAAAAAAGAAACAAAACTAAAATATTGAAGAAATTTTAGAAGCTGAAGAATACCACATATAACTTTTTGGAAACTAAATTTTAAACCTAGAGCAGGGATCTGCAAACTTTTTTCTTCCTTTTCTTTTATTGAGGTTACCTTGGTTTATAACATTATATAAGTTTCACGTGTACAACATTGTATTTCTACTTCTGTATACACTACAGTGTGCTCACCACGAAAATTTAGTTTCTATCCATCACCATACAGTTGACCCCCTTTACCCATTTCACCATCTCCCTCCCTCTTCCCTTCTGGTAATCACTACTCTGTATCTACATGTTTGTTTTGCTTTGTTCATTTATTTTGGGTTTTGCCTGTGAACTTCTTCTATAAAGGGACATATAGTAAATATTTTAGGTTTTGTAGGTCATATGGTCTCTGTCACAACTACTCTATTCTGTCACAGTAGCACAAAAGGAGCTACAAACATTATAAAAACAAATGGGCATGGCTATGATCCAATACAACTTTATTTACAAAAATGGACAATGGGCCAGATTTGGCCTGCAAGCCGTAGTTTGCTGACCCCTGAACCAGAGGAAGTATAGCAAAATATGAACTACCAAAATTACTCCAAGGAGAATTGAAAACTTTAATAGATTAATTACTAACTGTATTTCATATAAGTCCATTTAAAGTTCCAGTATAGATAAGATATTTTGGAATTGGACAAATGCTCTTAAGAGTCGCTATAAAGAAAAAATATGTGAGATTAGACAAGGCATTATGATAATGACAGCTAAGTGTGGGAGGGAGTTGCCTTATGGACTTTTAAAAAATATTACTACTTTATTTTATTTATTTTCTTTTGGCTGCGTTGGGTCGTTGCTGCACACGGGCTTTCTCTCGTCGCGGCGAGCGGGGGCTACTCTGTTACGGTGCACAATGTCATTGCGGTGGCTTCTCTTGTTGTGGAGCACGGGCTCTAGGCGTGAAGGTTTCGGTAGTTGTGGCGTGTGGGCTCGGTAGTTGTGGCTTGCGGGATCTAGAGCGCAGGCTTAGTAGTTGTGGTGCATGGGCTTAGTTGCTCCGTGGCATGTGGGATCTTCCCCGACGAGGGATCGAACCCATGTCCCCTGCATTGGCAGGTGGATTCTTAACCACTGCACCACCAGGGAAGTCCCACCTTATGTACTATTAATATATACCCTAAAGTCACTCTAAACAGCATGGAATTGCCAACATAGATAAGTACCACAAAATGGAGTCCAGAATGGATCTTAGAATATTCTGGAATTTAATATATGCAATTTAGTGGAAAATATTTAATAACAAAGTCCTAGTACAATTGACTATTTGAAAAAAATAAAGTCAGACTCTTATTCTATGCCTTAAAAAATTAATTGTACATAGATTAAAATCTTTACTGTAAAAAAATGCAAATATTCAAAGAAAAGTGACATGGCTATGTACCATGTAATGACTGGGGAGATTGTTTTTACTAAGAAAGGAAACACAGAAAAGAAAAATAATAAACATTTTATTCTACATAAAATTTTAAAGTATTTACATCACAAAAAAGTATTATCAAATTCCATCAGCAAATAATAGGTGGGAGAAAAAATTTCATCACATATAGCAGTTAATGGATTAATATCAATAAAGTATAAAAAAATCTAATGCTTTGATATATCAGTAGAAAATAGGCAAATTATTTGAATGCACAGTTTACAAAAAAGCAAATGCAGTTGGCTGACAGCATATGAAAAGATGCTTAAATATACAAATGCAGATTTGAGTAATGATATGATATTGTGTTATATACTTTGGATAGGTAAAAAGTTAAAAGTGTGATAACTCCAGTAACTGAGAAGGATGGAGGAAAGGAATACTTTCATATGCTGCTGGTTGAAATGTGAATTGCTTCAGTCTTTTTGGAAAACAATCAGGCAACATCTATTAAAATTTAAATTCTTCTCTTGAAATTTTTTGGAACTAAAACTACCTTGTGTAATAATACACGCACTGATACTCATTGCCACACTGATTATAGTAGGCCCTTCCCCATCCAGAAAAAAGTGAAGTAAATAAGTGTCCATCAAAGGGGCAATGCTTGAATACATATAGTATTTGCTTACCATGGAATAGTCACCAGTCCCTTAAAACAATTAGCTATAGCTATACCATTTAGCATGTATATTCATTGTGAATTGTTAAATAAGAATAGCGAGAGACAGAGGAGTATATTAATATGATGCTGTCTTTCTCAAACAGTGGCAAAAAAAAGTGCATGTGCATGTGTAATTAGATATTTGTACATGTACACACAGACATGCATACACACATTGCCAGAGAATAAACAAAGTCTTGTGTTATCTCAAATCCAGAAACTGTCAGATGAACTTTTATTTTTATACCTCCTCATTTACCGAGGATATTTTTTTTTTTTTTTTTTGAGGTACGCGGGCCTCTCACTGTTGTGGACTCTCCCGTTGTGGAGCACAGACTCCGGACGTGCAGGCCCAGTGGCCATGGCTCCGCAGCATGTGGGATCTTCCCGGACCGGCGCACGAACCCGTGTCCCCTGCGTCGGCAGGCGGACTCTCAACCACTGCGCCACCAGGGAAGCCCTACTGAGGATTTTTACGGTGTAAAGGCATAAAGGTTTTTAGCTGGGATTCGGAAGGAGGAGTAAGGGAGCATTTCACCTTTAAGAATAACTAATAGAGATCTTGTTTGGGAAGTTTCTGTTGAGAAAGTGGCCAGGTTTTATGGCATCACCTGCTGAATAAGATACCCATAGTTATCCAAGCGTATTGTACATTCCGCCAAAGCCTTCACAGCTGGGTAGGTTTCAGACAAGTTACCATAGCAGAGAACACTGGTGACTCCAGTGGAAACTTTACAGTGACTCTCTCCTCTGTCAACTTGTTATCTAAGTGGAAGGACAGGTTTTTATCCTTCAGTGGATCTTCTTCCTGTAGTAAGTGTGATATTTTTAGACATAATGCTATTATTGCACACTTAATAGACTATACTATAGTATAAACATAACTTTTATATGCCCTGGGAAACCAAAAAATTTTTATTACTCACTTTATTGTGACACTCGCCTTACTTAGGTGGTCTGGAACTAAACCACAATTCTCCGAGGTATACCGCAGAGAACAATAAAGGTAAAGCAAACATCTTAAAAGTATCCATAAAGAGAACACAGATTAACTACAAAGAGAAAAATTGATGGCGGGCATCTTTTTTTTTTTTTAAATTTATTTAATTATTTATTTAGTTTTTGGGTCTGCATTGGGTCTAAATTGTTGTGTGCGGGCTTTCTCTAGTTGTGGCGAGCAGGGGCTATTCTTCATTGCGGTGCGCCTGCTTCTCATTGCGGTGGCTTCTCTTGTTGCAGAGCACGGGCTCTAGGCGCATGAGCTTCAGTAGTTGTGGCGCGCGGGCTTAGTTGCTCTGTGTCATGTGGGATATTCCTGGACCAGGGCTCAAACCCATGTCCCCTGCATTGGCAGGCAGATTCTTAACCACTGGATGGCGGGCATCTTATAAGCAACGGAGGCCAGAATGCAGCAGAGAATATTGAAAACCCAGAAATGTACCCACAGCAAATATTTTAGTGGAAAAAAATGATTTTAGTGCCAATAAGCCATCATTAAAGTTACTTCTAAAGGAAGTATAAGAAGGAGAAGAAGAAGAGGAAGAAGAAGGAGGAGAAGAAGATATAAGAAATCAATCTGAAAAATAAATCAGTATAGATAAGGAAATCCAAATGAAAATTGTTTAGAAAAATGGAACATTTAGGTTTAAAAAGACAACTAAAAATTTGAGCTTTTATAAATACGTAAAAAAAAGAGGGATTATGTTCAGCATTTTATAATTTTTAAGGAGAGTGTAGAAATATTGTTAAACTTTGGACTTTTAAGTATGTATTTTTAAGTATGAGTGTCAAAATCCTCTAGTAATCAATAATAGAACAAAACTAGAGGACATAGCTCTCAATGTAATAGAGGAAAAACTGGAATTAAACACAGCAATTCATTCAAAAAGAAAGGAAATAATATGGGAAAATCATAAGGAAGAAAATCCAAAATATTCTGCTCAAGGAAGGCCAATGGATGTTTGTCAGTAATTTCTAGGCCATCTCAGATGTCACAGGTCCTCACAGCAAGAGCCTGGAAGCCAAGGCACTGTGAAGTGATTTCTTCTCACACTTTCACTACAGCAGCCAGAAAATATAAGACAACTGAAATATTCCAACAAGAGCCTTGGGTATAGAGTGTCAACAGATTTCCTGGAAGGGGACAATGGGGGACTATACGCTCCATGATGTCACAACCAGTAGCCCCAGGAAATGGCCTGGATCCATCCGCTGCAAATGCTGGTATTACCTCTACTGTGCATGTTTAGTATTTGATCTTGGGGTGATTTGGTTAGGCATCCACCTGTGATGGTTTTCTTTATGAAATGCTCCTCTTTATCTCATGACTGGTTTTTACCTTGACTATAATCTTGCCTTCTATTATTATTATTATTATTATTTTCAGCTGTCTGTTTTTATTTTGTTTTTGTTTCTTTTCACTATTTACCTCCATCTGGTATACCATTTCGCATACTTTTATCTTTGACCTCCTCCAACTCACATAGTTTTTAGATAGTTTTAAGCAGGTGTAGTTGGGTTGTGCTTTATGATCTATTTGGAGAAATTTTTCTCTTGAGGCAAATTTATCCCATTTTATTTACTAACATGACAGACAGGAGAAAATATTTGCAAATGAAGCAACTGACAAAGGATTAATCTCCAAAATATACAAACAGCTCATGCAGCTCAATATCAAAAAAACAAACCGATCAAAAAATGGGTGGAAGACCTAAATAGACTTTTCTCCAAAGAAGACAAACAGATGGCCAAGAGGCACATGAAAAGATGCTCAACATCACTGATTATTAGAGAAATGTAAATCAAAACTACAATGAGGTGTCACCTCACACCAGTCAGAATGGCCATCATCACAAAATCTACAAACAATAAATGCTGGAGAGGGTGTGGAGAAAAGGGAACCCTTTTGCACTGTTGGTGAGAATGTAAATTGATACAACCACTATGGAGAACAGTATGGAGTTTCCTCAAAAAAAAAAAATAATCGAACTACCATATGACCCAGCAATTCCACTAGTGGGCATATATGCAGAGAAAACCGTAATTCAAAAAGACACATGCACCCCAATGTTCATTGCAGCACTATTTACAATAGCCAGGACATGGAAGCAACCTAAATGTCCATAACAGGGGAATGGATAAAGAAGATGTGGTACATATATACAATGGAATATTAGTCAGCCATAAAAAGGAACAAAATTGGGTCATTTGTAGAGATATAAATGAACCTAGAGACTGTCAAACAGAGGGAAGTAAGTGAGAAAGAGAAAAATATCACATATTAATGCATATATGTGGAATCTAAAAAAAATGGTATAAATGATCTTATTTGCAAAGCTGAAATAAAGACAGATGTAGAGAAAACTTATGGGTACCAAGGGGGGAGGGGTGGGATGAATTGGGAGATTGGGATTGACATATATATGCTATTGATACTATGTATAAAATAGATAACTAATGGGAACCTATTGTATAGCACAGGGAACTCTACTCAGTGCTCTGTGGTGACCTAAATGGGAAGGAAGTCCATAAACGAGGAGATATATGTATATGTATAGCTGATTCACTTTGCTGTATGGCAGAAACTAATACAACATTGTAAATCAACTATATTTAAGTAAAATAGATTTTTTAAAAAGAACAAATTATAAAAACAAAGAAGAAAAATATAGAAATATATAGAAAACAAAGGACCTTAAACAGAAATCATCAAACAGATAAAAGGAATAAAACTAATACATCTGTCATATTACTAGGCTACTTTGTTTTATTTCATTTAAAAAATGCTAGTCACAGCCCATTAAGTTGACTTAGTGATCCACTAAATGGGGTAGTGACCTACAGTTTGAAAAAAATACTGCATTAGAAGATTCCTATCAAGCTGCGTGCATGGCATTCCACGGTCAGAAGATTTCCACTGGGCTGTCAAGGCAGTGACTCAGTGAGGTCAAATCCAGACCTAGGCTTGCTTTGCTTTATTGAGTATATGCCAGTAAGGCCAGCTTATGTAGAAGACATTCAGGGAGCAGGTTCCCTAAGATAGTTTTCAGTCTTAGGCAAAGCATTGTGATAGTTTTAGAGAATTAGCTTAAAATGGGAGCAAATACTTTTTTTCCTGCTGTGGTAGATGCCTTAGGTAATGATTTTTCTCCAGCGGTTGGGTCTGTCATAAGAAGGTGGGTTGTCCTGGTGTAAATAGAAGGCATCTCAGTTGATTTCACCTCTGCCCTAAACATTCTTAGATTATCTTTTCCACTTAGGCTTTAAAATTATATGCTCAAATGGAAAGAAAAGAATTTCCAAACCATTCCTAAATGAAGCATTCCTAAATGAAGAAGAGAGAGACTGAATGTCCTCTTCCAGGTTCCATCAAAATATGGACTTAATTATTTTTCTTTAATTTCAGAAGGAAATGGTGAAGGGATAGTGATGCGTTCAAAACTGGGTGAATAATATCCTTTCTTCTTACTGAAACAGTGTAGAGGAACCTACCCACTATCAAATATCATGGTGCAGCATTGTAGATGCCCAAGAACAGCAGTGTTTCCCATTTGGCTGGCTATTCTTACATGTAGTTTGTCAAAATAGAAAAACAGGGTGCAGATATCCTAAGTATAAAGCCAAACATTCTCTGAGTGTGTCTGTCTCCCTAACGTCTGAGGAGAGAGAGAGCTCAGAGCAAAGGAAGAAATGAACAACTGTGGGACATCGAAGTCCTCACTGGCCTTCTGTTACTTGACTTTTCTCTCTCCTTCTGCTCACTGGACACCTACATACCTTGTCATTATGAACTATTACTATTTTTTAAAAGGTAAGTTCAAGAAAAATAAAAAAGAACCAATATTCACACGGTATAATAACATATGGAACTTGCTATTCAAGGCACAAACTAGAATCATAAAAGATTTGAACAGAATTATGAATGAAGGACCTGAAATAGCTACTACGCAGCCATCAAGCTCTCCTGATCATGTTGTTGGAGAAACCTGTCCTCTCATCATTATTCCCTCAGGGCCTCTGTTGCAGAATAGTGGGGGGTAGGGGGGTTGAGGATGACTTTGACTCCAGGTGGAAATTGGTGTTCTCCTGATGAACTGGGCTAGCACTCAGGACACCAGACATTTTAGCTCCAGGCATGTGACTATCACCCGGCCATGTTGACACCTGCCCTTAATGCCAAGGGTTTCAGAACCAGCATCATGAAGTTCGTTTGGGTTAATCCATAGCAATACGAATTTTGAGAAAAAAGGAAAATCCTCATTTTCCTTATCTGCAAGTGCCTCAGCAGGATCCCAAAATGTACATGCTAGTAACTTGAAATGTAATCTGCTAAGGGGAGGAGAAATAGACATGCAGATGTGACTTATGCAGACTTTGTCCCCATAATGGAAAAACACCTGCTATGACATCACCTGGCCACCAGGGGATGTGCTGCTAGCACCTCATGGGAAAGAAGAAGGGGTTGGGTTGGTTTTGTTTTGTTTTTTTAGTACAGCAGCACCTCATAAGGGAGTCTTCCTGCTGTCTGCCCATCTTCAGTTCTAAGGAAGTAAGCATTGATTTTTCTCCCCTTGGTTAACTTACCAACTAGGTTTAAGTCCACTTTTCTTAGAGTTAATAAGAACTCGGAGAGAAAAGAGAATATTAGCCGTGGTTCCAAACACCAGCCAAGGGCTTTGCCACAGTGGTCTGCTCTGGTGGTGGGCCCGAGTCTGCACTGACCCCTGTGGGGCTCGCCTCCCCCGTGCTCTGCACTGGACCCGCACACATAGCTTACTGATAAAGTCAGGCCCATGTGTGGCCACTCCAGTGAGAGCTGGTTCTGTCACAAGTGTCCCACCTGACTTCTTGAAAGATTTTATTAGCATCCATGTCTTCCCTGGCAAGCATTTAATTATAAGGGCACTGACGGAGCAGTTCAGCTCTCCCTGGCTGATTGTTTATAATAATCATTGCTAACATCTATTCATTACCCTTATGTGTTAAACATTGTACCCAAGAGTTTACATAACTTAATCTCATTTAATCTTCCAGACAACTTTTTGAGGTAGTTACTATTATTTTCTGTATTTTACAGATGAGGAAAGTGAAGCTTAGAGAGGCTAAGTGAGATAGCCAGGATTGCTCAGCTAATAATTGTGTTGCCAAGACTAGGTTCAGGCCCATCTTATTCCAAAAGAGACATTCTTAAATTATATTGTGATTCTCAGTATAGAGGGTGGAGACGGGGGCTACGACCTGTCCCCAGTGAGGTAGGGCAGAAGGACTTAGTGAATTTGTTTTCAAGCTGCTTGTGTTTATATTCTCCCTTCCCATGTCCCTCCTCCCTCCTCTCTGCTCCCCTCCTTTTTCCTATTCTGATGTACTTTCCTGGGTAGACAGAATAGGGGAGTGCCTGTCCTCACCATTGCCACTCAGTGCCACACTGAGTACTGTTCCTGAGGGCTGTGCTACAGCCCTTAGGGGCACCGTGATGGAAAATAGCTGAGAACCAGTGGGCTGACAAATCCGCAAACAATTTTTCTGTGACTTTCAGTGTGAGGCGTTCTCTCTGTGACGGCATAGCTTCAGGGGGCGCACACAGCAGCAGAGTGCTAAGGCGGGCTGGAAAACAGCCTCTCTGGATATGAGAATTGTATGTATATCAAAAGCAGGAAACATGTATATAAAGTGCATATACACATGGAAAACATACATATGCAAAACATATACATGAAAAATACATACATATATGAGAAAATATATATGCACATATATTTTATATATGAATCTATATACCTAGGTATAGATATTGATGTGTATGCGTTGGACTCCAGGTTTGCGCTTCCTCCTCTCCCAATTCCAGCATCAACCTTAGTAAGGGTGCAAAGCTGTGATATGTTCATTGCGGGGCAGTTCTCCTTGGAGACTTGCAAGACTGAGCTGGGGAGTTGGTGGGGTTGAAGGCCATGCCCAGGCCTTCAAGGATCTCACAACCCAAAGGGCTTTTTTTCTTGAGGATAATACTGACGGTTCTATTTATAGATCCATTCTTTTAGATCGTCAAGATTTAGACAGCCAGAGAATTCTGTGGAAAAGTCTTCTGAAAAGTAAAAGAATGAAAAAATGAATACAGAGACTTTCCTGGCGGTCCAGTGGTTAAGACTTCACCTTCCAACGCAGGGGGTGCGGGTTTGATCCCTGGTCGGGGAGCTAATATCCCACATGCCTACGGCCAAGGAACCAAAACATAAAACAGAAGCAATGTTGTAACAAATTCAATAAAGGCTTTAAAGATGGTCCACGTGAAAAAAAAAAAAAGTCTAAAAAACCGCCCCAAAAAACCCAGAAAACGAATACTAAGGCTCCATGCCTTTTAGTCCCTAAGAGCTGACTAGGACCACCTTTGGAATTCAAGCTTATTTACTCAATTAATGATTAATATTGAGTGCGACTTTTTTGTTTCCCTTGGCAACGTCTAGTTTGCAATCAATTAGAAGTGGCAGTTCACAACAGGGAAAAGTCTGGAAGAAACAGGGATAGATCTGGAAGCTCAGCATTTCTGGGTTTTCTGTTTAAGGATGAAAGGGCCATTCATAATTCAGCAGCCCCTGAGGTCGTCCATGAGCACATCATAGCATCAGGAAAGTCGTGTTTTCTTCCTTAAGCACATCCTATCACTCCTCTGCTCAACCTGCGCTTCTCTTTTCCTCTTCTGCCTCCAGTCTCCTTTCCATCTTTTTTCCAATTCAGGATCCTCTGTGATCTAGATCACACATGCTTTTTGGTACATTCCTCAACTCCTTCCCCTAAAAGCCTAACTTCAGATAGTTAAGCAACTCTTCATTCTTGTACTATGCCTGAACTTTTTGGTTCTTATACTTTGCCAGTGCTCTTCCTACAAGATCTCCCTCCCCATCTCTACCTGTCGAAATTCTCCTATTTTGTAAGACCAAAATCAAACAACATTATCTCTGTGAAGACCTTCAGGATTAGTTTTTGCATTAAACATTTCTTATTTATGCTAATAATACATTGTTTAGACCTTGGCTAAAGTGTTTAATACATTCTTAATTTATAGTTAGCTGAGTACACTAAGGCTCTCTACTCTGTTCTTTGAGTGTAAGAAGCATGTCATGCATTTTTTGTATCACCCTTTAATGAGAGAAAGATTTTATATAAAATGAGTAGTTTAAAATGCTTTAACATTAAGTAAACTTTAGATCTGTGGATAAGGAACTGATGTGACATTCCCTGATAATACTGGGCAAATCAGCATTGTCATCTCCAGTTGCTCTAATCATCACTTGCATATTTTGATTCTTTGATGTTCCAAGCAGAGATTTTAACCTTAGGGCTTTTGAACTAGCTGTTATCTCTCCCTGGAGCTCTCTTTCCTTTTGGGAGTTTTAAACTTCAGCCCATTCTTGGAGTCAGCACACCTGACCCATCTTAGCGAGGCTTCCTTTGACTTCTCAAATCATTGTCGGTCATGTGTTGAGACAGAAACCCTGCTTCCAGTTGCTCTGTCACGGTGCCCTGTTGTACCAGAGCACTGCCACAGCCACGAGAGTTGTTGCTTATCTGCTCATCAAGCGTCTCTTAAGCTTCATGAGAGCAGAGGCTTTATCTAAGAACTAGACCAGGGCCGGTTTCACAGTGGCACCACTTACATCATATTATATTATTTAAAATCAGTGGTTCTCAACACTGGCTGCACACCAGTGTCACCTGTGGGGCTTAAAAAAACACAGATGTGCCAAGTTGACTGCAAAGATTCCAATTCAGTTGACCTGGAGTGACGCCCTTAAATTTAGCTCTAAATGTATGAATCATCAAAAGCTCAGGAAAACAAGGAAAGATAAGCTTTCCACAGCTTCCAAAGTTGTGGTTGTTTATAAGACTTTCTACATTTTATTTTAAGACCTCATCTCATATCCTTAATCCTCGTGACTGTCACAGAGAGATAATAAGAAGATTAAACACGAACTTACATTAGCCAAAGAAACATCTGGGGCAGTTCCAAAGTTTTAATTACCGTTTCAGTAATGTTAAGAGCTTAATTATAGTTTGAGTGTTGAAACGAGTTTGGGTATGTCGCCCTACAAATAAAGGAAATATAATTATCATCCGGCCTTCTGTCTCAATGCAAGACCAACAATCACCAAATTATTTTTAAGAAATACACTACATGTTAAATGGTTATTTTTATTAGCTTATATAAAATACATGACACTGAGTAACGTATTTGAAATAAATGTTTATTTTATCCATAATATGTACTTTGGTATTTATCAGATTCCATTAAAATTGTAAAACAAGTTTCAGTGGAAATAGAACTTTTTCTTTTTCCTCATATTTGTGTATTTGATATCAGACTTTATTCTTAGACTCTCCACCTCCCTCATCACCATGGTATCTAAACAGATTTATGACCGTGACATGCTGTGCCCCTCATTTTACACATGGGGCACAGAGGCGAGAGCCCGGAGCCACTTACCCAGTGAGTGGCAGACCCAGCATCAGGATTCCTCCCCCTTAGTAGCAAAAGTGTAGTCATATTCCTAAATCATTAGGCAGGGAAATAAAAACAACAACCTTGAAACTGTTCCTCAGAGATATCTGGGCATGTCTGTGCTTTTAATCAGAACATTCGTGTGGTGAATCTCCCACTAAGGAGCTCCAGAAAGGATTTTCCCAACCTTTTCTAGATCATGAGGAACTACATTTAATTTATAATCTGAAAATATTCCAAACATAGACTCATAATCTTGCTTGCTGAAATTTTATTTCATCTTTCTTATTGCTTGCTGAAAAGAAGAGCTGCTGTCCTTTTCCTTTTGAACAGTCTCTAGAGATGTCACTTTTCTAGACTACAATCTCTGTTTATATGCTATCACTTTGACCTTCTAAATCCTTGAACCATTTTACTTTTCCTTCTTGGTAGGTCTGTTCTCTTCATAATCTCTAATTAAATAGTTCTAAACAGTACATATCTGCCCCTTGATCCAGTTCAGTATTGAGCGGTATGAATCAAGCTCACGTGCTCAGAAATGCAGCAAATGTAACTTTTCTTATTTTTCTGCATTCTCATTTTCATGTCTCTTTTGAGTTCCTTTTCTACCGTAGAGTATTTTAGTGAAATGTTTGTCCCCCAAATCAGGAGGCACTTCCCTCTTTTGTCCTGCGAGACCCTAAAGTAAAGACTTTTTTGAGGGTCAAGTGTACGATTCAGGCCTGTAAGAGGCAGAATAGTTGGATGAATTTTTTTAAGCAAAAGCTATTTTCTACCCAAAGTAAAATATGATGTTCTAATCAGATGTGCAAACTAGTTATTTCTAAAATAATATATAATTTAACACTTTCTTAAAGTTAGACCACACTTCAGAAACAAGATTGCTTTTCCAGTGATTACTCTTAACTAAGCTGTACCCCAAAAGATTATTAAAAACTTGCCAAGTTACTTTTCCTTTCATCTTAGTGCTCAGGATTCAGATGGGTGGCAGAAACTAAGTAAACGAAAGTGTACGTAATTGGTGACGTGGAAGAACCCAAAGGGAATTGAATGAAGCCCGCTAAACCTCAGAGGTGAGGGGTTGCACCACCCAATTTTCAAAGAGGCATTTGGGTGTCATTTACCTGAGACAGTAGAGGCACTAGTGTCTCCAGAAAAAAAGAAAAGAGAGAGGTAGGGGATGTCACAACCAAGTGTGGTTAGTAACAGTCACTGCTGGTGTCCACATGGGTGAGGCTGGCCAGCGCCTCTGCAGCTCTGGGTCAGCGTGAGGCTGGCTGAGGGATCAGGTAGCCCAGGGCCCTCTGAGTGAGCCCGTGGCTCCAGTTAAATAAGTAAGGGTCAGGATCTGGGAAGGTCAGCACTGTCAGAGCACTACCAGGAAGTAGGACTGTGCCCAGGGCTTCAAGCTGAGACCCTGGCCCTCAGCCCCATCTTCATTTGATCTTGAGCTCTGCTTTGCTCCCTGAATGGAGGAGCTCAAGGTCTGTCCACCTTTAGGGACAGAATATCTGCGGTTAGTTTCCAGTGGATCCCAATTACAGCAGAGGCAGCCGCAAAGGCTCTCAGCCACTGGGAGGCTCTTAAAGTACTTTAAACCCTTTAAGGCAATTTGAGTCTTCTGTGTCTGTTGTCTTTGAAGGCATGAAGGCATCTTGTGTAGTGTTTGAAACCTGTAGTGGCCAGGTCAAGCGATTTTTCAGTTATTCACTGGAGATGGAAAAAAAATCACAAAATTCTTCTTTATTTTACATTTCTACTCACTTGCAGTGGCTGCCCCCATCCTACCCCTCTACACACGTTTGGATGCATGGAGTAAGGGAAATCTATTTGCAAACACGCGAGCAGCTTCCGGAGCTGGGAGGCCTAGGGACACGCTGAGATGAAAAGTTGCCTGAACACAGAAAAAGCAGGGAAACCTGGCTCGACCGTTTTCTCTCTGTGAGCATCGATTTTCTCATCTATAAATTAGGGGTAGGGATGCCTAACCATATGAATTAATGAGCATCGAACCCCTTGACCCAGGGCCTGACACATGAAGAACACAAGTGTCAGCTCCTTCCCAGCAGCCATAACTGTGGATGTGGGGCTGCCTCTGTGCCCCAGGAGGGCTTCCTTAATGGTTCTCAACTGGGTGTGGTTTTGCCCTGCAAACACGGGGCAATGTCTGGAGAGAGTTTGATAGTCCCAGCTGGGGGAAGGGTACTACTGGTATCTGTCTGGCAGGAACCCTGTAAATTACTGAACATCCTACAATGCACAGGACGGTCTTCCACAACAAAGAATCCTCTGGCCCCAAATGTCAAATAGTGCTGGGGTAGAGAAACCCATCTGACTGAAAAGTCATAGCAAAAAAGGGCAAGGTTGGCTCATTTTCCTTCATCCTTAAGAAAAAGAACATACATGATAACATAACAATACTGACCTCTTCTGGCACTTAAAGAAACAGCCTATAAAATCTAGACAATGCTATGAAACTAAATCTGATTGTGGTGAAAGAAAACAAAAGTAAAGGTATTTTGTTTGTTTGTTTGTTTTAATTTAAATAAGCAGTCCTATCTATTCAGCTGGTTTCTTGATTGTGGATTGAAGGATCTAAGGCTGGATTTTATTGATTTTAATTTTTAACAATCATACAGCCTAAAAAATGTTTTGCTAGATTTGTATGATTTACTAAATAATTACTGATGTTTGCATGACACAGAAAACCAAGAAAAGGTCAAGTGTTAAATTCTGTGTTTAGACACTTCAATTCAAATGAAACTCTAAAGGAAAAGGATATCAAGTTCAGCTTGCCTTAATATACAAGAAAATGTGCTAGAATTGAGCACTTGTATCACAAAATATCAGATGTTGATGAAAATTTTTTTATATGACTTACTGCACAAGAATGCTTTAGAATCATAGGGCACTATGTAAAGCTCCAGTTGCCTTGTGTTTCCACGTTGTTGCATCATTAGATGATGTCTCCTTATTGGGTGATTACCACCTGCCTGCCTGGGTTGGGTTGCCTGGGATACGTAGGTGAGCCTGCAGTCACTGCCATGTTTCGTAGTCTGTGTTGAACTTCTGCGGTGGCACCTTTCTAAAAGAACATACATTTTAAAGCCATGATTATTATTTAAAACCTTCTTTCAGTTATCTTACTTGAAGACTGGTTTTTAAGTTTTGTTTGCCACCGACTGGGAAGGATTTTAAAAGAGGACCAGGATTCTTCCTGCTTCTATGTTTAGCATGCCATAAGTTCCATTAATAAATTCTTTGATCTTTTTTAAAAAAATAGTTCTAGATTTAGTCATCTGTTAAAAATGTGTTGAAAATTGATGACATGTGTACAGAATTGTACTAGCCACAGATTTAAATACATATTTTCTTTGAAAAAATGTGCATTGAAAATATCAGAAATGTTTTCACAAAATAGAGACAAATGATATACACAGTTTCTCAATAATTCAGTGTGACCTAATTTTTAAATGTTCCTCAATAGTCATTTATCCCCAGAGTGAGCAAAGGCTTGTGTGTCTGCGAGTGTGGGACAGTCGACCGGCTTCTGAAGACTTCTGATTGCGGTGGGCATGTTAGCACTGTCTGAGAGACAGGGAGGGCGGAGGCTCTGGAACTGTATGCTCTCCCTGTACCTCCCTGGCTGTCTCCAAAGGCACTGTCTCCTCAGCCACCTTCGAAAAGCCAGACCTCCTTTGCCTGGGTCCATTTCGCTCAGTTTGTGTAAGTTAGGATTTCTTCATGCATGTTCCTTCGCCCACTCTGTATTTGAAATAAAAACCACCATTCATGATTTAGAAGTGTGCATTGTCTCCCACTGATACCAAGACTGTAAAGTGAATGAGTTATTTAATGGTTTATACATATACTGTATATATACTGTTCTTTGATGATAACATTGACACAATTGAAAAGACTCATCTATTGGTTCTACGTATTTGTTCTTACATATGTAAAAAATCTATCTTCCCACGTATGGCTTTTTAAAAATGGTCCTTGATTTTGATTTTTGATTGCAATTTGTAAGACTCTGTGACTCTCTTGCTCAGAAAGGTCTCCTTGATCCAGTGATCCTTCTTGTTTTTTCTGTTTTCCTGGTGATTTTTGGCTGGAGGTTCCAATAATTCTCCTGTTATATGCCACAACGATGCTAAGTGCTGGAGATTCAGACATGATTATGACCGTGTCTCTATTCTTGAAGAGTTCATGGGTAAGGACTAATAAGCCCTAAATTCAATGTGATGAGTGCCGGAATGGAACCAGTGAGAACAGATAAGACACATACATGAGGAAGCAGTTAATGCAGAGAAAAGCTTTCACAGTGTAGGCACCATTTGACCTGGACTTAGAGGACGAAGCAGTGTTGGACACATGAAGATGGTAGGGAAGGGCATGACTTGCCAAAGAGTAGCGTGAGTAGAGGAATGGGAGCAGAGATTGCCCAGGGCTCTGAGAATGACTGGTGAGCTGGTACAGCTGTAAAGTAGGCTGCCTGATGGAGAAAGGCTGAAGGGCCCAGCATAGAGGGGCTCTACTCAGTCTCGATGCTCTGCTTCGAGGGTTATATTTTATTCTGAATCCGGTAAAGAGACATCAAAGGCTCTACTGTGATGTTACAGACCAGGATAGGAATGATGTAGGGACCCTGAGGAACCCAACTAGAAAGATCTGTACTTTCTTCTTAATATATATTTATTTTAGAAAATTTGAAGAATACAGGAAAGTGGAAGTAAATGAAAAAAAATCACCTGTAAATCCACTTCCCAGTAATATTCATTTTTAAGATTTTTGTGGATTTCCTTCATATAGTCTTTTTCTATGCATAGAAAATATATGCAGTTTTTTTTTTTTTTTTTTTTTTGCGGTACACGGGCCTCTCACTGTTGTGGCCTCTCCCGTTGCGGAGCACAGGCTCTGGATGCACAGGCTCAGCGGCCACGGCTCACGGGCCCAGCCACTCCGCGGCATGTGGGATCTTCCTGGACCGGGGCACAAACCCGTGTCCCCTACATCGGCAGGCGGACTCTCAACCACTGCGCCACCAGGGAAGCCCTATGCACTTTAATATTTGATATAAAATTTAAAACTATGGTTTTATATGTTTTAAAATTAACATGGTATTTTTAACTTTTAATGTTATTATTAATTGTTTTTCTGGAAAATGATTTTTTTATGATGCAAAATGTTCCTTTTTATGGATTTACCAGAGTGTATAAATAGTCCTCCATTTTTTGGCATTTAACATATTTCACCCTTTTTATTGTTGTTAGTCTTCGATATTTGTCTTTAAGAGAGTTTGCTGAGCATACCAGTTAATATTGTTGAAAATACCACGTCAGTGATATTGTGTATTTTTTCACAAATTCCACTGACAAAAGATAATAAATTGTAAATAAATGAATGTTGGTTGACCTGAATGGAAATGAGGCATTTGCTTTGATGGTAGTGAGAATAATTTGAGTTAGACATTAGAAAGGACTTCCTTACTATAACAATTGTGAGACATATTTGCAACCATGGGACTCCTGAACCCATTTTCTGGATATTTTAAAAATTAGTAGCCAAGATTTAAGTATTATCTTTCTTACCTGAATTGACTAGGATAGGTAGTATCTTATATCTATATTTATACTTTTGTAATCCTTTTAAGTTTTACTTATACATAAATTTGAAATTACAAATTTTGAAAAATTTTAACAATTACATGCTATGTTGGTCCATTCGGGATGCCATAACAAAAATACCATAGACTGGGTGGCTTAAACAATAGAAATTTATTTATCACAGTTCTGGAGGCTAGGAAGTCCAAGATCAAGGTGCCAGCAGATCCTGTGTCTGGTGGGAGCCCGCTTCCCGGTTCATAGATGGCCATCTTTTGCTATGTCCTCACATGGTGGAAGTGGGGAGAGATCTCTCTGAGCACTAATCCCATTCATGAGGGCTCAACCCTCATGACCTAATCACTTCTCAAAGACCCCCCACCTCCTAATATCATAACATTGGGTATTATGATTTCAACATGTGAATTTGGGGACCACAAACATTCAGTCCCTTGCACACGCTTACTGTAACCAGCCAGGTAATACAGAGCTATGTAAAACAGAGTTAATCTTTTCCGTATCCAATCTCACCCTTTTGAAGTGAACAGCATTAATGATTTGGTGTGTATCTTTTCTCACCTTCCTCAGTGTTCTTCCAAACACACAGACATTCATGTCCACATGTAAAAGGTACTTTTGTTGGGCAGAGTACTGTGTGCTGGTTATTAATCCCACGGGAGCAGAACACTGTGCACCAATGCTAGGACTCTAAACACTCCTGTCCATTGTATCTTGATATTGGAGTTGCCAAGGAAAATAAAACAACGCGGTCAGGCTCTAGATGGAGCAGTGCTTTACTTGTATAGGAAAGAGAGCAAGGTGAGCTTCAGTATTGTGCCTAGGTCCTTCATGGCTAGCAGGTCCCCTCCCTCACCCAGCAGCTGGCTGGGGCAGTTGACCTTACTCACCCCTCTCCTTTCTACCAGCATCAGCAATAGAGAGGAATGATCCCAACTGCACCCCTGTGGAGTCTGAAATACTGAAAGGTGGGGTGCACTTGAAGGCCATGGACACACATGCTTAAGCAGAGCAAAAGAGCACCCACTGAGCCTGAGATAGGGAAAGAGATTCCCTCACGAGGTGATAAGCCCAGCACAGGCTATGTGGGCTCTTTATCTCTTAGTAAGGAAGTGTTCCAGGCACAAGGCCCATTTCTCATTCAGCCAAATGGGGGTCCAAAGACTGCATGCCTGAGACTGCCTTCCCCAACAGTTTTTATTGCTGTCCCCAAATGGGTCATGGGTGAACACGATGTAGCAGGTTGCTTTACACATTTAACAACATACAGTGAACATTCCTCCTGGTCCATGAATGTCAATCCGGTTCATTATTTTTAATAACGCAGTATGGGTATCCTGTACTTCTTTCAGGTGTTCCCCTACTGATGGGTAGCCAGGTTTTTTTAGTTTTCTGCCGCTACCAACAATGCTGCAGTAAATACTTATACCTATTTTCTTACATCTTCTCGTTTTTTTCTGTAAGATTGATTCTCAAGAGTGGGATGGCAGGGTCAGAGGCTCTCCCAATCAGCTGTCAGAGTCCGGAAGCCAGTGATGTGGTGGAGGACCGGTTTCTCTACAACCTTGCCAACACAGGCTGTCCTCCAGCGTTCGAATTTTTGCTAATCTCTTAGACGAAAAATCATACCACTTTGCAATTTTAATTTGCATTTTCCTTCTACTAGTAAGGTTGTCTTTTCATATATTATTTAGCCATTGTATTTTCTTGTGTATGACTTGCCTTAAACTTTCCTAGTTCTTGCATACTTTATTTCTGCTAAACATTTCATGATGCAGAAACACATCTTTCCATCTCTTTTAGCATTTATTTTCCTACTGAGATTTCAGGAGAAGAAGATTTTCTCCTGGACATTGTCAGTAGCAGCAATTTGAAATGCTAAAGATTTGATAAGCAAAACTGGGGAAATGTGAATGCTACTGAACTGGTTGTTAACAGTAAAGGGAAGGCTGCCTATAACTCTGGCCAATGCTTTTTAAATGATCAGGCCTTCAAGTCTGGCTGTGGTACCAATAGGCTGCATCCTGGCATTATTTTTTAGCTCTCACCATAGCCATAATGTTGTATAAGGACTAAAGAACTCTTAAAAGCTTATTAAAAAAAAAAAAACCTTGGTTCTATGGAGGTCTTTCTTACTATTTACCCCTTTCTGTAAATATGCGGTGGCGGGGGGGGGGGAGTTATATTTTGTTCTGCTTGAGTCCCTAGAAGATGTCTTCTATTGTAAAGGGAATGGTTTTACTTTTTTTGCTTGAACTTGCCCCGAAGAATGACCCAGACCTTTACAAAGACCCATGAGCATTCAAGGAATGACCGAGGATGGGAGTGTAGCCTGTCCAGTGAAGCTGACCATATGTAAGCTTGTGTCTGTCTCACTCCCTCAGGGGTTGGAGGAAATGAGAAACTGGTCCCAGGTCCCTTGACTGTAGCTCAGTTATCTCAAGATGACTCACCAAATAAATAAATGGAAAATCTAATTCTCGAGTCTATTTCTGATGGTGTAAGAAGAAAGAGGGGAGAAGTAGAGAGAAAAGGAGAAGGGATTCTTTCTTTTTTTTAAATGAGTGTTAATTTTTGTTGATGAGTTTGAATACAGGATAGTTTATTACCTTGGGCTTTTCTTGTAATATAAGTGAGACTGTCTTCCTTCTTGTTCAAGGCAAAAATCTAAGGCTGGGTGTTAAATTCCGCGGATTTATCTTTTGTCAGGTTTGGTTTCCTTTTCCAAGTTTCATGAGAGGTAAAGTTGAATATGTATATATAGGGCTGGGGGGTGTGAAATGAGGATGGGGATACAAAAAAAGGATTATTTAAAAGTTAAATGATCTACCTATTTTTGGTTTGTCTATACACATTCTTGCAATAGTTTTATTTTTCCACATCAATGTACGAGTTTATTCAGAGAAGGAAGTTCCTAGAGTCTGTCCATCAGGAAGATTAGTTATTTTTTGTTTTTCCATAACTATTTATTTAGTTTTTTATTCACAACTTCGCGGCTGCTGTGTTTTTATCACTCTGCTTTTGGATTGTTTTGGTCTGAGTTGCAGATTTATCCACTGTGCATCTATTTTGTGTGTGTCAAACTGTGCCTTTCTAGAATAGCAAATGATGGTTTGGAATGGGAAGAATATTCCAAGTGCCTTAATCTTATACTTGAAACGTAGGCAATTGGAGAAGCCAAGAAGATTCATGATAAATATGTCACGTATTTTATTTATTTATTCTCTTACATGTATTTTAAATGACGAAAAGTTGCCCATGACAGTTACGGAAAATGGATGGAGTTACCTTAAAAATGCTTAAGTTCCATTTATGTACATCTGTGTGTGTACATACATGCACTTTTTAACAAGAGTTAAATTAAACTCTCCACTAACAATCATATATGGGAAATGTGTAGTGGGCATCCTCACTTATGGGGAAGCTCAACAAGATTTGGGAAGAGGCCTAGGACATTCATATTAAAATAGGAAATGCAGGCTGTCTTCAAATGGCTCAAATCTTTGTAAATCCAGGACAGAAGTCATGCAATTCTGACACATCTAATCAGGACCTTTAGTTTTAAGTTCTTTTCCATTTTGGGGAAGCTCTTTCAAATGCTTTGTGCTTTCAACTTCTCTTTGGAGACCTAGCTCTCAGTCCTTAAGGGTGAGCACAAAGCATGCATATTTGGAATTTTAATGTGTCCTCTTTATGAGATCCAGATTCTAGTGACTGGTTTCCTCTTTGGTTCTAATATTTAAACTCTCAAATTCTATCAGCATTAATCTCAGTTGAATCAAACTATACTCATCTGCCCAAACCATCCTTTTTCCTTTCCCCTAAAGTTTTACTAAAATGTAGTATACTTTTTAGATGTTTGAAGATAGATTATCTAGTCCAGTAAAAAGAAAAGTATAAACCAAGGAAAGCATTGCCGTCGCCTTAAGAACTGGTACCCACAGAGGATCAAAGACCAAAAATAATACGAAAAGCCTCAACATCTGCAAATCTCTATTTCTACCCCACGTTCTACAAAAAAATGTAGAAACTGTACTGTGTCACAGGAAAAAGCACCCCATGATCACTTCCCCGAGACGGTTTCCACATCAGCAATCTTGCACTTAAATTTCCCAAATCCAGCCTCATCCTCTGCAGATGACAATACTTTTGTGAGCTGAAATAATGTTCAAATTCTGCTGTTAGTGTCAGAAATCACTCATTCCCGATTCACGGGCGGTGATGAGCGGGTCTGGATTCCTGACGTAGGGAACTTGCAGCATCAGTTGAGCTTCTTACCAGCTTCTTGGAAACCCAAACAGCAGTCTATCTCCATCTTTTAGAAGCCGATGGCATTCCCGCCCAAGACCCCGGTGTCATTCTGCTGCCCCTGTGCTTTGTGACCATGACCATGGCCTGAGGTCACACCTGGAGGTAGTTTCGGAGTTCATTCCAGAGCTGGAATCTCTGTCCGGATTCACGATGGAACCAACAGATCAAGCAATCTTTTTACAACCCAAGGTCCAGCTGTCTACCTTATCATGATTGAGGTGTCTGAGGAATTAGGAATTCTTGGTTAGGTAGCATGTCTATTGCAGACAGAAGAGAAAACCCTTCAGGGCAGCTGCTTAAGCCAAGAAGGAAATGAACTTTGCACGGGATCGATGAAGGTGGATCTTGTCTGGGTGGAGCTTTTCTCAAAGCAATGGGTGGATCTTCAAGGCCTCAGATGTTTTCTGGTTCATTTGTCCTGAAACAATTCCTCTTCCTGTTGTACTGGAAATAGCTGGCCGTTGCCCCCACCAGGGTCACCACCACCCCGCACACGATAGGAGACAGGATTTTTGCTATCCTGTTGCCTTGTGGGTTGCTGTACAAGGGATAGCCATCTCCACCTGCGGACGGCCTGGGCCTGGGCAGGTAGCGGCCGTCATCGAGGCCCCTGTCGCTCAGGAAACCGTCCATTTGCTCCCCCGCTCCCCTTGCTGCATGGCTGGCACAGTCCGTTTGGTGCCAAGAACCAGGCTCGGCACATAGCAAGCACTCAATGAAATGCTTTCACAGTCCTCAGTGCAAGCTAAGCTGCCGTCCTCAAAAGGGGTCCGTCCGGGTGGGCTGCTACAAACCTGCCAGGGATGCTTTCCTGCCCCTCGCACCTCCCTGGGCAGCCTACTGCGGCCCCGCTGCACAGCCTGCACGGCGGACCGGGCCCCATGGACAGCCTTGATGTCCCAGCCGGGAGCGTGGGGCACGGCTCCAGGCTCTGTCCCCTCTCCCCATCCTGCAGCCTCCCCATCCAGGCCTGCCTCGTGTCACATCTTTTAATTGAAAGTTGACTTCGTGGTTTTTTCCCATGGCTTTGAGTGTGGTCACTTGAAATGCTTGTAACCAACAGAAGCCATTGGTGTGGATAAGGCCATGTGACCTCAGGTGAGGAATAAAAACTCAGGTCTGAGTGGCTCACTCTTTGGTTGTGATTCACATTGGCCTCACATGAGTGAATTTCAGAAGCAGCCCCCGGAGGAACACATCTACCACATCAACTGTAAGGAACTTAAGCTTCTCTGTTTCTGACTTTCATTAAAGAAAACCCAGTGTTTTCTACACTTGTTCCCTTGACCCGCTTTTAAACATTTAAAGAAATTTTTTTCTACAGTATTCACAGTTAACTAAAGTTTTCTTTTATTGATATTTTCTAAACAACCTAAATTAACACAGAAGTTGGACAGTGTAACACAACCATGTCCTGGGTGACATGAAGGGACACCTTTCTACCACAGATAGTCCCAGGTATATGTCAATTTTCAACTTGTCGGGATGTTGGGTAAGATCTTGCTGTAGGTGTTTTCTGTTACCAAATGGAGTTAATATTCTAGGGACACCCATCATGTCTTGAGGATCCTAGTTCCTCTTAAACTTTCTCCCTTTAATTACTTGTATCTCTTTCAAGGAAGTAGAAACAGAATTGTTTTATTGGGGAATATAAAGGTATAAACTCAGGCAGAACATTGATAGAATGAAAGCTAGCCTCTGGCTTAATGTAGTTCTTGAAGGGACTAGATGCAGTAACAAAAATGTAGTGATGGTGCCAGGACAGCTGATACATTGATGTGTACTGATTGTTACTTCTCTGCTGCGTTATTTAATACTTCTGTCAATGGCCACTGCGTTGGTTGTAAGTCTTTTTTTTTTCTTACATCTTTATTGGAGTATAATTGCTTTACAATGTGTGTTAGTTACTGCTTTATAACAAAGTGAATCAGTTATACATATACATATGTTCCCATACCTCTTCCCTCTTGCGTCTCCCTCTCTCCCACCCTCCCTATCCCACCCCTCCAGGCGGTCACAAAGCACCGAGCTGATCTTGTGCTATGCGGCTGCTTCCCACTAGCTTACGTTTGGTAGTGTATATATGTCCATGCCTCTCTCTCGCTTTGTCACAGCTTACCCTTCCCCCTCCCCATATCCTCAAGTCCATTCTCTAGTAGGTCTGTGTCTTTATTCCTGTCTTACCCCTAGGTTCTTCATGACATTTTTTTCCTTAAATTCCATACATATGTGTTAGCATACGGTATTTGTCTTTCTCTTTCTGGCTTACTTCACTCTGTATGACAGACTCTAGGTCTATCCACCTCATTACAAATAGCTCAATTTCATTTCTTTTTATGGCTGAGTAATATTCCATTGTATATATGTGCCACATCTTCTTTATCCATTCATCTGATGATGGACACTTAGGTTGTTTCCATCTCTGGGCTATTGTAAATAGAGCTGCAATGAACATTGTGGTACATGACTCTTTTTGAATTATGGTTTTCTCAGGGTATATGCCCAGTAGTGGGATTGCTGGGTCATATGGTAGTTCTATTTGTAGTTTTTTAAGGAACCTCCATACTGTTCTCCACAGTGGCTGTATCAATTTACATTCCCACCAATAGTGCAAGAGGGTTCCCTTTTCTCCACACCCTCTCCAGTATTCATTGTTTCTAGATTTTTTGATGATGGCCATTCTGACTGGTGTGAGATGATATCTCATTGTAGTTTTGATTTGAATTTCTCTAATGATTAATGAAGTTGAGCATTCTTTCATGTGTTTGTTGGCAGTCTGTATATCTTCTTTAGAGAAATGTCTATTTAGGTCTTCTGCCAAGTTTTGGATTGGGTTATTTGTTTTTTTGTTATTGAGCTGCATGAGCTGCTTATAAATTTTGGAGATTAATCCTTTGTCAGTTGCTTCATTTGCAAATATTTTCTCCTATTCTGAGGGTTGTCTTTTGGTCTTGTTTATGGTTTCCTTTGCTGTGCAAAAGCTTTGAAGTTTCATTAGGTCCCATTTGTTTATTTTTATTTCCATTTCTCTAGGAGGTGGGTCAAAACGGATCTTGCTGTGATTTATGTCATAGAGTGTTCTGCCTATGTTTTCCTCTAAGAGTTTAATGGTTGTAAGTCTTGATCATTTTGTCTTCAACACTGCAAAAAGACAGAGTCTCCCCTGACTGAATATCAGGTTTAATTTATAGACATTTGAATAGTACATATGTAAGGTCATGAGAGCTAATTAAATTAGTCCACAAATATTGATATTTATGGAGAACCTTGTATTAAGAGTGTATGAAGTACCTCATAATCTGAAGGAGGAGAAAGACAATGAATTGTGTGGTTAAAATATAGCATAAGTGATAAATATCTTGAAGTCATCAAACTCTCTTTATTCTTCCCAATGCTTACCAGATAATCTTTTGCTGTTCATTTGGTTTCTCTAGTAGATTTTGTTCTGAGAAAGTAGAGAGCACAGAATTTCCCGAAAGAAATTTGGTCTTCTTGGCAAATCAATCTCCCAGAAGATTTGTTAGTGGAAACTATCATCTAAGAGGCTGATTACCACAATGTGAAATAAAATATCTGGACTTAACAGACTACAGAATATGACATCTCTCAAAGATGCAGCCAACCTGGGGATCCCAGCCTGAATGGCCAGCTGATCTTTCACAATAATTGAAGCCGTGTCTTAATGCAAGGACATTTTCTGTAGTTAGCCCAGTAAAATGATGCCACAAAGCAAGCCACTCCCATGGGCCTGGGCAGCACCACTGTAGCCATAGGGGAGCAGGACCTCTCCATCCCTCAAATTTCCACAGCTCTCAGTACCTTCAGAAGCACCCTAAAGGCGTGGGTTGGGCATGAGCCCAGGGAAGCCTTGGGTAAATGGGGCCAGTTCAGACTGTCTGGGATTCTTATCCCTGACGGTAGGTAAGAGTCCTGATCAGACCTTAGTCACAGAAATGATAATTTAGGTTTATGTGCATCCCTGATTGATTTGAGCTCCTTGAAGATGGCCTGCCCTTCAGGGCTGTGCAGTACTTATTTAACTCTTGCGTGCCATATACTTTCTGCTAACTTTAGTATCCTATTGAATTTTGGTAACCTCATCAATACACAATGCACCTAAAAATTTTATATCAAAGGTATGTTTCCTCTTACAGTCAGAAGACAGTTACCTTGTACATATGGGTAAATGAGAAATGGAAGGAAATATTTCCATATATTTGTTTATCTCTATCTGTGATAGCATGTCACTTCCCTCTTCAGCCAACGTTAGGCTTTGGTCAGTCACAAATTTTTCTTTAGAGAGTAGAGTCTATTTTAACCAGCATCTGACTATGTGGATTATTACCTAAACAGCATATTTTAAAAAAAGGGCAAAGATGGAGTATAATAATTTAATTTAGTCGTCTACAACCTCAGAAGCATCTTTAGATAAAATACTTAGTAAAAAGCATAAAGTCCTTATTCAACTGATAAGTACACTCTCAGGCTGAGCATTACAGAGATGGTCTTTTTTAGCTACATTATTAAATGACACCAAAGCTTTAGAAAATAATGCTATTAGTAGTGGTGACTCATGTGTTCTTCATATTTTAAGAAGGATAATAAAATTTTACAGGACAGTGCCTGAAATATTTTCTTCATAAACTTGTTTAACTATAATTATAGTAACATATAGTATTATGTGTATTAATGCAATTTATAAAATGCAAGTTGTAGTGTAGCTTTTACTCTATATAATAGTTAGTAGTAATATATAGAATAATGTATATCATAATATATAGAGTAATGTACATCGTAATACATAGAGAAAGCAAAAGAGCCATTTTAGATCAATTTAAGACACACGACATGTTAACTTGTTATTCTAGTGTTGTTGGCAACTTGGTAGGATTCTTAGAAGAGAAACTGAAGAGGAAGGGGAGAGAGGCTTTCGAGAGAGATGGAGTGGCACAAAAACATAAGAATGAATAGAACACGAGTGAGGAACACTGCATATGACAGCCTGGTGGGTTTTGAGGCCTTGGCGGGAGAATCATAGGCAGGCTAGTTGGAATCACCACTTGTAGCCAGCCGTGGAAGGTTTTGAATGCTAGTGTAAGAATTTTCAAATTCAGGCTAGAAGCAATTCCATTCCATCCATGTAATGTTTTTGCAGCTGGGTTTTAACATGATGAAGGTTATGTGTTCAGAATATTAATTTGAGTGTTGTGTAGATTGGGTGGTGGAGAAAGAGACTACAAGCAAGGAGGTAAAATTTAGCTGAGATTTAAATAATTTTGAGTGTGTAGTGACAAAAGCCCTAAATCACAGCAAGCAGTATGCACAGCAAGCAGTACTGTGTCATAGCAATGAAAATTCAGAAGGATAGACAGATATGATAGATGATGAAAAGATATGCAAAGGGCATCAGGAAGACTTGGTAAGACATAGAAAACAAGCCTGTGGTTACCAAAGGGGAAAGGGATTGGGGGAGGGATAAATTAGGAGTTTGAGATTAGCAGATACAAACTACTATATATAAAATAGATAAACCGCAAGATCCTACTGTATTGCACAGGGAACTATATTCAATACCCTATAATAAGCCATAATGGAAAAGAATATATAGACATATATGTGTATAATTGAATCACTTTACACAACATTGTAAATCAACAATACTTCAGTGTTTTTAAAAAAAGAAGAGTTGGGGCTTCCCTGGTGGCGCAGTGGTTGAGAGTCCACCTGCCGATGCAGGGGACAGGGGTTCGTGCCCCGGTCCGGGAAGATCCCACATGCCGCGGAGCGGCTGGGCCCGTGAGCCATGGCCGCTGAGCCTGCGCGTCCGGAGCCTGTGCTCCGCAACGGGAGAGGCCACAACAGTGAGAGGCCCGCGTATCGCAAAAAAAAAAAAAAAAAAAAAAGAAGAGTTGATAGCTTGATTTTCTATTCTAGGGGATTAACTCAGCAAATATTAGTTGAGCAACTCCTATATGAGAGGGTTTGGGAGATGAAAGGCCACGGTGGACTCTTCCCGGTGCTCAACAGTGGGAGACCCTGCATATATTAAAGCTACAGACTGCCATAGGTGGCAGCTGGGGTTTATGTGTCACCCCCTCTCTCAAAGGCTGGTGATAGGTTATCCCACTGGCGTGTCCTACATTAGGGTTCCAGCCTTGCTTTTAGGATGTGGGAGTTTAAAGCTTTCATTATATTGTTCTTAGCATTTGAGCCCTCTGCCAAAACTACAGGGCAAAACAAGGAAAAGCATTCAAAGCCCTATCTGCTCTACATGTGATTCAACAATAGGCTAGATACGAGTTTCTGGTAAATGAATGAACAGCAGTTCCAGAAGGGAGGTGCATAAGAAATAATATTTTGTTTTTTTGTGTGGAAGATTTAGTAAATGTGCAGAAGGGATTCTAATAAACTAATTTGTTTTATAGCTTTAATTTCTACTCAGATTAACATGTATTTGCTTTTTGTGTGTATACTCAGAGATAATCATAAATCCAACAATAATGAGATTAGCTCAATAGCCTTTCCCTAGGGAATAAATGGAGATATTTTGAAGTTTTATGTTAAAAGAATGCCTGAAGCTATTTTTACCAAACATCATGAAGAAAATATAATTAAGTAATAAATATTACAGTTGTAAATTTATTGTTTAAAGCATGGTGAATTTTCATTTAAGCTATTTTATTGAATTCTTTTTAAAATTTTTTTAACATCTTTATTAGAGTATAATTGCTTTACAATGGTGTGTTAGCTTCTGCTTTACAACAAAATGAATCAGTTATATATATACATATGTTCCCATATCTCTTCCCTCTTGCGTCTCCCTTCCTCCTACCCTCCCTATCCCACCCCTCCAGGCAGTCACAAAGCACGGAGCTGATCTCCCTGTGCTATGCGGCTGCTTCCCACTAGCTATCTACCTTACGTTTGGTAGTGTATGTATGTCCATGCCTCTCTCTTGCTTTGTCACAGCTTACCCTTCCCCCTCCCCATATCCTCAAGTCCATTCTCTAGTAGGTCTGTGTCTTTATTCCTGTCTTACCCCTAGGTTCTTCATGACATTTTTTTTTCTTAAATTCCATATATATGTGTTAGCATACGGTATTTGTCTTTCTCTTTCTGACTTACTTCACTCTGTATGACAGACTCTAGGTCTATCCAGGTCTATCTTTTTTTTTATTAAGTCCTAGGATAACTTTGTATTCTTTTTGAAAATATGCACTTCCTTCGCTGGATTTATTTCTTAATTCCTGAATATGGTGCACGCACACAAACATGCAAGATTCTTTTGTTATTTAAAAGAAATTCTGGAACTTTTATATATTTGCCAACAATTCAGGGTATGGTCACTCATCTGAAATCACAGTTCATAATCATTTTACCTCATAGCTATCTGTACTGTTTCAGTCATGTGCGTGAAGCCACAGCCTAACCCAGGGGAGCGCTTGACCGGATGCATTCAAGTATGCTGATGCCAACAGGTGATTTCATTTCAAGGTTGGAGGGGAGGCACTTTCATCCAAAGTTCATTCTTGACTTGTACTCAGCAGCATTTTGTTTACTATTCTTCAGATGGTTGTAAGCCAGGTAAAGGCATAGGCTTAGGACTCAGACTAACCTAAGTTAGAACACAGCAACTTGTAGCTGAGCCAGACTCTGAACCCAGGTCCCATGAGTGAAGGTCCCCATTAGCAAAGGCTGAGACTGGCCCACAGTGACTTCTCAGTTGGATCTGGTTCAGTTTGTTGTGTCATTCAGTCCCATATGTGGGACTTAAATGAGTCATCACTGGGTCATTGTAGGTATAGTGAAAGCAGGCGGATGGTAGCATTTGACGAGTATTTAAAGACCAGGATGTCACCTGGCCAATGCAGAAGCACAATTCCTGCGGTAGAGTCATTCCTGTGAATATTTGTTACTTTTATTAAGACAGGTCTGTATATTTTGTTGCATGTACTAATGAAAGTAAAATGGGCATCTTGAAGTGCAAAATACCCCACAGCAGGTTTGCAAGATTTATTCACACCACACCTTGGTGCACATACTTGCGCTCCATACCTGACCTATACCTGTACCTCTACTACCCTTGTGCTTTGGATAGTGGGGAAGAAAAAATTGCTTTAGTCCATTCCAATACAATCATTTTTAAAGCCCCTTTAAATAGTACTTAATTCCTTAGTAAAATTACCCTCTAGCTCAGAATTCTCCTTTTTCAGCTCCCCTTTTCCTTGTCCCAGCTAAGGGGATGTCTGATATAGGTAAGCAGGAAGGGCCCATGTAGTGCCTTGGCTTCTTCTCTGGCTCTTTGGGCCACTGGGACCATGAAGTCTTCCAGTGCTGACGTTTTCTGCAGATATCACTTATGATCCTGTCTTCCTTACCTGCGTCTGGGCCCAGTAACCTTTCCAAGCTGATTCAGCTTCACTTTGGCTCTTGATGGCTGATTTCTCCACCCCCTCCACCCAGACCTCTGGTCAGGGCCAGTAACCTCCGCTCCTGCTGCAGGGGCACCAACCCTTTGCCAAGGCAGCAAGTTTTCTCTAAGTGCTAAGGGGAGTTCTGGATCCCATGCGTGGTTAACTGACTGCAGAAGAGTGAATTGGGGAACTAAACACCAAGGGCCAAGATGCCCAACTGCCCAGCACCTGTTGATAGGGACGTGGTCCATGTTGGTGCAAGACAGCCGGAAAGATATTTTTCTCTGGAGCGACCACTGCCCTCCAAATCAGAGTGGGGCAGGCTTCCTATATCAGTCAGGGACCAGGAAAGAAGTAAATGGATGACGTGCTCAAAGGGGTGTCTGACTCAAGAGTTTAATGAAGGGACTATTAGAAAGATAGGAAGAATTAAGGGAAACCAACAGGGGATGTTGAAGCTCCTCAGAGCGATAGCAGCAGGAAGTCATTACAATCCCTAGGCTGGAGGACAGGGCGGGGTTCTAGGAACTTGACGAGAGCTGAGCTGTAGAAGAAAACTACTGAATAGAAGCTGTGGTCTTTGGTGGTGGAAAAATAAAACTGCACAGCGCAGCCTGGCAGGGAGAGAGGCAGTCCCTGCCCCTTTCTGTCCTGCAGGGTCCCGCTGGAGCTCTGATGGCCAATGCAGAAAGGAAGCAGAAGGGTGACGGAACCATGTTGATGTAATCCTTAGGCCAGTCTCCCAGGCACAGAGCAGAGTGGAAGAGGATAGAGGGTGGGTCTGGAGAAGCAAACAGAACCTCCAGCAGGTTCATCTATAAATCTTTCTGGGCCAAAGCCCAAAGGGAAAGATTGGACATACACACCTCACAGCTCCTCTCCTTCTTTCTCCCTTCCCTCTTCCCGCCTGCTCCGGGGCACAGAGCAGGAGGTACGTACATCCTTGGTAAATCCTCATGCACTGTGTACCTAAGGGGAACTTCCTGGCCTGGATGTCCTGGCCTTGGCTTCTGATGTACAAAGAGGGAAATAAAGATGTGGAGAACATCCCCTCCTGAGAATATTGCCTATTTTGCAAAACTGTTGTCTTCCTGGCAAATCCAATTTCAGATGCCAAAAATCTAAATATTAATCTTTGTGTTTCTTTTGCTCCTTTCTCTACCTCAGACAGATGGATGCCTTAGACCAGCTAGGAAAATACTATATCTTGGGGAGGCTAAAACACAAAAGAGAACATAGCACATTAATACTTTTAAAAACTGTCACCCCCAAATTTCACCAATATGTTGCTGAGGTCTGTATGGAAATTTAAACATTTTCACATATCTTATCTGATTTAACATCATTTAATCTTAACAACAATCCTGTAAGGTACTCATTTTACAGATGAGATAATTGAGGTCAAGTGTCCTCTGCTGGTTAGTGGCAAGCCCACAGGTAGGCAGAATTCCAAGTGTCCCACCTCCTGTTGTAATGCTCTTTCTTCTATGCCAGATAAAGGCGGCGTAGTTCTGCACATTTGGAAAAGAGAACAAAATTCATAATGTATTGGTACCTGCTAAAAACTCTGCTTCTTGAACAGTTTTGCCCACTAATTATTGCTTTTATTAAAAATATGTTTTTAATCTTCTCTAATATCTTCTTCCATAGTAACTAGGTTATTTTATACTCATTTTACTGCCCTTCTCACATTATCATCTGTCACTTGGTATCTCTTCCTATTTGCTTTTTTTTTCTTTCTGATTTTGACTCTTTCACTGTTTAATCACTTTTTAAAATCGAACTCCTTTTTCCCCCTACTCCTTGATTCTGGAATTATCCTTTGACCTCATGAGTGATTGCTGCTTCCCTAACGCAGTGAGTCAAAAAAATGATGGGGAACTGACATTTATTTCAAAGACAAGAGTAAGGAAGGTAGCTGGTCTAATTAGACCTGACCTAACTAGCAGCTTCTGGGCTCTAGGCAGATTTCCTGAATGGCTGCTTTCTGGGAGAGAAACTTTGAGATTCATGATGTCTCTGAGGAGAGGCATGTGTGACAGATCAGAGCTGAAGCCAGTGCAGGAAATATCTCACTTTATAAGATTTATATACCTTCCCCCTGAAGAGTAGAAGCTACCTGCTGGATAAGGGGAGGTCTGTCCTTCCCTAAACTTGCTAGAGGTTTCCCAATTCACATATTAGCAATTAAAATGGATTTCGAATCTTCCTAGAATATAGGAAGATACTAAAGACGTTTGATGTCCTGAAAAGTCATCAAAGTGCCTGGAACTGTTGTCTGTTCCCTGGTACATGTCCTCTCATACTGTCAAGAAAGGAGAAGATGGAGAATTTAGGTTCTGGCTAAGTTTGAGCAGTATCTGCTAAGTTCCTGGGCCAGGCTGAGTTGGGGAGAAGACCAGAGTGTCTTACAGGTTCCTCCTATGGCTCTTCCCCAGCCCCCAGTGCAGGCGGGCAGCTTACCTTCTGGGCGCATCTCTTAAAACTGTGCTTGGAATTACTGCTGATTCCTGATTTAGACAGTTATCCTAGAACACTGACTAAAAATATATTGGCCACATGTAAACATAAATATTTACCAGCAAAAATAAATGACAGTGTTTAAAACCTTTTAAATGACCTACTTAACATTCCTGTACCAAGAATCTAGAGATACTCTCCTAGGTAGCTGATGTTTGCATAAAACTGGCACCACCTTTCTGGGGGATAACTAGGCAGAAGGTTTAAAAATGTCCATGGCCTTTGCCTCTGTAACCCAGTGTGTAGGAAATCATCAAGATTTTGCCTAATGACTTGGCAAGGAGATGTTCACTGCAGCTCCCCAATAAACAGGATAATTTATCAGTCATACGTGAGACAAAATACTGTACAACCATAAAAATAAATCAAGGTAGATATGTGGTTTTAGACATGAAGGATATCATGTTATCCTATTGAAAAAGTAAATTAAATTCACAACAGTAAATGCATATAAATATATACAAGAAAATGTAAACAAATGCATAGAAGAAATACCAGAAAGGATGGGCAAAATGATCATTATTTCTGGGTAGTGTGATTAATAGTAATTTTAATGACTAATGGGTCATTTTATTTTATTATCTTTTACAACGAGCAGGTATTACTTATGAAAAAGAAATACTTAGCATTGAAACTGGTCTCTCCCACTCCTCAGAGAAAGCCATGGTCCTGAATTTTTTACCATAGCCTTGCTTGTCTTTTTACTTTTATTCCTAAACAGTATTTTATTTAGTTTGTGTGTTTGGGGACTTCATATAAGTGCAATTATACTTTATTATTCTTCTGCAACTTGTGTTTTTCACTCAGCATCTTGTTTCTGAGTTTCACCCATGTGGCGTGCATGGCTGTAGTTGACTCATTTCACTAGGGTCGAGTTGTCTTGGTGTAAATGACCACGGTGTGCTTTCATGTTCTCCTGTTGATAGACATTTGCTGATTTACAGTTTTCTGCTACCATGAAAGTTCTTATTAATGACCTCAGGTACTCATGTATGAGTGTCTTGGGTATATCCATAGGTGTGGAATGCTGGATTGTAGGGTGTGTGAATGTTCAACTTTACTAGATGATACATTTTTTTCAAGTTATTTGTATCTGTTTATATTTTTGCAAGCAGTGTATCAGAGTTTCCATCCTCTACATAGTCATCAACTTTTATTAATATCATCAAACTTTTAACTTTTTGCTAATCCAGTGGGTATGAAATGTTTTAATTTGTATTTCCCGGAATATCAGTGAAGTTGAGCATGTTATTCGGGATTTATTAACCACTTGTGATTTCTCCCTGTAATGAATCTGTTTGGGTTTTTTGGCCCATGTTTCTATTGGGTTGTTTCCATTGTTTATGTGGGTTGGTAGGAATTCTGTTTATTCTGGGAACTAATTTTGCTAGTTCTACATCTGGGAGATATCTTCTTCCATTAGTGGCTTGTCTTTTTATTTTCCATACAGTTAGTGTTTTTGATGAAGAAACATTCTTTTTTTTTTTTTTTTTTTTGCGGTACATGGGCCTCTCACTGTTGTGGCCTCTCCCGTTGCGGAGCACAGGCTCTGGATGCGCAGGCTCAGCGGCCATGGCTCACGGGCCCAGCCGCTCCGCGGCATGTGGGATCTTCCCGGACCGGGACACGAACCCGCGTCCCCTGCATCGGCAGGCGGACTCTCAACCACTGCACCACCAGGGAATACCCATTCTTATTTTTTGATTAAGAATTGATTTACAATATTATATTAGTTTCAGATGTACAATATAGTGATTCAGTATTTTGATAGATTATACTGCATTTAAAGTTATTCTAAAAATATTGCCTATATTCCCTGTGCTGTACAGTATATCCTTGTATCTCATTTATTTTATATAGTAGTTTGTCTCTTTTAATCCTCTACCCCTACCTTCTCCCTCCTCCATCCTTCTTCCCACTGGTAATGACTAGTTTGTTTTCTATATCTGTGAGCTGTTTCTGCTTTATTTTTTTATGTTCCACATATAAGTTATAACAAACAGTATTTGTCTTTCTCTGTCTGACTTATTTCACTAAACATAATACCCTCTAGGTCCCTCCACATTTTTGCAAATAGCAGAATTTCATTCTTTTATATGACTAATGTTCCATTGCGTGTGTGTGTGTGTGTGTATATATATATATATATATATATATATATATATATATATATATATGCCGTGTCTTCTTTATCCATTCATCTGTTGATGGACACTTAGGTTGCTTCCAGATCTTTGTTATTGTAAATTATGCTTCTATGAACATTGGGGTGTATATATCTTTCAAGTCAGTGTTTTTGTTTTCTTTGGATAAACACCCAGAAGTGAAATTGATGGATCATATAGTAGTTCTATTTTTGGTTTTCTGAGGGACCTCCTTACTATTTCCATAACGGCTGCACCAATTTGCATTCCCACCAAGAGTGCACAGGTGTTCCCTTTTCTCCTCACCAGCATTTGTTATTTGTGGTCTTTTTGACAATAGCCATTCCGACAGGTGTGAAGTGATAGCTCATTCTTAATCTTATCCATCCTTTCTTTCATGATTTGCCCATTTTTTGTGTCTCAAGAAATCCCTTCCTACCCAGAGGTTCATAAATATAAAGTCCCATATTGTCTTCTAAAATGTTTATAATTTAATCTCTGTTAATGGTGTGAAGGTGTCCGATTTTATTTTTACAATACGGAAAACTGTTTGTTCCAGGACAATTTATTAAAAGACCTCCCTTTTTCCAGAGTTGTATAAATGCCAGCTCTGTCATAATTCATGTCATAAATAAAACTTCCATATATATGTGTGCCTGTTTACAGAGGACACATGCATTTGCGTTGTCCAGGCACTTCCCACCTCCCTCTGACAGTCAGTGTGGCCACAATACTTCCTCACGGCTGCAGCTGCTCCAGGTTCCATATCTGCATATTTCCACATCAAAGTGGAAAAAAGTTTTAATACTCTTATCTCGAGGTTCTTTTGGACCACCTGGGAGGTTGTGAATTCTCAGGGGAAGCCCTTTTGTCCTGTCCATTTCATGCTGAGTGTCAAGGCAGGCAATTTGCCTTGCAGATGCCTGTGGGGAGTGAAGGTATTTACTTCCCGGTCACCTTACTCTCGGGGTGTAGCCCTGTGGGCAGGAGGGTCTCACCATAACCTTCTCTCCCTCCGTGGCCCTGGGCTTTGTCCTCTGCCCCCTGCATCCCATGGGACAGTAAAAACTGAGGCTGGGATTCATCTGGGTGGTAAATGTAGAATTAATGACGACTTGTTTTGTTTACATCTCAACTTCCCACTTTCACTTAGTTTTTGGGATTCTTAGTATTCTTTACTTTCTTGGCAGCTCATGACACATTTAGAAGGATTATTTTCTTCTGGAATTTTTAGTTATTTTTCAGTGGGAGGGTCAGTCAGAGTATCTAGTTCTTCAGACCATGGAAGTAGAATTTGGCTAAATTCTTTTTTTTTTTTTTTGCGGTACGCGGGCCTCTCACTGTTGTGGCCTCTCCCATTGCGGAGCACAGGCTCAGGACACACAGGCTCAGCGGCCATGGCTCATGGGCCCAGCCGCTCCGCGGCATGTGGGATCTTCCCAGACAGGGGCACGAACCCGTGTCTCCTGCATCGGCAGGCGGACTCTCAACCACTGCGCCACCAGGGAAGCCCTAAATTCATTTTTTAACTTGCATTATGTTTTGCCAATCTTACCTAAAGGTTTGTTGGAGACTGAACCACTGCAAGGAAGAGATGAAGACACAGTAGCCAGTGCTGACTTCCCTAGCATGCTCTCTGAGGAGGAAAAAGAAGAATTAAAGGCAGAACTAGTTCAGGTATGTTTAGTAATCTTCTTATTGTTGCTACGTCTATCTCCAAATCCTGAGAATTATTGTTAGTTGATATAAGTTGCATATTACAATTATGTTGTCTTCCATTTAATAAGATTTAATAAGTGATATATTGTAAGGTGATTCATTTTTCTGAGGTATTTTTGTCTTCCATTTAATAAGATTTAATAAGTGATATATTGTAAGATGATTCATTTTTCTGAGGTATTTTTGTGATGCTAATTGTCCATTATCCATTGGTGGCCATGGGAAAACAAACGGTTATGCTGCTTGAGCAACGATAATTAGTTGTAAATATGCACCTCTTACTCTTTTTAGTCTCACAATGCTATGGGGACAATGAATCACTTACAAACCTTATGGAATTCCTTCAAGACCTTGGTACAGGCGCAAGCTGCCTTTGAAGAGCAGTTGTTGTTTGAGGTCAGCAGCTTAGCTCAACAAATACTGTGAAAGGATTTATGTTTATAATGAAAACTTCATTCATAGAAACAACTGAATTTGTTAAGTTGATGTGCTCTTTTTCAGAAGAATAAAGCTCCGGTGGTAGAGAGGGAAGCTATGATGACTTTAGGCTTCATTAGAGCTTGTGTAGTTGCCATGGGCATCTGGACCTAGAGATAAGGAGGGTGCCTGGCTTGTCGTGAAGACAACTCTTTGTTCAAGCCATTTGTTCGTAGCACCCACTACATACACTTTGCTACCTCTTAAATACTTTGCTAGGGAGCGTTTACATCGTAGGAGGAAAGGGCAGGAGAAGGGAGCTTCTCAAGTAGAAGAAGCAGTAAGGCAAGAGGGGAAGAGGCCAGCATTCCTCCCCATTTGAATCCCTGGCCCAGAGAGTAGGAAGCTCCTGGTCCAGCTGGAATCAAGGCTTGTCTTCTTCCTCTGGCCTCTTCTACAGGCTGGAGACACAGCTTTAAATTAAGCTTCACCCCGCTGTGTCCACCCCAGACTCTCCAAGCTCTAAGGTTCTGATAGTGTGTGTTTATGACAGCTCATAATAATACTAAAGACATTTCAGGTGCTTTCGTAAGACACACCCTAGAATAACCTCATGATAAAATGAAGGAGCAGCTTGTTCTTCTAGTACAGCAGAAATTATGTTAGTAAGGACAGTGCCTCAGATCAAATAGCCTGGTTCTTTAGCTGGACCTGTCTGTGGCCACTGATCCAGAGCCACCTCGTTTATTTCAGATTGGCTACACCTGCCAGAGTGCAGGGACCAAAGTCAACCTAAACAGAGAATATCTGAGCTCCACGTTTTCTTAGGGCCTGGAATCCTGGATTATGACTTGTTCCTGTCAATTGTGTTGACAAAAGTTATATTCTGCAGACTGTCATCAGCTAACTGATTCTAAACTGAAATTTAACTCCTTCACTGTTATCATCCAAGTTTAAGTTCATACACAACCTCTGTAACAGACCAACTTTTATAAAATGACTTGATTTTTCTCAGTTCTGGGATTACTGGGATATATATATACACACACACACACACACACACACGTACATACATCTGTGTTTTTTGTGTGCCTGCATGCTGTATTTTCTAAACTTTCAACAATGAGCAAGTATTATGTTTATAATCAAGAAACAGTAAGCCTTGGTTCTCAATGGATGCCCCCATGAATATAAAAAACCAGTGTTTTCACACATTCTTGTCTCATTTGGCCACATTAATGACCCTCCAGTGTGTCTCATTCCTACGACTTTTTGAGCCTGACTTCTGAAAATAACACCAGACTCCTTATTACTTTTTCACGTTACCAGGATTCATGTTTTCATCCTTTAGGATGCATTAGCCTCCATGCTTCCTGTCTCTTATTTCTGGATTCCTCAGGGGTGGAGAAGCACCATGTCTTGCCAAAGGTAGCAGTGTAACCTCCAGGGGCACTGGGCACAGCTGTTTGCCTCAGGCCCAGCAAAAAGCAAAGGAGGGGATCTTTCCTATTTTTCCTCTTCACATTTCCATTTCTTCTCCCTCCATCTATGTCACCTCTGCTTTCTGCTCATTATTCTCTTAAATCCACTTTCTCTGCCCTTTCACAGCGTATGTGAGCACACACACACACCACAAATTAGGTTCTTTCATATCACACATGCATTCAGATTACCGTAAATGCTAGGGTTTAATTGCATCAAGGACATCTCAGCAGTCCCACGGCTGGCCCTATGAAGAACTGAGACGTCGTGCAGACAGCTCAGCTTCTCTGCCTCAATTCTCCACAGATATTCCTCTGGGGCCCCTGGTCATAAGCAACCCCTCTCTGTTTGAGGGAAGATCCTACTGGGTCTGTTAGGCACTTGGGTAACAGGACACCTCACACGTCAGCCTGTTAGACTGCTTTTGCATCAGGCAGTCAGTTGTGGCTGTGATCCAAAGCAAGAGCTTCGTGTAGGAGGACTTCTTATGTCTGATTGCTTTGCTTAGAGGGGTCTTGGGGTGTTCCAGGCACCCGCTCTCCTCTTCTGTACACTCCTCTCCCTCGTTTCCTCAGATTCTCCTTCTGTTTGCTGACTGTGCTGGATCCCCGCCCCAGGGCTTTACCCTGCACTGTTTTGTGGTCTGTATTCTCATGAGGGCGCCCTTAGACTTCAGGCGAGCCTGTAACCCCACTCAGCCGCACAGCCAGCGCACTGTTGTGCTGACCAAGTGCTGGCAGAAGACCTGTCCTTGTGGGGAGAGACATAAAATAAGCCAGTATTGTCCAAGGGGCTACATCTTAGCCGAGGTCTGCATCTTAAAAGAGGAATCTGTCGTTAACACAGTTCAGTCTCGAGTTTATTATTATGTTCACGCAATAAGTGTGTTTTTAAAAGTTCCTTCAATGCGGGGCCAATATCACTTCTGATCTGGTGCAGTAGTTTGTGCACAGAAGGTGCACAATTAAGATTTATAATTAACTTGAATCATAGCACCAGCAAACATTTATATTTGTCAATACTGGAAGGAGAATATTTTTTTTTTTTTACAAATCTTGTCAATATATAAAGAAATATTATTTTGTTTCAGATATTTGTTCTCATTAGTCTTATTACCAGCTGCTCCTAACATCTTTTCTGAGGTTTTTATGCATCTATTCTGTGGGTTGTCTTTTCCATTCTCCCTTTTTAGATAAACTTGCTCAATATTTCTGTGCTACTAACATCCCACTCCCACTTTCATTTCGCTAAGCTGCATTTGATGCTCAGTATTCTGTAATGTGGCTTGCCTTTTGAAAAGGATGAAGTGTTAGCATTAGAACCATAAATTTATGATTATATAACAATCAGGTACTGCCAATGTCCCCTAGATAAAATGACTCAAGAAAAATGGGCATTAATAGGAGTAGGAAAAATACCAGACAGCATCATCAAATAGACAGTGGCTGTTGCTCAGTGTGTCGTTCCCCAAGAAAAGCACACAGTGCCCTCAAGCCACCCGTCTCTTAGCCTTTCCAAAGAAGTGCCCTAAGCTCTTCCTTCCTCTCTCAGTTTTTTTCCTTCAAGACTTTCATTTTTTCTGGACTGAGCTAGTGAACAACTAAAGTCTTCACAACCAATACTGTCTTATTGTAACACCCCTCTGTGTTAATCAGGGTTCTGCAGAGAAGCAGAACCAATAGGATATATATATATGTATATAGAAAGAGATTTATTATAAGGACTTAGCTGATTGTGTAGCTCCAGTCTGAAGGCCTAGGAAGAGGCAATGTTACAGTTTGAATCTGAAGGCAGGAAAAAACAAAAAAACAACAAGACAAAACAGTGGCCCATCTCAAAAGCAGACAGGCAGATAGAGTTCCTTTTTACTCAAGGGAGGGTCAGCCTTTTTGTTCTATATAGGTCTTCAACTGATTAGATGAGGCCCACCCACTTGGGGAGAGCAACCTGCTTTACTCAGTCTGCTAATTCAAATGTTAATCTCATGCAGACTAACCCTCACAGACACACCCAGAATAATGTTTGACCAAATGTCTGGGCACCCCATGGCCTGTCACACCCTCCCAGATATTATTTGAATTTGAATTTGAATTCTTCCATATTCTTAGCCAAGGCAGGAGTAAACCAGGAGAAGTGGCAGGACTTGAAGCAGTGTGTACAAGAGACCAAATGCTCTTACTCCTAAACATCATACTGATACTTAATAGTTTATAAAAGTATTTCTTTTTCTGGATTTAAGTTAGATATTTTATGTAATATAGCAGATTAAATAGAAAAGTAAGTTTTCAATCTTCTAGTATAAATTTCATATTGAAGCTAACTCATTACTTAATTTATAATTTTTTTCATTTTTTTATTGAAATAAATTGGCATAACATAAAATTATTTTAAATTGAACCATTCAATGGCATTTAGAAACTTACAGTGTTGTGTAACTACCACCTCTGTCCAGCCCCAAAACATTTTAATTGTCCCAAAAGGGAACCCCATACCCACTAAGCAGTTGCTTCCCATTTCTCTTTCTTCTCTGCAGCCATCAGCCTGCATTCTGTCTCTATGGATTAGATATTTCATGTAAATGGAATCATACAGTATGTGACCTTTAGTGGCTGGCTTTATTTCACTTAGCCTAGTGTTTTTGAGGTTCACCTGTGTTGTAGCTTATATCAGTACTTCATTCATTTTTACCACTGAATAATATTCCATTTTATGTATATACTGCAATTTGTTTATCCATTCGTCCTTTGATGAATATTTGGGTTGTTTTCACCTTTTGGCTATTGTGAGTAGTGCTGTTTTGAGCATGCATATACATGTATTTATTTGAGTACCTGTTCTCAATTCTTTGGAGAATATGCCTAGGAGCAGGAGTGCTGTGTCATATGGTAATTCCATGTTTAACTTTTTGAGAAACTGAGAGACTGTTTTCCGCAGTGGCTGAACCATTTTTCATTCCCACCAGCAATGAACAAGGGTTTCAATTTCTCCACATCCTCACCAACACTTTCATTCCTATTCATTCATATCTGAGTAATCAAGTTGAAATATCTAATCTTGTGCATAAATATTTATCCTATAAGAAGATCTTCTGGGCTTCCCTGGTGGCGCGGTGGTTGGGAGTCCGCCTGCCGATGCAGGGGACGCGGGTTCGTGCCCCGGTCCGGGAAGATCCCACATGCCGCGGAGCGGCTGGGCCCGTGAGCCATGGCCGCTGAGCCTGCGGGTCCGGAGCCTGTGCTCCGCAATGGGAGAGGCCACAACGGTGAGAGGCCCGCGTACCACAAAAAAAAAAAAAAAAAAATATCTTCTAAGGGGTCAAGAAACCAAAGAACCAGACTATCAGTTTCTAGTGAAGATATGATTAATTTAAAATTAAAGGGGAAAGGATATCTTAAATACTTTAATTGATGATTTACCTGCACTCCAGCTCATTCCAAAACGAATTTGATATGGCTACAGAGGTACTTACAATGTAGAATTTGCATACTACCTGCATCAGAATAACTGGGGGTGCTTGTTAAAAAATATATGTAGGCTGGCCTCACCAAATTTGAGATATCAGAATCTTAGGGCATTAAAAGGGGCCTACTTCTGGAATCTGTATTTTAAATGTGCTCTCTGAGTGACTTTTATATAAACTGAAATTGAGAACCACTGGTGTAACTAGGCCAAAAATTCTCATTAGTCAAATAAGTGAATGAATCTCACCAGGATTGTCATTTAAACCATTTGTGATTAAAGGCCTTTCTGCTGTGTCAGGACTCTCTGCTCTGCTGAGAGAGATGAGATTGGCCATTTTCAGTCTGGCATGTTAATGTAATTTAAGATTATCTGTTTTTTCACCCTCTGGGTTTTGCTTCATAGATATTTTGGCATATATTTAGATCACTGATAAATAAATGAAAGCTTTAAGAAGTGTGAGCCTTACATTTTATTGAAATGGTGAGACTTTCATTATAGAACCTGATAATAGACCCAACAGAGTAACTGAGTTCATGTTTCCATCATTAGAAGTTTTTTCTCTACAAATGCCTTTTAATGTATGCTTCGATTTTTAAATTATTAGGTGTGGAATTTTATCTTTCTTTAGGATGTTGTTTGGTAAATTGGTCACTTCAATGTTTCTATCACTTTTTGGGATTGTGGATTTCATTAGGAAATTGTGAATACTTTACCCACTCCTCCCACCCCCAAATAACTAAAAATATCTTACTGTCCCCCATAGTTTTGAATAAATTTCTGGGGTTCCATAGATATAAGATTGAGAATACCAAGTTGTTTAAACCTCTTTCTTCTTCTCTACATCTTTAATTTCTTTTTGCAAGTTAAAAAACTTCCCATTAATTTTGTTACAAGTTGGAAACTACAGTAATACCTGATATATGTACAAAACCAGATTCCTAGTCATTTCAGTCACCCAAACTGAAAGAAAGCCAAAAAGGTCTTTCTAATACAGAATAAAAGGCTGAAATGAAGCCCACATATTTTCTATGGTAAAAGAGATAGAGATACAACCTTGAGAAATCTTAGGCAGCAAACTAAATGCAGAAGAACACATTGACAAAGATGAAAAAGTGGAATATAACATGAGAACAAAACGATAGAAGGGTTTGACTTTAAAATGACAGTGTCTGGGCTTCCCTGGTGGCGCAGTGGTTCAGAGTCCGCCTGCCGATGCAGGGGACACGGGTTCGTGACCCGGTCTGGGAAGATCCCACATGCCACGGAGCGGCTGGGCCCATGAGCCATGGCCGCTGGACCTGCGCGTCCGGAGCCTGTGCTCCGCAACGGGAGAGGCCACAACAGTGAGAGCCCTGCGTACCGCCAAAAAAAAAAAATAAATAAATGACAGTATGTTCTCATTTAATGGAAAGACTAAAAACATAATCCCCTTTGGTGGTCCCTACGTACACTCCTTTTGCAGTAATGAGTATATGTCTGCATACTGAAGACTCTTGCTCATCAAGAAAAGACAGGGTGCTATTGATTATAACATGTTTATGGAAGGTGAAATTCATTTCAGAAAGATTTCCATGAACATATAAGAAATGTTCCATAACCATAAAAAAAATGGATAATGTTAGATTACTAGGACATTTTGCTGATATTAAAAGCTCCAAGATATTGTTCTTTTCTACTAGATTATTTAAGATGCTTGATTCAGTATTTCTACCTGTTTTGCTTAAGTGATTTTTTGTGAATATGAAGGTTTACAATGCTATTTTTGTCTGTTCACCATTGCGGTAAAATCTTCCTTGCTCTAATAAAAAGGACTAATTTTTGCAAAGCTAACTGTCATTGTTGAGATGTGTTTTTTAGCAGCTACGTCTCTGGTGACCCAAGGAACACATTTGCAAGATGACTGACAGGGTTAGTGATGCTCCTTGTGGTCAGAAGTAGAGTGACACTTAGAATGTAAATGAGACACAGATCTCCATTAAAAAATATAATAATCTCGTAAAGTGTCAGGCACTTTTTTTTTTTTTACCTCTGTGCATGTGGGATACTAAGGGAGTACTATTGATTCTCTTCTGGCTTCACAAAGAAAGTCACAAATATTTATACTTTTCAGAAAACCAAGATGTAAATTTAAGCAATATTACCAGGGCAATATGTTACAGAGTGTGACAATAGAATAAAGTATGATAACTGGAATCAAAGACTTTGAGGAGGTTCAAAATTATTTTCACAAAATATAGCAATGCTCTCTAAAATCTGGGTATTTTACAGAACTCCTTTGTTAGAAATTAGATTTGCAAGAGCAAGTTTTTCATGACTTATTTATTTTATAACAGGAAGTTTATACCTTTTGATCCCCTTCACCCATTTCACCCACCCCCCTCCCTTGCCTCTGGCAACCACCAGTCTATTCTCTTTATCTGTGGGGTTGGTGGTTTTTTTAAGATTCCACATATAAATGAGATCATACAGTCATATGGTATTTGTCTTTCTCTGTCTGACTTCTTTTACTTAGCATATTGCCTTCAAGGTCCATTCATGTTTTAAATGGCAAGATTTCCTTCGTTTTAAAATGGCTGAATAATATTTCTGTATGTGTGTGTGTGTGTGTATGTGTGTGTATGTAAAATATCTTCTTTATCCATTTATCTATCAATGGACACTTAGGTTATTTCCATATCTTAGCTATTGTTAATAATGCTGCAATGAACATGTGGGGGGTACATGTATCTTTTCTGAGCTAGTGTTTTTATTTTCTTTGGATAAATCCTCAGAAGTGGAATTCCTGGATCATATGAGAGTTCTATTTGTAATTTTTAAAAGAATCTCCATACTCTTTTCCATAGTGTCCAAGAGCAGTTTTATGATGCTGGAGAGATTTACTGTTCTGCTAACACAGGGGAAACAGGAGATACATCAGTACAAAGACTTCTACATGAATGTTAATATTAGCTTTAGTTGCATTAGCCAAACCCAAATATCCTTCAGTAGTTGAATAGAAAACAAACTGTGGTAGATCCATACAATGGAGTACTACTCTGCAGAAAAAAAGGAAAAGCCATTGATGATGCAGCAACATGGATGAATCAAATGATTTCAAATTATTATATTGAGTGAACAAAGTCAGGCAAGAATGAGTTCATACTGTATAGTTCAATTTATATTAAATTCCAGAAAATACAAACTAAACTCCAGTGAAAGATCAGTGACTGCCTGGGTGAGGGAAGAGAAAAGGGAGGGAGGAATTAACAAAGAAGAACCAGAAAACTTTTGGAGGTGATGATTTCTTTACTATGTTGATTAAGGCGATGACTTCAAAGGAGTATACATATATCAAAACTTACAGATTGGACGCTTTATGTGTGTACAGTTTATTGTATGTTAACTACATGTCAATTAAGATTGTTAAAAAGAAAAATCAATACAAATCACTCCCTTGCATACATCCTCTCCTCCCTTGTTCATTCTCTCCTGAGGCACCACCTTGGCAAACCACAACATATGCTAGGTATGGTTGGCAAAAAATAAACAACACTGACTAATAACACTTTAAAAGAACTTGTTAGGCATAGACTACAAAAACAGTCTTTTCAAAAATTATATCTATGTATAATTTTAGAAAAACGTTTGGATGATGAGAAACCAAAAAAATTAAGCAGTGGCTGTTTCCTAGTAGATTACACATGATTTTTATTTTCTTTACATTTTGCTGTATGAGTGAATTTTTTTTTTTTTTTTTTGCAGTACATGGGCTTCTCACTGTTGTGGCCTCTCCCGTTGCGGAGCACAGGCTCCGGACGCGCAGGCTCAGCGGCCATGGCTAACGGGCCCAGCCGCTCTGCGGCATGTGGGACCCTCCCGGACCAGGGCACGAACCCGTGTCCCCTGCATCGGCAGGCGGACTCTCAACCACTGCGCCACCAGGGAAGCCCCTGTATGAGTGAATTTTTTACAAGGAGTAGTGATTTCTTTTAGAATTATTAAAGCTAAAAAAATCTACTTTCATTTTTAAATATTAGACGGTCTTCTCTACAGGACGTGTTTGCTAAGGCCACGCACCGGGCTATGTAAACAAGAGGGCGCAGAGGCTGCTTTGGAGCACCGAGGGCACCCGTGTGTGTTTCAGCTGGTCTGACCTCTTTCCCCACCATTTCCCCTCCTACCTGTAGCTAGAAGACGAAATTACAACATTACGACAAGTTTTATCAGCGAAAGAAAGGCGTCTGGTTGAGATAAAACAAAAACTCGGCCTGAACTTGATGAATGAATTAAAACAGAACTTCAGCAGAAGCTGGCATGACGTGCAGACCACTACGGCGTAAGTATATGTTTTTCTTAAAAAAAATTCACTCAGCCTGCTCTCTTGCCTCTTCAGTTTTTTCCCCATGAGGCTGATTTCATACTGGTGGCTAGGGAAAAATATTTCCTCCAGAAGTAAAATAAGGAAATATGAACAATCATTAATATGTTGCATGATGCAGACTCTATAAAGTAGCTTCATGAAATAAAACTTTGTTCACCAACACTCTGTTTTCACTTAGACTACTTTTATGGAGTTTTACAGTTTAAAGTTCTTTCTCTTCATTTTATATATATATATATTTTTTAACATTTGTTAAATATATACTTTTTCCTTATGTTTTTTCATAAAATTCTAAATCCTCAGAATACTTGGCATTCAGTGCATATTTTGAGTTACTATCAAAAATGGTTGACAGCTTTAAAAACTGTACAGACTTTTGGTCCATTTACATGAAAAGAAAAGTTTGTACCTCTCATGTTTGGGGGTGTGCTTTTATCCCCACTACTCTAGGGAATGTTAGAACTGGGTTAAGGCCTCATGAAATGATAGAATATATTGGTTTCTGCCCCTGGTTTCTGGCACAGAGCTCCCAAAACCCTTATAATTTCCTACACCAGGAGCATCTTTTGTTCTAACATTTGCATTTTGACCCTTGTTCCTGACACAGAGTTCCTAGATCCCTTGGAATTTCCTGGGTGATAGCAGTATCCTTGGTTCTAATGAGGTGACTTTTGGTGGACTCCTGGATGAGGGCTGGTCACCAGAAAGACCAAGCCATTATTAGAAGCTTGGAACTGTCAGTCCCACACCCCCGTTCTCTAGAGAGGGAAAAGGAGCTGGAAGTGATCTATCATGCCTACATGATGAAGCTTCCATAGAAATCTCAAAAATATGGGGTTTGGAGAGCTTTAGGGTTGCTGAACACATGGAGGTGCCGGGAGGGTGGCGTGCCAGGAGAGAGAATGGAAGCTCGGTACCCATCCCCACATGCCTCTTCCATCTGGTTGTACATCTGTATCTTTTATCATATCATTTTTACAATAAATCGGTAACCCAGTAAGAAACCTGTTTTCCTGAGTTCTGTGAGGCACTCTAGCAAATTAATTGAACTCAAGGAGGAGGTTGTGGGAACCTCTGATTTATAGCCCACTGGTCAGAAGCACTGGTGATAATCTGGACTTGCGATTGGCATCTGGAGTGAGGTGAGTGGGGGGCAGTCTTGTGGGGCTGAGCCCTTAACCTGTGGGATCTGACTCGATCTCCAGGTAGATAGTGTCAGAATTGAGTTAAATTGTAGGACGCCCAGCTGGTGTCACAGAATTGCTTGGTGTGTGAAAACGCCCCCATAGCTGATGTCAGAAGTATTGTGAGTCTGATAGTAATGTGAGAGTAAAGGAGAAACACAGGAGAAGCAAGTTTTTCTTACTTAGACCAACAGAAATGTTTTTCAGCTTTGCCGTTATCTTCCTGTCTGATGTTAGGCAAGGTACAGAATAGGTTTGGGTATTCTACAATCATGCTTTCATGGCGTTACTTTTTAAACTATGTGAAATATTTAACTATTGTGGTACTTCTCTAATGATTTAAAATATTTTGCTTGCCAGGGGGTCTTGTGCCAAAGCGAAGAAGGTGCCCGCATCATAATGCGATTGTGCTTCCTTTTGTGTGTTGGGAGCTGGGGGCCGATGGAGAAACCACAGAAGCTTCCTATCCCTTGACCCCAGATTCCACCATCAAGAAATTTTTGTCTTTGTGTTATGCATTTTCTTCCCTAGTATTCCTCCTTGGAAGGTAAAGATATTACATTGCTAGTATCTAAGTGGGAAACAATTTTTCTCTTTGCTGGTACTTTTCTCCCAGGTGTAGAGGGGCCTGGTAGTAAGAAAAGGTACCCATGATAGAGAGCAATTATTTCAGTTTGGCTGGGGGCCAACTTTGCCTGCTGGTTACTGAGAACTAAGATCTAAGACCTTAGCGAAGATACCCTTTGCATGAGGAGTTAGATCTAAGAGGAGCCTGACGTCTCCACACTGTGGTTCCCTTAGTGTCCATGTAAAGGGGAATGTTCTCTCCAGCTCTAAAAGCCTAGCAATTCTATCTGCATCTGTGCATGTGCACCCCGTGGGCTCATCCAGAAAGGGTAAGGACACAGTCCAGAGTAGGGCAGGATGGAGCCAGGGAGCCCATCAGTGTCTCTCCAGAGGTTAACCAACCTTCCCCAACCTGATGATTTGGAAGAAGATAAGAAACTACACACTGATGTTTATCAATTTAAAAAATATATATCGGGCTTCCCTGGTGGCGCAGTGGTTGAGAGTCCGCCTGCCGATGCAGGGGACACGGGTTCGTGCCCCGGTCTGGGAAGATCCCACATGCCGCGGAGCGGCTGGGCCCGTGAGCCGTGGCCGCTGGGCCTGCGCGTCCGGAGCCTGTGCTCCGCAACGGGAGAGACCACAGAAATGAGAGGCCCGCGTACCACAAAAGAAAAAAAAATATATATATATGTATATCTCGCCAACACCATATGAACAATCTCTTGAAAATTCAGGATAGCTGGATTTTAGGCACTAAACTAAATGAGCTTATCTGTCAGTAGTTTTGCTTTTTGTCTTTGCACTTTGGTGGCCTATACCAATTAATGGCCCTGATAGGGTGAGGCCGAGCCATCTCTAATTCCCTGGGTCTGGTGGCCTCTGTATTTAATCCAGGTCTGGGCTTTCTTGTCACTTGATCTGAACTTCCTTCTGGGGTGTCAGAACCAGGCAGGATCTTTCTGCTTGGGCTCCCTGACCACACTGCAAGGATAAGAGAACCCAATGGAGGGAGGGCAATTCTGGCTCTTCTGTTGCTGAGAGGAGGGAGGGAGCAGCGAATATCTGAGCAGAGGATGTGGCCAGTTTGTTCTGGGTCTGCCAGGGCAGGCGGCGGGGGGGAGTGAGGGGAATGGGTCATGGTTTCCTGAGACATGGAATTAGAGCAGGCAAGTTCAAGGAAGGCTCGTAGCCTCTTTGCACACTGGAGAATGTATAGTTTCTTGTTTTCCCACGTTTGAAAAAACCAATTGGTTTTATAGTCAGGCAGTACACTTAGTATCAAGCTTTTTGTTGAATGAGTAGAACAGAGTTATTCCCTGGGGTTATCGAGTTTAAAGTCGTGGTCAGGAAAACAGTTCTGTTTTTGTTTATTTTACAAGTTTTTACAAGTAACCGGTTAAAAGCTAAGTGTGACAGGGTTGTAACGGCAAATCCAGGGTATTGTAGGGGACGTAAAGCAGGGGATGGAACCTTGCCTGGGGTCTCAGGGAAGCTTTTTTGAGTAAGATGTCTAAGCAGAACTCTGGAGGATGATTTGGAGTTTAATCCGGCCACGGCGGGCAGGAGGGACGTCCTGGGGGACGCACAGGCACAGCCTGGTTGAGGCTGGCAGAGAAGACTCCTTCTCCTAAGGAAAATCCATCCAATTACTTAGGCTTGTTGAGATGGTGGGGAGAAGGGGCCGGGGCTTGTGGCATCTGTTTATAACAGAGTTATTCTTTATCCACAGGCAATAGAAAGCTGTTAGGGGGGTCCTGACAGTTTGTTTACCCAACAAGTGTTAGTGAGTGTCTGCTATTAGGCATTATTACCCAGGGGCTAATCTAAGCCCTCAGGATACAGGATTCAACAAGATGGACAAAGTTCCTAATCTATGAATGTTGAAAGGGAAAAGGGCATGAAACAAGCAGCAAACAAATGAGGATCTGTCGGGACGCTATGATGAAGACAGCATAGGTTGAGGTACTAGAGAGTGACTTGCCGGAGAGGGTGGAAGCTGCTTTGATGGGTCCCTGACAGGGAAATCCTGTCCTGGGAGGTTTCTTTGAGCTGAGACCTGAATGACAGAAAGATATGACCTTGTGAGGATCTGGGGAAGAGCTTTTAGGCTGAGGAAAAAATTGCCACAAGGACACTGAGGCAAGACCTAGCTTTACAGGTTTCAGGAAGCAGAGGAAAGGGCTGTGTCTGGAGTGTAGTGAGAGGAGCTTGAGGTCAGAGCCTCTGGGGCCTCCCAGGCCAAGGCGAGGAGTGAGGATTTTATTCCAAGAGCTTTGGATGCCGTTGGAGAATTTGCAGCAGGAAGTGACTTGTTCTAATTCACCTTTTAAAAAGAACGTTCTGGTTGGTTTTTGTAATATTGATTGTGAAGAGGCAGGAATGGAAACCAGAAAATCATTTATAAGTCTGTTGCAGTGGCCCAGGTTGTCGTGATGGAGAGTCATGAGCAGAGAGGGGACAGGATCTGGAGGTCGACCCAATGGGACTTCCCAGTGGTTTGGATGTGGGGGGTTGAGGGAAATAGAGGGATCAAATGTGACATTAGGTCTCTGACTTGGGCTGCTGGGTGAATACCGAGACTGGTTACAGCAGTGGGGATTTAGCATTGTGGTTAACCTGGTGGGCTGCGGACTCCAACCAATTGCCTGGTTTGAAATCTAGGTCCCCTGCCTCCACGAAATGAGATCGTATTAGTACCTATCATAGGTAGTGAGGATTCAATGAGCGCAGAACAGTGTCTGATACTTTGTAGGCCTGTTTGCTCTTCTAGGAAACAGGTCTGGTGAGGACACCCAAGAATTCTGCTTTGGCTGTGCGCAGTCTGAGATGTCCAGTAGATAAATAAGTTGATATATTGAGAGGGCAACTCGGAGGAAAAGTCAGGGATGGAAATGGACATTTGAGAGTCATCTACATATTGATGCATTGAAAGTTGCAGACCTAGATGAGATTTCCTCAGAGATTAGTTAATAAATACAGATGATCGTGGACTCACTAACCTTTAGGAATGATGTGAACTTTCCTTTGTAAAGAAGAATAAATCTCTTTCTTAAGAGGGAGGCATGAGTCTATCAGCAGCATAATTTCAGGAGAGCATCTTGGCTGCTGAGGGAAAGGGAAAAGTCTTAATCATATGTTGGGGGGAGGGGGGGCAGACAGAAAAGCAGAATCTATTTTTCCCTTGAATATTTAAATCCCTGCTATTAGTGTCCATGATACCCATTCTAGAACAATATCTGTACCTCATACAATGAAATTTTGATGTGGGGGAATGATGAACTGGGGTAAGGTTAGATTGGATAGAATTAGATTTCAAAGCACCAAAAAGAATCTCAGCTGTCAGAGTATTGCAGGTATCCCAGAGGCAATACTTTGCATACTGATTAAGCAATCATGACCTATTTAGTTTGATTTATAATGAAAAGAAAATCTGTGATATGTTAATGAAAGATCTTGGCATATTTTAGTCTGTGGTAGGATTCAAATTGGAATAGGACCAGATGAGTAGGAGTAACTACACCGCAGACTGAAGTTATCTCCTTTATAGAAAGATAACCATACAGTAGTAGGTCAAGAGGCTATCTGTGTCCCTGGGTTTGTCTTTGCTGCTGTTTTTGTCATAGTTTTTTATTTGCCCTGATTTTGGAGAATCTAAGAACACTCACAAAAAATTCCCCCCACCCTCATCCTTTGAAGCTTTTTAATGTTTTTAGGCTTCAAGGAAGCATGGGGGAGGTGGGCGGCTTTGGGGTGAAGAGGTGGGGAGACCACTGGAGGAGAAATTGAATCTCTTCTGGAAACAGAAGGAAAAGGAATTTGTAAGCTTGATGTCGTGGTGGGCTGTTAAAACTGATATGCTGCATTTTAGTGAGTGTTCAGCCTTTGCTAACCTGTGAAATTGCCCACCAATAAACACTGAGTTGTATCATAGAACAAATGGCAGGTCTACAAAGGGGATAAGGTTGTGGAATGGAATTTAAACCATTCCATCTTTTCAGAAAACTTAATAACTTCATCCTATATACAGAGGAGTAAAACTAACATTCAGCATTAAAAAAAAAAAAAAGCACAGTGCTTGAAAATTGAAGCTCAATTTATGATTTATTTACTCTTTGCTTTGTGCTTCTAAGACTTCCAGCTTATTATGGTCAGTAAAGATTATCATCTCTTTTTATGAGGAGCCTGTTGTGGCACCATTGGGTTCAGAAGCGCCAATGAAGATTAAAGACCTAATTTTAAAAGACCACGTAGCGCATCTCTCACATGGTCGTTCATTCTTCTTACCTTTTGGCTTTCATCGTATCACACAAGGCAGGAAGTAGGTTCTGCTTTTCTAGATTCAAGTGGCAAATCTATGTTTTGATAGTGTGTTTAGGGAAGCTTTGGAAGAAACGAAGCCTAGTTTTTGTGTCTTTGGTGAAATGCCGCATATGCCACTGTTCAAGTAATGCTCTCTTTTAAATTCCATAATAGAAAACAGATTTGGGCTATAAGATATCTTCTTGTAAGAAGACTATTGAATTAAAATTTTTTTCTTCGATCCGTGTGTAGAAAAATGCTTTAAGTCAGAACATGTTAGAAGATGACACGCTTTCTCCTTTTGATTATTAACACTGACTTTCAAATCTGTAAGACATGAAGAGGAATCTGCGTGGAAAGTCAACAGAATGCCTTTTATTTGGCTTGCAGAGAACCTTACCCCACACTACTGAAGAGCCCCTTGTTGGTGTGCTGGCCAAACAGCTCACCTGTTCTAGCAGTTAAATGCTACCCATTCCTTAAAGATGTGCGTGCGTGCGCACACACACACACTCACACACACACACACACACACTCACACACACACACACGAATGCAATGGAATATTATTCAGCCATGAGAAAGAAAGAAATCCTGCTGTTTGCGACAACATGGATGGACCTTGAGGGCATTATCCTAAGTGAAGTAAGTCAGAGAAGGACAGATACTGCATGGTATTACTTATATGTGGAATCTAAATAAACGTCAAACTCTTGGAAACAGAGTTCAAGGATGGTTGCTAGAGGTGGGCGTATGGGTGAAATAGGGAGAGGTTGGTAAGAATACATACTTTCAGTTATAAGATGAATAAGGTCTGAGGATCTAATGTATAATATCATGACTATAGTTGGTAACACTGTATTGTATAATTGAAATTGCTAAGAGAGTAGAACTTAAATGTTCTCATCTACACACACACACACACACACACACACACACGTATGTGAGGTGATGGGTATGTTAATTTACTAGAAGGAAAAGAGTCCTTTCACAGTGTATATGTATATCAAATCCAATATCTCACAATTTTGTTTCGTCAGTTATACCTCAGTAAAGCTGGGAAGGGGGAAGCTATCCATTCCAGCCAAACTGAATCTCTGAAAAGTAAAGCCTATTTTTCTGTTGACTTTCATTAGAAAAGAGGAAGATTACTTGTACTCCAAACAAGCAAACAAAATGCATCTTCAATAGGTTAACGCATACAAAGTGCTTAATAAATGTGAGCTGCCATTTGCGTATCACAGTTAAACTTGTGCCAAAGAAAGGTTCAACACTGGACCATATTCGAGCCTTGTTGGGAAGTGCAGGTTCCTCCAAAGCTACTGTTAGCTGGATTGCTTTAGAGCACGCAAGGCAGAATTGCCCTCACTCACCTTAAGGTCGCTGTGGCTCTTCTCCAGAGTTAGAAACTTCGCACTGCCAAGTCCTGACTCTGCACCTGTAGCTGAGGCTGGGGCATCCCAGCCTCCAGAATCCAGAGGAGACTCACGTGACTCTTGCTGTACTTGATTCAGGCACTGGGGATACAGTGATGATGAAAAAGATGTGGTTCTGCCCTCAGGAAGTTCAGGCGAGTCCCAGAGAGAGGTTTAAAAACCGTGACTGCAGCACATTGGGAGGATGTTTGCAAAGAGCTGTGCAGAGGGGATTATGGGAACCCTGAGGAGAGGCACCCAACACAGACTTCTTGAAGCAAATACTCCCAATTTTCTTGCCTCCCAGTGCACAATTGACAGCAACCTGAGGATATCTTTTTTCTTTTCAGTAAATTTATTTATTTATTTATTTATTTGTTTGTTTATTTATGGCTGCGTTGGGTCTCCGTCGTTGCGCGCAGGCTTTCTATAGTTGTGGCGAGTGGGGTCTACTCTTCGTTGCGGTGCACGGGCTTCTCATTGCAGTGACTTCTCTTGCTGCGGAGCACGGGCTCTAGGAGCACGGGCTTCAGTAGTTGTGGCACACAGGCTCAGTAGTTGTGGCTTGCAGGCTCTAGGGCGCAGGCCCAGTAGTTGTGGCACATGTGCTTAGTTGCTCTGTGGCATGTGGGATCTTCCCAGACCAGGGCTCGAGCCCGTGTCCCCTGCATTGTCAGGCGGATTCTTAACCACTGTGCCACCAGGGAAGTCCCTGAGGATATCTTAACACTTGATTTTTATTTAAGGAAAATGTGTTAGTTGTCCGCTCTATCAATTATGGAACTCAGCAATGGTATAATTTATCTTTAGCTTAAAATAAGAGATGCTAGTAATGTAAACTGCTAAATACCACTTCCATTTAAATTATAAGGTTGTCAAGTCAGTCAGAATGTTAGTATTTAAATTGTTTTTCATTATTTGAATACTGTTGAACATAATTTTATGTGATAGAGTTGAAAAAACAGTTTTCAGTATTAGTAGTACAAACTATGTACAGAATTTCATGGCACAGTAAAGGGAGTAAAATGCAAATACACCGACTTCCTTGGGGGTTATCTGTGGCCTGACAGAAGAGCATTGTTTCAAGACACAGGCTCCTAGCCTGTGGATGAGGATGTATATTACTTATTCAGTTTTAAGATCAAGCCCAGTTGGGATGCACCATAAGGTACAGGGTCTGTGCAGTGCACAACTCCAGAGGGACCCTTCACTTAGGCTGTAATGTGTGTGGTACTCCTTGGAGCTTTTAAATGCTCTGAGCCTGCTGACCTATTTCTCATGGATTCCCTAGTTATTTTGTTCCTGGAGCTCACTTCCCCATGTATAACCCTCTCTCATTGCCTAACCCCTAGAAATCTCTTGTCCTCAATTATTGGTCTCTAAGTAATGTATATAAGGACTACTAATTGTTTTCAAGAAATGTAGTGGTTAGCTTAGGGGAAGAGGCCTAAAAGTGTGGGTAGAAAATGTGCATTTTAAAATTTCTCAAAATATAGTATTATTATTTCTCTCCACAAACACTGGAGTTGATCTAATTCACCCTTGTCATCTCCTAGGCAACAAGACACTCTGATGGAAGGCAGGCACACTGCCTACTCTAACCCTACCTCTGTCATTAAAGAGTCACTCAGTTCTTCTGAGCCTCAGTTTCATCATCTAGTCTTCATCTAGTTTCATCAAGTAGTCTTAAGGGATCGGGCTCTAGTGCCTTTCAGATTTAACATTTTATAATTCCCAGAAATAGAGTTAACAGTCCCTAAAATCTTTAACACTCCATTGAGCTATCCATATGTTTGAATTTTAACTTTGAAATTTCACATAGATATAGAGATGCATTTTTCATGGTGAGGACTTAAATGCCCCTAATACCTCACTAAAGTAGTCAGATGCCTGTAAACACCTGTCTCACATTTTGATACAGAAGCGTTTTTAAAACATAATGTGCTAACACTTATTGCTTACTATATGTAGAGTCACCCCTAGGTATCTGCGGGGGTTTTGTCCCAGGACCCATGAAGGTACCAAAATCCATGGATGCTCGAGTCCCTTATATAAAATGGTGTAGTATTTGCATGACCTATATGCATCCTCCCATACACATGAAATCATCTCTAGATTACTTATACTACCTAATGCAGTGTAAATAGTTGTAAATACAGTGTAAATGCTATGGAAATAGTTACCTACTGATGGCAAATTCAAGTTTTGCTTTTTAGAACTTCCTGGAATTTTTTTCCTGAACGTTTTCCATCTGTGGTTGGTTGAAGGCGCAGATGCAGAACCCACAGACGTGGCGGGCTAACTGTACTTCTCCCTGACCAGCTATTTTTAAATGAAGTCATTAAATTTAGAATGTCTCTCACACACACACACACACACAAAGTGTTCAAAAGTCACTTCTTACCTCAAAATTCAAAGCATTCTCAAATATATAAAAGTTAAACTACGTGGAAAGTTTACAAGTAAATTAAATATTTGCTTTAATTGCAAGAAATTCCCGAAAGAAATGCAGGACCAACACAAGAAGGAATTCTCTAACTGGTACCCAGTCCCAACCTCATGCAAAGACCACAGTGTGACAGAGTACTTTTTTACTTTTCCCTTGAGTCACCTTTCAGGCCTTACAGATGCAGTACTGAGTGGATACCCGATTGACTGTCTTCCCTTGGCCTTCCTTGATTCCCTCTTCTGTGCCCATTTCCCCCCAGAACCCAAGTCTGTTCCTCTGACACTCACTTGGCCAAGACCCCAGGTGAGCGATGATGGTGAATTGATCTAAGGCAGAGATGAGTAGAGGTGGTGAGACAGTAGACAGATTCGAGATCTATTTGGAGGGCTGAACTAGCAGGGTCTCTTGATGGGTTGACTATGGAGTGTGAAAGGAATAGAAGGGAAGAGAAGATACAAAGTCTCCTCTTTGGGTTATTTAATGGATTATTTCCTCACCAATATGCCTGAGAAACTTTTGCATAGGGAAACATTTTCCTTGCTAATTAGAACTGAGCCTAATTCTAAATTCCAGTCCATGGTGCAAGACCGTGTTTCATCTGTGTATAATATAGTGTCTTCCTCACTTCCATCATGTATGGATTTCATGTTTTACAGCCCATTTTCCATAGATCTGATTTTTGGGGGTTTTTTGGGCCATGCTGTGCAGCTTGTGGGATCTTAGTTCCCCAACCAGGGATCGAACCTGCGCCCTCGGCAGTGAAAGCACAGAATCGTAGCCACTGGACCGTCAGGGAGTTCCCTCTACAGATCTGATTTCATGGCCAGGTTACTACTTTGTGAAAACTTTGTCAGCATCCTAAAAATATAACTGGAATAGCAATTCCACATTTTTCTTTGTTTATTTGTAAATAAATCCTTTTGTTTTTAAGGCTAAAACTACTACCTTTAAATCTTTGTTTTAAAGTCTATCTCTATGCCTAGTTAATCCAACCATCAGGACACTGCTTTGGGAACCTGTTTAGTAGCATGTTTCTTCTGAAGAATTCTCAGCATGTGCCATTTCAAGATCACATCTCCTGAATTCTTGTAATAATGATTGAGGTTTTTATTTCTGGTCCACATTTAGTGCTATATTAACTGCCTTATCACTAATAAGAAGTTAGAGATTAATATTTTATTTTATGTGTAATCTGCCTGCAATTCCATGATTTCACATGATCAAAAATATTCTCCCGCCATAATTAAAACCTAACATCCTATAGTAAAATGTAAAAAGAAAGTTGTAATTTGAATAACTGATATTTTTGTAACTTGGCAGCGAACAAAATTAAGCAAACGTTCTAAAAGCTGTTCCTTTCTTTCATTTTCCCACTTCTCATTTGCTGCTTGACCCAGAGCCGTCTGGGGTCCACCTCCCCTAATCACATACCTCTCCCCAGAGACAAATTACCTCCCGTTCACCAAATTCTGCTTTGACCCTTTTTCCTGTCAGTCTTTCCCTATTCCCTAGAAAATGTCTGTTTAGTAAATGAATATTTGGTTTGGTTATATCATCTAGATAATACTTGATTTTTACACTTCCTGAAAAACAGGCATTGTGTAAATAAATAACATACGGTGCTGATAATATCAGACTCATTCCTTCCTGCTAACAAAAAAAGAATAATAGAATACCATGTTAATAAAGTGATTTCAGTCCCAAGGAAGACCAAGGAGCATGTTTTAAAGCATTTGTGTAGCGTCTGATAGTATATTTAGGGCCGGATGATTTGTGGGAAGTGGAAGGGTGGGAGGGATAACGGAAGTTCCTACACAATGAATGTCACAGGACATAGTCTTCTTAGATGTACCATATGCATGCAAGTGTTCTAGGCTAAGCAAGGAGCTTTGGGGGAACTTACCTGGGAGCAACATATATGGGAAGAAGATGGTATGTGCATTATAAGAATTAGTTTATAGTTCAGTGGGAAGCAGCCACATAGCAGCCGCATAGCACAGGGAGATCAGCTCGGTGCTTTGTGACCACCTAGAGGGGTGGGATAGGGAGGGTGGGAAGGAGACACAAGAGGGAGGAGATACGGGGATATATGTATATGTAGAGCTGATTCTCTTTGTTATAAAGCAGAAACTAACACACCATTGTAAAGCAATTATACTCCAATAAAGATGTTAAAAAAAAAAGAACTCGTTTATTTTTTAAAAGTCAGTTGAACACTTTTTGGTTTGGTTTGTTTCAGTTTTATTGAGATATATTAAATTAAATATAATACATACAACACTGTATAAGTTTAAGCTGTATAGCATAATGACTTGACTTACATATACTGTGAAATGGTGTACAAAACTTTCGGCTGATTTCTTTTTATTCCCTCAGGTTAGGTGCCTTTTGTTTTCTACTTTATTAGTTAACACTTAGAAATTTCCTAGCCCAGTGGATACACCACCGCCTTTCCTGTCACCATGCTCAAAACCTTAAACCAATTTATTCGTCTTGTTCCATTTGTCACTTATAACCTCCTGTCAGGTCCGTCCATTCTCTCTCTATAATCCATCACACTGCATTGTTCTTACTGTCATGACTCCTAGTTCAGAGCTACAGAGGAGCTTCCTCTTTGATCATTGATTCATTCCTCTAATATTTATTAAGTTTCCCCTGTATCCCTCTGCCACATACTGGGGACACAAAGATGAATGGCTTCCTTGCCCTCAGGGAGTCAGCCTTGTGGGGACATAGGTTTGTGAACAGATCATTGCAGTACTATAGTCCTAAAACTGTTTTAAAAAAAGTAACTATATTAAGATTATGCACCCTTCTTATTCCCAGCTCTGAGTATTTGAAAATTAAGTAACTAGTTCTATTTTGCCATTTTATGGTTACTTTTACCCACATAAGCAGTAAAAGCTTAAATTTCCCTTTGAAATATACATTTTCTAATTCATGTTACCATTGATGGCTAGAGCTTTCATCGTCACTTCATAGAGTTAATACATCTCTTTAAGAATAATTCTCTACTCTCAGAGCAGTTCCACTATTTGTGATTAAAGATCTGCACATTCAGATCTGGACTTATATATGTATATTTTTCCTGAATTCAGGTTTAATGGTCTGAGTTTCCCTCTGATGAGCGGCCACCAACCCATCCTCCCCAAACAATGAATAGAAACAATTACTTCTGTGGATCATCTTCCTAAATCTGGCTTGGAAAGAGAATTTTCAAAGTCAGGAGAGAGAAGTATGATGAATGTTTTATGGGAAATCATGATATTATCTTTCTCTGTTTTATTTCTAGCTACAAGAAAACACATGAAACTCTGAGTCACGCAGGGCAGAAGGCAACTGCAGCTTTCAGCAACGTTGGGACGGCCATCAGCAAGAAGTTTGGAGACATGAGGTACTGTGGGAAAGAACCACGGGAATGGGGCTAAGCCTTTGGCTTTCTGAGAGAAGGGGAGCATTATATATATATATATATATATATATATATATATATATATATATATATATATATATATATCAACTGGTCTTCCTAACACATTCTTTTTTTTTAAGTTGGATTAAAATTTTATGTGGCTGATAGTATTGGTGACTGAGATACATTTTTATATTGGGACATTTTCTGCCTGAAGGTCAGGTTAGTGGGCCTGGTCCCAGAGATGCCCTTTCCACTAGGACCCGACCTAGTAGAAATAGAAGATAGAGTGGGGTGCCTTTAATCACCAGTAATAAGGAGAGATTTCAAAAGAATGCAGCACACACTGAATTTTAATCACTGTAATTTAAACAATAAGTTAAAATATGCCTTCAGTGGAATATTCTCTGATAAACTATTCTTGGTTACATTTTTGTATATATCCAACTAGTACATGTATTTTTTCTATGCTAAATGCATAGATATTTATTCTTTTATTCTAAAAAGGTACCATATAGTGTATGCTCCTGGTAGTATTCTTTCTTTACTTTAGCAATATATTGTGAGTATGTTAATAAATGTTTATTGCATCTTCATTTTTTTAAAAATTATTTATTTATTTTTGTCTGCATCGGGTCTTTGTTACTGCACACAGGCATTCTCTAGTTGCGGAGAGCAAGGGCCACTTCTCGTTGCGGTGTGCAGGCTTCTCATTGCGGTGGCCTCTCCCGCTGCAGAGCACGGGCCCGAGGCTCAAAGGCTCAGTAGTTGTGGCTCATGGGCCCAGTTGCTCCACGGCACATGGGATCCTCCCGGAGCAGGGATCGAACCCATGTCTCCTGCATTGGCAGGTGGACTCCAAACCAGTGCACCACCAGGGAAGTCCTTACATCTTCATTTTTAATGGCTGTATTATCTTCCAGTGCATAGCTGTAGCAAAATTTTTAAACCAGTCCCTTTGCTCATTTTGGTTATTTTCAGTATTTGTTATATAAAATTAGGGTGAATATCGAGATTTTGAACCGAGAACCAAGTGACCTCACTATAGGCACCAGGAAAACAATGTAGTATTGACCATTTTTATTTTTCATATTATGTACTAGGAAGTTATCTTACATAGAGTTGTTACTCTCATTTTTTTTGCTTGTTTAAATACCTATCATAGTTTATTTTGAATTTGGCTGATATGCTTAGGAGATTTTTCTGTATAAATCAATGTCACTTTTCTCTCTAGAAATCAAATTCACTTTTTAAAAACTTCTCAAGTACATTTTATATTTCTTCTTTTTAAAAAATATGTGTGTATTATTTTACTGGATTCTTAAACTATTGCTTTCTTTGTTACCCTGCAGCTTTGATACCTAGAGGCAAATATTTATATCTTTGTGTTTAAGTTATTTTTTGACGTCAAAAATTACTGGATTGTGCCCAAAATTCATGCATCATCTTAACAACTTGGCATTCTGAGGCTAGAGTTAAGTAAGTACATGTGCATGAATCTGAGTACATTGCTTTATCTTCATTTTTGCTAATAAAGCAATAACAAAAAGCAGTTAAAATTCTTCAGAGGCAGTGTGTGATGAACGGTAAATACTCTGGATTATGAATTAACCCTAACTTTATTATATAAAAATTTGCAGTCATTTCAGTGGCATTAAAACATTTATCTAAACTAATTAAATAACTCCTTAAAACAGGAAAGACCTTATCACCAGTTATATCCAAGAAAATATATTTTGTCATGTTTATAAAGTTTGTTCTCCACATACTTAGTTGAAACCTTTCACTTGAACACTGGGATTCAGTGGCATAATACTGCCGACTAGAATAGTGTTTCTCTAACGGTAGCAGACCTTAGGGACACCTCTGAAGCTTGACAAATGCATATTCCCAGATTCCACCTCTCTCTCCAAGGTTGCACCTCAGTAGGTCTTGGGTGGCGTCTAGGAATCTGTGGCTGTTCCCAGTTATAAATGGGGATATAAGTAACAACATCTTCAGTTTATTATACAAGTAGCAAAAGAGAGCCTGCCATGTATTAAGCACTCAATAAATGCCAGTTTTTACCTTTACTAAGTGACTCTCTCAGTTACAAGGTGACCCCACAGGATTGAAATTGGGAGAGTCCATGAACAGGAGTGCAGTGTGTTTCATAAGTTGTAGAGAACGAGGACTGTGTTTCACACGTGCAGCATGTTGACATACTCATGTTCCTACAAGAGCTGGGCATAGTATCAAGGTTGTGTTGACTGCCTTTCCTCCTGTTTCAATGTGGCTTTGTTTTAGCATAATGGATAACCTGTTTCCCAGGAGTTCCAAACTTTTCATTAATTATTGCTCTGTGTAGAGGATACAAAACTTCCATTACAAACTGTGGCTAAAAATATTGGGAAATGTAGTCCACATTCAGATATGGGCCTGTAATATTTTGTAGACCTATATTTTCAGGCCTATATTTTTCTCAAACTATAATATCTAACATTTGAAATAAATGAGGATAACTCTCTGTGAAAGCAAAAAGTTTTACAAAGAATTGTTACTTTTATACTAGAACAAGTAATATATGTAAAAGTCATATTTGAAAAGTATTTAAGTTTAATATAATAACGATTCTCAAAAGAGAACAATTAGTAAGTTTTAAATTTTTCGTTCAAATTAATTTGCCAATTTATAAAATGATAGTGGGGAAATTTTAAAATTTTATCACAGGCATTTTACTTTGAACCCCTTTTCAGTTTGAAAGTATCATATTATTTTATATTTTGTTGGGTATACCATAAAATTCTTTTGTGAATTCTGGGAACAAATTTCTGAACTTCTTCAAAAAGATAGACAGAAAAATTCAGATACCTGAGAAGAAAAACAGTACCTCTCAGTTTTGTGGGGTTTTTTTGGTTGTTGCTGTTGTTGTTGGCTGCACCGCGAGGCTTACGGGATCCTAGTTCCCCGAACAGGGATCGAACTCGGGCCCTTGGCAGTAAGAGCTCAGAGTCCTAACCACTGGACCTCCAGGGAATCCCCTCTCAGTTTTTCTTTAAAATAATTAAAAGTTAATGCTTACAGGTTTTGAAAACCTAGAATTTGGGCCTTTTAATAACTGGATGAAAAGCGCTATGTTAGGATTTAATTTAGATGTTTTATAAAAATAAATAAGATTTCCTGAGCTAAGGTTCTCATTTTCTCCTGACGGCCACTAAGTGAAGGCCCCTGAGCCTGGTCACGGAATTGCTCTGGCTTCTTCTCCACCTGTCAGGTAACGTGGTTAATAGCTACCTAACTAGACTGTTTTCTCTGAAGTTAAAATAAGGTCACATTTATGAAAGTACTCTGAAGAAATGCAAGCTATTAGAATCACTTTTATATTAATAATGTTGCCATCTTCTTGGGACTTCTCGGTGAATTTGTTCAAACTGCGTGTGATCTAGTGGAGTGGAAATCTTTGGAGGAGGCGTGTGACTTTATTAGAGAATCCAGCCACCTCTATATGTCCATGAGAAAAATAGTGAGAAGCACACATACGGTAGGTTGGTAAAGTAATTGTGAAGACATTAAAAAGTCAGTGTACTCTAAAAGAGTAACAAATGGGGTCCCCTCGTCTTTTCCTTGGGGCTCTTCAAAGAGGGGACAGTGGGCAGTGAGGCCGGCTCCTTGCATCCTGATGTGCTAACCCTGCTCCTGCTCTTCTCTCCTGTGCTGCTCCGGCTGCAGGTCTCACTCCATCGGGTAAGCGCTGCCCCCAGGGCCCTGCTGGCTCCCTAGCAGTTCCCTTCCTCCCCGGAGCCCCACTGTGGGTGCGCTTCAGCCAAAGACCAGGTCTCTGTTGCTGAGAGTGTTCACAACCAGGGAGAGTTACAGAGTATAGGGCGCCTAATATATTTGAATCTATTTCAGCCCCTGTGTATCTCACTTCTGAATCATTTACACGACTTTCACTTGCTGAGACATCCCTCAGGAATCTCCTTCTGCATCATGCCTTCTTACACTGGCAGAGGTCCTTAGATTCAAAGAAGAGGAAAGTGGCAATTGCGAGTTGCGTATGTTTACGAAACTTTCAGAAAGTGAGGTCGAGAAACAGAAGTTTTTCCTCTAGATTGTTGTCTTTTTCTGAATTCCTAGTAACTGTTACTTAGGCAGATGATTTACCTTCAACTCTCTGTACCTTCTGAAGGTGAAGAGGAGAAAGGCCACCGGAAGAGCTCAAATGTTAGCAAGTGTGCAACTGTCAGTCCCACGTCTCTGAATTAAGCCTCCTTTTAGGTAGAATCTTATTACATGCCTTAAAAAAATTTTTTTTATTAAGAAAACTACCTGTATTTAAAGAGATGAATAATTTATAACGCTGATGAAGTTCTTTTAGTAATTCTTTTTTTAATGTAACTTATGAGGAAATATTTGCCTATGATTTCTAAATGGAGGGTCTAGGGTAAGACCGTAAGTATCCCCTGCACTTCTTTGTCCTTTTCTTTCTGAGTTCTAGTAAAGTGCCGCCCCTACTGATGACCTCAGTGGATATTGTTGGGGAAGGTGATGAGTCTGATCCCCTACCTGTTAGCTTCCTGGGAGAAGAGAAGGCCGGGACTGTGGTGGAAATTGGATGAGGGCATGCTAGCCTAGGAAAATGGACCCCATTTTGCTTGCTCCCTTCCTGCAGCCTGATTTCCGAGTGGAACTCACATAGAAATAACAGGCAGTCGATCAGAGGGAAGACGAGTTAGCCGCTGTAGGATCAACAGGGTGAGAAGGTTGATGATCTTAAGAGTTCTCAGAAAAGTTGATCTTTGTACCAGATGTCCTGGGATGGATGCAGAAGCCCTGCCACCATGTTGGACTGTGTGAATTGCGTTTACCTGGCATGTGTTTCCTTGATTGACTCATGTTAACTACACACAGTCCTCTGGAGTGCTTCTCTACAATGGAATGATTAGCTTTTAGCTGCCTGGCTCTATGTGCTAGGTAGGCACTGCCCCTTGCCCCTTACTGTCTTCCTGAACAGGAGAAGGGAGCTGGACCAGGTGAGCATGTCCACCAGCTGTTGGGCTGACCTAGGGCAAACCAGACAGTCTCCTCCTCTCCTCCCTGGCCTACAGGGAACCTACAGGAAGTGAAATAATATGCAGCCATGGACCACCTGGTCTCCTTATTCCTTTGGAAGTGACTGTGGCCCATCCTACCCAACAAAAACAAATCTCATCTTGGTGGGGTGTGCAGGGAACACTTCAGATAGTTGAAATTGCTGTTTTGAAACTGTGAATAGGGAGTTTCTCATGTACTTATATTGTGCTATCTTTTTTTCTTTCTTTTTTTTTTCCCTTTAATCTGCTTTTGCCCTGAAGCTACTCCATTCGCCATTCCATAAGTATGCCTGCTATGAGGTAATCTGTGTAAATTATTTTACATAATATCAGTGTATAATGTGCATGAAGTGTTAACTTTATTGATACATTGTGGGTTTTTTCCTTCTTTATATAAAGGGAAATGCCATGACCTATCTTATGCTCTTTTCTGAGAGTCCTCAGGAAAAAAGGCTGACAATCCTGTACAAGTATTGTAGGTGTCATGGGCTTGGGCTATTGACCAGACACACTGGGTTAAGTCCAGACACTCTTGATTTGTGTGACCTGAGGGGTGAACTTGGCAGCCTTGGGAAGGTCACCTCAGTGACAGCATTTTCATCATGTTTAAAAATAAGAGGCTAGAACCAGCTTTACTGCTCTTCCCTTGGTGCTTCCAGGAGCCCTAGTGCTTCCTTGCGCTGCCCTGGTTGGGGCTCCATGGGAGGGGATCTAGTCTCTGGGACCCTCGCTCACTTCAGTCAGAACTGTGCCTCTTCTTCCTGCTTTATATTATATACTGTGGTGTGAATACATTCTAGAGGGAGTTCAGTTACTCTAAATAGTTTGAGCCCACTGAAGCCAAATTCTTTCCAGGGTCATTTGCAGTGCTACAAGTTTGTAGTTGTATATGACATGATTAAATCTGAATAAATAGTTTCTCCGTATTCCCCAGCATGCACTCTAGTGTAATTTGATTAGAGGAATGTCTGTTTTATATATCTGATGATGTCTCTTCTACACTGGGGTTATGTGGTTACTTTGGAAGTTTAACCACAGCATTTGATTTCCCTAATTTGGTGGTAAGTAGAGAGCATAGATTCAAGATGGCTTAGTTCATATTTGAATGACTTGCTGCCCGTAGAATAAGAGCACCAGAATTGAGCAGTGCAGCCTGCAGCTCTGAGCTTCTTTACTTGTTAAATTTTAAGTCTGGGTGTCCAAAAAAGCCTTGAAAAAAAAATATGAATCAGGAATTCATAAAAATATGAAACCAGGAATCCATCTAGTGACTTATGGGTCAAATGTATTCCTTGTGAGCTTGCCTGAAATTAACTTAAAAAAAAAAAAAAAGGTTTTGCTCAACTAACATAAACCATGAACCATTAGGCTGAACGTCTGCCCACTGTGGTCCTGTGCGACTGATGGATGACAGGTAGTTAGTCATGTGACCAGCTTGGCCAAATAAAACATGCATTGGAAGTAAAGTGCTAATAAGTGTACACTTCTGAATCCTTCTTATGTAATTTCACTAATATTTCATCGTGAGACAGGTACGGTGGAGGATTCCTCACAGGAATTCAACTCATGTTTGAGTCATATACAAGGTGTGATGCCATGCTTGGGTCGTCTGAACTCACCACTGTTACTTCATACAGCCTGGATGCAAATGCATTTGTGACCATCCAGAGCATCAGAGTCTTGGGAGACAATCCCTAATGAAGCCAAATTCATTCGAAAACATATCCTCTACATTAGTTTCCTCTTGATAGTATTAGAGCCATGCTGCAGCCCACACCATACAATGAAGCCCGTATTTTATAACCATCCGCCCTTATGAAGTTTCTTTAGGCCATTCCTCTTATTTTATTTCTTCTGCACTCAAGAGAGAATGGCAAGTGGCTTATCAAGTATAGTAACGTTCAGTTGAATTTTTTACCTGAAAATGATGGCAGTTGTTGTTGCTGAAAGCCAACATGAACACAAGATTTAAGACACATTTTTAATTCAGTTCCTGTTTCCTTAGTTGGACTTGGTGATATCATTTTTAATGGTAATGATGTCATTAAGTCATAATGTCATGTGGCCAAATCCAGTATAGGAAACCAAAAAGCACCAAATAAAGATCTAAATCTTAAAGTTACAAGATGGTATGTAGATAATTTAACACAGTGAATGAGTCACAAATAAATTGTCGATAGACAGCAAAGGTTCTGTCTGGTAAGAACAAGTAAGTGTATCTTCTTTGGGAGGAAATATAACACGTGCCAATAGCAGCATTTTGATCAAGCATTAAACAAGTAGTGAGTATATTTCAGCCTAAAATAATGGGCGCACTGACTTTCAGAAACACTGCTTCCTGGATGTTGAGAAAATGCTTAGTTTTAAAACTTTAAAGTTTGAAAACATCTGAACCTTTTTTTCCCTTTAGCTATTTCTGTCTTATGTCACATTCACTAAAATAAATGACTTTTAAAATTCCAAGTGGGAAAACTCGAATGTGACGTTCTTCAGATAGACTTTCTATTGGTTATAAAATAACTGAGCTGGGAAAAGGAGTGTTACGATAGAAACAATTAATTAGTAAATGAAAAATTAAGCTATCACTCCTTTGACTCGTTGGAAATGATGTACGGTGCACCATGGAATTATTACAGTTGTATCCTTGCCAAATGCTATATTATTTATTCTATAGTTATCTATTTTACTTAGAAAAATTCCATGTCGGGTTATGGTTTCTGGATCTAACCTAGCAGAAGTGAAATAAATTTGAAAACATGGTTGGTGTAGGTGGCAAATCAGCAACTGACTCTGGTGCAGAGGTGATGTTTGCAAGTAAGAGCAGAAAACAGGCAGCGCAGCACGATTGCTAAGACAGCTAGGTCTTCGGAGCTGACTTCTCTTTTTTTGTTATTTTAGGAATTCTCCTACTTTCAAATCATTTGAGGAGAGGGTTGAGACAACTGTCACAAGCCTTAAGGTACAGATGAAGTGAATTTTGTGTCGCTGGGTTCGTTGAATCAGGACAGCTTAGGCATTGCTGCCATTGGCTCCAAAGGTGGGGCTACCAGCATTTGAAGGCAGCAGTGCACAGAGTCACTTTTCTTCACATATAAATCTATAAAGAAAACCAATATTGAATAGTGTTACTGTAGCCATACCAAGTTGTTTATATAAATGAATCATTCAGAAGTGAACTGTTCATGAAAGCGAACTGGGATTTGTGTTGATCTGTTCACTGGTTAGAACTCTTAATGCTATCCCCCAGGAAGCAGATATGTGATAGATGACTGTGGATAGGACAAAGGATCTGTGAACTCTGAAATTAGAGTGTAAGTGAAAGTTCAGTAACAGCTCAGAGCTCCTCTGGTTTGGACACGGACCAGTAGAAATGAACTTGGTTCCTTGCGCTGTCCTGCCATCCACCGCCCCTCAACACCACTTGCCTGCTCCACTCACGTACTGAGCACAGCACAGTGTGGTTATCATGGAGGGAAAATAAAGCTGAATCACAAAATGCATTATTTTGTAATAGTGCATTTGTTCCCTGGGTATAAACTGAAAGTATACCTGTTCTATAGTAGGTGCTAAAAAAAAAAATCATTGAATTTATTGTTTGAGCATAGATAAGTTAACGTACAGAGGATAAAAGAGCAAAAGTAAAATCAGTCTAGTCCTAACTGTATAGAACGTTTAAAACACGAAAAGTCATTGATACTACTAAGATTTTTTAAAGATACCACCTAAACTTAATTACATCTTGATACCATTATCACTATTTTACATACAATCCATTTCTGTATTTCCCTATTACTAGGAAAATTAAGAATATGTGTGATCTTTAATCAGATCAAAAGCACATATAGGCTCGTGCTGATTACCCAGCTGCTTCTGAATCATACGACGCTCACATGTGCTGCCAGATGAGAGTCTGTGAGGGTATAAGTTATTCCTTAGTCGAGGTCTTAGATGCTCTTATTGATTTTGACCTGGAGGGTCTTTCCCCTTAGAAGAGGCTTTCACATAGTCTTCTCTTTTCCAGATCTGTGATTAGGTGTTTAAGGCTCAAGAATGAAATTATTACTCAACATTTACCATGCTTTCATTGATTTCATTTACCAGCAGTCTCTAGTTGTGCAGTTTTACTGCTCTGCCTGTCAACATTATCATTTATTTAGGGACCCAGGGGAGCCATTAAATTGCCGCTGTTTGTAGGAAAAACTTTTTATGGGTAGAGACCTGCAGTGTCACAGACGTTTCTCATGCCAGAATATCTAGTTTCAAAACAAAAGATTCCAAAAACCCCAGGAGTTAATTTCTCAACATTTGGTTCTCAGCCTTAAGACAATCCAAGAAGGATGGATTCTGTTGTCAGGTTCTGACATAGGAGAAGTTGTGCTTTTTAGGTTTTCTTTAGAAGAAGGAGGTATGAAGAAGCAAAAGAAGAATAAAGAACAACCTGTTTTCATTTGCTTTCAGGAAACTCTGGTTAGCTCACAGTTCATATATGAGATAAGTGTCTGATCCACACTGTCAGCCTCTCACTTTTCTCACCGCATCTGGATGGAAGGTACAGAGCCTGCCGCCTTCCTCAGACATGCACAAAACTAACTCAGCCAACTGGATACTAGCCTGTGTCAAGGCCTCCTGAAAGCAGATTCTATGTCTGCATGATTGTCCATGGGTCTAACAAGACTCACGGCCCACCCACCACCTAGTTTCTCTTTCTCTGCCCACACAGGCAACAAGAGAATAGCTAATAGTCATGCTGTGTGTCAGACCTCCCACTTCCTCAATAATTACAAACTTCTCATTCCTTTTTTTCCCTCCAGACTAAACAATAGATATTTAACCCTTCTGTGTATAGTTTATTTTCTGCATAGTTTTCTTTTGTGTTCTGAATCTTCTCCAAAACTTCTGTAACTTTTCAATCCTGAGGTTATTTCCTGCTGAGGGAATGACTCATGAATCAGTACAGATGAGTGAAATTCCTTGCAGGTCTATATGCTGTATTTCCACTCACACATCCTGCTTTAAGCCTGATTTTTCAAACACCACTTAGAGGGAATCGTGTTCATATTTGTGTTCTATTAGGAGTAATGTTCTGCTGTGAAGCGACGTCCGTTCCTGCCATCTTTGCACACAATCTGTCACACCATCTGGCATTTGCACGCAATGGATCGTTCTTATTTTATACCCAATTGTGTAGATAGTTTGATTTCCCATGAAAAACTTGCCAGTTCATCAAAATCATATAAAATTTAGTCCTTTCTGCCTACATCCTTGTAATACATCAATGTATTACTTGACATCTTGGCTGGTGTCACCTGTACACTCAATAAGCACAATTTCTATTTCACCTAAAACAAGCAAACAGAAAACAGACCCAGAATCAGCTCCTATGAAACCATATTTGGAATGTTCTACTATGTTCCAGTGAATCATGGGCAACTACATCCCCTCTGACCGTTCTGCACCCATGTCAAGCAGAACATATTTTTAGTGCCCCTACTTTTTGGTGAGCACATTGTATGGCCTGAATTAAAACCATAAAAAAAGGTAAGATATACTTACTGTTTCTTTGTGTCCTTTCAACCGGATACTTTTATTAAGAAAGATCAGGAAGCCCAGTTCAGTAATTCAAATAAAATTTTTTTGCAAAGAGCAGTTATAGTGTTGGGGACACAGTGACAACTTCTTGGATGAAAAAACATTTTGAAGGGAAGGGTCCGGGAGAAGCTTATTGTTCACATCTCTGCTTAAGGAGGTCCTTGGCTCAAGTATTGTAGTGTGTAGTTAAAACCCGCATGGTTAGGAAACCCCTTTAGTCCACTCCTTTCTTGGCCAAAGTGCTTTATTTCCAAGTGGTTTCCTCCCTCTTTATTTTTCTATTTTGATTTGAGAAATCAAGAACTAGAAGAGAAGAACAAAACAAAGCCCAGAAGAAAACATCAGTAATTGGTATTCACCTGATTTCAACACTGTGTGTGACTTCTCTTGCTAAAGAGAATGCGACTAAAGAGGAAGACGGAAGACGGGAACTATTAGTAGAGTTAATTACATTGAATTAACCTTGCCTCTCTCGGAAAAGAAATAACCATAGTGAACAATCAGATAGTTGAAACCAACCCCCTGCTTCTTTCCAGTGCTAAGGTAACACAGAGTGGAGGAGGAATCAGTGCTCTGTCCCTGAGGTCTGCAAACTAAGGTTTATGGGCCAGATTCAGCTGGTTGCCTATTTTTGAGCCGTCTGTATGCTAAGAATGGTTTTCACTTTTTTTTAATGGTTAAAAAAATCAAAGGAAGAACAATATTTTGTGATTTGAAAATTAAATTACACGGAATTCACATTTCAGTGTCCATTCATACAGCCTGTATGGAACACAGCCATGCTCATTCACTTATGTATTATCTTGGCTGCTTTCTACAATGGCTGATTTGAGTATTTGTGACAGAGACGATGTGGTTCCTAAGCCTAAGATATTTATAATCTGTCACTTTCCAGAATGAGTTTTCCAATCCCAAGCAGAGTGGAAAAATTCAACTTAGTAACTGAATTTACAGAGGCAGAGGGATTTTAGTGACAATGGGAGAAAAGTTCGTGTGTGATTTGCGATGACTGAACTGCTTTTAAATCCTGGTTAAGGTTTTAAAAGGGCAGGCCAGGCAATTGGCAGGTACATTTCCCAGTGTGGTTTATGTCCTTGTGAGTGATCATACGTGACAGTGAGGTGTAGACAGCATTTTGGGAAGAGCAACACCTTCTATACCTTTCTTTTCCTCAAAGTATTTTTCCATATTGTTAATGGTTAAAGGAAGGCCGATGTGGCCATTAACAAGACTTGCATTAAGCATTTTGGACCATTAAATATTCTTTTGAGAGACCTTATAATAAGGAATTTTTCAAAATACTTAACCGTATTTCTTTATTATAAATTGATTTCTTCCTGACTATATTCTTTTTTTTTTTTTAATTTTTAAAAATATTTATTTATTTATTTATGGCTGTGTTGGGTCTTCATTTCTGTGCGAGGGCTTTCTCTAGTTGTGGCAAGCAGGGGCCACTCTTCATCGCGGTGCGCGGGCCTCTCACTATCGCTGCCTCTCTTGTTCTCTGCGGAGCACAGGCTCCAGACGCGCAGGCTCAGTAATTGCGGCTCACAGGCCCAGTTGCTCTGCGGTATGTGCGATCTTCCCAGACCAGGGCTCGAACCCGTGTTCCCTGCATTGGCAGGCAGATTCTCAACCACTGCGCCACCAGGGAAGCCCCTGACTATATTCTTATTAGCCAATAACAAGTACACAAAAAGAGAGCTTCGTAAAGCATCATAACTTTGCATTTTAAGGTATATTCCTCCTATAAAGACAACTGCCTGGAAAGATATGAGAGGAGCAGTGCTTAAGCCATGATTCATCTCCAACTCTCAAAGTATTAGAAACCAGAAATCATGTTCCATTGAGCCACTCTGCTTTTCAAGAGACATTTTTCGGAAATCCAGATTGCCTTGCTAAATCCCAAATGGAAAACTCAAGCTGGAGTCACTAAAAGGCATTCACACATTTGTGAAATTGGGGGAATTTATCTAATATCCCATTCCATTTGATTAACTCGGTTCTCTGGGTGAGTGAGTAGATGGTGCAAATCCACAGATCTGCATATGCCCCTGAAGGGACTGAGAATTTTAGATGTAGAAGAGACAAAGAGAGAGTCGCTAAATCTGTACAAATTACAGTTTCGAGTCCAGTCGCAGGACCCAAATATGAATGATATCCTAGCCCCCTGCTAAAGGAAACTAACTTCTCTACATCCTTTGCATCCCCTTTCAAGAAGACAAGTATATTTATGAACTTGAAAGCAATCGATCTTATTTTTAAAATTACAGAAATAACGAAATAACTGCATGTGCGCGTCTCAACCCGTTTCAGACGAAAGTAGGCGGGACGAACCACGGCGGAGGCAGCTTTGAGGAGGTGCTGAGCTCCACGGCCCAAGCCAGCGCGCAGAGCTCGGCCGGCGGCCCCCGGCGGGCCGAGGAGGAGGAGCTGCAGTGCTAGGGCCCCGCCCGCGCCCGCAGCCGCCTCCAGGCACCCTGCCCTGCCCGCGCGCAACCGGATATGAAGACCAGAATCCCACTGGAAGACCCAGGCCTTGACCTTGTTCTTCAAATGGCTTCTCCTGAAAGTTTAATTAAATGATTTCCACTTGAATTTGTGTTGATGATGGACCACGTGACCATCACACTTTAGTATTCATAGATTGTCATCTTTTAAAATGTCGGCTGCAGCAGGTACACAGTTGGTCACGACCCTTGTTTTTTGTGTAATTCAACATATTTTCCAAACATGTAGCTATTAATTATTTGCTTTGATTTTTGCTTGGACTCCTGTACAAAGTGCATGTCTTTGAAGGCTCAGTGCCGCCTTTCAGTTCTGTCCACAGGATGGGGCTCTTTCTGACCGTCTCTAGCAGTGATTGGGATGACGCTGAGAATTTCATCAAACTGCTTCCAATCTCCCTCGCCTACTTTAATTCTTTATGTTTATTTAAGCAATTAAAATAATTGATTTTAATGACGACTTTGAATTCTTAATTTCTTTACGTTTCAGTTCTGCTGATGACCTTGAAAGGTGGTAGGTATAATTCTGCAGATGCTATTTTAAATCAACTTCTGCTAATTTGGAAAATATGAGAGAGGATATGTAAGTAATTATAACCTCAACTACCTTAGGATGCTGAAACAATCTACAATTATAAAATTCTCTCTAATCTACCTAGAGTAGTAGTTAACTTGGTAACTACTGAGTTAAGTAGGCAAGAGATAGCTGAAAAGGGAATTGCTAGAAAATGGGAGAAGCAGGGCTCTGCAACGGTTTCCAGTTTGCAAATTGCTCACAAGAATGAAAAAAGCATCAATCAGTACAATCAGATTTCTGCAGTACTGCTTACCTTCCACATCATATGCTTCTTTTTTCTTCTAAATGGGAACATACATTTGTTATTAGGTAGAAGGTAGCATTTGTTGTTAGTAGCATCCTATAGCTACGTTTTTTAAATGTACACTGTAGAGTGTAGAATAGACCTACCAACTAAAAATTCACAATTTAAATAAGCAATATATATAACTATATATTATATATAAATGATATATAATACATATAATATACATAATATAGATAGCAATATATATAACTATATTATATATAAATAATATATAATACATATAATATACATAATATAGAGAGATAGTATGTTCATTGTGTTTTGGTTTGGTTTGGTTTTTTTTGCGTTGTGCGGGCCTCTCACTGCTGTGGCCTCTCCCGTTGTGGAGCACAGGCTCCGGACGCGCAGGCTCAGCGGCCGTGGCTCACGGGCCCAGCCGCTCCGCGGCATGTGGGATCTTCCCGGACCGGGGCACGAACCCGCGTCCCCTGCATCGGCAGGCGGACTCTCAACCACTGCACCAGCAGGGAAGCCCCATTGTTCATTTTTTAACTTATTATTAAACAGAAGTGGATATATGTAAATAGTGAAGTAAGACCAACCTAAAAACTTCCATTGAAGTTAATGCAGCAGGACAATCCATACACCTAACTGAAAATCGAACTGGTTCAGGGCCACATAATCTCTGAGGCCTGAAATCTCAGGAGCAATAGGTGTGGGGCTATAAACTTGAAGCAGAGTGGACAAAGGAGCCCTGCCAGTAGGAGCGTTGGCATTCTCCCTAATTTACCCTTCCAGCCTGCTGGTTGAAGCCAAACTGGCTTGTGACTGTGTTGCTCACCCCCTGCTACAGCGTGTCCTCGGTCTCTCTGTGACCAATCTGCAGTTGCCTGGTCACCTTTTGTAAACTCACTGCCGTTGTTTTGATTGCATTCAGCACCCTGCATTGTATTAGAAAATGCAGTTATGTTGCTATAAACGTATTTTCATTCACCAACCCATTTCTGCACACAGTAGTCTCAACCCTACAATCTGAAAACACAGTATTAAAATTAGGTAGAAAAATAATCAAGAAAATTAGTGTTAATGCCTCAAAGCTAAAATAAAATAAAATATATTTTATCTGTTTATTTATTTTAATTTGTTTGGCTGCACCAGGTCTTAGTTGCAGCATGCAGAATCTAGTTCCCTGACCAGGGATCGAACCCAGGTCCCCTGCATTGGGAGCATGGAGTCTTAACCACTAGACCACCAGGAAAGTCCCTAGCTGTTTATTTTAAACCATTCTTCAAAAATTCTAATTTCATCAGTTTTTTAAAAACTATATTCCCATCACCTCTATTAATTGAAAAGTTTGTTTTTAATTAAAATTATTCCCTCTCATCTGGGAGCGATATAATGGCCATGACATCTCTTTTTTCATTTTGTCATGAGATGTGTGAGTAGAATAATTAAATCAGTTTTTGGTTGGTAGGTCTCATCTTCTCACTGCTTACTTACTCAGGAGCTGCTCGTGTGTCTGTTGTAATTTGGGAAATGGTAGCCCACAGACAATGGGAAAACAAGGAACTGTTTTGGAGATAGAACCACCCCCACCTCCACCCGACCCAGATCAGCCCCAGGGACCAGGCAGGGAGAACTAGCCTGAGGTGCCCCCTGCAGACCAACCCTTCCAGCTGCTCCTCTTTTTGAGTGCGGGGTAGTCTCTTCCTCATTACCAAGAGGTAACAAGGAATTGTTTTTGTTGAGTTCATGTTGGAGGTCATCAGGAGGATGTGACCACCAGCTGACCAGAGAGCTGGGCCCAGGCAATCGGAGGCTACTCACCCCCATCCCTGTGCGTGTAATGTGTGTTCCACCTACCATTCCCACACTAGGAGCTGTTTCAGGAAGCTGCCTTGTGACGGTAATGGTTGAGACCATCTGGACGGTACACATGACTGACTGAAGCCAGTTAAAGCTTCTATATAAATTCAAGATTCTGACAGGCGAGTGCAGAGATCTTGTCTTGAGGCCGCCCCAGACAAGCTGCATACGTAAGTTGCCTTGCTTATGAACTGGCCACCTACTAAGCTGGAGTGGCTGCCTCTTCTGCAGTCTCTCCTTGCCCTCCACGTAGGGGAGCCGGTCTGCCAACCAACAGTTCAACCCAAGAATAATTATTTACTCGGCAACATAGTTCTAGGGTTTGTTATTCAGAAGACCAATTCCAGACAAGTAGCACAGGTACCTAAGAAGAAAAAAACATTAGATTGATAATGCTTAACTATTTGTAGACATCGGCTGGTGAATGCAATAGCTATCTTCTTTTACTGATCTTCATTTTGTCCTTATTAAAGGATATTTTATTTATAACACCATTACATTTTCTGTTTTTAAATATATTAGCCCAATAAGGAAGGTTTAGGACTGTGAACCCTCATTTGGTAGGTAAATGGAAAACTGAGATAATGACTGTGACCAGTATTAAGTCTGACCCCAGTAAAGACTTCGAGAGTCTCTGTGTGGATTTATGAAAATTACAACAGGCAAACGACCCAAATAAAACTCCAGGGCCACAGGAAATCTTCCGGTTACAGATATTTGAACTTTATCAAGGGTTATTTTGTGTGCACGTTTTCATGCCAGGAGAAAAAAACTCCAAAACACTGATAGATATAGTTGTTTTCTTCTAAACCGTATCTCCAATGAACAACCAGACTTCGCTGACTTTCAACTATTTACTGCCTTTTACATACTGTTGCTGTGATGCAGCAGCATTTCAGTGCAGAGCAGCGCTGCTCTTTTCAGTGCAGATCAGCTCTGTGTACACGCTTGTGTTGCTCCTAAAGAGATCACGCACCTTGCTTCCGGCAGATTGGGTATCCATGGATACTGCCAAGAGTTTCCAAAGAAACGGTGCCTAGGAGCCTCACCATGCCAGCCTTTTTAGGCCTTCTTCAAATGGAAACTGACATTTGAATTAAAGGGACAGGCATCACGCTCCCACCAAACTACTGAGCAGGTTTGCATGGATAGCCTTCCTTTCCTCACCATTCAGTGGCTGTGCAACATGTAAAGGCAAGCAGGCAGATTACTTACCCTATGCTAGGGAAATGAGGGGAAGAAGTCGGGTCTGATGTGTTCGCTCCATAAGGTCCCGTGACCCAGTAATAACTCATATATTTCTCATCTGGTGATAAATATCTTATAATCAAGGTCTGAAGAATATAAATCAGCCAGGGGAAAACAGAGGAGGAGAAATGCCATTTGAGATCGCATGCCCAGATTTATATCCCCAAATGACAGAAAGGATTGACGGGGGCGGGGGCAGAACCAGTTACCAGGTTTACAAGTCTATGATCAGGGGCCTAAAGCAGATCATAGTGAATTAAAAATCTGGCTGCAGAATCTGAATAAAGCAACATTTCATCTGATGGGAGAATGCATTATGATACTTTTGTCTTTCCTGGATCCTTATCACTAAGCCAGCTGAAGAATCTTCTTAAAAGCAATCATAATTAAATTTTCTATTGTTCAACGAATCTGGCCTTCAGGGAGTTAGGTTATTAACTCAGAATAAGATGACTTAAAATCAGTAATAAATATTCCAAAGTTTAAGGTTTTAAAATTTTATTTATTCAGTTCATAAAAAGCCCCCCACCCTCCAAGTCTTCATCCATGGCATTTTCAGGACCACACCCTGTTCTGTCGCTTCTTTTACTGTCCAAATTTTATCACGTTTCTTGCTGGAGTCCAGGCAATTGAAAATAGACTCACATCTGGGGAATCAACAGACCAACAGTGGCAAAACACAATACCATGAAACAGAAAAATAAAATGTTTGTTACAGGAGTGCATCTCACGAGTGTGGCTCACTGGCGGCGGCAGCTATGTTAGCGTTTCTTTCTGCCTCAAGTTCAGAAACAAGCTGGGCTATCTCAGGGTGACTGAATTTTCCTGCAATGCAAGAAGATAGGGAAAAAGATAATGACAAGTGAATACATCAGTTTCTCCAGCTGGATCCTAGGGCTTGTCAGGAGCCCGATTCTGTGATCTGACCCATACTTGACTCCAACGCAGAGTAAGATTCCAGGTCCTGGAGAGAGGCCAAAGGCAACCACTCGGAGCTTACGCTAGTCACCCCAGATGCTATCAAGCGTAAGGATGAGAATCAGGCAAAGAACTACAGCTCAGGCAGACCTGGGGAAAACCTCACCAGGCAGCCTCTGAGTACCCCGACCAGGAACTCCAGGGAAACTCAGGGAGGATGGAGTCCAGAGAACTGAGAACAATTGCTGTCCATTCTGCATCTGCAATTAGTTGTGGGGAACAATGCACCTACATATAAAAAGACTGATAGGAAGACCAGGGGGTCTGGGCTGTCCCAGGATGCAAACAAGAGTGCAAACATCTACAATGAAACCAGCTAGTCTGTGCTATCTTCCTGGCTCCTTGGCCCCTCTGGGTTTCTGCCCTGGGCAGCAACCAAGCTCCGAGCTATCTTAGGTGGGTGGTGGCTAGCACGCGGTGGGCGGGGGGGGGGGTGGTTAAACCCACCGTCCCTTCTTCCCTGACTGTCTTCTCTTGCCAGTGCCTTTTGTTGCTTGCTCTTCATTCCACAGTTAACTCTATTCCATTGATTCGTTATGCTCAATCTCTTCTCTGAACGTCCCCTTCACTTTCTTGCCCTAACTGACACCTACTCGTCCTGAGGATACAGCTTTCTCTGCAGCCCCTCCACCCGTGGCTGTCTTCCGTCTCATGCAGCTCCTACCACCAGGCCAGGGCTTGTCCTCCACACTCCTCGTCGCTTCCAGGCCATCCTCTGCCCCACGGTGTAAAAGTCGTGCTGTCAGACTTAACGTCATTCCACCAAAACTGCTTTTACCAAGGACACCGATCAGCTCCATGTTGCTAAATCCGACGGCTACTCCTGCCCTCTTGAAACACTTTCTTCCCTTGGCTTCTGGGACCCCTGATTTTCTTCCTCCAAACCTATTCTTCCCCCCATCTTTCCTGTCTAGTGGAAAGTCCAAAATCCTCAGACTCCTCTTATAAACACCCCATACACAAATCCTGTCGACTCTATACTCAAAATATATCCAGAATCTGACTTCTTACTTTTTCTACCATTACTACCCTGGTCCAAACCAGGGCAAGAAATAGGAAGAAACCATTTCTTACATCATTTACACTGTTTAAGTTTACTAATTTTTTACTAGAAATAGTGCACCACAGTGGAAAGTGCAGTGAATTTTAATCTCATCAGCTGTGCGCACATCACCCTCTTTCCAGGCTCAAGTTTCTTCCACAATATAATGTGGAGTTTAAACCAGATGACCTTCCAGCTCCCATAGTTTTTGATTGTACTAGTATTCTCATGTTTCATTTTCTGTTTTTCATTGTGAATGTACCAAAACAGAAGATAATAGTATTAAAATGCAAAGAACAACATAAACATGACATATTTTATTACCTTATTGGGGAAATATGCTATCTAGTAACCCAATCATTGGTCAAACCTTTTTTCGTGTAAAGAGTCAGATAGTAAATATTTTAGGTTTTGTGAACTATTTGGTCTTTGCTGCCAACTACTCAGCTCTGCTGCTGTAGCATGAAAACAGTATAGACAACAGAGAAAGAAAGAGCGTGGCTGTTTCAGTAAAGCTTTATTGATAGAAACAAGCAGTAGCCAGTTTGGCCCACGGGCTATAGTTGGCTGACACCTGGTTTACAACATTATTCCACTGAACCAAAGTCAAACATTTTGAGCATCACCTATATCAAGGACAGATAAGACAAAGCTGGTTGGTCTCAGCCCTCAAACAGCTTACGATAGGGTGGGGTGGGCAAGTGGGGTTTTGGAAAGAAACCCAACGAGGAACATCATTACAGAGGATGCAAGTCAGACTGTGACAACGCTAAGGCAAGCTGCAGGCCAAGGGGAGATTGAGCAAAAAGAAGGGAACGCTCAGCTGTGACAGGGAAGATTAGGAGAGGAAACCAGACAGCTGAGTGGCCTTAGCCTGCAGAGCTGTTCAGATGACTTAAAAATTGTCAAGATTTTATTTTTAAGGAAGAGGAAAGCCACAAACGTTTAAAAAACAAAGAGGTGATGATACCTATATCTACAAAGGAGGAAAGCACTGAGACATGCAGGATGAACTCATGAGCCTAGCAGATTAAATTAGGTGGTTATAACAACAGTTCAATACAGAAATAATGAGGGCCTTGTCTAGGGCAGAGGTAGTGGGGCTGGAAAAGAGAGAAGGAAAATCACATCAACTTCATTACAAAGCAAATCATAGTTTGGAGCATATTTTGGAGCTGGGACTTTCCTCTACTTGATGAGGTCACAAAAGGGTCCAGAGAGGTCCCCCCAAAATCATCGCTAACAGTATTCTCAGGGGAGATGGAGGCTGAGCTGAGCCTGAAGAACTCCCAGGGAAGACAGATGGAGTTCTACTCCAGGGAGCAACATGAACACCAGTGGTCAGTGCACCTGGTGCCTCACTCTAGAAGCTGAATCAAAATGAAGATAGCGGGCTTCCCTGGTGGCGCAGTGGTTGGGAGTCCGCCTGCCGACGCAGGGGACGCAGGTTCGTGCCCCGGTCCGGGAAGATCCCACATGCCGCGGAGCGGCTGGGCCCGTAAGCCATGGCCGCTGAGCCTGCGCGTCCGGACGGAGCCTGTGCTCCGCAACGGGAGAGGCCACAACAGTGAGAGGCCCGCGTACCGCAAAAAAAAAAAAAAAAATGAAGATAGCTAAGGCTTATTGCCAGCCATTTTCTAAGCACTTCACATATATCCTCAAATAACCCTATAAAGTAGATTTTGTAATTATCCTCAAGTTAAAAATAAGGAAACAAAGGCCCAGAGCTAGGTTAAGTATTAATTTACTGGAAGTTACGTAAATTGTATGTGGCAGAACCAGGATTCAAACCCATGCAGTTTGACTTTAGGCCTGTGCTCTGAAGAGCTATAATGACGACGGTGACTTCAGCTGTTTGGAGTTTTCTCTTTTTAAGTCTCTATTTCTACCTCCACCTTAACATAACCTGACATCTGTAAAGCACTTACATATTATAATGCATTTGACATACATTATCTCTCTTGAATCTCAAAACCAGCCTATGTCTTAAGTAGGGTATTATGATTTCCATTTTTCAGAGAGGTCAGGAGCCTGCCTGGAAGCACACAGCTAGTATGTGTGACGTGAACCTGGTGCTCAGACTCCAGGGCGGCAATGCTCTGGTGCACTAGGTCACCTCATACCATAAACCCCACCATTTGCTTCTTAGATGCTCCATACGCAAGTGTCAGAGGAGGGTGACAACAGTGGACATATAATGTTATGACTAACATTTTATACACTAGGAGTAAATTAAGCCAAACCAAAGTGATGCTTATTGAAAGCAGCAGTGCGCACCTGCTGTGGAATTGTAGAAGTCCTGCAGTCTCCCAGGTTTGTTCTCAAGGTCTTCATATTCTGATGCCTGAAGAATCATTTCACATTGGTCCAGCTGCTTCACAAATTTAGCTTCTGCACTAGATTGGGTCTCATATTCCTAAGGGACAATTAAAGCCACATGATTAGGGCTGCATGATAGGTTATTCCAGGAAAATTCTCATTCTGGTACCTGAAATCAGAGTCACAGCTAAAAGCACATTCTGCACTGGCCACATTTCTCCACTGCATACAAACCCATCACAGAGACTAGTCACCTGCAATTCCACAGCTTAACAGAGGCGCTGTATGTGGGAAGGCGGTGCTCACAGCTCCATCTATTCCACCCGATGCCTGCGAGGCCTCATGTGTTCACATGGACACTTCCAAGCATTTTCCTTCCTGTTTAGTAACTTATCTTCAAGATCATTATTCTTTAATCCACCTGAGTAGAGCAGGTCTTTTCAACTTCAAGCTAATATTTCATCTCATGCTTCTCAAATTATTTCCCTCTCCATTTAATGTCGCGTTTCCTTTTCCTTTTGAAATGAATTTCTAGCTTTCTCATTTAATTTCGGTTACCACTCTACAATGAAAATCTCTGTCCCTGCTTTCCAAATAGGGAGGAGTTAATCAAGTCCCTCCGGGTTATGACTCTTGAGGATACAGCCAGGGTCTGAGAACTCTTCATGCCATGGGTATGTGCATGTGTTGGTGGCAGGGAGGCGGGTGTGGCCTTTTTACCTCTCCTCTTCCCTTTGTTCCCTCCCTCCTCAGTGCAGACCAGAAATAAGAGGCAGTCTGCTTCATAGTGCATGACACATGTCACAAAACCACCAGTCCCAATTAATACTATACAGAACCATTCTTCTATTAAGACCAAAGTATTCCCAACTGATTTCCCTGCCAAGTTCTCATTTGTAATTCCACCCTAGATGTGTTCAGATAATGAACCTGTCATGCTTTCTCAGCAGGGTGATGTGATGTGAATCACTGAAGATTTCTTGGTTTTTATTAGATGCAGCTCTGATTGGGGTTTTCAGAACAACAGAAGGATGAGGATTTCAAGCAGGAAAGAGATACAAGTTCCAGGTTCTCAACATGGAGGACCGAAGGAAAGAGAAAGAGAGGAAAGGAGAGGAAGATCAAAGGTTACCTCCCTCTCCCTTGGGGAAAGATTGGCACTACATGAAGTACTGACATATATAAAGTTTGTCTTTTATGTGTTCCACTTTCCCACCTCCTCATGACTCTCCCTCTGGGACCCAGGACCCTCATGTTGCTGTATATCAAACTCCCCACCAAAATACTGCACTTGTACTTCAAAGGATAGAACAGAGAGAGGCTTTTTTAAGGGGTACTTGTTAACCCAACAGTATCTTCAGCTGTATGTTGGGAAACAATCCAAGGGCAGGTGAGTGTGCCAGGCATTCAGCATATGGCAGGGAGCACCTCTTGCTTTGCCTCGGGATTCCAAGGGTTATTTCCTTAAAGCAAAATGCAGGTGGTAGGGAGGATATCTTTCTGTGATACTTCGAGGAAAAAAATGAAAATGTTTTCCCTTGACTTACTAAAATTTGACTTCACACTTCTATGGTAAAAGATAAATTATAATCGAGGATATCTAATTGCTTTAACTAGATGTGACCCTGTGGGCTGATAGCTATTTACAGTTGTGAATAGCAGTGATTAACGTTTCAGAAATCGATCAACTGCCATTTTCTATGTAACCAGTACTCAGTTCCCTGGGTACAGAATGACCCTGTTTTCTTAAATCAAAATCAGAACATATGGACTGGAGACAGAAAAACAGAGTGTACTATGTGTCAGGCAATATTCTAACTGCTTTACATATATTCATTTGATTGCCACGCAACCCTGTAAAATAGGTATACTACTATTAGTACCATTTTATAGATGAGGAAATTGAGACACAGACAGGTTCAGTAAGTTGCCCAAGATCAAATAGCTAGTAAACAGAGGAGCCAGTAATTTGAACCTTGGAAATCTGGTATTGAAGCCAATGTACATGAATCTAAAACATGCATAAGTTAATATGAGAGTCTGTGTTCTCTGTTGAATAGCATTCCCACAAAATCATGTCTACCTGTAATGCACGAATGTAACCTTATTTGGACATAGAGTCTTTGCAGATGTAATCAAATTAAGATAAAGTCATAATGGATTAGGATGGACCTCAACCCAATGACCGACATCCTTATGGGAGGGAAATCTGGGCACAGATACAGACACAGGAAGAACATCACCTAAGGAGGCAGAGACTCGAACAAAGTATTCTGAAGGCAGGGATGTCAAAGCTGGAAGACGCATTCACCAGAAGCTAGGGAGAGGCAAGGAAGGATCCTCTCCCAGAGCCTTCAGGGAGCATGGCCCTGCCAGCACCTTGATTCGGACTTCTGGCCTCCAAAACTGTGAGACAATACATGGTTGTTTTAAGCCATCCGAGTTCATGGTAATTTGTTACAGCAGCCCCTGGAAACCCAGGGTCTCTTACAATTAATAGTAAGTAACTGACATAGTATCATGAATACATAAGAACTATAAATGCTTGTTCAATTAATTAACATACAGCGTAATGACATAAAGAAAATGCTGAGTTAGGAGGCAGGCTTGTGGCCTTGCTTTGTCACCAGCTGGCTAAGAGACCTTGGGGAAGGCAAAACTCTTTAGTCTCCAGTCTTCTTATCTACAAAATAAGGGAGTTGGAAACAGGCTTTCTTTCAGCTATAACTGTACAAAACTCTAACAGATACAGTAAAGAGCCAAACAGAGAGAATATAGAGATAATTAAAAAATAATGAAGAATATAATAAAGTAGCCACTGCACAGAATCAGGGAAAGAGGAAGAAAGAGAGAGAGAATTAGTTTTCTAAGGCTGCTGTAAAAAGTACCACAAACCGGGTGGCTTAAGCAACAGAAATTTATTATCTCCCAGTTCTGGAGGCTGGGAATTGGAAATCAAGGTATTTGCAGGGTTGGTTCCTTCTGAGGGCTGTGAGGGAAGGAACTGCTCCAGGCCTCTGTCCTTGGTTTACAGATGGCCTTCTTCATGCTCACATGGTATTCTTCCAATATGTGTGTCTCTACATCCAAACTCCCCTTTTTATAAGGACACCAGTCATATTGGAAAAGCGCCCCACCCAAATGACCTCATTTTAACTTGATTACCTCTGTAAGAATCCTAGTTCCAAATAAGGTCTTATTTGGAGGTACATATGAGTTTTAGGGTTGAAAGAAAAGGTGGAAGGTCAGGTTCAGAAGACAGGAGGAGGGAGCAGGGCTTTGAAGGAAACGTGAAAAGTGAGAGTGAGAGGCAGGGCTACCCAAGCGTAAGGGGTGGGGCTAGAGGCTCAAGCAAGGGAGGGTCAGTGGGGCTGGAGGGGAGTGAGAAACTGCAGTAGGCAGGGATTGTTTGTCGTTTTCCCTTCACTGCTGGAAAACAGCACCAGGGAGGGACTGAGCACCCACAAAGCCCACGTTCTGCGCTGGGCTCCATGGCAGCACCTGGCCTTGACCTCACTCAGCCCTAACACCCCTTAATGGTTTCAGAGATGGACAACTGACTCAGGGAGGGGAAGGAGTCCAAGGTCACTGAGCCAGGAAGTGGTGAGTGAGGTGGGAACCCAGTTCTGAACTACCCCAAAGCCTACATTCCTTTCAAGGACCAGAGACGGGGGTGGGGGTGTGTGAGGTTGACAGGGTGGAGGATGAGAGCCATGCATCAGGAAATCCAGGGGCTGTGAGTCAGTATCCATACCAGGCTTTACGGTGACAAGGGAAATGGGAAGAAAAACTACTATTAGTCCTGAGAAGTTCCTGCAGCAGCTGGGAGGTGAGAAACTGACACGACCGAAAAAGCAACAAGTTGGAGACAGCTTATTGAGATAGTCTAAGTCAAATAAAACACTGATGAGCATATAAATTCAGTTACAATAAAAAGCGACCCATCAGATATACTTACTTCCCAAAGTTCATAGAGCTCTTTTCTGAGATCCTCTGGGAGGAGCTGGGTTAGCTGCTTCATAGCTTCCTGAAATACCAAATCATTACTTTAATCATATTCACATTTATTTAACAACTCATCTACAAATGCCAAATAATGGACTCAAACTCTTACAAATAACTCCCAAAGGGGCAGCAGAATATTGGACAATATTTAGGCTTACAAGGAGGGCAGTTGTGTACATTAAATAAATGTATTTGTTCATATGTATTTATTCACGAGCACTTATTTTGTGGCCTACAGCATACCAGACACAAATAAGGACAATGAGAAGGGTGTGAAATGATTACAGAAATATCAGTAGCAAGGCCAAGGAGCTTCCATCTTTTTTTTTTTTTAACATCTTTATTGGAGTACAATTGCTTTACATTGTGTTAGTTTCTGCTGTATAACAGAGTGAATCAGCTATACATATACATATATCCCCATATCTCCTCCCTCTTGCAACTCCCTCCCACTCTCCCTATCCCACCCCTCTAGGTGGTCATAAAGCACCGAGCTGATCTCCCTGTGCTATGCAGCTGCTTCTCACTAGGTATCTATTTTACATTTGGTAGTGTATATATGTCCATGCCACTCTCTCACTTCGTCCCAGCTTACCCTTCCCCCTCCCTGTGTCCTCAAGTCCATTCTCTACATCTGCATCTTTATTCCTGTCCTGCTCCTAAGTTCGTCAGAACATTTTTTGTTTTTTAGATTCCATGTATATGTGTTACCATATGGTATTTTTCTCTTTCTGACTTACTTTACCCTGTATGACAGACTCTAGGTCCATCCACCTCACTACAAATAACTCAAATTCGTTTCTTTTTATGGCTGAGTAATATTCCATTGTATATATGTACCACATCTTCTTTATCCATTCATCTGTCGATGGACACTTAGGTTGCTTGCATGTCCTGGCTATTGTAAATAGTGCTGCAGTGAACATTGTGATACATGACTCCTTTTGAATTATGGTTTTCTCAGGGTATATGCCCAGTAGTGGGATTGCTGGGTCATATGGTAGTTGTTTTTAGTTTTTTAAGGAATCTCCATACTGTTCTCCATAGTGGCTGTATCAATTTACATTCCCATCAACAGTGCAAGAGGGTTCCCTTTTCTCCACACCCTCTCCAGCATTTATTGTTTGTAGATTTTGTGATGATGGTCATTCTGACCAGTGTGAGGTGATACCTCATTGTGGTTTTGATTTGCATTTCTCTAATCATTAGTGATGTTGAGCATCCTTTCATGTGTTTGTTGGCCATCTGTATATCTTCTTTGGAGAAATGTCTATTTAGGTCTTCTACCCATTTTTGGATTGTGTTGTTTTTTATGATATCGAGCTCCATGAGCTGCTTGTATATTTTGGAGATTAATCCTTTGTCAGTTGCTTCATCTGAAAACAGTTTCTCCCATTCTGAGGGTTGTCTTTTTGTCTTGTTTATGGTTTCCTTTGCTGTGCAAAAGCTTTTAAGTTTCATTAGGTCCCATTTGCTTATTTTTGTTTTTATTTCCATTACTCTAGGAGGTGGGTCAAAAAGGATCTTGCTGTGATTTATTTCATAGAGTGTTCTGCCTATGTTTTCCTCTAAGAGTTTTATGGATTTTATATCTTGTGGATGAATTGCAAGATGCCCACATGAATTTCAACCATAAGCATACTAGAGTTCAAAACAAACCTGAGTGTGGGGAGAATAGGAAAGTATCAGTGAATTACAAATCTCAAAGAAATTTTTTGTATACATTATGTTATTTTTTATTGTTAAAATGTTTTTATTGCAAAATGTAAAGCACTACACAAATGGGCAGATATTGTTATTAACATAAATGAAACTACAAGCAGCATTTCGTAGGCTCACAGACTCACAGACTGAAAAGAGATGTTAAAGGGTAATGAGCCAAACCATCCAGCAGCATCACTGGGCACTTCTTAGTCTCCCTCCATAAACATGTCCAGTGGTGGGAACCTAGCACCTCAAGAGGTTACCCAAATGGGCTTTAGGCAGCATTGGTAGAAAGTACTTTCTTACATCAAGCTGAAAATTGTCCCTGTAGTCCTTCCACCATGCCTATAGCCCCAGCTCTTCTGCCTTCCTCCCTCATAAAAACACAATGTCAAACAGGTGGGCAGTGGCCCGGGTGGGCCAGAATCTCTGCGACCAGTGATTGGTCCAAGGGATGGCCATGTAACTCAAACCAGCCACTCAGGGACCATCTGCATGAGTTGTCCAGCACAGGCTGGGAGACAGAAGCCCCGAGTAGAGCCTGGAGAGCCAAAATCCACAGAAAAGCAGAGATGAGGGAGTGAGAGCATGGAGGGTGTTCAGTATGTATTTCTAGTCTCCAACTCCCAGGAGCCCCTCTCATTCCCATCTCTTCCTTCATTTCTATGTTGCTCCAAAATTCTAAAATATCACATTTTGGGGGCATGAGGTCTGCAATCTACTCTCAAATGGCTTCCAATTCCTTCACTATCCTCATCCTATGCCTCTTAATCTGGTCCAGTTCTTCTAACTAGAGCTTAGGCTCTTTGAAAAGAATATGGTTGTAAGAACCACTTTTGGCAAAGGTCTCACATAAAATCAAATGGTGAGATGGGAAAAAGCAATAAAAATAAAAATGAATATTTGTATATATAATTATTTATTACCGGGAGAAAAAAATGTTATAGAATACAACCACTTCCAGAGCAAACCATATTGGCCAGTGTCAACAATCTGCTCTTGTAACTAACATCACCATCTTGAATGGTTTGTACCATTACAGCAGGCTTAGTGGTATGAAATTTAGAGTATTTTGCACCTGCGTTCTCCCTTGTTTCTTTTTCATAAATCTCAGCAAAGTATTTGAGAAAATACTTTGCACTTTCAAAAATTAATAGTGTCTTTATAAATAGATCGCTTTTCTCTACACCATTCTAGAAACATAAGTTTGCCCATTGCTTTTGTTTGAAAAGAACGAACTGAATAACATATAGGTACAGAGACATATCAAAATCTAAACTTTTAGAATATAAACATAAAAGTCCTGCTGTGACAAGGGATTACTTTATTTCCTTCACAGCGATGCACCCAGCACTGAATACGGTGATTGATATGTGGTCTGACCCCGAAACACAATGGAACCAAAGCTTCCATCATGCCAAATGCTCTATTTCTATAAATGCAGCCCAAGGCTGAGCTGGCTTTTTGAAAATCACATATGATTACTGACTTATTAATAAGCTTCCTGGTGACTAAAATCACCATGTCTTTTAAAAAACAATACATAGCAAACAAATATGTTTTTGCTCTCTTCCTGAAATTGAGCAATGATTTTCTGGACCTAAACTCATTGATATCATTTGTCATTATACAATCAGAATTGCATTTTGAGACCTCTTAGTTGTTATTCCTTGTTTGGCCTCATATGCCACAGAATCATGCCTACCTTTTCAAATGAGCCACTGAAATCGACTTCATTAAAGTCCAGGACAAATGGCTGAAGATGTCAGACTTTCCCTGCCTGATGGTGAGCCCTGCCACTCCCACTTCTAAACTGAGTTTTGTCTTGTTCACACAGATTTAGAGTGATAATCTCCCTAGCTTCTTCCTGTTAGCAAAGCATGTCAAGAATCTGCCTACAGTTCTGAGCTGAGTGAAGCTTTCAGCAAATGTCTGTCAGTTTCGTGACAAGCACCCAGGAAGCAGTATTCATCACTCACACATCTTTGGTGGGGCTGAAGAGTGCAACAGTTAATGACAAACTGTAGATTCAGATGGGGTTTGAAACCCTGCTTGCCATTTACTAGCCGTGGAACCCTGTGCAAGTTACTTCTTTGTCCTTCAGGTTTCTCATCTGTAAAATGGGGTTAATAGTGGTACCCACCTGAAAGGATTGCTGCGAGGATTAAATAGTTAATATATATATAAAGTGCTCATTATCTGGCACAGGAAAAGCACTCTGTAAAATGTTCACTGTATTTTTCACTTTCTCCATCTTGCCATGTTTACTCCCATAATAAAGTTTTGTTCTTCCCCTTTTAACCTCTAGTTCTTCAGCAACTTTAACTCTCAGGTACATATATATCATAACTCTGCCTTCTGTTTTAATAAGTTTTCCCTTTGCAAAGGAATATAACCTGCTATTGCTATATTCCAGAGTCAAGCTTCATCCCACTACTTCTTAATGATCCCTACCAGGCATCATTTACCAACTAGGGTTATAATATGAAGTTTATTTTATCCTGTTTAGGAGGGGAGTCAGACTACAAGTATTACTTTTGGCCCCCCTGAATTTTCTCTTCTACACCTTCATTCTCCCTTTCATCTTAATACCTACTCTCCTCCAAGACAATCAGCCTTCCAATTTTATCAAGTATTTTTCCTCCCATTCCTACTTTGGTTTAAGGCCTTTCTGATGCCGTTGGCTAGCCTCTGGGCAAATGATACTTCCTGGTTTTCAGTATGTGCATTCCACCTCCAGGAGCCAAGAAACCCTCATTTAATTATCTTAAGTTATGGCTCAGACATCCACATCTTATTCATGAACACCATCTGCATAAAGAACTGTTCACCTCCCAGATCTTTTTCTCTGTCCCAAATCCTAACTAGCAGAGGAAGAGGCAATGGAGTATCAGCGCACCCCCCAAGCCTTTGGTTTCCCGTCCAAGAACTTGGGGTTCTTTAAGATGTTTCCCCTGTCCCTTCTGATGATATTTATTCTCCTGTAAATCAGATGGAGTGGGCAGCAGCCAGGAGGTTTAATGAGGTTGGGCAGGCTTTTCATCATTGCCTGCATACGGCGTCCAGGAAGCAGCAGCACTGAGTGTCAAGTCCCCTCTATGCCCCGCTCCGGGGGGTGTCACTAGCCAGGACTCAGCTTCTGTCAGGACAGAGGTGGGTTTTCTCTGTCCCCAGTGGTTGGAGATCCTTCCTACTGAATGTTTTTTCTTCAGAAGGTTCTGACTCGCTCCTCTGTGGAATGAACCTCACGTTCCTTGTGTGCCTATACGGGAACACTCTCTTCTTCCTTTGCGTCACTTTAAGGGTCTCTGATCACCCTCTGGTACTTCAGTATGTGATTTCTCCTCCACAAGGTATACATTTACCCTTGAATGAAACTATTGTACATCCTGAAACGTGCTATATAATTGAGGAGTCTTTTCCTCCTCCTTTTTCTCTATGTCATATGTCAATACCCAACATCCTCTGGTTTGGGGCTAACTCCTCTCCACAACTCAGCATCTTGAGCTAATTGTTTTCTTTTTGTGTTAATCCTGCCAGTCAACCTAGGAGTTCTTTATTCAGGACAGTCTAGACTCCTACAGGGAAACAGTTCCTTAGCTCCTCCGTTTTCACAGACTGTCATGATGCTCGTGTGTTCTGGACCTGTATTTACACTAAGAACACATTCCTTACACTATTCCCCTTACTACCATAATTTAGGGTGTGTTGGAACTCCTAAACTGAGATTCCTTATAGATCTTCTTGCCTCTAGAGGGGCAAAAATGCTGTTGGCTACTGAGCTCTAGCCTCCGCCAGCTCCGAGAACAGCTATTTAAGCCCACTTTCCCTGTTAAACCACCTTGATGAAGGATCTGTTGACTCAATCTCTCTGGCCTACAATAAAAGCAGCTTGCAATAAACCCTGAATTGGGAACCAGCCATTCAGCATTTTTAAAAAAAACCAGCCATTCAGCATTTAAAAAAAAAACCTTCCTGGATTTTCCAGTCTCTGTTTCAAATATGTCTTCCTCTTTGTCCCTGGACTCTGGTTTAGAGTCCAAATCAGCAGACAATGTTTTATTGATGTTATTCATTTTTTACTAATACAAAATTTTTTTCTTTACTTTTAACCACTAAATCAAAGGACTAAGTTAAAATTTACTAAATACTAATTATAATAATGATTATTCTTGGGCTTTATAGAACTTCTCTCCAAAGAGCTTAAACTAGCATGGAGAATTCCTTCAAGTTCCAGCTATTTCCATTGTCCTACTGAAAGCCGTACTATCTGTACTCTGTGTTCAGGTGCCCTCTATGCCCCTCCATGAGAACTGAAACCAACAAAATGCCCTGTCTCTGTGTTAAACAAGGCTTAGAATAAGCAAAACCAATTCACTGCTTATTCCAAGAGATCCTTACTTCTGGAAGGTAAGATTGTAAACCACCCAAAATAGAGTAAGCACTAACAGCTGACCCTTCAAGACGCTTGTTAAGACCTTGGCTCACCAGCCCTACCACCCCAAAGTTATTATGTCCTAAACTCTATGCAATCCCATCTTGTAAGATAGCAGCTCCTCTTGTAAGATGCATCCAAACATCCTCCAGCCCAGGCCCTAAAACTCTATAAATACCCTCCCTTCACCCTCCTTTCTGAGACACTACTAAAACTCCGTCAAGGAGGTACTCTCCCTTACTGCAATAGGTCTAATAAACTTAGCTTTGTTTCAGCAGTGGGTTTTTCTGGGGGTCTTTTGTGGAGTCAACAGTCAACACTGACCTCTTCTCGCCTATGTTTTTCTTCTTTGGGGATGTTATCTGCTGGTGCTATGTCCCCAACGATGCATTCTGCCATATCATGAACCAGGGCTAGGCGTACACATCTGACCAGGCAAGAAATGGTGAATAATTACACAGAATTATATTCACTACAGATTCCTTCTCTATACTACTTTGAAGTTACATAATATAGTTTTCTTTCTCCAGCCTCACAGAGTATGTTATTTTAATGCAGTATTTCCTAAAGTAATTATATTCTGCCAGCCTGCAACAGTTCTGAGTCAAAACAGTTCGTTAATATTCAGCACAATACATGAGAATACAGGGGAAATTGTTAGCATGAATTAAAAAAAAAAATAGCTGGTTTCTCAAATGTCACTTTAAAAGCTTGCTAACTTTAGATTAAAAAGCCAGGAGGTGATCTAGTTAGAGCATTTACTTACCGATACAAAATTCAAAAACTATCATTTCCCCAATGTACTAGTCAGATGTCAAAATGATGCCCTTTCTAGAGAAATGAGTACAGTTGGACAGATCTGAGTTTGCATCCAGCAATCAACATCTAATAGCTGTGTGACCTTTGCCAAGGTACTTAATTTCTTTAAATGCTGAGTTTTGCAGCCTTCATTTTTAACATCCGTAAAAAGGGGTAATAATACTTCCTAACTTTGGTATGAAAACTAAATTAGATAATTTATGTTCCTGAAACATGTTCATTATTCAACAAACGATTATAATTATTAGTGATAATGATAATCATCATCAAAATAATAAAGGCAGTTCATGAGATAAATGCCCCAGAGGGCCAGCCTGTTTTATGTTCCCACCATCACCAAGGTAGAAGGCCTCACAGCCTCCTCACAGGTGTCCCTGCCTGCAGTTGCTCTCTCATCTAGTTCAAATCTCAGACTGTCCTTACGAGCCTCTCCATTTGACACCGTGCTCATCTCGTACTATCTGCTAAAAATCTCCTAAATTCTACACCATCTACAGAGTAACAGGCCTCCGGAGACTCCCTAATGGACCTTTGTTTCAATCAATTTGATTTACTTATCAATTCCAAAATATACCTTTACTTTCCTACCATCAGAGATTTGGTTTCTCTGCCCTTCTCTTTATGTGCTGTCTTCTACTTCTCCACCTAATCAGCACCTTAGAGGTCAACTCCGATTCTGTATCCTCCATTAAGACCGCCCAAGAACAGGTGATCTCTTCGGTTAAATTTTCTAACTTAATTTATTTTGTGCTCTGTATGGAAGCCACTCTGGGCCTGTGTAATTCATCTGGGTTTTATTTACTATCTTATACTGTATTGCTAGGAAAGTTTGTCCTGCGCTCAAAAAGCATTTTATTTTTTATTTTATTTATTTATTTTGGCTGAGTCAAGTCTTAGTTGCGGCATTCATGACGGATCTAGTTCCCCACCCAGGGATCAAACTCAGGGCCCTTGCATTGGGCGTGGAGTCTTACCCACTGGACCACCAGGGAAGTCCCTCAAAAAGCATTTTAAACACTTGTTGGTTGACGGAAGGGAGAGAGGATATCTTTCTCAGATCTTTACTGCACATACAATTTCAAAAAGTCACTTCACAAATAAGTGCTACTATTCAGAAGAGGGGTGAAATGAAGGTACACACAGTGTATGGATACAATTTTAGACAAAAGACACTTTACCTTCAAGGCCCCGGAAACCCTCACATCACACTTAAGTTTCCTTGAGACCAAGGCAGCCTCTTTCACTTGCCAGGAGAAAACCCAGAGTACAGTTTACAACAACTGAAGTGATCAGCATCTAGTGCCCCTTCCCACATCCTGAATCTGTATGGTTTGCCTCAAGTAATTTTTCTTGACATATACACTAAGCTACAAGAATTTGACACAGGCCTCAGTCATGAAGAGTCATGCATACCCACAGACCCTAACCGGCACCAAAGTTCACAGCTTACCGGTCTTTGTTAAGATGTTCATCTTTGGTCACCAGAGCCATAATTGCCATCCTATACATGTGATCTGATACGCTCTCTGGCTTCTGGACATTTCTGTATACCCAGCCAGTACGCGGGACTCTCTGATAAAAATGAACAGAAAACAATTGATAAAAATAAGTATTTTAACTATCTACGGTGCTCTTCAAGAGAAGTCCAGGGAACAGGGCACAGAAGCTGGGTCATGGTTTCAGTACATATTAAAAAACGCTTAACTAACCTAAATGATCAACTTCTGGAATCAAATAAACCAGTGAGGGCAGAGAATGAGAAAGAGAGAGGGAGGGAGGAATAATTCACAAGTATACAATACATAAGTCCAAAAGTCAAGTTACTCCGTGTTACCGATTTACTGATGTACAGATCATATACAAGTCCTTAAAACATAAGAACAAAACTGTAAAGTATCTTTCCTAACTATAAGAGTTGTTAAGTTTTACTTCAAACAACTCATTAGACACAAGTAGAAAACACTGTGGTGAGAGCGTCGTGAACTTCCAAATTCTGAAGCAGAAAGGATAAGGCATTTCTAACTGCTTCATGCTACCCACCAGTCATGACTCTTCCTTTTACTCAGATCATGATGTGATCCTGTGAGACTCGGGAGTTCACATTTCTAAAGAATTTTATGAACTGTAGAAACAATGGCATGAAACAGATAATCTGCTTTGAACTTGGAGAAATTCTGCAAAACGTGTGGCCAGGCGTGGACCGGCAGGAGGAGGACCCCTGGGATGTAACTCCAGTGTGTGCTACATAAAATCCTCCGTTAAAAAAAAAAAAAAAAAAAGTCTTGTTATTTCTATAAGTAATTGTGAGACAGATTTTAAGCACTCCACTTAAACCCTGCAGGACCAATGGGTTCTGATCTTCCCACTTGGCCGGTTGTGGGGTCGTGAGCCCAAAAAGTACTCGGGGCAGACGCGGGCAGAGGGACCAGCACACCACCGCGCCGGATCCCCTCCAGAAACCTCTCGAAAGGCCGCCTGGGCCGGCCCCATCGGAGCGCCAGGCCGACACAGGAAACAGCGCGTCTCGGACTCCTCCCGGCCTGGGGTCGGCCCTAGCAGCCCGGCCACGCAGTCTCCGCCACTTGCTTCCTCCGACCACGGTCCGGACGCACGACCGCATCCATCCGGAGGGGTTTCCTCTGTCGACCCCAAGAGGCCGGGAGAACTGAGGAAGGGGGCTGGCCTCGGACCAGGTGGGGAGCAGGAGCCTCGTCGCCCCGCGGCCGGCCCCGGCCTCTCTCCGCGCAGCCGCGACCCCGGCCCCCGGCGGCCCTCCCGGCGCCCGCTCACCTTGAGCTGCCCCACCAGCCGCAGGAACTGCAGCAGGTCCCGGGCCCCGCGGCCCGAGATGGGCGCAGCCATGCGGCCACCGATCCGGACAGGTCTGAGCCAGCAGCGCGACCGCCGCTCGAAGCTCCTCCCCCCGAAGCCCCTCCCACTGAAGCTCCTCCCCTTCTTCCTCCCTACCCCTCCTTCCCTCTCCTCCTCTCCTTACTCCTCCATTTCCTCACCCTGGTTTTCTCCGACTGTCTGTCCAGTCTTCCACCTTCCTGGCCGTAGTGGCTGCAGCTGGGCATTGCACCATCCAAGAGCACTGTACTTGGAGCATCTAGGTATGCGTTACTTGTTTGCTAAACTCCGCTCAACTGAGCTCCATCAAACTTTTAAAGGGATTGCCGTTCCTTGGGGAGGGACAGAGGGGTTGGGGTGCCGAGGAGGTGGAGGAAGGTTATGCCATAATGCACCAAAATCTTGCCTTTTAGCAATTCAACCTCTGACTAGAGGGAGAGATAAGGAACCCTACTTGAAGGCGAGCAATCTATAAACATTTTAACAGAGGCACAAGGAAGATGCTTTGGAAGGGAGACGTTAGTTAGGAGTGACAAAAGTACTGCAAGGATTGGAGGCTAGCCACAGCTAGAGAACTTTAGAGGTTAGTATAAATGGCTAGGGAGTGAATACAATTCCATGTTGAAATCACAACCCCCTGACACCTCAAGTGCTGAAGAATCCCCAAAAGTTGGTCAAGGCCTGTCTCAACTATCTGTCCTAATTCTATCAAAAACCGATGGTACCAGTTTTTAAAGGCACTTAGTGACATGCATACTGAAGGACTCAATGAGAGAGGGTAACATGGAGAATAGACTGTATAGGGAGGAAGGAAGTTGGAAAACCAGTTAGGAGTCTATTGAAGTAATTCTTTGGGGAGATGATTTTGGTTTAATCCAGGATTCTAGTAGTAGAGGTGGTGAGATGTTAAATTTGGGGTACAATTTAAAGGTAGGACTAACAGGATTTGTGACAGATTGGACATGGGGTATGAGAGAAAGAGAGGAGTCAATGATGACTCCACGAATCTTGGCCTGACCAACTGAAAGAATGGAGTTGCTATGTATTGAGCCAGAGGAAACTGCAAGAAGAGTAGGTTGTGGGGAAGGGTAGGAATCAGAAGTTTAGTTTAGGACATGTTGAGATACCTATTAGAGATCCTAGTAGAGAGATAAATCGGGAGGTCAGGGGAAGGGTGACAACTTTGTGTCATCAGCACATAAGATGGTTTGTAAAACCAAGCAACTGGATGAGACCACCTGGTGGAAAAGTGTGGATGAAGAAAAGATGTCTGAAGCCTCAGCTCTCAGGCAAACCAACGTTTAGAGTTTGGGAGACCAGAAAGAAGTGGCCAGTGAAGTAGGTAGAGGATTAAGAGGTGGTTGTGTCCTGGAGGCCAGATGAAGAAAATACTTAAAGAAGGAAGGAATGTGATCAATTAAGTCAACATTATATCAGATAAAGACAGATGTGACTACTGGATTTAGCAAATTCATTGTCACTACTGACCTTGACAAGAGCAGCTTTGGTCTGCTGGGGCAAGCAGAACCCTACCTGGAGATGTTCCAGAGAGAACAGGAGTGAGAAATGCTACTCATTTAAAATGAGTGGGGCTACTGGAGGAAAGATTTCTTTTTAAGACAGGAGATGTTACAGTATTTTTGTTTACTGATGGAGGTGATCTAGTAGAGAGGGAAAATTAATGACGTATTGTAGGAGACAAAGGAGAGAAATACTGGAATGACGGCCTTGAGTAGATAGAAGAGGATACAATCTAGGGTACAAGATGAAAGATTGGTCTTAGGAATATGGAGCATTCATCCATAAAACATGAGGAAGGGAGAATATATGGTGACTAATTAACGGCAGTTGTGGTTGTGGGAGATTGTGGAGCTCTCTTCTGATTGCCTCTATTTTCTCACTGAAATAGGAAGTGAAGTCTAGACTGGGTTATGTTGTAGTAATACGCAACCTCTGTATCTGAGGGGTTTAACACGTCAAAGGTTTACTTCTCTTTGATGCTAAATGTCTGTTGCTTGGAAATTGGCAAGCCTGTTTGCACTCTACCAGACCAATGGCTTATTTCAAAGCCTTGTTGGCCAACCACTAACATCAGGGGACTTGGAACCCATTTGTTTCCCTAGAAGCGGGTGCCAATTTAAAGCATTGGGCAAGGAAAACAATTTGGATCACTTACTGAGTCAACTAGAAGAAAAGGTGAAATCAGAAGGCTCTCATTAGAGGGATTCATCCCTTGGGTTTAATATACACTTCTGGGGAATATGGAAATCTCCTGAAATTGTGCTGCATTTGAGGGCTTTTCTATTTATCAGGTCCCTAAGGAGGCCTGTGACCAGAATGGGGGCAAAATCTGCTGCTATTGAGAAAGCTGCTTCAGTATGCAGCTGTGGGGTAGTCCACAAAGCTCTGGTCTTGGTGTTCTAACACAAAAAGCTATCACTGCTTAAGCCTCCACTAAGTGAGATATATTGTCACACATCTCTCCTCATTTTAATTCACCCAACATTTCTCCAAGATAGTAATCGCACATTTCCAAGAGAAAACTGAGTGGCACAGAAGCTGAAGAACTGGCCTGACTTTTCTTTCTTTTTTTTTTTTTTTAACTTTTAATTTTATATTGGAGTATAGTTGATTAACAATGTTGTGATAGTTTCAGGTGTACAGCAAAGTGATTCAGTTACACATAATTCATGTATCTATTCTAAGTTTTCATAGCCAGTGAACAGGGCTGCCAGAATTGAAGCTCTGGCCTGTCTTCCTCCAAATCTTCCTTTCCATGACACCCTGCTGCTTGCCAGCTAACTGGCTGTGAGTACCACATCTTATCACTGTGGAAATTAAATGAGATCCTGTGTATAAAATAGATTTCGTATACTGTCATTCACGTAAAGCATTGAGCAAGAGAACAGATAGCAATGGATTGATCTGAGAAACTTTGCCCAGAAAACATTTATAAAAATGCTTTTAGGAACTGATGAAAGAACAGAGACCATGTCTGACCAAAACCTACTTTCTTTTCTTTTTTTCCTTTAGACACCCAAGGAAGAAATGATGGAGATTTCTTCTCCCAAGGAAGAAATGATGCTTCTCCCAAGGAAGAAATGATGCTTCTGCCTGCTATATCTTCACTGACAAAAAGGTTAATAGTTGGTTTATATCAGCGACCCTCAATCTCGGGGTGACTTTGCCCCAAAGGAACACGTGGCAATGTTTGGAGACATGTCTGGTTGTCACAAAGCAGGGCAGTGTGCATCTAAAAGGCAGATGTCAGGGCTGCTAATAAATTCCCACAAAGCACACGACGACCTGCCACAACAAAGAATTATCCGGCACAAATATCACTAATGTTGCAGTTAAGAAGCTGTCGTCTGTAGGTCCGAAATGAAAATGCTTAGAATTAAACTCCTTGTATTGTTGATGAATTATAATTGGTGAAAATGGATGTTACACTTATATTAAAATGAGTGAGGAAATAAAATAAGCACAATTTTCACATGTAACCCCTTTTTAAAGTAGTGTAGAAAGGCTCTGGAGGTTGGCCACAGAGACTCTGGAAAGATGAGGGGAATTCGAGGAAGGCTTTGATCAGTTATGTTACTAGGTTAAGCAGAGCAATTCAGCTCCCCGAAGAAAAATGCAGGATGGTAAGTCTAGGAGTGGGGGAATATTACAAAAGGAATATTTGCTCAAAGAGATTGGGCTTTGTTCTCTTTTGCCACTTTTCTTGCCGGTGGTGCAGTATTGCAGAGCAGCAGAAAAGTCAGAGTGGGCACCAGTCCCCCATAAAACCAGCCATTAACGGCAGAGGTGAGGGAGGGCTTTCTGCTCAGATGCGCAGCTGTAGAGTGCACCCTGTCTGTGGTGGCTGAGGGTGGTGTCAGAGACGTTGCCAAGAAAGATGTGCCTTCTTGGCAGTTAACCTTAAGCTGAGCAAGAACGGTTTGGCTCCAAGCTAATTGCCACTAATGGGTGTGTTAGAGTCACCCCTGGACACATCTGGATTACAGAGTGGAGGGGTTCTGCATGTATAAAGACAACATTACTGTTTTGTTTTTTGTTTTAAATTATTATCTGAGTTAATAATCCCTTACACCAGTTTTGTGGCAAGCCCCCAAATCTCCACTGATGCCCACCTTCAGTGACTAAAGGGTTTCATAATTGTACAAGAACCTTCAGCTGCTCTATCACTCCATCCTTATCAGATGGAACAGACTGGAACTATTATCCCTCTAGAGTGACTGAAGTTAGTTTGCCCCTGTCCATCAGCATGCGTCATCAGGAATAGAGCAGGGTTCCAGGTGAATTTCACAGAGGTCCTTGATGCCAGCCACTGTTTTGGGAGCTGTTACACGGTGACCTTTCAGGTGTCTTAGACCAGGTGTCTTAGACCTTTCAGGTGTGTCTTCTCCGCACACAGAAAAAGAAATGATACTATCGTACGTACTCAGCAGTAGCATTTTCCTGTTAAATAAAGAAAAATAGTTACTCCTATAAAACAGCAGTCAAGTTAAGTAATATAGAGAATAAATTATATTAAAAGAAAGCCAGAAAAACAATTCTGATAATATGCAGCTTTCAACGATTTGGAATTTTTTTTTTAACTTCTAACTAAAAGAAATGCTATTGTTCTAGCACATTCCTAACTGTTAAAGAGTAAACCTATATGTTTTGTAGCAACACCTCAGTTATCCCAGAGGCCAAAATTCTAGTAATCTTATACATCTGGAGTGGCATGGAACCCAGAGGATTAAAGGGGGGGCGTGGGGAATTTTTAAAGTGTGTCTAACAGGAAAAAGAAGAAAAACAACCAGAGCATCCAGCTTTAAGCCATTGAACCGAAACCTGATTGGACTGGGTCCAAGATGGCACTTAATGGTCTCTTGGTTTAATGTTCAGAAAGAATAGAGATACTTCAGTGCCTTTTAAGAGTCATAAAAGGCAAACCACAGCAACACTCAGGCCAGGAAGTATAGAGGAAGTTTGATGGAAGAGGGAAGAAAACAAGCGAGGGAACAGCAAACAACAAAGGCAGCAAGTGGTGAATATTACAAGTGGTGGCAACGAACATTGACTCTAGGAAAGCAATTAGGTACAAGGACAGATACTAAAACTGAAGGGTTTGGCCTCACTAAAAGCACAGGACAGTCAGGTGGTCTTGCATGGCGTTGTGAGAGGGTATCAGGAAGTGAGTACAGGGAGTATTTAGATGGCAGTGGTAATACCTTTCTTTAAAGAACACCTCATTTGTGCCAGACACTTCACTAGGAGTTCTGCCATATTATTCAAATTTGTACCATCCTTCAGAGTATCGTTATCTGCTTTCTGTAGGTGAGGAAACAGGCTCAGAAAGGTTAAATAATTTGCCCAAGATTGTACACCTATTAAGTTGCTGTGTCAGGACTAAAGCTTTATAGCACCATGGCTCATGTATTTTCTAGTATCCATACAGCCTCCTAGGACTTTCTAGAATGGCAGTGGGGGAATCCTGGCAGCCATCAAGTTCTCCTGTGTGGGGAGATCATTTCACACACAGAGAGAGAGGCTGTGTCAGAATATGCCATCATTATGTAAATACTGAAGTGGCTATATTGCCAAGGAATCATATTTCAGAGCTTGGAAGGGGATATGGAACAGAAAGGTTCTTCTAGGTAAAGTGCATCTCAAGCTTTCTCTAGGGACAAATCAGGTTCTGCATGTGTCTTTGGTTCAACTTAATTGAAATGGTAATTTTTGAGCTTATAAATTAGGTCAAGTTTCTTTTCTGGTGGTTGCCCCTGCCATTTCAAAGTAGGACTTGACCTCAGAAGGTGCGAAAATCAAATGGCAAACCACGAAGCCACAGAAGAATTCTTTAACTTTTTGGAAGTACATTTCTGAGCTCAGGGAATATTTCCCAGGCAGTTTTGTCCTGATGGTGATACTAGACAGAAAGGCTCCTGGGGGGTAGACACTCTGTCTGATCCATCTTTTATCCTCGGAACCTAGCATGACATTCCCCTAGATGTGGTGACAAGAAGATGGTGATGGTGGTGGTGGAGGTGTAAAAAGGAGATGCCCTTCAGGGATGGAATCACCTTGGCCGAAGGCCTGAAAATCGTTGTGAGATTTGTAGAATAGCCCAAGTCAGGAGCTCAAAAATGTTAATTTAATGAACAAAATCTGGGAGATGTCTTCCAACTTCTACCAGAAGAGATGCCATTGGTCCAAAAGCCATGGCATTTCTATAAAGCAAGGGCATTCAGGATTGGGACACATGTGTTCCCCTCTTCTTCCATGCCCACGTGAGGCTGGGTGGCAGGGTGTTGGGGGAGGAGGCATATCAAACTGCCGGGATGGTCCTTCCTGTCTCTGAGGCCAGGGCCCGTCTAGGGCCAGAGAGACAGCAGCAGCAACATCTGTCCTGCTCTAACTTTCTGTTTCTGCCTATTCTCTCTTCATCTGAGCTTTTAAACTGCCTTTAAAACCGGAGCAGCAATGGGCGTGTATATGCCTTCAGCTGTTTCTAATTGTCTCCCAGGCCCGCTCTCTCCAAATAAATGACACATTGTAGAAGGTGTTTTACAGCCTGACTTGTTAATAGAACCAGACTGCTCTGTGACAAATCCTAACACAGCAGTCAAGGGTAAAAGACAAAATCACAAAATATGTGAGTTAGATAAACAGAGTCATCTGTAAAAGAAGGAGCTGAACCTTCTAATTTTTAAAGTGCCTGCTAATTCTAAAATTCTAAACTTTAAAAAAGATTTCCTTACAGTTGAAGGGTATGCTGCTTTATACTTGGGCTATTGGAGTTTTCTTTTATCGGTGGAGTTAGTTTGTCTTCATAGATCCTACTATGAACAAGTGAATAAATAATATAAAGTTAATCGAATCTGCTTATTTTCTCTTTCCCAGGGACTTGGGACTGAATGTCTGTAGAGCACTGTAAAACTCCTCACTTAACATCATTGTGTTTAAAAGATTATAATTTTGAGTAAGTAACTGCAGGACGCACTATCATGATAGAGAAAACATTCTTCCTTAAACGTTCATAATTTTATGAACTTAATTTTGATAAACTTATAAAAAAAAAAGTATTTCCTTCCTTCCTTGCAGATGGGGAAATGGTGATCAAGACCACAGCTTAACTTGCAAATGTCAAGAATCTCATCATCCTTTGTTACTTTGTGATTGATTAATATGTTGACTTGTTGCTAATGAGCTAATTTATAAGCCCAGAGAGGCTCTAACTATTAATGTAGAAGTAACAAGCAAACAACAAAGTGCTGCTGAGCAGGTCTGTGAGCACAGCGCTGTGCACAGCCCAACTCAGGATGGGTGAGAGAGAGGAATGCACAAGCGGTACATCCCCACCTTCTCAAAAGAGACAAGAGGAATAAACGGGAGGCCCCTTTGGCAATTATTAATATTTCCCCACCGCTTACGAGGTCGCTGCATGTAATATTAAGAGACCACCACTAAGTGGCACTGTCTCACCAGTGTTCTCTTTTATCAGCATGATGAAGCCACCGTCACCTTTGGATGGTGGAATACATCTATTGTCCTGTGTTTGCTGATTTGGTTTTAGCAAACTCTTTCTGCTCTCATCATGCTTCTCTGGCTTTTTCTATATCCTTTCTTCAGTTTTCCTTTAGTTCTTGGGAATCTGGGCCAATGATAGGCATAGAAATGGTGGCCACCATGGTGATAATAATCATATCAGACAACTTAAAGGAGAGAAACATTGATTGTGACCTTTTATTGAAGTCTTATTATGTGTTAAGGGCTTTCCAGGTATTACTACCAAGATTCATGAGGACTCTGCAAGGTTGCCTTCATTTTATGAGCAAAGAAACCAAGGTTCAGAGAATTGAAGCAACTTTCCCAAGGATACCCAACAAGTAGGTGATAGAAGCACAACGTGAGTCCAAGTGCTTGTAACGTTAAGGCATTAATGATCTTTGGACCATTCATGGAACTTAAACATCGGGTACAGTGAGAAAAACAGGAAGAGGCTAGGCTTCACGAAGTTCATAACCTAAAAGAAGAAATAGGTTAAATGAACCAAGTTATTTATAACGTAATTTTTTTAAATAATGACTTATTTATAAGTTCATAAGGTTTATAAAGGGTCTAAGATTACTGGGGACGCTTACTAGGAACAGAGTCAAGAAGACATCCTGAAATCGACTCTTCTCTTGGAGTTGAAATTTTTTTAAGGGACATAGTTCTGAAGACGAGAATGGGGGGGCAGGATAAAAAGCAGATATTCTTGGATTTATCCCTCAAACTTATGAATGCTTCTGTTCATAATTTTGTTTCATGACACTTTCATTTGCTCTGTGTCCTTTGAGGCGATGTCTCAGCTAGAGCTCTAGTCATAGGGGAGGGAGACCTAAGTAAAATATTTTAAGGGCTAAAAGGCTCAACTCTCCCAGATTATTTATCCCACAGAACTGTATGAAAAGAAAAAACCAGGAATCTCATAGTGCTAAAACAAACTAGTGTTTATTTGCTGTGGGCTGGACATCCCACTTGGTGCCTGGCATGCATCACTGTGCTCTATCTTTTATTTATTTTTTATTGAAGTGTAGTTGATTTACAATAAAGTGTGTTAGTTTCAGGTGTACAGCAAAGTGAGTCAGTTTTTTATATATATATATTCTTTTTCATATTCTTTTCCATTATGTTTTATTACAGGATATTGAATGTAGTTCCCTGTGCTATACAGTAGGACCTTGTTGTTTATCTATTTTATATATAGTGTGTGTGTATCTGCTAATCCCAAACTCCTAACTTATCCCTCCCCCACCCCCTTTCCCCTTTAGTAACCATAAGTTTGTTTTCTATGTCTGAGTCTGTTTCTGTTTTGTAAATAAGTTCCTTTGTGCATATTTTATATTTCACATATAAATTATATCATATAATATTTGTCTTTCTCTTTCTGACTTACTTCACTTAGTATGGTAATCTCTAGGTCCATCCATGTTGCTGCAGATGGCGTTATTTCCTTCTTTTTTATGGCTAATATTCCATTATATATATATCTCACATCTTCTTTATCCATTCCTCTGTCCATGGACATCTAGGTTGCTTGCATGTCTTGGCTGTTGTAAGTAGTGCTGCTATGAACATTATGGTGCATGTATCTTTTCAGGGATTGAACCTGGGCCCTCCGCAGTGAAAGTGCCTGGTCCTAACCACGGGACTGCGAGGGAATTCCTGCCTTTTCGAATTAAAATTTTCTCCAGATAATATGCCTAGGAGTGGGATTGCAGGATCATATGGTAGCTCTATGTTTAGTTTTTTAAGGAACCTCCATACTGTTCTCCATAGTGGCAGCACCAATTTACATTCCCTCAGGATGTCGGGCTTAGGCAGGTTTAGTAACTCACCAGAGGGCACACAGCTAGGAAGTAGTGAAGTTAGGATTCCATCCAAATTGGCAGATCAGAGCCCAGATTTTAACCTTTAAACATGACTTCCACTTCACATGCTACATGGCAGCAAGCAAATGCTCTGGCCATTATAATACTGACTTAACTTTTTTTTTTTTTGCGGTACGCGGGCCTCTCACTGTTGTGGCCTCTCCCGTTGCGGAGCACAGGCTCCGGACGCGCAGGTTCAGCGGCCATGGCTCACGGGCCCAGCCGCTCCGCGGCATGTGGGATCCTCCCGGACCGGGGCACGAACCCGTGTCCCCTGCATCGGCAGGCAGACTCTCAACCACTGTGCCACCAGGGAAGCCCTTAACTTTGATTTATAAGTTTCAAAGAACGTTCAACTGTATTATTGACCTTGATGCTAACAACAATTCAATGAGAAAGGCAGCAGAGATTTTCCTACCACTCCTTCCCCTCCACCCCCCGTCCCTGCGAGCAACACACATGCCTCCACCAGGAGAGTTTTTTTGGGGTTAATTCACAGAGCTGCTAAGTGTCAGACACTGGACTTGAACCCAAAGTTCTCATCCTTTGCTCCTTGCCTTTCTTCTGCAGTAGCAACACCCCTTTATAGTAAATCATATATTATAAGGTAAATTTCCCTCCACTGGCACTCAGAATACGCTAGCTCCAAAAATCTCTGTTAAACGTCAAGCATGCTATTTAGGAAAAGCTGTATTAACATCAAATAATACATGCAGGTATATATTTTAAATCACTTAAAACTCCTGAGAAAGGAAGAAGAACCTAAAATGCTTTTTTCAAAAATTTTACATGAATGATTTTAGAGGCATAGGCAGTGACTAATATAATTCAATCTAGAATCAACATCTGTGGTTTTTTATGTGCTGTGAATAGAGAGATTTGTACTTTATTAGCACAAACAGAACATGATAAAGTTATAAAGATAAAATGCATATGACCTAAGATATCACAATTAGTTTCGATACAGTTCCAGTCTTTCCAGTTACCCTCTAAACTGCAAAATTCTGGGAACCCAAGACAGGGGAATGTGGCCCAAAGGGGAGGGCCTGAGGGTAGTAGTCAACAGGTGTGGGGTCAACAGGGGAGGTATATGCCATCACTGGTCTACTCCAGACCTCACCTTCTGCACCTGTAACAAGAGAAGCCTAGAAGACCTGTGAGATAGCTAAAATGCTAAGAAAGAATTCTTAATCTGAATAAAGTCTGGAGACTTGTTTTATTCAGTAGAAAATCCAAGATTTTAAAGAATGGTACAGACTGAGAAATAGATTAAGAATTACTGTCTTCTAAAAGTGAATTCATAGACGGTGAATAATAATTTTAGAGCCCAGAGACACTCTCGCTAAAACAGTCATGAGGTACAATCACAGGTACTTTACCCAAAAGGTAATTGAATGCTGTGCAAGGAGAAAATGCGAGCGATCCCTGATTCACTCTTCTGGCGGACGGTTCCTCCGACTCTGGCCCACAGAAAGGCCACCTTGGTTTGCTCTTTGAGAGGTGGCGCTCTTCACCAAAAGATCATCACAGCAAATCTTATGGTTGGGCGCGAGGCTTCCACTTTATTAAGTCTCTTTAATGGACCACAGTTGTTCAGTGTAAATCAATGTGGGATGCATGGATATCAAAGAGATTATCAAGGTACCACATTTCCTGAGATGATAAACTTCATTCACAATTAAAAGAAGAAGGAGGAGAAGAAAAAGAAGAGGAAGGAGGAGGAAAAGGAAGAATAGGAGAAGGGAAGGGAAAATCTTAAAAAAACATCCAATGTTTCAAGAAGCGTTGAAATTCTCTTGTGGGCCATTCTTAAGTTAATTTGGAAATTTGGGTTCCAAATTAGTGTGACAAAGAGATGGGTTTAGAAGCCTTTGGTTCTGTAGGAAGAAGGAACTGGGTTTTTAGGACCTATCAACCACAGCTCTAGACTAATATGTATCAGCATTCAAATGGTGCTCTAGTGAAGAAGACCATGTCCACGGAGAGTTTCAAAGGTACAAGTATTATTCTTAGTAAAAAAAAAAAAAAAACTTTAGTATCATGAATAGAAATTAAAAACCTAGGATTTAATAAACTGTGGCTCAAACTGAACAAAACTCCCAGAAAGCAGAGCACAAGGATTTGGTTCCTGTCTTAAACTGATGATATTACAGGATGCATCTTTTAATACCCTTCGAAAGATGAATCTGTTCATGGTCATGAAGTAGAAAGTGTTGGAGCTTTTCCTTGGCCAGGGGCTAATGGGCTGCCACTGTTTTCGCCTCATAAACCGGGTCAATCCCCCAGCTTACATAACAGTATCCACAGTTTATGTCTGAATTCCTCCAAAGATGGAGAGCTCACTGTCTGTCACAGCCCACCTTGGACAGTGCTTCTTATTAGATCATTCCACTTATATTAAGGTGAAATTTGCTTCCCTGAAGTTTTGTTTTAATTCATCAACAAAATAATACTTTGAAAAGCATTTTTGAGCATCTGCCACGTGTCAGGCCCTGTTGGGCTTTAGGAGTAAAAAGATAAGAGAATTACATATAGTTCAACTGATTTGGCAAAATTTATAGTCCAGTTTGATCCATCTCAATTTTTTCCATCCTAACCCTCCTAAGAAATAGGTCCAACTCTCAGGATAACAATGGCATTCTACTGCAGATGCATTAGCATCTCAGCAGAGATGTAAACTGAAGACAACCTTAACTGTCTCTATTCACTACCACCACTCCCCCTGAAGAATCACTGCTGTGATGGTTCTGTATTCCTAAAGAAGTCCAATCCTATGTCAACAGGGTGGTAGGTCAAATATCTGAAGACAACTGTCATACATCCTTCTCTCTACCCCAATCAATTCTTCTTTCAGCTAAACATGCTACAGAATTCAAAATATGATTATTATCTTTCTGAAGCAAAGATTGTATCCAAAAAAAAAAAAAAAAAAGCTGCTGATCATATCTGTAAATATATCCATAACTGTGGAAGTGAACCCATCAGGCCAAACCAGTAGCTGAGCAGAAGCAGACAGAACCCTGAGCTATATGCAGTGCCCTGTGGATGCGGCTTTTCTACTAGAACGTAGTCTACAATGACCAGCTCAGAAGTGTGGAGGACATGGAGTTGAAAATGTGGAGATGGGTGTACTCACTGCCCCATCTTCTTGTCTTCATTCTAAGGCACAACAAACTGTTCCTTGATGGGGGTTAGAAAGGAGGTAGAAGAAAGATTGGCGAAACCTAAAATTTAAAGAGAGAGGAAGAAGAAGAAAAGACAGGCTAAGATAAAAATTGTTCCAGCTTGTATAGCCGGGATGTTTATAATGTAAAGAGACAACAGCTGCCTTAAAGGGTTAGGACTCACTGCCTGATTAACATCTTTTGATCTTTTTTTTTTTTTTTTTTGCGGCACGCTGGCCTCTCACTGTTGTGGCCTCTCCCATTGCGGAGCACAGGCTCCGGACGCGCAGGCTCAGTGGCCATGGCTCACGGGCCCAGCCGCTCCGCGGCATGTGGGATCCTCCCGGACTGCGGCACGAACCCGCGTCCCCTGCATCGACAGGCGGACTCTCAACCACTGCGCCACCAGGGAAGCCCCCATCATTTGATCTTTTGCTATTGAAAAGACCCTGTGTATTTTCAAAGGCAGTGGACTTCTTAAACAAAACCAGGGTGTCTGGGTTAGCACAAAGCTGTTAGAAAACAACTCATCTTTTGTTTAGTAATCTTTTTGTCCTACCCGCTTCATAATCTTCAGTTTCCTTCTCTCTGTTATTGGGGGCTGCATCTAAATCTGAAAACTGGGGCTCTGGGACATGTGATTTGTCAAAAACAAACATAAAAATCCTTATGACCTAAATTGGTCAGATCAGATTTTTTCCCATGAATATCATCATAGGGGAGCTTCTTTTTCTGTTTTCTTCTGAGTTTATTTTTTAATCCTTTACTCTCCATCTCCAAAAATCCCTGTGCAATTTCAGTGGGAGAGATTAGCACATCATTACAGCATAGCAGTTTCAGGATTTACTTTCTATCTCGTTTATCTGCGTTCTTTTTGCGCGTTTCCAGTGAGCTTGGTACCCCTACTGAATTAGATTGGTCATCAGGAAGTCAGCATTCTCCACTGGCCAACGTGGTGCAGCACATTGGTAGGAGGAATTGGGGCATCTCCACGTCCATGCAGTCATCTCAGGGTGGCTGGGCAATGAGGTGGGGAGGCCCTCTGGTCATTTGGGAGGACCCAGCAGTCGTCATAACTAGTTCAGTCTCTGTGGCCCATTCAGCTCTTGGCATCGCTGCCAAGCCAGCCAACAAAGGAGCATTGTAATCCTGACAGTTTCCCAGCATTGACTGGACAAGTGCAGACCACCAACCAGCTCCATTCGCTTCTGCTGTTCACAAGTGAGACCATGAATAGAAAAAAGTCAGTGGCAAAAGTCCCACATCCTGCTGAAGTTAGTGTGTGGATGCTTTTCTAGCAAGTGAGTCTCCCTTCAAGCTGGTAATCCTCATACCTGTTTCCTTGTGCTTTTTTGTGTGCTTGTTTTTAAATACAGTTAGCTTGAATGGTAAGGCATAATCCTCATTGACGCCACCAAAAAATTATGTTTGAGTTTTGAAAAATAATCACATGGCATGCAATACTTTGGAGAATGGGAAGTATAATAAAAATGAAAGTTCATAATAAGCTTCAAAGATAAGAAGCAATAATTCCATCTAGTGCTAGAGGCCACTATGATTCTTAAGAAGTTGAATTTGGGGGGCATAGACTAGAGTTTTCAGGAATAAAATGGAATCATATTAACTCATTTAAGTTTTTTGACATGCACCCCAAAGTCTGCCCTTTCTGTAGACCAGGTGCCAAGGACATTTACAACTCTGATTTTAAGAATAGCAATAAATAAAATAAAATGTTTAAGAACAAAGTAAATTCAGAGATTTTTTTTATGACTTTATCATTGATTGGAAGTCAGGAAATATTTTTGATAATCAGATAAAATGATCTTTTAATACATTTTAATGGTAAAAGTGGCATAATTCCATTCATTTAAATTGTCTTCCTTATAAATACAGATTACAATAATGAGATGCCATGCTTACTTATCAGTCGTCAGATATTCAAACAAATTGTTGTGCTCCATGCTGATGGGAGAGGTGGAATAAGAATCTGGTGTTTAAACTGGATCCCTGGTTTTAGAAAGCAATTTAGCAGAACCTTAATAATAGTCTGCCCCTTTGACCCAGTTATCCTACTTCCTCAAATATATTTTATGTATTTATATATTCTATAGATTCACACGTAACATTATATTAAAGGCAAAATAAGGAAATAAATACAATATTATTCATCAAAATGAAAATAAAAGCAAAAACAAACAACAGGAAAAACAAAGCCCTAAAACAACATGGGAACAATGAGTTAATTAAGTAAATTGTTAACCCTAAGTAAATCTACACAATGGGATACAACATAGCTAATAATGTATCCAAAGACTCTTAGTAATATGGGAGAATGCTTATTTAAATGTTAGATGAAAAGATAAGCTGTAATTAAGTAACTGGTAATGATTTTAGAATGTGAAAGTGCAATAAAATACTAATGGTCATTGTCTTGGTTGGTGGGATTATGATTGACTTTTCATTGTACATTTCCACAGTTTTAAAATTATTCCCCAAAAGCATGTCATTTTTTTGTAATCATAAAAGAAAACATTATTTTTTTTTAATTCTTTTTTCAGTGTGGGGGAGGGATAAATTAGGAATTTGGGAGTAACATATACACACTACTATATATAAAATAGGTAAACAACAAGGACCTACTGTATGGCACAGGGAACTGTCCTCAATATTTTGTAATAACCTGTATGGGAAAGGAATCTGAAAAAGAATACATATATATATATACATCATATATATATATATATATATATATATATATATATATATCTGAATCACTTTGCTGTACACCTGAGACTAATATAACATTGTACATCAACTATACTTCAACAAAAAAAGAAAAAATCCCTTTTCTTGTGTTGTAGAAAGGCTAATAAAGAATCTAAATTTCTACTTCCCTTACACTTAGGGGTTATTTTATTTGAACACAATACAAATGAACAACACCTTAACCTGTTACCAGGAGGCCCTGCTGAGATAGTTTTTGATGCTGATTAGACAGACTTTCAGTTCCTTTATTTTCTTCTTGATCCACCCCGAAAGTAGACAACAGGTTAAACAACATAACCCAGTACTGCCTCTGGGCTGTTTGAGACGGGTAGAACGTTGAGTCCTGAGCTGTGGTGGCGAGGCCCCAGGCTGGAGCCCATGCTCTGGGAAACCAGTGACTTTCCTGACAGCTAAGCCATCGGGGCACCTCAAGGCAAGTCTAACCAAATGTCACAGGAATGAAAACTGGTGATGATCAGAGCTCTTTTGCTCCTTTAGCCCAACATCTTTTCAATTTTGTTCCATAGATAAAATACAAGTCTTTTTCTACTAAACTTCAAGAGGACAGGTCCCCGGTCTCATGTAATCACTCCTTCAGGTAGCAATTATTGAACCCAGTTGTGTTCTATGAAACTGTTTGCCTAGTGGTTCAGAGCATAAGCTTTGAGTTAGACCCAGGTTGGTAGCACTAGCCTTAGACCAAGGCAGGAGGTGGAAAGGGACATGGGGATCCGCACCAGGTTCCACATTTTGGAAATCCCTGTTCTTGCCTCGGGGCGTCACATTGAGGAGTGCGCAGTTCAAGCGACACACTCCCCTGGAGCTTGTGTTCTATGCACCCATGCTGCCTATTAAGCCATCATCCGGGTGCCAGGGACCTTGGAATTTCCTGCTTCACAGCCGCAGCCTATTTTCAATCTGCTCAGGCCTCTTTCTTTCCAGGTCTGTTTTTCTGAAAGAGCATTGCGCCACTGGGGGTCACTTGTAGGCTGAAGAGGGGGCCAAGGGACAGCCATTTTTGGGGGTGTGGAGGGAGCTTGCCTGTGCAGACTGGCACAGAGGAATCATGAAGACTAAGAACGTTTAGCACCGTGTCTAGCATGCAGTGGATCCCCTGCAAATGTTATTTCTGATGTAGTCCTTTAGTACCTTATTACGTATTTTCTACTTTGAGAGAGAGATAATACAACCACGAGAATGCAAGCTTCTACAGGGGGACACCGGTTTAATTTTTGGTGTCCGAACTGGGATATTTTTTTCAGTAACTTGGCTATTGTTCTGGCCCAATTCCAATCCTCTCTATTCAAGCTAATTACATTCCTCCCCCACTGGATAAATTATTCTTCACTTCCCCCATAAAAATCATCATGTTATACTTGTGAAACAAAATAGCTTCTGTGTTCTACTGAACATGCAGAAAATGGTTGTATTTCAATACACAGTGTATTTCTCTGTGTGACTAATTTGAGGGCTGCATTGGAACTTATTACAGTGAGATGTGAGCTTAAGTCCCTGATGCTTCTGAATAATGATAGATCCCCTATTAAATGGAGCAATATCACAAGAAACATTCTCCTGGTGACTTAAGATGAGACAAAATTTTAAAGTATTATTTGGGTTGAGATTCAGCAGATGTGAGCTGTTGAGCTTACCTCTAAGTCATTGCATTCCCAAGCAAGGCCTTTACCTCATCACTTTAACTCTGTTTTCAATGCCAGAAGCCTGAGCGTTCATGAAACGGCTTACCAAGGGTTCTACATTCATCCCCAATATAGAAAAGATGTGATTTTAAGATAAAACTGGAGAGAAAAATATTGAAGGTTGTTAAGGAGTCACTATCCTTTTTTTCTCCCTTTCTCTAAGTTTAGCTTCACTTAGGTCTAAAATCCCTTTTGGTGATTGATTTAGGGAAGTGAGTTTCATTTCTTGAGATCATAGAGCATGGCGTGGGTGGCAGCGACCAGATAAAAGTGGCAAATTTTCATGAGGAAATAGTAGCTTTGGGCCCAAAGCATGGCTGGGAGCACAACCGGCTCCCTTTGAGGAATATTCCAAGAAATGTCATCCCTAGATCTAAACTATACTTGGTTTTTAACGACTTTGAGCAAGAGACAACTCTCACCAAGAGGGTTACCTTTTCCTGCATTGTTCCTGTTTGGGAGGGACCTTGTTGTTATGAATTGTTTGTGCAGCTGCTACAATGCCAGGCACGGTGCTGCCTTGCCCCTCTGTGCTCGCGGCAGTGGAGAAGGCGGTCAGCAACCTCTCCTGTACTTGAGGATTTACTGAATTAATGTTCCCGTGCAGGCCGAGGTAACTCAGATGTGTGACTTTTCCCTTCTAACTTTACTTTCTAAAATTTCAGTCTGAAATATTTTTATCATTCTAGATCTTTGCTGCTAAAGCAAAGGAGATAATTAATTACTTGGGTTTTTCAGGACCAAATAACTATTTGGGAAAGGAAGTACCTGAATAATGCAATGAAAAATAGCTATTCTGTTGGATTGATTCTCAAAAGTTATTTCAGTTATTGTCTTTGGTTTGTATCAATTGAAGTTTAATTTTTTACATGTATTCTTTTATTCATCCTTTAAAACGTTTATTTTTTAATTGAAGTATTGTTGACTTACTATAGTTTTAATTTTTTTTAAAAGTTATTACTCATAGATACAAAGAACAGATTGGTGGTTGTCAAGAGGTTGGGGGGTGGAGGATGAGAGAAATGGATGAAGGGGGTCAAAAGGTAAAAAGAAACAAATTTTAAATATAGATGAGAAAAAAAAGTTACTGCCTTAGTCTCTTCGCAAGAATTGGTGGTAGGGTTTACATTAGATTATCATCCCAATCATTGCTGTCATTTTGCATACTAGGTGTAGCCTTTCTCCAAACTGGACTCAAATTGGTGACTCCAGAATAGAATTCTGTACTATAATAAGGGTCTAATTGGTATGCTGTGTAGTGATGTTCTGCATCGTTTCGGAATGCTGTACCTTATTTCTCAAAGTGTGTCTCTCCATGGATGATAAACAGAGGACATGGAAGGAAAGTCTCTATTTTCAGTTTCTCCAGCAGATTGATGAGCTTGGCACATGGTCGATTTCATGCTTTAATAAAGAAAGAATTAAGAGTATTGACTAAACTGACTGATCAGTAATTTAGTTAAATAACCAGTGAGTTGCGAGCTAGTTAAAAGAACACCTTTTAATTTTGTAGTGACCACCTGAGCAAAACTTGTAGGTTTGATAGATACTAGAAAAATGAAATCAGAGGCAATATGAACACCATTTTGTAACTCTAGATAAGACATGTTGAAGTCAGATCTAGGTTTGCAGCATGAATTGGCCATTTCCTAGCCACGTGTCTTGGGACGAATTTCTTAACATTTTTAACTTCTCAGTGCTTAAATTTCCTCATCAGCAAAATGAGAACAATAGCCTTTGCAGTGCTATTGTGAGCATTATTGCTGTAGTGTGTATAAAGCACTTAGCATAATGCTTGGAACAAAATCAGTACTCAAGAAATAGAAACTATTATTTTTTATTAAGAAATCATTTTCTGTCCTACCTCATAATAAGAAGTATGAGTATCTTATATGTACACTCCCTTTAAAAAATCTCTCCAAATTAAAAAAGACATAAACCTGTAGAGAAACTTGCATATTGAATTACTAGCCTTTGTTGAAGACTTCAAGATGGTGCAGCAGGAATTTGAAATTTCATTTAAGTTTGGTGAGCTTTGCTATACTGTGATGCATAAAAAAAAGGGAGGAATAATTGTCTACTCAGAGCAAGCATCTCTTTCTGGTCCCCATAGTTCTCTTGGCACATTATTTTGGCTCAAAACTGTTATTTTTGATGGTTCCATTCTTTCAGTCAGTGTGATCTCTTATCAAGTCCTTTTCTGCTCCCATATCCACCACCATAATCAGCATTTAGATCACCTATGCTTTGACCATTGCAGGTGCGGCTGGAAGCCCTTCTCTCCCTAACTTCTGTCCATAATGGGTAGCATGACCTGGTTGCCAGGGATGAAATTGTAGCAGGAGGGCATGTGTTAAGCCTGTTTCAAGAGATGCTCTGGGCCCTCGTGCACTTGCAGATGCTTGCTCTCACCTCTCTGAGCCGCCCCTCTTAGACTCCTCTCACTGCAATCATCATGACAAGGGTAGGCTGAGGAGGCTTAAGAATTCTGAGACTTCTTGGCATCTTTTGGTCTACGTTCTAGTCCTGCCTCCAATTAGACAGAGTTCTCCACACAATCCGTCCATCTGGCTTCAAGCAAGAGATGTCATTCGTTAGGAGTCAAGACTCCGTAGTATTAAAGAAATGCTTTTGCTGGGCCTGGTCCTCTGTACACAGTTTCCCTCAGGAACTGCTCAGCATTGTGGTCAAAAATAGTATTTGAGGAATTTCCTTGGCGGTCGAGTGGTTAAGACTCTGCGCTTCCAATACAGGGGCTGCAGGTTCGGTTCCTGGTTGGGGAATTAAGATCCCACATGCCTCAGGGCATGGCCAAAAAGTAAAAAAATAAAAAGTATTTGAGGATTCTGGCTCCTGGCTCAAAGTCATCTCTTTTAAATTCAGGTATTCCTCCCTCCCCCAAAGTCTGCAAATAGATTTTCTGCCTTCATTTAGTTCTTTCATCAACTTTCCAGCCCAGTTTATTATTATCATTTTTTAAATATGACTTTCAGCTTATAAATGGCTTGCTGAAAAATGATCAATACCTGCCACTGATTAAAGGATAAAGACCCCCACTTCTGCATGGCATTCAAGGCATTTCCAAATCTGGCCACAAATTAACAATAAGACTAATAACAAAAATTGTCTGCACTTCTCCCGACTGTCCTTGTGAATAGCTGGCATGACGCCAAACTTTCTAACACCAACACCACCGCTGCTTCCACAACAACCATCTCCTCCACCACCTCTCTCCACCACCTCCACCTCCACCTCCACCACCTCCACCTGCACCACCTCCACCTCCACCTCCACCACCACCTCCATCACCTCCACCTGCACCACCTCCACCTCCACCTCCACCATCACCTCCATCACCTCCACCACCTCCACCTCCACCACCTCCACCTCCACCACCTCCACCTCCACCACCTCCACCACCACCACCTCCACCTCCACTACCTCCACTTCCACCACCTCCACCTCCACCACCTCCACCTCCACCACTTCCACCACCTCCACCACCACCACCACCTCCACCACCTCCACCTCCACCTTCATCACCTCCACCTCCACCTCCACCTCCACCACCTCCACCACCACCTCCACCTCCACCTCCACCACCTCCACCTCCACCTCCACCTCCACCTCCATCACATCCACCACCACCTCCACCACCTCATCACCACCTCCACCTCCACCTTCACCTCCACCACCACCACCACCTCCACCACCACCTTCACCTCCACCACTTCCACCACCTCCACCACCACCACCACCAGCTTCACCACCATCACCACTACCCAGAGAGTGAAGCATTGCAAATGAAGGGCATGAACTCTCATGCTAGGCTGCCTGGATTCAAATTCCCTCTTATTTACCATCTCACTTTGTAAACTTTAGATAAGTTACTTTGTACTTCACTATTCTTATCTGCCAAATGGGGAAAATAATAGTGTGCATCTCATAGGATTGTTCAGAGGATCAAATTAATTAATGAATGTAAAGTACTTTAGATAACATCGTTGTATATTATTCAACTTAAAAGCTCATACCCTCATTGTAGGATAATTCTCCCCTACTTTGTCTATGTTCTTTATTAGGCACTCATTAGATGCTCTCTTTTGGTAGTAGTCAATTTAATTGCTTTCAGTAAATAGTGAACATACTCGGAATAGAATACCTCCAGTGTATGTGAGGGGTATAAAGATGAACAATGATACCAACATCTGTATCTCCATGACCAAGCTTTGCATATAGAATAGTACTAATTTCCAGGGAGGCCCTTGAGTATTCCTTCCAAATCTCATCCACTTTCATCCTCTTCATTATCGGTAAACTCCATTCAAACATTTTTCTTTAAATCAATAGTAATTATCAGCGTTGGTGATTCAATATATTTTCAAATTTCTTTTTCTCAGGAAAGCTTTCTTGAATTATAGATTTTGTATATTAGGAAAGGTAGCAGTCCAACTTCATTTTTTTATAATGTAAATATCCAGTTGTCCCAGCATCATTTTTTGAAAAGCCTATTCTTTCCCCCATTGAATTGACTTGGTACCTTATTGAAGATCTTGAGTGAAGATCTTAAATTGACTCTGAGTGTGTTTATTTCTGGATTCTTTATTCTATTTTATTGACTGATATTATTATGATTCTATATCTATTCTTATGCCATCACCACACTGTCAGGTTTAATGTAATTTTCTATTAAGCTTTGAAAGCAGGAAGGCTCCCATATTTGTTCTTTTATATTCCAGCTGTTTTTTTAAAATAAATTTATTTATTTTTGGCTGTGTTGGGTCTTCGTTGCTGCCTGTGAGCTTTCTCTCACTGCGGTGAGCGGGGGCTACTTTTTGTTGCCGTGCGTGGGCTTCTCGTTGCGGTGGCTTCTCTTGTTGCGGAGCATGGGCTTTAGGCGCATGGGCTTCAGTAATTGTGGCATGCGGGCTCAGTATTTGTGGCTCACGGGCTTAGTTGCTCCGCGGCATGTGGGATCTTCCCGGACCAGGGACCGAACCCATATCCCCTGCACTGGCAGGCGGATTCTTAATTACTGTACCACCAGGGTAGCCCCCCATATTTGTTCTTTATTCAATATTTATTTATTTATTTAGTCCACTTTGGGCTCATTGAATTTCCTTATGGATTTTTTTGTTTTGTTTTGTTTTTTGTTTGCCCCATGCAGCTTACAGTATCTTCCAGGGAGGGAACTTGTGCCCCCTGCTGTGGAAGCGCACTAATCATTGAACTGCCAGGAATTCCCCCTTAAGGATTTTTGAATCAGCTTGTCAACCTGCAAAGAAGCCAGCCGGGGTTTTGATTTACATGTTCTTTCATTTCTTTGATCAGTGTTTTGTAGTTCTCAGAGTATACAATTTGGACTTTTTTTGTTAAATTTTTCCCGAGAATATTATTCTTTTAATGTTATTGTAAATGGAGTTGTTTTCTTAATCTCATTTTCAAATAGTCCATTGCAAGTGTATAGAAATATAATTGATTTTTGCATATTGATTTGTATCTTGCAAACTTGCTCTAATTGTTTATTAGTTCTAATGGTTTTTAAGTGGATTCCTTAAGATTTTCTGTATCACGCTGCTGATCATGTCAGCAGCAATAAAGATAGTTTTACTTTATTTACAATCTGGATGCCTTTTAGTTCATTTTCTTGTCTGAGTGTCCTGGCTAGCCCCTCTACTACAATGTTGAATGGAAGTGGTGAGAGCAGATATCCTTGTCTTGTTTCTCATTTTAGAGGAAAACCATTCAGCCTTTCACCATTAAATATGGTATTAGCTGTGAGTTTTTCATAGATGCCCAGATTGGGCTGAGGAAATTCCCTTCTATTTCTAGTTTGTTGAGTCACCTAACTCCTGAAAGGTATCTGTTATGTTTACTTGCTCTTGCATCCCTTCTACTTTAGTCTTTAAATCATATCATTTTTCTTTTACTTCTAATTCTTTCATAAGTCCTGTCACCTTTCTTTTCAAATTTTCTTTCCTCTGATCATTTCGTTTTTGAGTTTTTCCCAATTCCAATTTGTTATTCTTTATATCTTCTATCATTTTCTTCATGTAGGTGTTTTCTAAATATTAGGTTATACATCTTTTTGTGGTCATATCTTTTTGACACATATTTATTGCTTGTAGAGATGTTGTTTTGCTCCCCTGTCTTTCTCTCTCTCTCTCATTTCACCACTTTGTATGGGATTCTCTAATGTTTCCCTGTTGCTAATTCTCGAGGGAAATGAGTTTTCTATTATTTAGAGTGCTGGTGGTAGTTTTGGATATCTTTTCTAGTTTGATGACTCTCGCGCTCACTGCTTCTGTTGCTGTCATGGCATTTATCTGGACCTTCCCTTTCCTTTGCTCCTGTTGCTCCTGACTGGCCAAATTGAATTCTATCCCAGCAATTTCTTCTCATTGCAGGGCTTTGTCTCGGGAGGGAGCTTTGATGAAACCCTCCAGCCTAACCACTCTCTCAGTTGGCTGTGGGGCCCCAGTTTGAGCTTGCTGGGCCTCTTCTATTCTCAGGGCTGCCAGATGCCTGCTGGCTTCCCTCTGCTTCCTCCTGTGCTAAGGATGACCACACACAGATCTTGTAGCTGTGGGTGCTCTGGCTTCTCATATTTTGAGGTTTGTGGAGGATACTTTGTCACTTAGTTTGCTTCACACGTTGCCCATGGGTTTTTGGGTTCTGGTATCATAGTTGCTCTGTTCTTTATAAGGGGATTCAAGGATATTTAAATACCATGCCTTCACCACTGCCATCTTCCCAGAATCCTTGTAAGCTATTTACAATCCTTTCTGATGATGTAGGCTATAAAACAAGTGATTAAATAAAATTTAAAGTTCTCCTTCACATACTTTATAAGCCTTTATGTTGCATGTAAATAATTCATATATGCAGATATATTCTAGTCGAAAGAGAAATATAGCTGTTTTTGCAGCTCCTGAGAAGCTACCTGCATATTAATTAGCTCTTTAAAGTCGGGGTTTTGGATTTTGCTCCTCCCTATTTCTAGGGAGGTCCACACCTCAAACATTTCAGAAAGATGAGAATCTGATATGATCCCAAGGCAGGGAGACAGCTTTCATTTCTTGTGTTTCCTTCACCCGTGTGCTTTCCTCACCTGTGTGTCCCTTGTGTCCATCTTCAATGGAAGTGGGGAATGGTGGTTTGGGATCATGCTGTAAATATCCTCAGGGGCCACTGGACAGTCTTTCCCAAGAGATCTAATAATCTTAATATCACAAATAAGACTTATCTGTGAATTTTCTATAAGCACCAGTGTTTCTTTCAATAGGTGTATCCCAACTGAGTAGTATACTTTGGTAATTCTACATGTGCATGTTGGGCAAGAATTAACCTTTGGGCTCCTACAGGCTATTATGCTTGCTCTGAGAAATGATTTTTGCAAATTGTTGCAACAGTCATATTGCAGTCACTCTGAGTCCAAGACTGGCGAATATTTTTCTATTGTTCTTCACATAAAAAGTCATTCTCAATAATTTTATTTGTGTATTTTCCTACTTTTAAATTAGCATGCGATTTTTCTCATTGATTTTGATCGGTTTCCATCTGACCACATTTCCAATTTTCCATGATCACTCAGAATTTAGAACATATTTCCCAAGGCACAGTAGAAAAGTTTTGGCCCCTAGGTATTGATAACTAGGCTTGTATTCAATCATTCATCCTACTAATGAAGTTACGAAATGATACTGAATCAGAAGTGTTCAATTTTCTAAATTTAATCATGTATATTTGCAATCTAACACCACACTGCTCTGTGAAACCCTTTAATAAAACAGTTGTGATGTAATTGTTAAGTCTACTTTTGGAATCTGTATAGATAGCACCATGATAAACATGTAATTGTTATTGCTCAATACTGTTGAAGGAAGAGAGGAAGGAAGGAAGGAGGGAAGGAAGGAAGGGGCCATTTACTCATATGTAGATGAGTACTAAGTGAAGGTATCTTGAAGTCCTTGCAAAAGTACTTTAAAAAACAATTAAGACCTTATTTGTTATTCCTTTGCAGGAAAACACTAAGTGAAGATACACAATATTTCACTTACACAAACTACTTACGAATATTTTATGTTATACAAACAAATGATATATATATCAGAAAATACCCCTCTGCTCTGGGGAGTAGGGGGGAACAGAGAAAACTGGATTTTTTTCAAAAGAAAAGCTCAAGGGTTAAAATTGTGCTTTTATGGATTATTGTGTTTAGATTAAAAGTAAACGCTGATGGAAACTTTTTTTATGAGTGCTTCTTTACACTCACATCATTTACTATTTCCATTTAAGTGGACTATGCAGGTGTTCTTAAAGCTAACACATCATCAATTTTTAAAACATTTCTTGGGATTCTTTTATTTTATAGATTCTTTAGGATTTAAAAAAAAATTTGTTTTATAGCTCATCTATGAAGCTGAATTAAGCTGTAATTGCTGTGGCACATGGAAGTCTATCCCTGTCAGTAAAATTTCAATAAAAAGATAAGATTTTTATTTGCAATGACTTTTGTTTATTAAGCTTGTAGAAATAGAGTCAAACCTCAGGATACCATGGTGTATTATTACGTGGATGTGGCCAAATAAGAATTTTATTTGATAAATTGATTTCACAATTTAGAAAGTTTGTTTGTTCCTCTCCCCAACATGAGCATCTTGTAGGGTTCCACCATAAATATATGTGAGTCTGTATTTAGATTTTTCAAAATGAAGGGTTTAAATGTAACCTTGCAGATTTTTGACTTGCTATTATATCATTTATTGCCCGATTCTCTTGCCACTTAATTCGATCACTGAGCTTTCAGTACTACTTAGCAAACTAAACATTCAGCTCTATGGGCTTCTTTGCCAAATGTGGTGACTCTACAGTATTTTAGAGAATCTTTGGTACTGTAGGTGACCCATCTCTGGGTTTCCAGTGCAACTTGTACACATCTCCATCATAGCTCCTCTCAGACTGTGCTAGAACTGTGGCTACCGGTTTGTCTCTTGCCTCTTTGGAGCCAGTGACTAGTTTCTCCATTTCTATATCCCTTATACCTTAGACTATTGCTGGCATAGAGGAGGCACTCAATAAGTATATATCAAATGAAATATATATACTTTATGGGACATACTAGAACTTTTCTCCTGTTCTCAGTGACCTCAGTTCTCATTATTTTATAAAGTATGAAGAGTATTCCCTCTCTCCTGAACAGTTGAAGGCACTAAATTATAATTACAGATGGAAGAAAACACTTCATGGCTATTAGTAGACACACTATTTGATGGTCTTTGTACCAGTTACTCTTTGCAAACTGGCAAGCAGCATTTTTCATCAGTGTGCATCTTATGTACCGACAAGTCACTGTGATGACATTAGGAAGGTGATAGGGCTAGAAGAATGACTCAGCGATGAAACATAGACATTGCTATAGTGCGTATTTATTAACTAGAGAAAGTCACAAATGGGTGAAATGGTTGCTTTTTTCAGGCAGAGTTTACAATGATTTAATAATATGTTAGACTTGGATTATTGTATACTTTGTGGTCATAAAACAGGATGACCAAATTCATATCTGGGTACTTTTTGTTAGGTTATATCTAATAGTATAGCTGGAGATTTTTTTCTTTTATGCTTGTATTACTGGCATTTTCATTTTGAAACTTGGCTTTAGACACTTGAAGAGTGAGACATAATTGAAGTGACCGCCTTAATAAGCACAGCTGCCCGTGACTGTGATGTATTTGTTGTGTCATATGAACGTGTGCTCCCCAAACACTGAACAATAATCTAGATAGTTTTCTCTGTTCATGAGTATAGAGAAACACAGATTGGACTTTTAATTTTTCTATTAATTAAATGTAGTTATACTTTACCAGTTCTATGTATTTTTTTTCCTCTTCCTAGGAGTAACAAAAAAAGTGATGTATGCATTTTGACCCAGAAATTCCACCTTAGGGGATCTCTTCTGCCTATATAAAGGTACCTATGCATAAAGGCTTATGATTAAGAAAGTCCTCTGGAACATTGCTTGTAGTGGAGGCAAACTGCAAATATCCTGACTGCCCATCTATAGGGCAAAGTTTGAGTAAAATATGGTGCATCCATGCTATAGATCTATACATTTATAGACAAAATTTAAAATAAAAACATATTGTATACTGTATCCTTCTCTTTCTTTTTTATTTAAGATATATCTTTGGAATCCCTTCAGATTAATGCATATAGCTGTTTATTTTCTTTAATATGGATGTACCATATTCTGTTCATTCATGAGGGTGATATTAGTGGGAGAGGATGGAGATTATTATTTTTCCTTATACATATCTTTGACTTATTATAATGAATGTATTGTTATTAAAAGTATCTAACAAAGTTAAAAATATCATAGCAAATGTTCATTCAAAGAGGCTGGGTTAAAGACAAGATGTTTGGAACTAACTCTCTGAATATGATAAGTATTCAAGATAATTAAACAGTTTGAGGACATATTTCAGATGTGAACGCAAAGTAATGAGTATGCTTTCTGTTTTTAGTTTTCAGAAACTAAATTCAAAGTTGTTTCTAAAAGAACAGTTTCACAGGCTTTTAGGTAAATACAGTTGCATTGGAATAACCATGTTTCCCAGGATTAAGGAAAATAATAATTTGGCTATTTAAGTTCTGACATTTAAAAAAAAGGCAGTCTCAAAACTTTATGGGGCTTCCCTGGTGGCGCAGTGATTGAGCGTCCGCCTGCCGATGCAGGGGACACGGGTTCGTGTCCCGGTCCAGGAAGATCCCACATGCTTGCGTACCGCAAAAAAAAAAAAACAAAAAAACTTTATGGTCACATTTACTGTGTATTTGCATATAAGGATGGATGTAGAGAGTGATCTTGGTATATGAGAATTGAGCATCAGAAAAAGGAGAATGAATCTAAACATGGAATATGGACCAGTAAAAGCCACAGGCTTAACAGCTAAAATTTGCTCTAACTTATTCTCTTCCATTCTTTATTCATTTTGTTAATACATCTTTTCACAGTCGTTTTTATTACTTTGGTTGCATAGTCTTATGATTTTTCACTATTCAGATGTCATTTTGAAAATCATATTTACATATTTTCCCTTGTCAGGCTGCCCTTGGGAGACAAGCATTTTAAGTGTTACAAGGAGGTGCTGTTACTGTTACAGAGGATAAAAGGACTTGGTGGGAACAGTAGCCCCATACATGAGAAAAAAATGTTACACGGTTCCAGAGGCACCGTAACAAGGGTGGAGGGTACGTAAATGGTCTCAGGGCACCAGGTTAGCGCAGATAATAGAAGGAAGCGTGTGAACCCAAGTTCACTCTGTGGGTGTAAACTGGAAAATACAGAGGAATCTGCAGCACGGTGTGCTAGGAGCAGAACAGGGCACAAACGTATCCTGTGACCTGGTTATCTACAGAACATTGGGACTGGGTCCAGCTACTTTGATCCTCTAGAGAAGCAAGGCCGCTTCCTCGTGTAAAGCTAATTTGGTAGAGTTCACGGGGAGTACAGAGTTGGGTCCTGAAGCAGGCTGCCCGAGTGACCTCACTGCAGGGCACACAAGGGTTGGGGTGCCTGCCGTTCTCCTAATCAGACATCCTTGATATTGCTTGTCTGGTGTTGTTTCTTCCTGAGATGCAATTTTCTCACTCCCAGAACAATTCTAAGGCTGATAATACAAATAACACTAATAATACACTGTGTTCTGATAATTTAGGGGGTTCTCTTGCTGTCTCTGATTTCAGGATATAAGCAGGAATCCTCGTTCAAACAATAGTCCTCTGTCCCTCCCCACAGATGGTACTGTGGTTGGAAATCTTTACAGCATTCCAGAGGAACCACTGTGTCTTGGATGCATCATTATACCAAGGCCCAGGAGCTATGGAACATATTACCTTAAAGGCCTGCCTTACGCTGCCTTGGCACTTGCAAAAATGGTCTTCACGCCGAGTCCCAGAGTGTGCCTTACGAAGTAATAACTTACGTTACCAACAGCCGTTATGACCTCAGTGAGAGATTCATGCACCCAAGAGCAGCTACATGTTACTGTCAGTTAATTAGTGTGGGTATTCATTAAAAGTGGGAGTGAGAGCCCGGAAATGATCCATTACTCATTGAGAATGGAGTCCTGGCACAGCATAAAAGCCCTCCAAGTAACCACTGAAAGCAAGAACTAGGAATCAGGATAGAGATCGACGAACTGGTTACTTGGTCATAGTTCTTTACGACATGAATGCACACTCACACAAAAACACACACACTCTTACACTGAGCCCTCACTTGCACATTCACGTGTGCATTTCCATTAGCTCTGATAGTTCAGGCTGTGGGTTGAATTGTGTCTCCACCAATAAAAAAGATATGTTGAAGTCTTAACTCTCAATGTTTGTGAATGGGCACTTATTTGGAAATACTGTAGGGTCTTTGCAGATGTAGAGTTAAGATGAGGTCATACTCGAATTGAGTGGGCCCTAATCCAATATGACTAGTGTCCTTATAAAAAGAGAAAACAGAGACCTAGGGAGGAAAATATCATGAAGACACAGAGACATACAGACACAGAGGCAGACAATGGAGTTAGGTTGCCACAAGCCAAGGAATGCCTGGGGCTACAAGAGGCAAGGAAAGATCCTGCCCTAGAGGATTTGGAGGAATCATGGCCCTGCCAACACCTTAATTTCAGACTTCTAGTGTCCAGAATTGTGAGACAAATTTCTGTTGTTTTAAATCGCCAGTTTGTGGTATTTTGTTATGAAAACCCTAGGAAACTAGTATAGTTTACTTCTAGGAAATGGACATCCTCACACTTATGGCACTTCATGTTATGCATCTTCTGACACATTTTCATACTCGTGTTATGTCTCACTTAAAACAATTCAAACTTAAACACAGTAAACTCAGCCATTCCTACTCCAATCAATTCATGTCAGGCCGTCCTGTCTGGAATAAAATGAAAGATGAGTCAGAATTACAAGGTGGGCAACTGCTACTTTGTGCTCTGCTTTGGAAGTAAGGAAAACATACTGCTTTATCATTCTTCAACTCAGAAAACAGTTGTGATATAATTATAATAAAAATCTTTCTTTAGGATATATTTATTCCATGACTAATCTAGTTTTGGAATCCCAATAAACTTGCCCATAAAGGAAGAAGTCATTTGAGGAGTTTTTAATGGGGTAACTTTTAACCAGTTTGAAATTCTGACAGAAAAGTGTTGTGAATGTTCACAGTAAATTTAAAATATACGATTTTCCTCTTTCCTGTTTTTTTTTTTTTACTAAGGCTTAAATAAAAAAGCTTTCCAAATGGACATTTATTTTGCTTCTTTAACATAATCTGTACAATTTGCCTTCATACCTACTTACTACTTGCAATGGTCACGTTAGCTTATATTTGTGTGTTAGATTCTATGGCAAGTATAAATAATACAAGGTGGGGTTTTTTTTGTTTTTTTTTTTTGTGGTACGCGGGCCTCTCACTGCTGTGGCCTCTCCCGTTGCGGAGCACAGGCTCCGTACGCGCAGGCTCAGTGGCCATGGCTCACGGGCCCAGCCGCTCCGAGGCATGCGGGATCTTCCCGGACCGGGGCACGAAACCGTATCCCCTGCATCGGCAGGCGGACTCTCAACCACTGCGCCACCAGGGAAGCCCATAAATACATTTATTAAAAAAAAGAGAAAGATCTGACATGCTGTGAGGTGCGGCCAAAAAGTAAAATAAAGGAGTAAGGAGCCAAAAGAAATATGGTGAGCAGGAGGTGTAAATTGCAGAACACTGGTTATAGCCTATGAACACTTTGATGTCAAGAACCACCTTGTACGGCTTCCCTGGTGGCGCAGTGGTTGAGAGTCCGCCTGCCGATGCAGGGGACACGGGTTCGTGTCCTGGTCTGGGAAGATCCCACATGCCGCGGAGCGGCTAGTCCCATGAGCCACGGCCGCTGAGCCTGCGCGTCCGGAGCCTGTGCCCCGCAATGGGAGAGGCCACAACAGTGAGAGGCCCACGTACCGCGAATAAATAAAAAAATAAATAAAATAAATGTATTTATTTAATTAATTAATTTATTTTTGGCTGCATTGGGTCTTCGTTGCTGCGTGGGCTTTCTCTAGTTGCAATAAGCGGAGGCTACTCTGCATTGTGGTGTGAGGGATTCTCATTTCGGTGGCTTCCCTTGTTGCAGAGCACGGGCTCTAGGCACGTGGGCTTCAGTAGTTGTGGCTCACGGGCTCTAGAGCGCAGGCTCAGTAGTTATGGCGCACAGGCTTAGCTGCTCCGTGGCATGTGGGATCTTCCTGGATCAGGGCTTGAACCCATTCCCCTGCATTGGCAGGCGATTGCCAACCACTGTGCTACCAGGGAAGTCCGGTATGTGGGAATCTTAGTTCCCCAACCTGGGATCTTAGTCCTAGACCTGGGACTGAACCCACGTCCCTTGTAGTGGAAGCGTCAAATCTTAACTTCTGGACTGCCAGGGGAGTCCCTGAGCTTCCTACTCCTAATTCCAACTGTCTACTTCCACATCTCCTCTTAGATATCTTAAAGGCATTCAGACTCAACATACAGAAAACCAAACTTTTGATATTTTTTGCCACTTTAATTCTCTTTCATACTCTCTTTCTCCATAAGCAGTGCCACCATCCATACAAGTAGGCACGCAAGTCAAAAACCTGAGCTTCAGGCCTAATGTCACAATCTTTCCCCACCTTCCATCACTCTACCTTTACTGAATTGAACACCACCATTTATGTTACCTCCTTATTGTCTCTGGAATCGTCCCAATTTCTCATTATCCTCCACCACTTGTTTAGACCATGCTCCCATGATCTTTCCTCTAGATTACTGCAGCAACATCCTAATGGCAGGAAGGATAAGAGCCACACTGCCCACACCTCAGCCTCTTCTTTACACTGCAGGCAAAGGGATCTTTTTAGAAGGCAAATCTTAAGATGGCATCTACCTGCTAAAATGCACAGTGGTTCCCAAAGCTTTCATAGTAAAGCTGGGAATCCTTAACTTGGTCTAGAAGCTCTGCATACCTCTCTCAGTCTGAGTTCACACTGCTCTCCTCTGTCCTTGCACGCTGAACAGGGTCCCTTCTTATGCTGTAACAAATGCTCCGTGTTCCTCCCAACTCCAGGTCTCTACACCTGTTGTTTCTTCTGTCTCCTCCCCAAATTCTTCCTGTTAATTACCACTCATCATTCAGGATTCTGCTCAAACAACACTCTTTCAGGCAAGTCTTTCCTGATATCATAGAACAGATCAGGGCCCCTGAGAGTATGTTTATTGATTCTCTCATTCATTCAACAGTTATCGAGCATCAGGGTATGCCAGGCACTCTTCTTGGTACATGAGCTGTATCACTGGACATGAAGACAAGACCTCTGCTCACATGAGCTTACGATATAGTTGGAGGAAGAAATAATGCACAAATAAATGAACAAGGAGCCACCAGGAGGTGATAAGCTCAATGATAGAAATAGTGGGTGAGGCATTAGACCTCTCTGAGAAGGTGACATCTAGACTTAGATCTGAGTGTCAAGAAGGAGCCCATCGTATGAAAGTCCAAGGGAAGAACATTTCCAGCAGAGGTTCTAGTGGTGGAAGGAAGGCTCTAGAGAGTAGAAAGATGGTAGAATGCAAAAGTGAAGGGGATAAGGTTCTGTAGAAGAGATCTCCAGGGGCAGGATTCTGCAGGTCAGGGTAAGGTGTTTGAATTATATTCAAAGTACAATGAGAAGGTACTAAAGTGCTTTAAGCAGAGAAAGGATTTGCCCTTATTACATATCCAAAAGATCACTCTGGCTGCTGTGTGTGAAGGATTTTAGGTGTCCAAGTGTCTAAGTACAGCTATCAGACAGGGGCTACTGCAGTATGCCAGGTGGCTTGGACTGGGAGAGCAGCCATGGGGTTGGAGGAAGACAGACAAATAGAGGATGTCAGCTGGAAGCAGAAATAAGAAAAATTACTGTCAGATTGGATATAGGAGATAAAGGGAAAAGAAGACTCAGGGATGATTTATTGAGCAACGAGGTGAATGGTGGTAGCAATTATTGAGATAGGGGATGCTGAGTAAGAGCAGGTTTGGAGATGGGGAAAGCAAGAGCTCTGTTTTAAGCATGTCAAATTTGAGATATATGTTAGATGGTCAACTGGATGTATCAGGTAGGCTGTGGCTTCTAAGAATCTGGAATCCCAGTGACAGGTGACGTCTGGAGTCACAAATTGGAAAACCATCAGCATATAGATACTATGAAAGCCATAAGCCTAGAAGGAACAGTGAAGAGAGACCAAGATTGAGCCTTGGGACATTCAGGGTGGAGTTGAGGACAAGGGACTAGGAAAGAATGCTAAAAGGAGCAGCCAGTGAAAGAGGACAAACAAAGGGTGTACTGTCAAGACGGCCAAGAGTAAAAATGATCCCATCAATTTAATTCTGCATAGGGTGTTCTGTTACTGTTACACGTTCACCAAAAAAAAAAAAAAATCTAAACAACCCTTCTTTAATATATTTGACAAAAATATGAATCCTGCTTCAGCTATCAAAATTAAGTTTATTTCTCCTACCAAGAGGAGAAATCTCTCCCTTTGAGTAACAAATCTCATTCTTCTTAGTAAATGCACATAGTATTAGATTTTCCCCTGGCTCCCAGCCTGAGTTCTGGTTAATTCCTTCCTTTTTTCTTTTTAGATTTCAAACACTGATCAGGTAAAAGGTGACTTTAAAACATCTGAAAATAACAAATTTATGTCTGAGGATCACGGTCAAATATATTCACAAGAACATGTGGACACATCAAACGTGGAAAGTAGAAGCTGGGACACCCGGTATGTAGTTGATAATTTTATACCTTTCCACTGAATATGTATGTGTCTGTAGTTTAAAAAGCCCAGGAATCTTCAAAAGAAATGAAGTTTGGGAGAGCAGGGAGCAAGGGGAGATAATTAAAAGATAAATAATTTGTGTTATCAAGGTGTTTTCAACCCTGGGGTATGTGTTTTGCATGAACTGGTGTGTGTGTGTCAAGCTCCAGCACGCTCATTTGGGGTAGCAGAGGTTTGCCTCAAAACATTCATCAAAACACAGGCTGCATTCCATTGCCACAGCCCGATATCAAGATTGCCCAGAATTACATCTTTAGGCCATTAGACATCTCATGCAAAGCCATCAAGGCTTTCAGCTTTCCCCGGGGACCCCTTGAGAGGAATTTCTGCCGAGAGCCGGCAACTCAGACCCGATGCCTGTCAAGAATGAACCGTGGTACAAGCTTCAGGGAGGGCTTCCGTTGTCAAAACAATAATAGCTGTAATTTTCTCTCCCTCTATTTACAGGAAACAAACTCTTCCTTCCTGTCCTCTATTTTCTGTAGCAGAAAATAGACAAGCCTAGCAGATGTCCAGGGATGGCGGAGGAGTACGCTGGGGGGCAGCTTCCTTGGAGAGAAAACAAGCGCTCAACGGAGACTTGCGGGTGGGGTGTGAGGGGTGAAGGGAAGAGGGGGGCAGGAAGGTGGTGCAGTATTGCATCCTGATTCCTAATGCGGGCAGCACCCCTTGCCTTCTTTCTCTCCCTCCATCTGCCTTTGTCTCTTTCCAGTTCTTTCCTACCACTGCGAGACCTATGAACTAAATATGGCCACGGAAATCTCCAACCGTCGCAGTATTTTTATTTTTATTTTATTTTTTTCAGTCACAGTATTTTTAAACTCTTGTGGCCTCCTGTTTGCAGACTCATGTGACTCACATGAACTAGATCCCGAGAGTTTCTCATGGGAATCCAGGATGCTTTGCTGGCTGGGGTTGCTTGTGTTTTGGGCCCTTGTTAATGTAGCCCTTGGGGTTTCATTTCACATCTTCAAGACTTGGGAAGCAGCAGACCCTGTGGATGCACCAAGAATGTGCCAGGGAGGCTATCTTCACGGTGCCTCGCAAGGACGGCCACCCTGGGCCTGTGAAGAATTGCTGGCTGCGTGGATCGGCCAGCTCGGGCCAAGGGCTGAACTGCAGGGCATCTTAATGCAAACTTGGGCGCTAGCAAGAAAGATTTAGCTCTCACAAGTTTCTAAGGGCCCTTTCATGTGGAAGTCCTTGTTGTCGTTGTGTTTTGTTTGGCTGTCCTTGTGTATTATCCAGCTTTAGTCAAGATATTCTGTAAATATGTGCCCCCATCCCTTCCCTTCAGCATTGCTCTTCCCAGTAACTGGTTATTTCTCTTTCTGATGCTCTTGCTGAGGTTCTTTTCTCCTCTGAAAAAAATGTTTCAAAATGTCCTGGAATAGAAAATATTTTCTTTTATTTGAGAAATATCTTTATTTTCAAGTAATTTCTTCACAAGAATTAAAGCTCATTTGAGGTTAAAATGAAAATAGGGGGACCACTCACATATTTACTGAGAAAAATTACCTTTAAAACAATAACAGAGGGGGCTTCCCTGGTGGCGCAGTGGTTGAGAATCCGCCTGCCGATGCAGGGTACATGGGTTCGAGCTCTGGTCCGGGAAGATCCTACATGCCGCGGAGCAACTAAGCCCGTGCACCACAACTACTGAGCCTGTGCTCTAGAGCCCACGAGGCACAACTACTGAGCCCACGTGCCACAACTACTGAAGCCCACGCACCTAGAGCCTGTGCTCCGCAACGAGAGGCCACCGCAATGAGAAACCCGCACACCGCAACAAAGAATAGCCTCCACTTGCCGCAACTAGAGAGCCCGTGCACAGCAACAAAGATGCAACACAGCCAAAAATAAATAAATAAATTTATTAAAAAAAAATAATAGAAAAATGAAATTGTCACTGGGTGTAGTTTCTTGCAGGAATACTGAGTGTAGTTAGTTATCTAAGCTATGCATGATGTAACTCTAGGTGTCACCATTCACACTATAGATTTAATTTAATATCATGACTTCCTAGCAAGTGTCAGTGAAATTTGTGGAAGGAGGGATGTTTTTTGTTGGTCTGTTTTGTACAAAGGGACCATAATGGACCAGCAGTATCCTCTTTTTTTCATATTGCACTTTACCTATTATAATCATTACTATTTACCAAGGACTAGCAGACATTAGTTTAAGCATGTATTATGCTGGTAATCTAGCTCTGGAAAGAAAAAAATAAAGCCCTGAACTGCAGTGTTTGTCGATTTCCATAGTGTAAATATTCCCTCCACAGCATAGTTCAAGCTGCCAAAGTTCTTGAAAGTGAATATGGAATAGAGAAATGATCACAATTGGCTTTCCTGAGCCAGTACAAGTCAGCTCCAGGATACCGACGGTACTAAGTATTAACTGGTACCAACTGCTTTGAGTATTAACAAGCGTTAGTTACTCTATCGAGTGATACTATTATCACATACTCTCATACCGATAAGGAAACTGAGGCATGGGGAAGTTATGTTCCTTTGCCAAAAGTGACAAAACCAGTAAGCAGTGGAGCCAGGCTTTGAGCCCAGGCAGCCTAACACTGGAGTCCACACACTTAACCCCTGTACCATTCTGCAGGCTGTCGTGTGGGTGTTCAGTAAATGATTTCTGAATGATGAAATATTGATTTCAAGAAGTGTATACTCCTTTAGGTATTGTATCAGTCAGAGTTCCACCAGAGAAAGAACCAGTACTATATATGTATATACATATGTTAAGAGATTTCTTGCAGTGAATTGGCTTACGTGATTGTGAGGGCTGGATAGGCAAGTCAGAAATCTGCAGGGCAGGTCATCAGGAAGGGCAGGCTAGAAACTCTGGGGCAGGAGCTGAGACTGTAGTCCACAGGTAGACTGTCTTCCTCAGGGAAACATCAGTTCTTCTTTTTTTTTTTTTTTTTTTTTTGTGGTACGTGGGCCTCTCACTGTTATGGCCTCTCCCGTTGCAGAGCACAGGCGCCGGACGCACAGGCTCAGTGGCCATGGCTCACGGGCCTAGCCGCTCCGCGGCATGTGGGATCTTCCCAGACCGGGGCATGAACCCATGTCCCCTGCATCGGCAGGCGGACTCTCAACCACTGCGCCACCAGGGAAACCCCATCAGTTCTTCTTTTAAGGCCTTGCAAATGGTTGGATCAGAAGCGCTCAGATTATCTAGGATAATCTTCCTTACGTAAAGCAAACTGATTATAGACTTTAATCACACCAAAAAAAAAATCTTCACAGCAATGTCTATGTGTTTGAATAACTGGGGACTATGGCCTAGCTAAACTGACACATAAGGTATTAAGACTTGAATTGTGTTCCGCCCATAAGTAATGTTGAAGTTCTAACCCATGGTATCTGTGAAAGTGACCTTACTTGGAAACAGCATCTTTGCAGATGTGATCAAGTTAAGATGAGGTCATACTGGAGTAGGGTGACCTTTAATTGGATATGACTGGTGTCCTTATAAGAGGGGGATGGAAGTTGGACACAGACACACAGGAAGAATGCCATATGGCAATGGAGTCAGAGATTGCAGTGATGTATTTACAAGCCAAGGAATGTCAAGGATTACTGGAAACCAGAAGTTAGGAAGAAGCAAAGAAGGATCCTTCACTGACACCTTCAGCAAGAGCGTGGCCCTGCCAACACCTTGATTTTGATCTTCTAACCTCCAGAACTGTGAGACAATGAATTTCTGTTGTTTTAAGCCAGTTTGTGGTATTTTTTATGGCAGCCCAAGGAAACTAAGCAGAGAATCTTAAACATAACACTAAGTCATAATAAATTTAAATAATGTCTACATCACCAACATTTAAAACTTCACTTCTATTAAAAAAGTAGTACAGTTACCATGATTTTCTCGTGGTCTCCTCAGCAGGCATCCTTGTGGATCCTTTCAAGTTTGGCGTGTGTCTATAAACTAATTTGAATAGCTTTTATTTAATCAAATGTAGGCAGGAATTTACACACATTCCTATCAAAGCAATCACTTAAAATATTTTACTAAAGCCAGTGTGATTGATATTGTAAAAGCATCTTTTGTAGTGCATTGAAGTAAATATTTATGGATGAATGGGGAATACATTCATTTATTGCTTTCAGGGCCAGTTATTCTTTGGATTTCTATTAGTGTTAACAATTCTTTTAGACTAAATAGGATTTTGGGGGATAGTTACAATCAGTGTCAGATGTGATGGAAAATTAAAATAGGTTTGATTACTTCTTACCTGTAGCCTATAAACTGTCTTCCCAAACAGAAGAACCAAGAATATTTTCAGCAATCTCAGAGTAGCATTAGAATAAGTTTTAGAAATGTCTCACAAGGTGACAGCTTTGAAAGTCAACAGTTCTTTTGATATGTAAATTTAGCATAGCAGTTTGTGCTTTTTTTTTTTTCAGTTCATCCTGCAATTTTATAATCACATCTATAATGTCATTGCAGCAGGCCAAATGAATTATCAGACTATTTGATGTGATCCAGTTAAAGACATTTTACCTAGAGAGTTCTATATGGTTGTGCAAGACTGAATTAGACTAATTCCAAATCTCCAGATTCATTCACACACAGACGTTAATTGTAACATTGGAATTCTTTCCATGTATATAGCAACTGAATTTCCATCCTATATATTTGATGCCTTCCACTATATATAATCAGCTTTATTGAGTACTTGCTGCTATCATCCCCCTTTATTACATAAGACAAATAAGCACAGCTAGGTGAAGTAACTTTCCCTGATCACACAGCTAGTAAATGGCAGATCTAGGATTTGATCCTAGGCGTCTGACTTAACCTTCTTGGTTATGTGAATAGCGTGAAAATCACATTCAGCAAAATTTAAAACACTGCATGTGTTCGTTTAAAGATAGTTTTCAGCCGTTAGCCTTAAACCTATAATGGTTATGGAGACATTACTTGGTGAGTAAAGTGTATATAAGTTGGAAAAAGTGAAAACAGCTTCACATACTCCTCAATATTTCATCTTAACTGAGTGCCTAGTAGGTGCTGCCTGCAACTATAGTAACACATTGGATCAAGGCCAAACGCAGCAGCAAATTGCTAGGTCATATTCTGAAGAGGTGCTGCCTCCCACTGAGGCTCCTGGATGGGATAATTTCAGGGCACCAAGTATCCTTTATAGGCGGCAATGCAGGGCCCTGTAGGCTTAGTCTGTGTGGATGGCACCTGGGTACCCTTTCTCCAGCTAAGTCTTCTTGGACTCATGACTCATTCACTGTGTTCAGAAGGAAGTTGCTTAAGCTGCAGGACTACTGAAGAAATGGTTACTTTATATATTGAGATACGTTGTGGTCACAGACACGATGTGGTCACAGACATGGTCTGGTAATCATTTCTGTTTGTATGTTTCTTTGATTCAGGAGATCAGGTTATCAAACATTTTATTTCAGAAAAGGAGGGGTAAAAGAAAGCCATGGCAAATATCTACAATCTGTCTTATTTTTAGGATATTAGACATTTAGCTGACTCTCCATATTTGATCCCTTATTATCTTATTTGCTTCAGAAACATACCACAGCACAGGGATGATACTAGAAACACTTGGACATATTTCAAATTGAATTATCATCATTCCTTTTATTTGAATACACCATGAGAAAACTGAGCTCCAAAATGCTCCTCCTGGGTATGCCTTGACAAAGGGCATTCTTGTTTCCCTGCAGCCAAGAGGCCTGTGAGAAAGGGCAAGAAGCGTCTGCTCTATTTTCAGGAGGACTCCACTGCAAGAGTGGGTTTTCTCATGGCTGTCAGTTGACAAGGGAATTCCATGGGTCAAGCCTATAGTTAAATCAATTGCGTGCCTATATGGGAAAAACTCCGGCTTATCAAACTTTCCAGTGTAAATGCAGGAGTCTGGACTCTCTCACATACTTCAGGTATTCAAATTATTTGAAAATGTATTTTAAGATTATGTCCACTAAATCTTTTGAGCCCTGCTAAGAATAAATCAACTGCATGTCTTTCTAAGACACTAAAACGTTAGTTACCACCCAGCCTGCATCTCTACCTGTTGTGGTCCATGCCTTTTAGATCCACAGTCCTTCTTCCAAATGTTACTTTTAGCTCCCATACTTAGAATGAAGGCAATTCCTGGACTGCTCCTGGGTGACATGATCCTATGGTGTTGAAGTGTCCTGTTTTGTGACCAAATTTCCATTTTGTCTTAGAATGATCAGCTTGCAATTTTAAAGTTATTTAAAAGAAGATAACTGCTTGGGCTGAATTAACTGGCTTATTTAATCCAATCACACTTTTGAATAATCTAGTGTCGATTTAATCCAGTCACTTACCCCCTCAAAAACTGTCTACTGAATAATCACATATCTTAGTCTGATAAACTCTCACTTTTTTCCCTACAGGAGCCCATTGCTCTAGATAAATCCATTAATCGATGGGCATCAAACATGACAGTGATCGTCTGGTCTCTGTGTATTACCCAAATTCAAACTGCCATCTGTCCCCCATTTCCCTGTGCAGTGAGTGAATTAAGGAACCAAAGGCTCCAACTCTCCATCACTGAGGTGTGCTAAACTTTGTTAAGAATTTTTATTCTAGGATGTGTGTAGGTTAGGATTAAGTTCTGCTGCTAATACCAGAGAGCCGTCTAGAATGGACTGAACAGCTTAAGGGTCCATTAATTTACATTTTAAAAGTCCAGGGCTTCCCTGGGGGCGCAGCGGTTGAGAGTCCGCCTGCCGATGCAGGGGACATGGGTTCGTGCCCCGGTCCGGGAAGATCCCACATGCCGCGGAGCGGCTGGGCCCGTGAGCCATGGCCGCTGAGCCTGCGCTCCACAACGGGAGAGGCCACAATGGTGAGAGGCCCGCGTACCAAAAAAAAAAAAAAAAAGTCCAGCGGTATTTGGTACAAGGCTGGCGGGGTTACCCTATAAAATATATCAGGGCGCCAGGCTCCTTTTCTTCTGCTGCTTTGCCCTCCATTCTCAGGGTCATAAGAGGGCTGATAAAGTTACAGCCATTCACTTCACATTAGAGGAAACAATAAGCAGAGAAGGGGTGCACGTCCCTTCTAAAGAGCCTTCTGTAAGTACTCTAGAGATTTCTACCTCCATCTCATTACCCTGAATATGGCCACATGGTCATGCCAAGGAGGCTGGGAAATGCAGTTTTTCAGCTGAACACGGGGAAACAGATATTAGAGGCAACGAACAGTTCCTTCCATAGTTAATATTAAAACTGATGTTATAGAAGAAAAATTTCTCACTCATTCAAAATTCAGTAAGCAAATATTTATTGATTAATACACTGACCTAGGCACTGAGATCAAAGACCAAAATGACACACTTCCTGCCTTCAGGATACCACGGTTTAATGGAGAAGATATTCCTGTTCGTGTTCACAGGTGATCACATAACAGAAGTAGGTATAGCTTTCTATGAGAACAACTAGGCTAAGCTCCCTACTCAGGCAAGGGGGAGGGAAAGGAAGAAGGCTTTATGGAAGCCATAAAAGAAAACATTTGGAAAGGGAGAAGTAATCAGTGACAATATGTTGGGCCGAGGTCAAATAAGATAAAGACAGAAAATATGTTCATCAGGCTTATTTACAAAGGAGGTCTTCAGTGAGCTGAGGGAACACTATTTCAGAGGAGTGGAGGGAAGAAAATCCAGTGACGTAGGGAGTAAATTGTTAATGATGAAATAGAGAGAGAAAATATGGAAAACTCTTGAAGAAACTTAGCTATGAAGAAACTTAGCTATGAAGAAACTTAGCTATAAAGGGGAAAAGGGGGGAAATGGCAGCAAAGAATTCTAGGGTACAGAGAGGTTTTTTAAGGATAGGAAAACATAAGGGTATTTTAATACTACCAAAGAGAGAGAGAGAATGGGATCTTATTATCTAAAATGGTGGAAAGTAAAATCTAATGCCAAGGCAGGTGATATATAAGAAGATGGTCATATAACTGAGGAACGTGTCTGGAGAGGATCTCTACATTTTCTGTGAAGTAGAATTCACAGTGCTGAGATACGGACTGATAGTCAAGGAGAAGAATGGTACCTCTTAAAATAGCTATTACTGGCAATGAGAACAACAGGGATGGGTGAGGGGAGAGAAGGAGGAAGAGTGGGACATACTGTGAAAGTCCCTTCTCCCACCTTTCCAGCCATCCAGATGCCCACCACAATTACTCTTATTCCTTTCTCACTTATTTTTCCAGAGTATTCTACAGCAATACTAGCAAATATCTATATTTAGCCCTCCCCCCTTTTTACACAATCATACATACTGTACACAATATCCACCCTGCTTTGGATAACTTAAATATACATAGGTGTCCTACTATTCCCAAATCTCTGATCCATCATTAATTCCTTTTCATTTGCTCACAAACAAGACGACCACATTTCAGAGATGTTAATTGTCTTGGTCAAGATCCACAGCTGATAAGTAGCAAGACAGGAAAATGGGTTCCAGAATCCAGTATGGATCTGGTATTAAACTTGCAACTGTTCCCCCAACCAGAAATTAAATCCAAAAAAAAAAAAAAGTTTGGAAATTTAACATCAAAATGAATGACATGAATGCTCCAACTATACTATAATCATCATGAAATGGCCTAGTGTTGTGTTCTATTTCAGGTTTTTTTTGGTTTGTTTGTTTGTTTGTTTTGCGGTACGCGGGCCTGTCACTGTTGTGGCCTCTCCCGTTGCAGAGCACAGGCTCCGGACGCGCAGGCTCAGCGGCCGCGGCTCACGGGCCCAGCCGCTCCGCGGCATGTGGTATCTTCCCGGACCGGGGCATGAACCCGTGTGCCCTGCATCGGCAGCCGGACTCTCAACCACTGCGCCACCAGGGAAGCCCCTATTTCACTTTTAAAATTGTATGAAAGACCAATTGACAGCACAACCAGAAGATTCCAGTTATGCATGGCTTTCAAAACCACTTTGCTCTGTTTTTTTGGAAAGGTAGATTTCCTGTGCTCTTTCAGAATTTCTCCCTCCAGTTTAATCTGAGGCACAATGGTCCTGCCTGTCCATTTTTAGGTTACTTTCCCCCTCTAATTTGCGTTTCAACCTTACTTAATTACCTACTCCAACTGACCAATTACCTTCCTCATAAGCTCTATCTCCTGAGTCTCTACACTTGGAACTGCCCCTAATGGTGTCTCATTTAAATAACTTCTTTATCTTTCAAAACTCATATCTGAAACTCAGATTCATTCATTGGTTCACTCACAAGTACCTACTAAGTGCCTGTTGTGACCCAGAAAGTGTCAGCCCAGAAGATATGAGGGAACAAAAGATAGGTGAGGGGTCTGCCCTCAGGAACTTAGAGTCTAGTGTGGAACATAGACAATAAATAAATATATTAACTAGACATTGTTTTGGGTTCTATAAAATAAGTTAACTAGGTTCTGGAATGGACCATTACAGGAGCAACTCATTTTAGATTGTTAGAGAGAGATGGCATTTAAGTTGAAGACTCAGGGTAAGAAGGAGCCAACCCTATGAAGAACAAGGGAAGGAAAAGTAAGTATTACAGCCCTGAAGGAGGAAAGAGGCCTGGCCCTTCTGGGAACTGACAAAAGGCCATTGTTGGTGATGGGTGATGAGCAAGGGGACACGTAAGAAGTACAAAAGGAAGAGGCTGGAGAGGTGAGGCAGGAACTTCATTCTAAGGATAATGGAGAATAATTTTAAAAGATTATGCAGGACAAAAGGGAGATGTTTTAAAACATCTGATTTTGTTTTTAAACAATAACTTTGGCTACTTTGTAAAGAATGGATCAGAGGAGACAAGTATTAAAAAAATGGAGGATCTGATGGAGGTTAGGGTAGTCTGTATACTAGACTATGGTGGTGTCAAGTAGGAAGGTGGCCATGGAAGTGAGGTGGAATCAACAGGACTTGCTGGTGAATTTGGCAGGTGTCATTCTTGGTCACGGGGTTTCCATTCTTGGTAACTGAGTGGACGGGGGACTGTAATTCACCTACACAGATCCTTTGTAAGGATAAAAAGATGCCTTTTAAAGCAGACACAACCCCTTTGGTGCTCAGCTTGCTGGACAGATGTCACCTTTGACAAAGAAAGATGGCTCTTTACATCCAGGCAGAAGCAACTGGATGCATACAGTGTTTCAAGAAGAAGGCAGTGCTCAACTGTGCTAAACTCTGTTGAAAAGGTGAGTTAGATGAGGCCAAAACCGCATCCGTTGGTTTTGACACCAAGGAGGTGACCAGTGACTTTTGCCAGAGTGGATTCAGGAGACTGGCTTAGGACAAAGGGCAGACAGAAGGAAGTGGAAAGTAAATAGATGAGGAAAGGAGCTACCGTGGATGGAACACTCTAGAAATTTTTCTCTGCAGATCAGAGAAATGGGCAGTAGCTGAAAGCGTATGTAGAGCAACTTAAGGTGCTTCTTCTTAAGACTGGAGTTACCTGAGTAGTCTCAGTGCAATGGGGCTTATCCCACACTCCTTCCTCTGGGAAGCCTCACATGACCGTCTGTGCCCAGGTTACATCCATGTTCTGTGTGCTCCCAATGCAAATTGAGCATGCATCCCCCTAGGATGTGCCACACTGGGCCGCGGTTGTTCTGAACATACCAGTATTTTCAGGCTTCTGACAGTCACGTGGGAGAAGTCCTTCCCTGGGTGTGGACAACTGGTTAGGTCCCCACTTACTTGTCCTGAGCTCACCATGTTCATAGATCATCTGTGATCATTTTTAGGGAAATCTCTATATTTAGTTCAAAAGATAAGAAGGTAAACAGCCTTTTGTTTAGAAGTAGACTACCCCCTCCCTCCCCACACACACTCAATCTGATACTGGACTTGCTGTGAAAAAGAAAAACATCCTCTTGGAAATTGTTCTTCAAAATAGAAAACACTGCTCTGGCTGGAAGGTGACACCGTTGGCACACGCACTGCATTACCTTCTGTTGGAGATTTTCAATGTGCACAGGATGTGGTTGTGAGGAGTGAGCCCATCCCTGTATAGACCTGAACAAGTGTGTGTGTGTTTAACTCCAAGGACATCCAGAGTTTTCATTTCCTTGCTGGGTTTGTTCGCTCTGAGAATGGGTCCATGTCCCTACCTTCTGTATGCTTGGTGCATCCCCCTTTCTCTTTCTCTCAGCAGCAGCAGAAGCAGCATCTTGGCAGGACTCTGTGAGGTTCACCCTGTCAGGAAGCAAAGCACCCACACAGTCCTTGGCTTGTTTCTAAGGCAACGGGTAATAAGGACATACGTCGAGTCTGGCTTCTTGCCAGCTGAGTGCACTCACTGTCAGAGTGTGCTGGGGTCCCAGGAGGGATTTCAGAAGGAAGGGCTGCCTGTCAGTTCTGAGGAAATGGTACCAAACAAATAAACTGCTCCCGGGCCCCTGGTTCAGCCCATTGTGCTGAGTTACCACTCCAACAGCTAATTCTTCTGTCCTCTTGCCATTGATTGGCAAGCTTAACGCCAGAAGCCGCTGAGAGCAGATGTGGCCACAGAGGCAGCTCTGTGCTGGCAAGAGGGCATCAGGGAGCTCCAAGTACCTCTCCATCCTCATGGCTTGAGTTACATGACTTCCTCCTCTGGGGCTACAGACAGGTCACGAGGGATAAAATTATCAGCCCAGGAAAGAGAAGATTTTTATAGCTTCTGCTACTTTTACAAAAATAGATAAAAGGAAGGATTGTTTTTTCCACCCTTTGCAGCCTGTAAACTTCCTTAGCACTGTGCATAACTTGCTCCTTCTTCCAGAAACAGGGAGGCCAGTGGGACACTCTGTGTTCAGCCTGTCGGGTGCCTTGTGCGTGATGCTTGCAAGGCAGAGCTCTCCAGTTTAGAGTTATTGCACTGCAGCATCCCCTTCCTCTCTCCTTTCCTTCCTTCCCTCCTTCCTGCCTTCCCTCCTTTCCCTTTTCTTTCTTTCAGCTTTATGACTTATAATTTGCATACCATAATTCACCTGTTTTAAGTATAAGTTACAGAGTTGTGCAACCATCACTCCAATCCAACTTTAGAACACTTTTATCACCAGCCCCCAACACCTCTTTCTTTTATCAACCAATCCCCATTCCCAACTCCAGGAAACTATTAATCTACTTTCTGTCTCATGGATTTGCCTTTACTGAACATTTCATGTAAATGGAATCATACATCCATTTTTTTGCTTGTTCGTGTCTGACTTCTTTCACCTAAGCTGCCCTTTTGAAGTTTTTTCTATGTTGTAGCATATGGGAGTACTCTGTTTCGTTTTTTTTTTTTTTTTAATTACTGAATAGTATTCCACTGCATGGACATACCACATTTTGTTTAACCATTCATCAGTTAATTGACTTTTGATTGATTTTACTTTTTGACTAATATGAATAGTGCTATTACACACATTTGCATACAAGTATTTACGGGGAAATACGTTTTCGTTTTTCCTGAGTCAATATCTAGGAGTGGAGTTGCTGGGTCATATGGTAAATTTGTGTTTAACATTTTAGAAACTGCCAGGCACAAATATATGTTTCCATCAGCAGTGGATGAGAACTACAGTTTCTCCTCATGCTGACCAGCACCTGTTATTGTCTGTCTTTTGTATTATAGCCATCCTGGCAGGTGTGAAATGATACTGCAGCTGGATTTAGGATACCGAGTTTTCCTGGTTGTCAAGGTATTATCTACGTTCTCCTAGCTTGGCGGGAGACAGTCTGAGATAAGGAGGCCAAACAAAATGAGTAGAAAATGATGACTAATAACACTGGCTAGAGTTTTAAAAGAAAAATATTCTAAAAAGAAGTATTCCTTTTATGGATCCTTTTATGGATCAATAGTAATGAAAAATTCATTATGTACTTTAATTCTCCTAAATAAAAAGAAGAATCATTTTGTCATATCTACCTTCTTGCTTGGCAGATATGCCAAGATTTAAGCAACGTCTGAAATGTAGAACTTTAACTTGTGGGATCTGATTCTATTTTGGGGTAGATGGTGTCAGAATTGAGTTGAATTATAGGACACCCAGCTGATGTTCAAAGCGTTGCCTGGTGGTATGAGGAACACTGCCCCCGCTGACACACACACTGGTTCCTGAACGCTTTTTAGTGCCACTTGGGTTTGCAGCATCTTCCGGTTATAATGCATTTTGAAGTAGGAGGTCTAGATTTTGTCTTACATCAGACTTCACATAAACACATTAAGCCAAAAAGAGCATTTCTAGGGGAACTTCACACTTTGGAAGTATTGCTTGACTAGTTCATATGGAGGCATGTGTGTTTTTACTTTACTTGTATTAAATAAAAGGTAATAGCTGGTTCTACTTTGGGATTTAAGAAGATGCTTTTGCGTATAGACCATATTATAAACCCCTGTTACTTGGGCTTCGTTAGTTCATTTGGCTCTGCATAGAGCTACTGAGCCCAATATTCCAACGTCAGCTGATCTCAGTACTTCCATGGCTACAGACTACACAAATGCGTACCCTTGGTTAGAAGTAGGTGTGGCGGGATGCATGCCAGGGTCAGCACTGGAAGGAGAGCTTGGGAAGCAGATGTGACTGTTCCTTTGATGCTTTAAAATGTCCTTTATTTTACTCTAAGTAGGTTATTCATCAAAGAATAGTGTCAAAACACTACTGAGTACTTCATGGGCACTTAATGGATATTTTCAAGGCTGCATCAATTAAGCAGGCAACTAATCATTCTGCTCATCTTTCCTAGGGTATAGAAAGAGGAGCTAGAAAGAGACAAGACGTGGACAGATTACCAGCAATGTATAATAAATTGCCCAAGACTGATACAAACAAGTGTTAGGTTTCTTGAGAAAGGAAACATAATTTTTTCTCTGAGAAGTTGGGGAAGTATTCCTAGTAAAAGGAATACTTGGTAAAGTTTCAATAGAGAGGCGAGAGGTGTCTTGGATAGGGCACATGGTACAGAGGCAGGAAAAAAAACATGAGGTATTTTTAGGGAATTTTTTTTTTTTTTTTTTGAGGTACGCGGGCCTCTCCCGTTGCGGAGCACAGGCTCCGGACGCGCAGGCTCAGGGGCCATGGTTCATGGGTCTAGCCGCTCCGCGGCATGTGGGATCCTCCCAGACCAGGGCACAAACCCACGTCCCCCTGCATCGGCAGGCGGACTCTCAACCACTGCACCACCAGGGAAGCCCTTTAGGGAATTTTTGATGGATTATTTTGACCAAAGCAAAGAGTTTGAATAGAGAGGAGGCAAATAATGTTGGTAAATAAAGGTCTTGAATGTCCCACCAAGGAGCTGCACATTTTGCTATAGAGAATAAGGAGTCATCTAATATCACTGGGAGGATGAGCATATGATAAGATGGTAGCAGCGTGTGCCCTGGACTGGGGGGCAGGAGATCTGGAGAGTGAGAGACTGCAGATTCTGGCTAAGGTCCAGGAGGGGAAGAGAGATCATTGCCTAAGCTAGGACCACGTCTGTGAAAACATCAAGGAACCACCACAGTGAAAGATGGTGCAAAGGCAGAAGGGAAAGGATTTCATAGCTGGCAGGATGTTCCAGGCAGGGTAGAGGGCAGTCAAGAGGCTCTCAGATCTGCAAACCTAGATGAGATGGTAATTCGTTTAACCTAATAAGTAAGTTGAGCAGAGAAACCAGCGACAGGAGAGAAAATACCAAGTTCAGTTTTTGATGTGTCTTATTTTAAGGGACTAGAAGAGGAAATTTCAGCAGGCATTTGGAAATGCGTTTGCCTGGTACAAATTAAGCATCTTTTTTTTTTTTAAATTAAATTTCCTTCACGTAGGGCCCTTCCCTTCCCGCCCAGGAGAAGTGAGCATGAGTCACACCGTGAAAAGCTCCTGCCTGGAGGAAACTCTGCAGATTCCACTTCTGCGGGGCCAACTGCTTCCTTGCAGTAGGACAAATGAGGTCGTTTGAAACTTCCCAACACAATGCATTCGTCTCTGCCAGGTAGGAGGAAGACGGCCAGTCCCGAGGCCGGTGAAGTGTCTCCTGGCGTGGACGCTTTATCGTTTTCTCGCTCTCGTCGACATCCCTGCAGCTTTCCGGTCCCACGGGACAGCTCCAAGCCTCCCCCCTCGGGGCAAAAAATATAAAAGCCCCCCTGCACGGACAGCCAGCTTCATTCATGCCACCAACAGACACTCTTGTAGCAGATGTTGTTAAAATTTCGGGGAGCGCCAACCACCACGCCGGGCCTCCTGGCTTCGCACGGTGGGCGATTGGGATGCGCGCTGCGCCAGGGTTGCCCGAGGACGGGGGGGGGGGGGGGGGGGGGGGGGGGCGGAGCCGCCCCGCCGAGCGGCCGGCCTCTCCCACAGAACAATGCATCTGTCACCCAGTGAATGATAGGGCAGCAAGGACTGAAAGGGAGGCGCACGTCTGGCTAGTCTTCCCACCAGGCTGGCCTGTGTGCCTCGCACTGCTCTTGGGCAAAGAGCCAGCACCCGGGTCTTGGAAGGTTCTTGACGAGGATGTACCCAGTCAAGGAGGACCAACAGAAGAAAGGATCAGCCAGGGCTGCCTTCCGCCCCGACCTGAGTGAGGTCACTGCCTTCACCCCTCCAGGTCTTAGGTCTCCAGCTGCCCACAGCACCCCTTTCAGGAGAGGACGGAGAGCTTGAGGTTTGATAAGCCTTCCGACGTCTATGGGGGGAAGCCCGCCCGCGGTCACGCTGCCTGATTAGCGCTCAGGAATCCTGCTGTGGGCTATTCCCGGCTCCAGCCCTAACCGGCTCTCTAATCCGAGGCAGTCCTATCGCTCAATTTCCCCTTTTCATCAATACTCAGATGCTTTCTAGGACATAAGCCAGAAATGAGGCCGCAGAATATCAGTGACTCCCAGCACCTGCCGCAAGGTGAGTGTTCTCAGTGATCCATTTTAAAGGCCAAAATTCTGGTCGTGACTTTCAAATGTGGCTATGAGCACACATACTGTATACACATTCATATACATTCTAATGTGATTATTTCACAAATAACATATACTTACTAATAACCTATAGCCAGTCCTTCAGGATCTGGCTGAATGAATAAACAAGGCACAAATAATTAATCAGAGCAATTCATTTAGAGATAGTCTTAAGATTATTTATGCTTTTAAACAAGGTCCCTCTAATCTTATTTCTGCTTTTATTTTGTTTAAGCATCCCCAGGTGCACTTCATTTCTCTTGAACCAAGGTCGACCTCACAAATCCTTTGTTACTGGGGCCGTGATTAGGTTACGCAGAAGAAGCTAACCTTTATCAAGGCCACAAAATTGAGTTAGGGACAGAACTAGAATGGTCCACAGGGATCTGGATTTCCAATTCAGTATTTATTCATGACCTGATTCCACAACTAGATTATAATTTTCTTGAAGGCAAGGCTATGGCTTTTGTCTCTACTTCTTCTCAAAGAAATATGCCTGGCATACAACAGGTGCTGAATAACTATTTTTGTTGGCATTTCTCTAAAATTCCCAAAAGAAAAGGAGATGAACAAAAAGAAATAAGGACCTAGTTAACGTTACAAGGGGGAAAGAAACTCCATTACCCTATAAAATATAAATGCGGCTCAAAAAGAGGCAGGAGACACCTACCTGCGGATAATAAGGTAGGAACTTTGGTTGTACTGGCACCTGGTATAATTCTGAGAGACATTTCCATGGCCAGAAAAAGAAGTTGTGAGTGAGGACATACGAGCTGAGTTTTAAGGGAAAGGTGGTAGATGATGATTTTGGAAAAAATGTCTGGAAAAGAGAAAGAACTCCTGGCTTGATTTTGCAGTACCATTAAGGACTGAAAGTACTTAGGACTTAAGTACTCTTAAGGACATGAAAATGTCCTGTGTCCAGAGTATTCAGAAATCAAATGGTTGCCAGAAGAAGCAAAGGACTGCAACATCGTAAGTCAGATGAGTGAGACTCTTGACGTTTTTAGTCAGGAAAAGATAACTGTGAAGGAAACATGTATTAGAAGAAGCCAGAAAAGACGTTTGGCCAAAGAAATTTTTGGAGTGGAGAGAGCAAACGTATCAAATTCCTGTGGACATGAAGGAAGCAAATATCTTGGAATGAGGTGAATAGTCACCAAAAAATATATCCCATCTGGTGAGGATGGGCAAAATCAGTATGGAGAACCAGAGAATGAAAAAGGGCATAAAAGGACGACCACATTAAAGTTCCCTCCAAATGACCACTGTAGATACAGGAGGGAAAGACCCAAAGGTAAAAGACAGTGAAGTGGGAGGGCGGGTAGAAGCTGGAGGACAGAAATTCAAAGAAGCAAGGTCCCACCACGGCATTCCCATCAGATGTCTCTTCTGAACAGGGACTCCCCGTGTACAACCTCATAATCCAGAGAGACTGAATTTAGGGATATATGACTACCCCTTTTCTTTTTTTTTTTATTTTCACTAGAGAAGAGATGGAATTGAGTGGGGATACTGGGCGGGGCTGAAGGAGGAAATTCTCTTCTACTATGAGCATGAATTAAGATGAGTTGCTGCAAGCCCCCATCCATGTGCCTGCTCGACCTGGGCAAATGTGAAGCCTGCAGCCTTTCAAGGAGTCCGGATTTCTTAATTTCAGCAGTCGGGGCTAAGGCAGCAATATCAGTGGCCGTGGGCTGCTGAGGGGACCTGTGCAAAACCACAGAATTTGTAGAATTGGGTTTTGTGCCCCTTTCATTTCTTTTTCTGAATGTCTCTCCCATCTCTTGCTCCTTCCCTTGTCTCCCAGATACTCAGTAGCCCCTGCTGCTCTCAGAAACTAATGTATTTAGCTCACCTCACAAAGCCCCACTGAGTCCCTCCATACAAATGAGCTCACTTGAGCCACACCTTAAAAAGGAATTTAAAATATATACCGTTAGCACTCCTATGTTACAAGAAGGTTAAGTTATTTACTGCAAGGCCATTCAGGAAGAGATTGTCAGAGCCGAGACTTGAACTCAAGTTCTCAGAAGTCTATTTCCCTTAGGTGCAGTTTGCATGGGGAATTCTCATTCCTCCTTTACACTGCTCCACACGGCCAAGGCAGATAATAAAGACAGATCAGTGTCATTGTGACATCTACTCTCCCCCTTTGCTCGTGTTTGCAAGATGCTCTCCATCCCTCCAGGGCTCAGTACAAACACTTGTTGGCTTCAAGCCTCAAGATGAGAGTGTGAGAAACTGTGAATTACAAATTGAACACGGAGGACATGTTGAAGTGGAAATGAGGAAGAAAGTCTGGCAGAGGGGGAAAGATAATGAAAAGCAGTGGTGCTGATTCCCTGGGGAGAAGGATTCTGCTTGAGGGTGAGTTTAAAGGCCTATCAGGCCTTGGAAAGGGGAGGATGGTGTGAAATGCAGGCTTCCTCAGCCCAAGACCTGGGGGAAAGAAGAGAGGAAGGCAGAGCTGATGTGATGTACACCTGGATGATGGTCTCTGGGCTTGAGAGGAAGAAAGATTCCTTGTTCAGATCAGCAGCCTTGGTACCTAGCACATCATCTGAAGTAGCAGGTGCTCAATAAATATTTGTGGACACAAACCTTAACACATTTCCCAGGCAAAAACTAAAGCCGGGAAACGAAATGGGAATAAAGCAAAAAGGAATCTGTAATATGAGTTAGGGATGAATAATTAAAGACAAAAATCTAATTAGGCTAGTGGTGAAAGTTATTTGTATTAAGAGACCAACCACTGGTGGTGTTGCATCTGAGGCTGTGAAAGCCAAAGGGAACAGAGAGACAGTTGAGAGCACCTGCTAATTTTGTGACAGAAGAAAGTGAAAGAGAGAGAGGTTAATATCCTTCCAAAGCATAACTAGCTGGTTTAGTAGCAAAGAAAGGGCTTTACATCCGGGACTCCTTATTTAAAACTTGAACATGAACTAAAAGGCCAACATCCTACACTAGTCCCAAAGTAGAGAGAGCTGTGGCTTTGTTTGTAGCAGACCACATTGGAGCTCCAGGTGTCACCTACTTTGTGACACTGGACAAGTCACGTAGGGTTTGAGCTTCTTGTATTATCTAAAATGTTGGGAAGATAATAATAACTACCTCTATTCCATCACAAAGTTGTTGTGAAAAACCTGTGAGATAGTATGTCAAAGGATTTTATAAAATAAAACATTTGCAAAGGTAAATTATTTTCAATGTCTTTTAGTATTTGGGCAAAAAAGCCTCATTTATATAGTGTAAGTTGCCTTAATTGTCATATAAAATCTGTGTCAGCACATGGAGACATTTTAAAAGATGTATGATATTATATCTCACGTGATAAAGAAAAGACATGTGGTCTACGTACATTCATGCTTTTAAAAAAAACCTCATGGAAGAAACATCCTGCCTGCCAACCACATGGCAAGTCTTGTTTAGATTGTATTTTACATTTTCTTCCTTTATTTTTCTATTTAAATTATTTCACATCTATCTAAATGTTTATAGTTATGCATACAAATTTATCTTTAGCTTCCCGTAACTATGTGTGTAGCATCTTAAGAATCCTCTTGCCTTCTAGAATGATAGGGTGAATAGATTTTAAAGGATCCTAGTGATTTTTCATCCAAGAGAAATAAACGACTGAAGTTAATGATTTCAGAGCTTCCCTTTACAGTGATTTTACTTTTTGTTGTTGCTACCATTTGAATGAGAGGGAAAGGGAACAGTGAAAAAGATGTTTCAAATTTCCCACTCAAAATCATGATGGGAGAGTTGGCTCTTTTCAAAGAAAAAGAAGTGGGAAAGGGGCAAGATAGTAAAATAACATCAGTGGGTAATAAATAGATGGCAATTGTATCCTAAAAATGGAAAATAACTCTTGCAGCTACTTTGAAGGAAACCTCTGCAAATAAGCTCGATTCAAAAGAGAACAATGCAAATACATGTTGAGGAGTCTTAAGAAAATGCAAAAATAGGAAGAATGGATGTATAGTTGGAAACAACTATTTAAGAGCTAAGAAAGGAAAAACGGTGTTGGTTGTTGGTTTGTTCTATTTTCCGAAGGGAAGGAGTGCCTAATGGTTACAAATAGAAGAATAAAGCACAGAGCTCCTGAGAATAGAAGGATGATGTTGAGTTTGGAGGAGCAAAATATGAGGAATACAGAAACGTCTGAATGGAATGGATGAGGGTATAGGTTAAATAAAAATGTAATGAAAGGGTGCTAGTACTAGAGTGCCATTCTTAGAACAAAATAAACCATGGAATCAGAACAATGTTATTAAGAGAAAAGAGAAGACAGTTAACACATAAGAGAAGTCATATAAATTAGAGAATGGAGAAACGTTAGAAGAAATTATATAAGGAAAACCACCCATCATGATTATTGTTTGGTTTGTTTGATTTGGTGGTATGTTGGCAGGTTTGACATTTCATACATTAAAAAAAAAGTAGGTAGCGAATTACAATGGAGATGAGAGGAAAGGACAATAATAAAACCAAATACAATTTAAAGATTTAACAGAATTTTTAAAATGGATTTAAATAATATCCAAGAAGTTTCTACAAGACCTAAGAGGAGACTCTCCTTGCAACTCTATACATTTCTGTGAGGAAAGGGGAGGGAAGGGCCACTTTGTATTAAGTGCAGGCATTTTCCTAGTTTAAACCTATAAGGAAATTCAGATGACCACAAACTATGTTTTTTAAATGGCCAGGAGAGAAAGGGAGGGTTACCAAAGCAACTTCTGAGGGATGGTTTTAGTATCTAATATTTACCACATGTTAAGTGCATCTCTGCTCCAAGGAGTTTTAAAAATATTCAACTATTTTATATCGCATAAAATTGTTGTTTTATGATCTGTGCTTCTATTTAAATAATTGTGTTTCTGTCAATATTGATATTTAAGCTATCAAATATTAACTTTTTATATCATGGGGAAAATGTCACAGGAAACCCAGAAAGTAGTTTTATGAAACTTTTTAGAAGTTTGTTAAACTATCAAAGGAAATAGTAATAAATTAAAAAACTTCTTGTGCCTGATTTTCATTTGTGCCTAAAATCCTAGGCCAAAATGTCAATTGATGCATTCCTGTCAGATTATTTATTTCACAGATCAATGATTAAATTTATTTGTCTTGCTTCCCTAGAGTAACACAAATTTTTTTTGAAAATCCCATGAGTATTAAGCTTACAGGTGTCCCTTTCCTGGAGCTCTGAAAACGTGGCCAATCTCTCCATGTGACAGGATCACATCACAGCTCGTATCCACTCTGTGCAATAATCTGCAAATGATAAAGACTTTACAAGGCCAACCCTCATGTGTACTTGCAGAAAGGCCCCTGTCAGACGCAGCAGGTGCCTGTGGTATCTGAGAGTGGATCACCAGAGCTGACATGCCCAGCAGCTCAGGAAGCCAATTTAAAGATGCAGAAGCAGGGCGCTCTGTGTGCGACTCTGATGGGGCAGTGGTCCTTGAGGCTTCCACAAGCAAGTGGCACTGAATGAAAGAAAACACTACCCCTGAAACTGCTCAATCGCTGTAAAAAGAAATGCCAGGCTCGGACTGTGATCCCAAGTGACAGCATTTCCTGGGCAAAAAGCTAGTCATTTCAAAAATGCCCGTGAAAGAACTTTGAGACCACTGGGAAACATTTCAACTTGGAATAAAATGAAAGTGAATTTGGCAAGTAAGCATGGGGGGTGGGGAGTTAACTTCTCTTCCTGCGCTAGGGTTGTTTAAGCTTCATACACATGCGATAGCCTCACGAACATTGAACAAATGGGGAAGCCCTCTCTTAGCTGGAATAAATAGCACTTGTCTTTACAAAATGAAGTTTTAAAGCCTGAGACCTTATTTGGACAAAATCATTAAATAAAATCTTAGATAAACCTAGCCCTGAGCCATTTATGTGGATAAATAGTATTTTCTCACTTTAAACCCTTTTGAACTTTAGAGTTGGATGTGGAGGACATTTAAGGAGCAAACTTCAGAAAGGTTAAATAACATAATCAACCGACAACTTGAATCAATGCTGTGATTCCCAGGAAACTTGGGATTTCATAGAAGTATTATTCTTAATATTGTTATATAAGAAAGAGAGATAATATATGACTATATATTTGATTAAAATGAAATAAATACAATAAGTTCACCTTTGTCTTCATATATAAATATTTAACATTTTCAGTCTAAGGAGTTGCTTTTTTTTTAATAAAAAGTATGAGCTATTTGAGAAAACTAGCTCCATTAACTGGAATATTTTTAAAATTTTAATCAAGTACAAAACTAAAGGTAGGGGAGGGGCTATGTGGTCTGTTTTTTCTTTTCTGTTGCAATTATTTGGTTATTTTATGATGCTTGTACCTAAATTAATTTAAATCCCTTACTCACTAGTTTTGTTTCTAATAATTTGAGGACTATGTAAAAATTACAATAACATTTAAAATTTGATTGTCTGTCAACATTAAGGACATTTAAATAGGAAGCTTTAGGAAATGACACATGAGAAGGAAAAGAAAAACCAACAGGTCTGCGGTAGCAGCAGCAACCTTGGTAGAACCTTGACCTAAGAATTACTTTACAGTTAAATCTTGTGACTATTCTCAAACCATGTATGAATGGATACATGTATGGCTGCAGATCAGCTTAGAATCAAGAGATGAAATCAGTCTCCGTTCTATGTGGTCTACATTTCAATCTCCTCTCCTTCTGCCCCTTGTCAGTGTATCAGATTGCTTCCAGTTTAGTTGGACACCATCCCAAAGCTAAATCATTTCTCAAGTTGAGGATACTATGAATAATAACAATAGCTCTCATATTTATTGGGCACATATTGCATTCTGAGATGTGCTAACCATATACATGCATTCACTCATTTAACCCTCACAATTCTACAAGGTACATACCCTTACTGCATTTCAAGGGTTCTAATATGCACTCTCCCCACCGTCCCTAACATTCTAACATTTCTGAAATTAGAATGCATCTTACAGACAATGATGAGTCATTAATTGTGCTTCCTCAGTTGTATATTAGTTATTAATAATAAAAATTGATGGTGCATCCTATAATTGATAATGTCTTAGAATTGAAGACACACAGTACTTTCCTCACTTCACAGAGTTTCTAATTAAGGTTAGAGAAATTGTAAAACTTATCCAGGGCCACATGACCAGAGGAGTCCGGGCAACCTATGCAGTGCACACACTGAAAGCCATTCTTGCCTCCCAAGCCCTCTGTCCCCATCAGTTGCTGTGGCCCCTTTTGGGGGATTTCTCACAAAAGCACAGCTCTCCCTGAGGAACAGGAAGTTCATACATTCTGTATTTAAACTTACCTCTGACTTATATGAAAACACCAACTCTAAAAATCCAGGATTAGGAAAGACCAATTAAAACTATTTTGGTTTTAAAAAAGAAAAGAAAAGAAAGAGCAAAAAATCCCATAGTCAAACAATCACTCCTGACTTTATATTATTTCATTCTATCAATAATTCAAACTTTCAGTTGGATGGACTCAACTTTTAGACTAGCAAAGGTTTGCTAGTCAGGAAAAAGAAATTCATGTTTTAAATCAAACTCCAAATGCTAATCTGTGTTTGAGATTGCACCCGAGAGCCAAAAGCAGAGGAGAGTATGGGTTGTTTTTTGCATTTTTACATGTCTTCCTCCTTTTTAACTATACATTTAAGTTGATCATAAAGAAATTTCTGTGGTTTTGAGTTAAATTTAGAATAAAAAACTTTGAGAACATGGTCACTACATTGTGGGAAGAGTGGGACTCCTGGCATTATCTCTGGTGGCTCTTTGTATCTTTATATTATTGTTAAATCACTTTGTTAAGTGTCTCATATATTTTGTAAAGTGACATCACTAACAAATAAATGCCAACATGTTTACATTTAAAATTCATGAAATTTAAAGCAAAGAAATCATCGTGTATACTATTTTTTTTACTGGTTCTTGTTAAAACCGTTTTAGCGTTTTATCTGTATATTTGTATTCTATCACAAGCTTGCTACAAATTGCATAAATAAACCTTGTTACAGTTTTAGACAATATTTTTATTTCTAAGAAATGTGTATATGCCTTGGTAAAAAGAATTTAGGGTGGAAATACTACACACTCTGGCATCTTTATGTCACAAAGCATCAGATTCCTTTATTGACAATAAACTCACACTATTGTTTTGGGGCTCACAGTTACACAGGCAATAATCATTTATTAATCCCTTCCAGGCATCAGAAGCTGAGCTGGGCATAGATGTCCACAAGTGACTAGCACAGAGATCATGCCTTCCCTGGGCTCACAATACAGGAAACTGGTAAACAGACAAATACAGCACAGAGCTGTAAGACACTGTAGATAGACATATGAAAAAAGTTCCACGGGAGAAGTGGATTTCATTCACACTGTTGCATATAGATGCGGATATGTGCTTTATTTTCAAACTGCCTGTCCTTCAGCAGTTTCATGTTATTTCCTCTTACGAGAATCTATAAACTACCAATTTGCTTTCTACTTCCTTGTAACATTATTACCTTCAGTTTATTAATATTTTGCTAACTGTTTTGCCCTCACTACTTACCACCCAGCCAGAGTTGCAAGAGAAGGATATTTAAAGCTTCTTCTTTTTAAACATAACATGTTCAAATCCCAATACAAACGACAGGAAAATCATCAAGATGAAAGAAAAAAAATGGCCATTTCTACATTCATGCTCTACACTTTACAGGACTAAACACCACTGCCCATTTCCAGCTCCTCCAAAGGAAGCAGGGAAGTATGGCAACCTTCTCACACTTATATAGGACAAGTAATATGCTCACTTGGTTTGAAAATTTATAAGCTACAAAATATTAAAAAGGTACAAAAGTACATGCCCAGCTTCCAGTTGCTATCCCAGGTTTCCTTTACCTTCCCTCCTCTCTCCTCTTTCTCTTTTCCTTCTTCCCTTCCTACTGCCTCTCTTATTTTAAACACATTTAGCAAAATAAAACTATCCTCATTGCTCTGTCCCTTGACTTTTTTTTTTCCATTTAACAATATATCTTGGAGATCTTTCCACATCAATATATAATGCACTGTGCCTTTTTTAAAACAGCAGGATGCTATGCCTTTGAACAGATGTGTCAGAATATATTTAATAGTCCTAACTTAGGAATAACCTTGAACATATGTCATTTCCCTAATGAGCAAGTATACTTTAGGGACAAACTTCTAAAGGTGGAAATGTTGATTTGAAGGATATATCCAATTGAAGGAGCTATAATAGACATTGCCAAACAACCAAAGATTGTTTACTTGGTTTGACCATTGAAGAGCGACTTGGGAACCCAGCCAAAATATCTAACAACAACACAAGAATAGTTCTTATAGTAATGGGAGTATCTGGTTTTCAGTTTTGTCATTTTCAAGTTATTCATGTTTTGGTCTCTTTGCAGACATGATCAAAGGTCATCTGCTGAGTGCCAAAGCAGACTGAAATCCAGAGAGTATAGAAAGGTCTCGCAATAATGGTTTAGTTTTAAAGATATATTATTTGTAGATAGAAATTCTGATTGTATTCCACTTCTGTCTTCTCTCGTCTTCTCGATCATTTTGGCCACTGATGTTCAAAGCAAATCTGTCTTTAATATAGTTACTAAACTCTGTAGGATTTGGGTAATCTTTTTGCATGCTTTTATAAACTGGAATTAGAGACAGCAACACAATTCAGCCTCTTGCTGTGGAAACCACAACCTTCTAAAGGGCATCCTGCCTGGACATCATTTCATAGAGAACAAGCTCTGTCCCTTGGGCGCCTTGAAGACTGCCCGCATGACTTGTTGCATCATGTGACCTTTGGCAGTAAACTTAAATTTAAACCAGGGACAAAGCGGGCATTTCGCCTTTTAACAATTGAAATCCCTCCAACTTCTGTGACAGCGCTCTTCCCATTATACTCCCTCCCCTGGTTTATCATCTAAGCATTCCTAGATTGAAAACCCACGTGAAAAAAGTAAACTTGTCCCACAAGACCATTCAACGTGGGACAAGTGACCCAAAGAGTAACAGTTCTCACCTTAAGTGAGTTGATGGATGAATACTGGTCTCTTCGTCTTTAAAATTCTACCTCACAAGCAAGGATGGTGGGAATCTGCCTGTTCTGTTGTCATGACCAATCAGGCAAGAGAATGAAGATGGCTTTGGGTGTTATGTGTTGTGTGGTGAAAATGCTGCCCAGTATTTTCATGAGTTGTCTTGAGGAAGCGGGGGAATAAGTGAGGTTATGAAGTGAATGGATCGTCCTTCTATCTCTAACATGGCAGTGAACTCAATGACCCATTGAGGAGTGAAATTAACATTTGAATTTTCACCTTCCTTCTCCCAATACATTGCTTTGTTTCTTGACCAGCCAGAAAAGACCTTTATCAGGGAGACAGCTAATCTGGAAGTAATAAGACAGCAGAATCGCTAGAAAAGCCAAGTTGTTTTAAATAACAGGATGACGCTGCACGAGGCACATTGCTTAGCCAATGTTTTATGAACCAGATCTTGCAGCAACTTTGGCTTTGAGACCATGAGAGTGAGGATAAGCCTAGGCCTTATGTCCCATGTGTGACAAAGGAGCCAAGGCTCCTTTGAATAGTCGAAGGCTGGAGGGCCATAATAAGGTTAAAGACCACCATCTCCAATCAGCACTGACCTATGCAGAGAAAGAGGAAAGGTAAGTAATGAATATGATCACGGGAACCATTGTAAATTACAGATAAGCAGAAAGTCACTTGGACAAACAATGGAAATGAAAATAGTGGGAAAACACAAAAAGAAGGCACAATGGATCTAAAACACTTTAATGGAAGCAAGAATAGAAGGAAGTGGCTATGATTTGATCAGGCAGTGAGACTAATGATTGGTGGTTCTTGAAAGTAACTAAAAGCATTAAAGGGGTCTGTGATGAGCCCAAGATAGGGGAGTTTTTTTTTTTTTTAACGTTTTTAAAACAAAACAGGGAGCACGGTACTTTGGCATGTAAGTTTTAAAGAGTAAAGGAATAAATGGAATTATACTGGGCCTAACTGTAGCCCAGATCTCAGTAGCTCACGGGCAGGTGTCTGTTCACTGTACTGAAAAGTCCACAGCCTCCTGGAAGCTCTTGCTGTCAGTAGAGCTTCACAGCTGGCCAGGTTAAATGACAACAGCAACAATCAACAAACTAAAGAGGCTGCAGGCCCAGAGGAACACAGATGCACAACAGTTACCCTGGAGCAGAAATATCTGGCCACCCCACACATCGTGGTAGCCCAACTCTCTCCCTTCTTCTTGGACAAGGCGGGGCGGGGCGGGGGGGTACTGAGTTTTAACTTTTGTTCTTTTTCACCCAGGGGATACATGGGTCCATGCTATCCAGGCTAAGTTCTCATGTAAGAAGGACTGACTCTGACTCAGAAAACTACATGTGGTTTCACTTCCAGTGACATCTGGAAAGCAAGGGGTCAAATATCGTCTGGTAGAGAGATGTCCTGGTGAACACAGGGAAGGAGCCAGCTCTGTTCTTTTTGGGAGATTAGTAAGGAGTGAAATAGGGCTTGATGTGGATGGAATTTTAGTGAGGAATTAGAATAATGTTTCTTTTCCTTTACTTTCCTTCTTAAATTACTTCTAAGAGGAGAGGTAAGGACAGCGGGGTTCAGCGGGGGAAAGGAAAGGAGGGAAGAAGGAGCTACTGGAATGATCACAAGAATTCAAATAAAATTACAACCTTCTAAAAGGAACTGAAAGGTTTTTCAACCTCATTTAACTACCAACCTTGTGTCTTGGCACTGCGTGGGTTTGAATTAATATTTCATACTTGGAGAATTTAGAAATAATGTCTATACATTCACAGCATTTTGTTTCTCAAGGCATAATAATTTTCATTTAATTTTACACCAGCCTGTCACATTTACACAAATAAAAATCGAATTGGCAATAAAGAAAACATATTCTTTTTATAATAGAAGCACTTCATGACCAATTCCTACCCTCCCCAGAATTGGCACTGGGAAATGTGATAGCACAATAGAAAGACAAAGCCAAACACACATACTCTCCCCCTCCCTAAACATATAACAAGTTCCCTCAAGTCTAATCCCCCCAGCAAGGGATCCCACATTTTTCATTAATATAATACAAAAACATATGGTTAAGAAAAGAAAGAGAACATAAAGAAATGAGCAGAAGAGCTACAGAATTCAAAGAAAACACATTCCCTAGTTCATACCCACATCTAACTGCCTAAGAAATTTCAATGAAAATCAGATGTGATTTTCAGCATGTATTCTGCTTAAATAAAATATGAGTGAAATACAAGGAATTCTCTATGTGGTGGTAACAAAATTGTCTTTCACTGTATTGAGTTATAATTGTATAGGGTTATTGTGAGGATTAGATAGCATTTGTAAGCTGTTAAAGAACTATATAAATTTATATTCCCAAATGTTAAAAATTAATTCTTACTGTTTCAGAGCGGTAGATATGGTTGTAGAAGACAAGAAAAGATAGATTTTGGGTCTAAATGTGTACCAACCTCAAGACATAAATTTAAAATATTTTTAAGAGATAAAAAAAAATCCCATCAGCATTTTTTCTTTTTTTTTTTTTAAAAATGTGTTCTTTTATTCCTAAAAGAAAATTCCAGAAAAAAGTAATTCCGTCCTCATTTTGTGTATGTCACAATGCAATACAAGTGGAAAAAATACAGTAGGAAGAAAGGCCTTCCCCGTAAGATCCCAAGTTTCTTAGAAAGCCCTGAAATCAAGATGAAAGAACGAAAGGAGGGAGGGAAGAAACGAAGGAAATGGAGGGGAGAGGAGGGAAGAAACAAAGGAGAGAAAGCCAAGGTCAGACCCAACAAGGAAATGAATCTCTGCTCATCACAAGTCACTTGCTCTTCTCCTGCTGAGTCCTTTGTAGCAGCGTCACTATTTGGTTGTTAGCTTTGTTTGTTTGTTTTCAACATCTTTATTGGAGTATAATTGCTTTACAATGGTGTGTTAGTTTCTGCTTTATAACAAAGTGAATCAGTTATACATATACATATGTTCCCATATCTCTTCCCTCTTGCGTCTCCCTCCCTCCCACCCTCTCTATCCCACCCCTCTAGGTGGTCACAAACCACCGAGCTGATCTCCCTGTGCTATGCGGCTGCTTCCCACCAGCTATCTATTTTACATTTGGTAGTGTATACATGTCCATCAACAGATGAATGGATAAAGAAGATGTGGCACATATACACAGTGGAATATTATTCAGCCATAAAAAGAAACAAAATTGAGTTATTTGTAGTGAGGTGGATGGACCTAGAGTCTGTCATACAGAGTGAAGTAAGTCAGAAAGAGAAAAACAAATACTGTATGCTAACACATATATATGGAATCTAAGGAAACAACAACAAAATGGTCATGAAGAACCTAGGGGTAAGACAGGAATAAAGACACAGACCTACTAGAGAATGGACTTGAGGATATGGGGAGGGGGAAGGGTGAGCTGTGACAAAGTGAGAGAGGTTAGCTCGTTTTTTTAATCTGAGTCTTTGACTTCCTTTCATCCTTCTGAATCTGATCTAGTTCATCTTTAGAAGGTGCTTAAAAGACTGAGGACTGCGAAGTCTCACTCTAAAAAAGATTAAGATAAATAACAGGTTGGGGAAGGGTTTTTTCTGTCTTTTGACTTTAGGCCTTTGAGAATGTTTTCACATTTATTTCTATTTAAAGCAAAGTATCATTCCTTTACTGGAGTTAAAAGCCAGAATCATAATATCAGCAGGAAAGAATATCTATTCCACATTCATCTACATGTGATGGCAAGACAAGTGAGAATAATAATGCCAACAAAACCCCAACCCTCTTCTTCCAGAGTGACTGCTCCTTCAATCAGCACATCTATTGAGCACCTATTATGTGTCGTGCATTCATTCTTTCAGGCACTGGAGATACCACAGTGGACAAAACAGATAAAAGTCCTTGCCCTTAAGAAACTGAGAGGCTTGGGGGTGGGAGTTCAGGTAGCAAATTAGAGATGCCCTAAAACATCCTTTATTTATCAGAGATTATTTGCCTTAAACACTCTCATACATATATGCCCAGATTAGGTCAAGAGTAAGATACAAAAATTTTTGAGGTCCTAGCATCATGAAATGTTTTACAAATCCTCAAACATTTGAGAAAACTGGAATATATACAAAACATGTTTTAGCAGTTTTAAAACAAATATAAGATGATTTTCTTAGTTTGTAGTCTGAAGAGCAAAAATACTTTATAGTGGTTTTTTTTCAAAATTAAAAATTTTTTAATATTCCGTGATCAAAGGCTCATGTGTAACATAAGAAAGAAAAATATTTTTTCAAACTATTTCACAAGAGAGTGGAGAAATGGAGGGAAAAGTTCTTAAAAATATTTCTCCCCAACTTTTCTAGTTTCATTTTTATGTTCTCATAAAGCCTAACCTGGTGTCTTGCATTTCATGGCTTTTCAGTGAATATATGTTGCACAATTATTTTGTGAGTAGTATAGGGCAAATTCTTAATTTAGAGAGCACCTCAAATTCATTCTAGAAAAAAATATTGTGCTGGATCTAAGCTGAAAAATAAACATTTTATTGTATGGTTCATAATTAATTCTAACCTTTTAACCCTCAAGAACCCAAATGTTTCTTTAGGAAGTGAGCTATGCTTAGAGCCTATTGTTCAAAATTTATTGGAAATAATGACATTGTTTTATTTTATAACCCATTAAAAATAGATAGTTATTATAACCTTGCTTCTTTACTTTATAACTCCAGAAATTCTACATTATTAAATTACTTACAATATAACCTGGCCTTACCTAGCATAGTTTCAGAAATAAATGGTTTGGTGCAGGACAGAGAGATGGTGCTCTGGAAGGCATGATGAAAGTCTGGGCAGAGCCGAACCAAAGGGTAAACATAGTGTTGAAGAAGCTCTGATCAGAGACCTGGGTTTATTTTGTGGTCCAGGGGGAGGAGGGTGAGGGGTCAGCCAAGGTTGATGGCTAGGAGCCAAGTGGGGGCGTTGCCAGGGACACGGCTGGAAGATGGAGCAGAAAAACTGTAACCTGTAAGACTAACCCAGGAACTGAAGGCAGGAACATGGAAAGCCAAAGAAGTCAGACGGCTCTTCCTTAGTCTAGCGCTGCCTGAAGGACATTGCCCTGTCATTCTAGGCATCATCTTTAAGACACTGTCCAACACCAGAGACAGGGACATGTGCATTTTAGTTTGGGGAGGAAGTAGACATCTTCCCAAAGAACTGTCAGTGGATTCTATGAGATCAGTGATTATGCTGGTGTTATTTACCTGTTGTTATGTGACAAAATAATCCCAAACTTGGCAGTTTAAAACAGCAAACATTTATCATCTCCCAGTTTCTGTGGAGCAGGAACCCAGGAGTGGTTTAGCTGAGTGTCTCTGGCTCTGGGTCTTTCACGAGGTTGCAGGCAAGGAGTCAGCTGGGGCTACAGTCATCTCAAGTAGGAGAGTAGGAGTAGATCCACTTCCAAGGTCACGCTCCTGGCTGTTGGCAGGCCTTATGCCCTTGCTGGCTGGTGACAAGATATTAGTTCCTTGCCACATGGGCCTTTTAATAGGGTAGCTCACAACATGGCAGCCAGGCTTCTCTTGCAGGAGGCGAGCTAGAGAGTGAAAGAATGTTAGAGAAAGACAGAAGCCACAGTCTTTCTAACCTAATCTCAGAAGTGACATCACATTGCCTTTGCAGTATCCTATGTGTCAGAGTGAGTCACTGTGTTCAGCCACACTCAAGCAGAGGGGATGTGCTAAAGCATCAATGTTAGGAGGCAAGAATCCCTGGGACCCTTCTTCGGGGCTGCCTACCACAGCACTCCACAAAGAAATCTGTATCACTGCATATTTTAGAACAGAATAGACAACACTTGGTCAGGCAAGGAACAGCTATTCACCTGCCTGAAGGTAGAAACTGATGTTATCTCAAAAGTTCCTTTCACCACTATAATTATACTTTCTGTAATGAAATAGGTTCTTTCTATTTTCTTGGTCAATTCTGTCTGATACACTATGGTAGTGCAATCATTATCTCCTCTATTGTCACATGGCCAAAGTCTCTAAGCAGTATAGCACAGTGGTTAAGAGACAGACTGCTAAGCTTTGAATCCCAGATCTTGTGTTACTAGCTGCTTAAGGTTATGCCTCAGTTTTCTCATCTGAAAAATGGGGATAATACTTTTACCTAGCTCACAGGCTGCTGTAAGAATTAAATGAGTTAAGGGCTTAGTATGACTCATGCACATGCTACATGATCAATAAATGTGAGCTAACAAAAGAAATCTGACCTGTCCTCTAACTATTGACAACTTTGGGAGGAAAAGGAAGTTAACCTTTCTTCCATATGATTTCCTATATGTCAGCCACATAGACTCTTTCTCTTTCCTCACTTCCTAAAGTGAGTCTTCATCAGATTAGTCATACCTCAAACATGATGACTCAGACACCTAGGCACAGTGACAAGATAATGTGGGTGGATAGAGCCAGCCAAGGAGATGAGGACTTCAATCTTCTATTGTCTTATTCTAAGGCTAGATCAAGCCCTTCACCTGTTTACAATAACGTTTATATTTCAGAAATTATTTCTCAGGCATTAATCTTTTCATTTTCCACAAAACAGCTGGAATTAAACTTTTCAAAAAATTCCTCTGATGTCTTCTTAGTTGATTCTTTATAGACTTTGATATTTTTATGTTAAAAAATCATGTTTATTCCAGAAAAAATAGAGAATGGAGATAAGTAGAAAAAGAGAGAGCTAAAAAAGTAAAAAAAAGAAGAAATATACTGATAATTCCAATATTACTGATATATTCTCAGTTGATATTTAGAGCTTTTGATTTTTAATTTAAAAAAATTATGCTTACTCTAGAAAAATTACAGTAAGTAAATAAGTAAACAAATTTTTTAAAAAGAAAATTCACTGATAATCCCATATCCGTAGAGAACCAGAGCTAACATATTTGTGTCTATCCTGGGCATTTTTCTATACATGTGTATAAAATATAATAATAATATATACACTATTTTTTAACGCTGTCTTTTTTTTTTTTTTAACTCAGTAGCACATTGTGAACTAGTTGATTTACTCTAAAAAGAAGTAGACCAATAGGGGCAAAAAGTCCGTTTACGATATGAAAATGAAGAAAGTGAATCAATTTAGAGAGAACAGCGAGACAGGGAAAATAATAAGACTGGGAAAAGGAGTTTTTTTTTAGGAGTTCTTTTGTTTACCCAGGAAAGGCTGAATTTAACTCTTCTTCCCCCTAAAACATGCAGATACTTGGAAAAGCTCACTCTTTAACGTGGGTCCAGGAGACCCAGCCAGCCTGGAAAGCAGGGACAGACTTTCTTCACGCTTACATTTTATGCATTTGATGACTACTCTGTGTGTACAGAAGGGGACCTTTGAGAATACATTCTGCCGAACACCTAACATCTATACTTTCCGAATTCATACTGATAAGGACCCACAGATGCCTCGTTTGGGGACTGAACTGAAAGCACCAATACCCACTAAAAAAATACCTTTTCCTTCTAAAAAATTACTTCTTGAATTGAAATCCACGTAATCAGCTAACATGAAAATTTGTCTAACCTGAATGAAGATACTAGTCTAATTCTGACCCACTTTTAAACTTGAGCATAATAATATATTTTCTAATATTTTCAATGAAAGAGTAATTCAACATTCACATTTGGCATTAAAAAATCTCAATAATCAGATGCTTCTCCAACAAAGAAAGCAATCTAGTCTTAACTATCAGAAAAAATAATTCCTATTTCCATTTATCTCCAGCTCCCTTTGCAGTTCATTCCAGGCCAATGATCCCTTGTTTAATTCAGCAAGAAGTCATTCAAAATGCGGTCCTTCAGTTGTCTCTGATCTTTAAGGCTTCCTCTCCCTTTCACTTTCTTTGGGTCTAAAAGAAATAAATGCCCTCCTCTTTCTATGCATTTATCGACTTTTAGAATCCATGCTCTTCTCCAGCTGTTGAATTTATTGGCATGGAATTGTTCACAATATTGCCTCGTTATTGCTTTAATGTCTATAGAGTATGTAATAATGTCGCTTTTTAATTCACAAAAATTGTAATTTGTGGGGACTTTTTTTTTCTATTTTTCTTGGTCAGTCGAGTTATCAATTTTATTAATCATTACAGAGAAAAAGCTTTCAGTTTCTTTGATTTTCTCTATTGTCTATCATTTCATTGACTTCCACTCTTGTGTTTATTTTATCCTTCCTAATGATTGCTTGTGTTTAATTTGTCCTTCTTTTTATGGTTTCTTAAAGTAGAAACTTATATCATTGACTTTTGATCTTTTTTTTCCTAATATGAGCATTTAGAGTTACAAATTGCCCTTCAAGCTCTGCTACACCTATGTTTCGCACATTTTGATATACTACTATACTTTAATTTTTTTCAGGATCATTCAGTTCCAAATATATGTCAATTTTCTTTGGAATTTCCTCTTTGATCTATAGATGGTTTAGAACTTCGTTGTCTAATTTCCAAATATTTGATGATTTCCAGGTGTATTTTTTTTTACTGACTTCTAAAGTAGTATTGTTGTGTTCAGAGAACGTTTTGAACTATCCCAATTCTTTGATATTTATTGAGACACATTTTATGGCCCAGCAACTGATCTATCTCTGTGAATGTCTTAAGTGCACTTGAAAAAAGTACTTATTCTACTGTCAATGGATGTAGTATTCTACAAATGTCAAATGGGTTAAGTTTGTTGTTAGTATTATTGAAAATTTTTAGATCCTTAGTGATTGATGCCAATTTTTCCAACATTTACTGAGAGAGGAGTATTGAAATCTTCAACTACAATCATGGATTTGTCTATTTCTCCCTTTGATTCTGTAAGTCTTTGTTTCATGTATTCTCTTTTTAGATTCATACCGATTTATGGGTTGTCTCCTCCTGATGAATTGACCCTTTTATCATTATGAAATGCTCCTCTTATCTTTGTCAGTACTTTTTTTCTGAAGTCTACTTTGTCTGCTTTTAATATAGGCAACTTTTTACGATTAGTGTTTGACTGATACATATTTTACCACCCTTTAATTTTAGCCTATTTGTAGCTTTTTTTACACTTAATGTACTCCTCTTTTAAGCAGCTAATAATTTGGCCATGGATTTAATCAGGCCTGGTGAATTTATTTTTGTTGGTATGTTTATGTTTGGTTGTAAATCTACTGTCTTATTGTTTGCTTTTTACTTGTTCACATAATCTGTAGGCTTTTCCCCTGCTTTTCTGACTTTCTTCTGGGTTGAGTAATTTTTAGCATTTCATTTCATTTCCTCTACTGGTTTATCTTCATATTTTTTAATTTTATTTTTTTAACAGTTACTTTAGGATTTATTACATGAATTTTAATGTTAGACTCTCCCACCAAAAATATTATAATAATTTATGTATATTGTAAGCATCTTAACAACAGTATAATTTCATTTTCTTCCTTCTCATCTTTTGTGCTGCCACACATGTCATAAACCCCATGATAGTTTGTCTCTCCTTTGAAGAGTCAACTCGTTTTTTAAAAAAATTATGATGTGAAAAAGTATTTTAGGGCTTCCCTGGTGGCGCAATGGTTGAGAGTCTGCCTGCCGATGCAGGGGACACGGGTTCGTGCCCTAGTCCGGGAGGATCCCACATGCCGCGGAGCGGCTGGGCCCGTGAGCTGTGGCCGCTGAGCCTGCGCGTCCGGAGCCTGTGCTCTGCAACGGGAGAGGCCACAACAGTGAGAGGCCCGCGTACCACAAAAAAAAAAAGTATTTTATATTTACCTATATATTAAACTTATCTGGAGCTCTTCATTTCTTTGTGTAGAATCACATTTCAATACAGCATTATCCTTCAACCTGAAGACCTTCTTTATATACTTCTTGTAGCCCAGGTCTTCTGGCAATAAATTCTCTCAGATTTGCTTGGTCTAATAATCTCTTCACTTCAGCTTCATTTGAAAAATACTTTATTTGTTTATAGAATTCTAGGTTCACACTCTTCTTTTAGTAATTTAAAAATAATGATCCATTATTTTTTCTCCATTATATCTGATTAGAAGGCAACAATCATTCTTATTACATTCCCCTGAAGGTGATGTATCTTTTCCTCCGTCTGTTTTTAAGATTATGTGCCTTAGGAAAAAATGGGTTCACCTCATTTTTGTTTCCTTTCTCAGGGCTTGCTGCCCTGTGCTACCTTTTGTCAAACATTTGAAATAGTTATTTCATTTAATTTTTTCCAGTTGTATAGTTGTTTATGCCTTAGAGTAAGTTTAGTATTAGTCCCAACATCACGGCCAGAAGCAGAAGTCTGATAGGGTAGCTTTTAAATGCAAATAAGTAATGAGCATCCAAGAAATAGTGAGTTCCCCAGTTTGAATTTTTCTCTTACTGAACACTCAGTAGCTGTTGGTGATTTTGAAGTGGGGTTGTGACTTAGTGATATGATTTAGAAAGTTTTGGCTAACATTTGTAGCAAGAATATATTGAAATGAGAAGAATAAAGAGAGGCTAGGTGAACTTTTAAGATGCTGTTTCAATTGTGAAGGAGAGACATAATAAATTCCTATGCCAAAAGGGAGGCATAGAGAAGGGAGAATAAATTCCCCTAGAAATAGAGATAGATTCTACAGATATAGATAAGGCAGAAATAACCCTAGCTGGAGAAGCTGAAGGGTATGGATTCTAACCAAAAGCAGGTAAATGCATAGAAAGGAGGACATTTATTTCCTTTAGAACAGAAGAAAGTGAAGGGGAGAGGAAGACTAAAAGCTCAGGGACAACTGAAAAATCTCATTTTGAATGACTTCTCACTAAATTAAACAATGGATCATTGGCCTAGAATAAAGTAGTAAGTAGAATAGGGATAAAAGGAAAACAGGACTTATTTTTCCAATAGTTAAGACAAGATGTCCTTCTTTAATGGAAAAGCAACTGATTGAGATTAAAAAAAAATAAAAGCAAAAGAAGCACCTATACGTAATCCTTATAGCATTAAAAAGACAGAAGATCTCATAATTACTGGATCAGGAAAATCTTATTCATAGTTAGATCTTTACCAGTGATATGTAGCAACATCTTTGACGAGTTCTGGCTTCTAAATAACACAATATCATGGCATTGCAGCCTGCTTATTTTCCTGCTGAGAAATTGTTGTTTGGCTTTTATAGTCCTATTCTGTTTCTGAAATGGTTTCTAAACGATTTTTACAAACAAGGCAGTTTGTTAAAGAAGTCAGTGTCTGGATGATAGAGAAAAACGAAAAGGCTGTTTTCCACAAATCTAGCTAAGAGGTATATTTCCACTAACTTGTTCCAGTATTCCTAAATTCCTAGTGGTAGTGTATTTTAACGAATGAAACCGAAAGCTGGGGAACACATTACGCATCTCATTCAAGCCCTTACTTTACAGATGAGAAAGTCATGGCTCCTCTCGCCTCACAGATGTTGAGTGATTGGCACAATGTCACATAACTTATTAGTGACAGAGCCATGCTATTAAAATCACATCATATATATCTATTAAGCGTCTTGTGCCCAGTATTATGCTAAGTGCTTTAGTGTCACAAGACACTCTGATGAGAAAACAGTGTCATAGAGGTTAAGCAAATCACCAAGATAACCAACTAGTAAATGGCAGGGCCAGAACTGGATTCAAAGCCTGCCTGACTCCAATGCTCTTATCCAGTACTTCAAAGCCTTTTTTTGCCCCATTTGTACTATGCTTTTTGTCATTTCCATTGGTAAAAATGAACGCCTGAACCGATAGTCTTATCGAAACTTGACAGATCGATTTGTAGAAAAACAAATGGGTAAGACCAGTAAAATAGCCCACACTCTTGCACATCAGCTTCTGACTCCAGGAAATCTAATGCCAGTGGAAAAAAATGTAGGTTTTCCTCCTTGGTGGCCCTGCAACCCTATACTTCCTTTTTCTCGGGCCATTCTGCTTTAAAAAAAATTACACATCTGGGGTACTCACAGGCTCAATGCACCAGATCTAAATCTTTTCCCACTCATAAATGGGTTCCCATAAGACCGGTGTTTTTCCAACTGAGGACTGTGACCCATTAGTGCACCATGAAATCAATTTAGTGCGTCATAACTAATGTATTTTTTTAATTAAGTAAGATAGAGTACATTCTCTCCTCTACCATTTGACCCCCACTTGAAGGGGATTTTCTTTGATTCATATTGGGTGGCCTTGGGTAGAGGTAGTTTCTTTTAATTTTGATTTTGCTTGAGTTTTCATTGCAAATTCACTGAAATCAGCATAAACCCTGACCCAAAAAACCCCTTGCAGAGGGTCCTTAAAAGAAGAGACACTGTTTCCCTATGAGCTATTTATATAATAATTAACTTAGGGTGCTCTAGTGGTCTTTCGAACTTTCTCTTTACTGGGGGCCTGGAATCTATGGGCTTCTCAGGTTAATTGCAACCAGTCTAATTCCTGCCTCCTCTGTGCAAGTCAGGGTCCAAGACTTTGGAGGCTTGAGGGCTCTGTGAAGTTTCAGCTGCCAAATAACATGGGGCTGAGAGGATGAGAATCAGCTGGAGTTCAAGTGTTTGTCACACTCCCTCCCCAAGTGAAAAGCCACACTGAAATATTTGTCCTCTGTGCTTTGTTCCTAAAGCAAACAACATTTAGCTAAGTATGGTGTAAAAGGTTACCATTTGCCACAACTGATAAATAAACTGGTAACCACAATGATGAGGGAGAAGTGGGGGTATTTTGAGGTCTTGAGGGGAATTGAAAGCTCTCTTTCAGTGGAGACAGGCTACAAAAGACTAAAATCATCAAAACAAGGAAATCAATCTTTTTTTTAGAACAGAAGCTTTGTTGCCTGCAATGTTTTTATTTTTAGGTGACTGCTTATTAGCAGGTAGAAGAATTTGTAGAATTATTTTTCTGACAAAGAGATTAAGGGTGAAGGTAAAGGTCAAATTTCATTTTTTATTTAAAAATTTTTACTTAAAAAATAATATTTTGGGTCCCTACTAAAAACAGAAAAATTAGATGACTAGATTTTTCTGATCAAAGCAAATTTGATAGAAACAAAATTCAAAAGCAAGATACTAAATAAGTGATGTCATGGGTTTAGATAAATCTAAAGTTTAACTGTGTATAGTAGTTAAAGTTAATTCAGAAGAACCCGTTTTTTCTATAATTATATTGCAAAGCTTTTCTACTTATATAGGCTTTTGGTTTTACAGGGATTTGATGAAATTTACTTTGTTTAGAACTAGCAGGTGTGGCCAAGATATCTGAGTAGGAAGGCCCTGAACTCACCTCCTCTCACAGGCCATAAGAATTACAGCTATTTACAGAGAAACTATCCATGAGCACGACCTGAAGACTAGCAGAAAAGATTTTCCACAACTAAAGATATAAAGAAGGAACCACAATGAGATGGGTAGAAGGCGTAGAGACCTGGTATAGTCAAGACCTACACTCCTGGGGTAGGCAACCCACAAACAGGATAATTGTGATTGCATAGGTTATCCCCAAGGAGTAAAGGGTCAGCACCAGACCTATATATTCTGTTACACTGATCTATCCATTGATTTCAGCACCATATTAAATTCTTACATAAAGTTTTAATATCTAATAAAACAAATTCCTTCTTAGCTACTCTTTCTATGTTTTTTAATCCCAAAATATTCTTGGCTAAGTTTCTCTCTTTAGTCTTCTAAAAATGTTTAGAGTAGTTTTTAATGTCCAAAAACGACACAATTGTTTTGGGCAGGGGTGGAATTTTTATTGGAACATGTATAAACATGTAAATTAATTTAGAGCAATTAACGTATTTGTCAGATTCCATCTTCCATGAAATATGATACATCTCTTTATGTAGCAAAACTTTCTTTTCCATCTCAGTAAATGTTTATGGTTTTCTTAACAGAAGTCTCACATTTCTTGATAAGGTACTACTAGATTATTTTACTGTTAGATTATTAGGTTCTTATCATGCTTTATATGTTTATTATGTTTTATAAGTGCTTATAATTGATATATAGCTTTATATATATAGTTTTTAGATTGATTATCTTGGGTTTTCTCAAAAGCAAATCTTATAATCTACAAATTATGTTTTATTCATTCAATGGAAAATATCTATTAAGCATTTACTCTGTGTCAGCCAAATGTTCTAAGCACTGGGCACACAATACTGGGATGGGGGCGGGCGGCGGGGGAGAGTATGGTATATTTCTGGCCAAAAGAAGAACAACAATCCAGATTTTAACAAAGATAACATAAATTAGGATAGGTAGTGCTTAGGACAAAGGAAAAACAATTGAGCAAAGAAGAGGCATATAAAATAACCAGGGTGGATGCTGACATTTTAGATAGAGTAAAAGCCTCACCAAAAAATATCTTCTGAGTAAAGGAGTTGGAACAGTTCAGAAAGAGAGTAGTAGTAAATGAGATTTTTTAAAACATATAATGAAGGTCTAGATCATGGAGGTCTTTGTGTGTCATAGCAAAGACTTTGGAGCTTTTATTTGGAATGAGTTGGGAAAATATTAGAAGATTTAGAGCCAAAAAGTGATATGAACTGCTTTAGACGGCTGTGGTTCTGGCTGTTGTGTTAAGAACAGATTGAAGAGGATGAAAGCAAGGAGACCATTTGGGGAGTAGAACAGAAGCTGTCATTCTCCTGGCCATACAGCGTTGGTTCACCCCAAAAGGCACCTGTAGACAGTTCTTATATATACTGACTGCTTCCTGTTTCTCTGTCTGAAAACAGCAGCGGGAGCAGAAGTGCCAGGGAGTTACACCTAGAATGACTCTCAACAAATGGGGGAGGGAGCTTGTGCATAAAGATTCCAGTTTCTCTCGGTGGGATAATTCCGAGGTGTGTTCTACACAGTCTCTAGGAGGGTCCCCAGCAGAACTGAGCTCTGAGGTTCCAAGCAGTATCTTGCTCGTTAGTGCAGCTTCATCAACTTTCCCAGTTTCATTCTCCATCTAACTCACCATGCTTCCTGGATCACCCTCTTAGGGAGAGTTTCCGGAGGCACCCAAACTAAGATAGGAGTTGCAGTAATCTAGGCAAGACAGAATAATAACTTGGACCAAAGTGTATCCTTAAAGTGGGGATAATTGATTTAGTGCTGAATATGTTTTCAAGAGGAACTGAAAGGATTTGTTGATGCATTGAATGTAAAATGTAAGAGAAACAGAAAAATCAGGATGACTCCAAAACTTTTGGTCTGAGCAACTAGAAGGATAAAATGTCCATTAATTGAAAGGAGAGAGTACAACCCATCTGGAAGAGACCTAGGGTACAGTGTGAGGTAGGAGTCTTTTTTTTTAAATTTAATATGACTATCTGGTTGATCTAGCACCATTAACTGAAAAGACCCTTCTTTATACACTGCACTGAACTGTAACTTTACCAAAAATCAAGTGACCATATATGTATGGGTATTTGTCTGTATTTTCTATTCTGTTCCATTAGCCTATTTGTTTATTCTTACACAAATACTCCACCTTATTTTCTGTAAATTATAATAAGTCATAATAATTGGCAGTGTACTCCTCTAGCTCTGTTCTTCTTGAAGGTTACATTTTTTAACATTAAAATGAGTCATAACTTCATAATAAATCAAAATATTTGGCGGTGTAGTTCCTCCAGCTCTGTTCTTCTTGAAGATTACTATTAAAATAAGTCTTACAACTTCATAATAAATCTTAATATCCAGTCTCCAATTCCTTTCAGCTCTGTTCTTCCTGAAGAGTTACAAGACTCATAACTTTACAATAAATTTTAATAATCTGTGGTGTATTTCCTCCAATTCTGTACTTCTTGAGGTTATTAGTCCCACTTAATTTTGTAAACATTTAGAAGCAGCTTATCACTTTAAACACACACAGCAAATATTTTTATTGGAATTATGTTGAATCTTTAAATCAATTTGGAGAGAATTAACATCTTTACAATACTGAGCTTTCAAATCAAGAGAATGTTTTTGGTGGGGAAAATAACAGCATATTTCTATACTCATTAGAATAATAAAGTAAACAGAGAAAAATCATGATGCAAGATGGGGAGAATTGCTGGAGCAATATTCTGGAGTGGGCAAGAGTAGGTGGGCTCTGATGCCCAAGTGGCAGGACTGCCATAGGTAGGAACATGGCCAGTTCATGAATAATAATGGAAAACAAGAAAGAGTATACAGTCATATACACAACTATATATGTATATAGTTGAGCAAATTTGTTGTGGTGGGACCTTGTGAACTTTCTCTCTTGATTGCTTCAGCTCTGTGAAATCGTAGCCTGATAGGATGGTTATAGAGCGAACACTGTTATGTTGTCTGGCTTTTTAATGAGAAAGCCTCTGGTGGGACATCATTAAGTGTAAAGGTGGCTGCTGACTTAAAAGAATTATTTTATCATGTTTTAAAATTATGTTTTCTAAAAGTCATCAGGAAAATGTGTCCTCTTTGCCTGTATCTTCTGAGATTGATGTCTCTTTTAAAAAATATTTTTACTTTCTCCTATTATGAAAAGCTCCTTCCACAGATGGAGATTTTTTACATTCCTCTGGGCTTCCTTGAGATCTGTATGTCTCATCTTGATTGAAATGTATCAATCAAGACAGCATACTCCAGTGTGAATTCACCAAGTTTTAGGTATGATGGAGGGGATGTTGTATTTATGTATCTCATTTATACTAGAAAATGTCGTTTAGCCTTTTTTGGTCACTCACGGTAGGATGTTGGAATAGTCTGCAATGATTACACCAGTTGCTAGCTTAGACTTTCTTTGGTAGCTCAAAGATAATAATCATAAGTAACTTTTGGATTTCTTCCTCTAAAATTCATTACCTTACAATTGCTCAGACTGAAATTTACCTGCCACATTTCTATTACTTACATATTTCTACAAAATTTTGCTTGTGATTTTTCTCCCCAAACACAGACATTCATTTCCAAGAAGAATTTAATTTACTAACATGTTTCACTGGACTCCTCATTCTGTAACATTTAATTAATAAAGGTCAGAAAAGAGTCTAAGTACTGATTTCTAATGAATATACATTTTATACAGAAAATACAACCACTTAGGCCTACACCTTTCTTTTGCCTGTAATCCAATTCCTATTTCGAAAGAAAAGTTTCCCCCAATTCCAGTGCGAGACATAAATAAGGGTCAAAATTTGAAGAGTTAAGTCCCAGGCTGCCAAAGTGTTTATAAGTGATTATAGCAAGTACTAACAGGATACCCCAAATGAAGCACTGCTGGAGTGGTAGGCTCACATGCACCTAAGAGGCAAGAAAACCCTTGTGTCAATCAATAGACGAAGGTGCTATGATGAAGGTGGGAGCCGCAAATGCGGATGGGGGTAGAGGGGGGGGATGAGATTTGATATCAAAAAAACTGGAAATGGGAACGAAGTGACCAATTTAAACTGAGAAACAAATGGGAAAAAGAATGGGAAGCTGAGATGAATCCAGGAACCAAAGAACAGGTGAGGGAGCACTGAGAACTAAATTGATTTGTCTAATGAGAAGCAGAGCCAGTTAGATACAAGACCCATGAAAAATACTGGGGCCGAGTTTGTCAGAAGAATCAGAGAGACTGGGATCTTCCTCATGAATTGTGTCTGATGCCTGGTCCACAGGGCATGGGCCCTTTGGGGGCATATGCCCGACCTGCAATGCTAGCCATGTCTTCTCATGGTTTACACGATCAGTGGAAATGATCCAGGGTTTTAGTAAGTACAGTCATGAATGTAAGTGCTTTCCTGCTTCTAACAGGTCAACTATATATTGCTCTGTTTCCAAGGACTAAAGTTTTTCTTCCATGAGATAAGCAACTCTTTTTCTCTTTAGGATTGTCCTGTCTCCAATTACAAGCGATCCAACCTGAAACGCTATCAGTTTCCATTTTTTCCCCATATTATTCTCTGAAATATGAGGAAAAGTATCTAGTGGAGAGTGAGAAAATTAAAGCTCTCCCCTATACACCATTCTTAGAATGTATTATTTTTATAAACAATGAAAGCAGTTTTCCCACCCTAACTATAAGTATTTCAATAAGCAAACTTTTTTTTCCCTTTCATTTTTCAAAGTCTTTAGGGTGCAGGCTGTGTTGTGTCATAGACCAAAGGCATTCCAGAGCCAGACACCAGTTTGGCACTCATAGTCGTCAGCTGTCAACTTGTCCACAAGGAGATCCAGGCACTCCTTGCTCCCATTCCAGTCTGGGTGTTATATCAGTTGTCTCCCCTTATTGGAGAGCAAGCTTGGACGAAGAATCAATCCTAAATATCAGTCCTAAACCCAGTCACGGGAGACGTGAGAATGAGTGGCTAGGGGTTGACTCTCATTATAGCTTTCTCTTACCCAGCTCAAGACCTGAAGAATCCAGACTGTAAATCCCACTTCAACACGTGTGCATGTTACAGGTAAGTTTACACACAGCATAAATTCCTAGATACATGTGATGTTTCCCATTCCTTTTACTTGATAAAATACTTACAAAATAATTGTAAAAACTTGTTTAGAAAAAAGGAAAAATAATCAGACATCGGTCTTGCTAAAGCTGCTGGAATTTCAAAGAAATCAATCACTCTTGTATCACTATTCTCGAAAAGAATTGATATTAAACAAAACACCTTACACTATAGTTTTATAATTTCAACCACACCAACGGGAAGGTCTCATGGAGAAGAAATGTAATCTGGTGTTGATAGTAAAATTAATAGGTCATGTGTTTGCCAGATAAACCTTCATACATTTTGGGGACAATAAAAGAAGAGGAACTTTGTATGATGCAGCCCACTATTGCATGAACTCGAATACAGTTCAGGTTATGTCATATTTCTAAAAACAGAATATCCTTGTTCAGTAGAAATCTGAAATAACACAATTTCCCTGGGAAGTGGCTGTATTTCTGGCCCCATCAATGTTGTGCTGAAGATCTTTCACTGCATGAGAAGGGGCAATGACAGAGGACTGAACAGTTGATTGTCCATGAGATTTGAAATTCCCACCTGCTGTCAGTCACCTCTCTATCATATAACAGACTCTGGAATTCTCACCATTAGAATATGTATATATATATTTTTGCAGTAAGGCATTATCTCCAGTCTCTTGAAAATCACAGAATCATGGTGTCAAAAGGTATTGTCAAGAACTGTGAAGGGTCTCCTGTGGGGACCTAAATGGGAAGGAAATCCAAAAAAGAAGGGATATATGTATAGATATAGCTGATTCACTTTGCTGTACAGCAGAAACTAACACAACACTGTAACGCAACTATACCCAAATTAAAAAAAAAAAAAAAAGAACTGTGAAGGGTCTCAGATTTTATCCTACTTGCATGCTAGCAGGTTAACCAGTCACAGTTTCTTACGTGCTGGTAGAAGACGGGAGAGGCTTGGGTCATAGATAAGAACAGTTTACTATTCACAGGCATAGCAGTAGCCAAAGTGTCAGCATTTTCTCTGGTTCCCTGAGCCCCACTTCCCACAAGGTAATGCAAAGAAAGTCAGATGATACCTACACATGCAGTGGATGCATTGGGGAAAGGAACCCTGAACTTAGGGAACCCTAATATTTTATAATGGGCAATAACCTTGCCTGCCCTTTGTTTGCTTTGTACTGATCAGTAAACAAGCCTACCCCCTTGCTCCAGAGGGAGATACTATATCTAACTTCCAAGACTGATTTCTGTAAAAACAAACTTGAAAAGATAGTTCTGAATAAAAGTATCTGTATTAAATATGTTTTGTGCTTTATGTAACTTGATGCTTTAACATCTTCAAGATGGTTATCAGCTACTTTAAGTAAACAATTGAGACCTGAGTTAATCACCTGGCATCCTCACACTCTTCACCCAGCAAGGATTTGCAGAGGCATCACTTTTTTTTTTGCGGTACGCGGGCCCTCACTGCTGTGGCCTCTCCCGTTGCGGAGCACAGGCTCTGGACGTGCAGGCTCAGCGGCCATGGCTCACGGGCCCAGCTGCTCCGCGGCACGCAGGATCCTCCCAGACTGGGGCACGAACCCACGTCCCCTGCATCGGCAGGCGGACTCTCAACCACTGCGCCACCAAGGAAGCCCCCAGAGGCATCACTTTTAACCAACCCCAGAGCATCCTTCCTTGATTCACTTCCTCCTTCCTGTGGAAACCACAATAAAGTTGTTTGCCTATTTCCACCTTCTCCTCCTCTCTACCTCATGACTGACCCTGGTGTTTCCTCACGGGGTCCTGCATGGCCCACTGAATTTTCCTCTGGGGAACGTGAGTATCATAAACTTCCATGACTTCAAGGCCCCTTTCTCTTTGATCTGTGTATGACCTCACCATACCTCAATTAAGATTAAATTATGATTAAAATACAATCAATAACTCTGCTCACAAAATGCACAAACACATGAGAGATTCATGAAGAATTGTCTCCCAACAGATACTATCTTAAAAGCCATTGATTCAAATACAACTGAAGCCCAAATCCTTTCCAAAAAGAAAATTTCTTCCTCACACAAAGCAACTCAATCTAACTTTTAAACATTTCTCTTTAAAAATTCTCATCTAATCTGTAATTTTTTAATCTACTGGGCTTTCTTTAATACCTTGGATATAAAGAGAACATATATATCTGAAAGCCTTTGTAACATACATGCCTCTTTTCTATTCTTTCCTCACTCCTGGAAACTTTCTTTTTTTTATAATCTAATTATCTTCAGTTTCTTCAACCATCCTGGTGACATTCTGCTAAATGCCGTCTGATTTATCTTCTTTTGTGTTTTTAGTTTTTTTTTTTTTTTTGCGGCACGCGGGCCTCTCACTGCTGTGGCCTCTCCCGTTGCGGAGCACAGGCTCCGGACGCGCAGGCTCAGCAGCCATGGTTCACCGGCCCAGCCGCTCCGTGGCATGCGGGATCCTCCCGGACCGGGGCACAAACCCGCATCCCCTGCATCGGCAGGCGGACTCTCAACCACTGCGCCACCAGGGAAGTCCTGATTTATCTTCTTTTAAAATGTACTGTTCTGAAAATCTTTTAGGCACAGTCTGGATAAATAGCTCAGAGTACAGTAGAACTTGTAACTCCTTTGTTTATATACTACATGGACATGGTAACTTATTTAAAAGCCACATCCTACCTCTGATGATTAAGAATCAACTATCAACTAAGGTCTCCAAGTTATCAACCCTACCACACCAATAACTCATCCATCCCGTGTTTTGGCTTTTGCTGTTAAATACAGGCATTTATATTTATCTCTGTAAAATTCAATCTTAGATTCACTTATCTGTTCAAGTCTCTGAAAAATGCCTCATATTCTGCAAACAAAATAAGCTATTCTTCCCAGTCTCAAAGC